>NC_064540.1:22977598-23705723 GCF_023856365.1 Brienomyrus brachyistius
ATTAGATGACGTTTAGATCAACCTGTAGAAGCCTCAATAAAAATGATACAAGCCAATGAAAATTTAAGAAAAAAAAAAAAATATATAAAATAAATTGTATATAACAATTACAATACGCAGTATAAAAGTACAAAGTATTGCACATGAATTATTGCACATGCAATAAATTATTGCATCTGAGAAAAGCAGCAGTTGAGAGTGCAAGATACCGATCACAATCAGCAGTATTGCACGGCATAATGGATTACAGGGAACACAACTGTGCTACTAAGATGAATGTGATAGCAGAAATGTCATACAGTCACCATGGGCAATTGAGTGATGGCTAGAAGCCAGAACAGTTGAAGTGGACGGCACATGTATAGTGCTTGATGAACGTTATGTTTATATGGCTCGTTTTCAAACACCAAAAGCGATTTACAGAACCAGTGGAGAGCCACTTCGACCTCCAGCACTGTGTAGCACCTTCCTGGATGACACAACGGCAACCATTCTGCGCCAGTACGCTCATCACACAGTAGCTAAGGTGGTGAAGGGGCAGGAGAGAGTTCACCAGTTAGATATAGGGGATGATTATGAAGCCAGAGGTTAAAGGACTACAGGGGGCAGTTTAGTCAGAACGTCATGGTACCACCCCTACTCTTCCACACAGATACCCAGGCATCTTTTATGACCTGAGAGAATCAGGACCTCAGGTTTATGTCTCATCTGAAGGACATTACTACCTTTACAACACAGTGTCCCCATCACTGCACTGGGGCACTGGGATCCACACTGACCACAGGACGGGTTACCCTGTTGGCCACACCAACATCCCTTCCAGCAGCATCCCAGCTTTCCCAGTTGGTCTCCAAACCAAGTACTGGCCAGGTCCAAACCTGTTCATCTTCAGATTGATTACCTGGTCTGAACTGCAGGGGGTACAGCTGCTGGCTGATGTGTGTGGTGTGGATAAGTCACAGTTCAGTTCAATCTGCTGCTGCTGCAAGTGTGTTTTCTGCGGTATAATTAGCAGTGGATTGATACAAGTATCCCAAATGAGTAGATATTGGACATGTAATGTTTTAGTACACATGTATAAGACATTTTGTTCAGTGTCTAGTCGGGTGATTTAAACCAAAAAAAAATCGGGCAGAATGTTTTGAAATCTGTTCTCGAATGACAACTCAGATTGCCAAAAACAACAAGAACATAAATCACTAGATGCTAACAGTCAAATGCAGCTCACGTTGGTCCTAGGCTTTTTGGTGACTGATTCTGTGTTTTCCAACCAGGTCATCGCCATAGTAACGGACAGACTGACCGACAGCCTCATAATAAGTGATTTGTGCATTGCCGCATCTCGCGGTGTCCCAGTGTACATCATCTTGAACCACAGGTCTGCCCAGGACACAGACCCCCCCCACAAGCTGAGACACCCGGTGAGAAATCTTTAAGCTGGGGATTTGGGGATTTGGGCACAAATTCACCCCCTGGACACAGGGACGTAAAACCCTGTATCAGTCTTAACTCTCAATGGTTGGCTAATGCTCCCATCAATCTTAACTCTCTGATCCAATCTCAATCTCTTGGCTCTTTGGTAAAAGTTCTGAATGCATTCTTGCATCATGATTTTTTTTCCTACGCATACAGAACATACGAGTTCGCATTCTGGAGGGCAGGTCGTTCTGCTCACGTGAAGGCAAGATGGTTACTGGCGAGCTGAGAGAGACTTTCTTCATGTTCGACTTAGAGGCAGTGATGTTAGGGAGTTACAGGTAAGCCTACCCACCTGTGTCATCCCAAAGGAGTGTCAGATGTCCCATTCAAGCACTAAAGTCATTTCCTATCTTTTTGGACCTTTCAGTCCCACGTGGAGCGATGCCCATTTACACCGGCAGCTAGTAGTGCTCCTGACAGGCCCAGTGGTGATATCTTTTGACCAGGAGTTCCGGATCCTGTATGCAGCGTCACTACCTGTCCCAGACACCTTGTTGGTGGCCCCACCCCAGAAGAAGAGAACATCTGACAGGACATGTCCCCAGTACAAACCTCACAACCAACTGAATGGACTCTCGCCAATATGTGACATGACCAGCCCCCCTCCCTCAGACTTTATTATGGACTGGGACAGCCTTGGGTTGACCAATTACAAGTTTTCAATCGACGAAGCTGTCAGTCCACCTTGGCAGTGGAGGGATCCCTCACTTGGTCCGCCCCCGTTAGGTGACAAAAATTTGTCAGTCCAGAGGAGGCTTCAGAGAAGCGGGGCACACTTATGGATGGACCAGCGCAAGTATGTGAAGATTTGTCTGTTTCACTTCATCCACCTATTGGGTTTAGAGTCTGAATCCATGAATCGGCACTTTCCCCCATTGTCTCATGATCAGTCCAGATATACACGGGGCATGCAGTGCAGTGACTTTGAATGCATATGAGTATGCATACTGTGTCCTGTCCTGAGTATCTCCTGCCTTATGAGCTGTGCATACTGGGAGATGGGACATCTCTGTTCAAAGCTCAGTATTTACCTCAGCTGATATCCTAGTTTTGTTGGACATCATTTACTATGAACTTAATGGCTGGCATGAGAAGTTCTGAAAGTTACATCATTCCAGAAAGTTTAGATGATCCAATAACCAATAACAATTATTGTTGGACAGTCAAAAAGAAAAAAAGGCTTTAAATTAGCATACTGCTACAATCTCTGCATTCAGCCAGTGAACTGCTCATCAAATACTCCTCAATATGAGAATGGCAACAGTGTTGCCCAGTAATTTACATATTAAACAAGTTTTAGTATACATACATATATATGTATACTTTACTGTCAACAGAGATGTCTCTGATGGTGCATGTTTTTTCTCTGGGGTGAAAATGATCTGTGCAAGCTGCATTCCAGAATGCAATGTTCAGCCAACCACATTTTTTTAACTTTCCCAGGCTCCTTCTCCAGCTAACAGGTGATAATAATCATGTTGTAAGCAAGGCCTCGTAAATAATGTGCTCTGACTTCAAGCCACAAATCCCATGATGCCAGTTTGGGAAGATCCTCTCACTTGTTGCTGCTGGTACCCAGCAACCTGAATGCACCCTACTGGCATTTGGGTGGAGAATGTGCTGCTGTCATATGAAACTCCTTAAACAGCTTTACAACCTAATGCTGCCAAAACTCTTCATCTAAGTGTTGGTGTAAGGATTCACCCATGTGGCATCATGTGGCTTTGGATTGTGTGAACGGACTGATCATGACAAGGTCTCCTGTCTACTCCTTCTTGATAAAAAACTTTATTGCAGATTCTGACTATTCTGTTGGCAGTATTTTAGGGCTTTATTGCTGTACCGTGCCATAAATGCTTGGATAAAAGTTTCACTTCTCTTCAGCCTTCTCACTGAGACAGTGTTGCATATTGTTCAAGGGTCCATCACGAGTCCCTCTGCAGGCGGACCAATCAGCTGTCCAGTGAGAAAAAGGAGACCACTCCCAGAGAAGAGTTCCTCTCCCGATCGACCAATCAAAGAGCAAACAATGAAGAAGGTTTACCCATGAGTCACAGGAAAGGGAGTTTTCTCGAGCAGGGGCTGAACTTCGAGTTTGACATCAGCTCTGGAGTGAGCAAACGGGTCCCCAAGGCAAGCCTGTGTGCCCTGTCCCTGTCAAAGTATCTCCTCTGCCTTTGTTCTTATCCAACTTTAAAAACACATAATTCTACCATGTAAGGCTGATTTATTCTTCTGCGTTGATCCTGCCCCGTGACCCATGCAAGTGACTTATGCTGTTGCGAGCAGTTATACTTATGCGCTGGTGTGTCGGTGTCACTCTGCAATCACGCCGCCAAAACGCTAGCTGGCCGAACGCAGTCAGTTTAGGTTTTCCTAAAACATTTTCAGAGGAAACAAAACTTTGCAAGCTTTGAAATTTTAATGATTATTTCTTTGCAAGATTATACAGTATATGTTTAAAAATCATATGCTTTATAAATTTGGCAAAAACAGCCGGCTAGCAACTAGCTAAATGAAACTTGTCCCACACTTAAACACCCCCAGCTGGAAACACATAACAGCAAAGCATTTGTGTAAGAAGACTGTTGTTACCAAGAACACTAATCACAGTTGTTGTGTCTGCATCACCGCAACTTGTAATTACATTTCTGGGGAGGTGCACGTCAGGCTACATTAAAGGCTGTCATAGGCTACGACACAGGTTACATCATAGGCTACGTCATAGGCTATGCCATAGGCTACGACACAGGTTACATCATAGGCTATGTCATATGTTACATCATAGGCTACGGCATAGGCTATGTCATGGGTTACGTCATAGGCTACATCATAGGCTATGAACGAGCAATGACTGCGTTCCTCTCTCCCCCCTCTCTCTCCCTCTCCCCCTGCAGAAGGCGCTGATACTCAGCGTGGCAGAGAACAGGTCTTACAGCAGAATCAGTGATGTCCTGAAGACTCTGCAGGGGCAGGGTAGGTGCTTCACTCAGCAAGTGGACACCACTAGAACACCACTCCCTGGGATCAACACATTTCAGCTCGACCAAAACCTTCAAGAGGAGTTCCCTCCAGATAATCAGCCGAAAACCAATGTAAGGAGGAAGGGTTTATTGTGACTTAGGTGTCTCAGGATGCTGTGAACCATGATTATTTTTATGTGTACAGTACTAAGCAAAAGTTTTAGGCAGCCAAAGAAAATGTTTAAATGATGTTTATGTTGGTATAAAACTATACTATTATGCCTGTCAAAATATGTTAGCTTAGCCATTTCAAAACCTCTGCTAAAATCACCCCATTATTTCCAGCAACCATCCATACACCCATCAATTTTTTAACTTGACCACAAGCACACCTCATATAGCTAATCAATATCTCACTGACTTTTTTTTACTAATTAAATTCATTAATTAATTGTGCTGATGGTGAAGTTTAATAAAGACATGGAACGGCTGAGGTGCCCCTGAGGAGAGGTTGGGGAACTGAAGTGGTGTTCATCTAGCCATCCAACTAGATATCAGTAACTTTTTGGAGAATAAGAAATTTCCACCAATGTTTATCATGTTGCTGTTACGCTGCATATGCTCTAATGTTAAATTGTCTTTTTGTTCTGAGCAAATACACATTTACTACGCAGATAAATAGCTTTAAATATTTATTTTGACTGCCTAAAACAGTATACTTTTGCACAGTACTGCACTTACAGGCGTGCGTGTGTACATGTGCATGCTGTTCATCCACTACGTACCGCTTGAGATATCTGAAATACCAGCCGCTTGTTTTCTTTCATCTGCGTGTCATAAAAAAATTATCAGAGTAAGGAGCTAGTGACTCTGTCCAAATATTCCTGGTCCTGCACTAATCCATTTCACCATCTGTTCCTCAGTCTCACACCACGGGACATGTGACCCCAGCCCAGTCCCTAATGAGGCATCGCACTGTGGAGATCAGGCCTGGGGTCAGCAGGGCCCCCAGGACTTTCCTGGATGGAGGCAGGCCCCGCAGCTCCAGCATAACCCTCCCACGGGAGCGATGGAAGTTCCTGGACGGCCTGAAGCATGACACCGAGAAGTGACCATAGACTTCGGAAATAAACTTATCGGATAATGTTTTTTTGCAATTGGCGGCAGTCTGAAAGAGGAGAAGACTTCCCAGTTATAAAACTGTTTAAAAGAAAATAGACCGAGCTGGAATGCTTAATGTGTCATTCATAGAATGCTAACGTAACATTTGTAAGGAATGAGGGAAGTAAGAAATTATAATGACACTACAACAGAAAATGCACTTGGAAATATCTGACACTGCCTGGAAAAAAAAACTGAACTCACGCAACCACCAACCCAGTATGTTTCTTTGGAAATGTTTTGTTCAAACAACTTCATTCTCAAGTTGCACTCCATACATGGAGATCTTATACTCTTGCTTAACAAAAACCAGTTGTCTGTCCCTTGAGACCTGGAAACATATGCAAACTAACCACTTCATACTGCCGCAACAGAATTCTCTCTTTGAGCACAATTCTCTTTGAGATTTGAGACCTTCCTAGGGACTCTGCTGGGGGCACTTTGATTCTCATTTCCATAGGTCCATAAGTCAATGTCTAACCCATCACCACTTCTGAGTACTGCAAACAAGACTAACATCTCACATGAGATAAAAGAAAAACATTGCAAAAATGATCTGCTTTAATGAATTTGGTCAACGGCAACATGATACAGTTATTCTCTTTGCTTTGTCATAGTGCTCTGAGTTATGATTGTTGTTGAAGTTATGCCACGATATTATCATCAGTGAACAAAGATATCAAACTCAACCATTTTGGCAAGGAATTCTACTATTCCAGGAATGTAGGCAGCATCAGCACCAAAGGTCACCTTCTACTAGACATCAAGTTCTGCATCCTTCAAATGACAATAATGCTGCTTATTTTGAATAGTTCAGGTTACATTCTGTTTCAATCTTAATAATACAAAAAACAAAAACAAATTAAAGACCCCTAAATCATTAAATCTCGCAAACTGTGTTTTACTATTAACTTCAATATTTTAACAAATCAAATAGTATTATCTGGCCTCCTAACCATCTCCTATATCTAACTGATGAAGTCACTCCTGACCCTTCACCACCTACTGCGTGTGTGTGTGGGGCCGTACTGGCGCAAAATGTTTGCCGTCACATCACCCATTTTTATTGCGGGTTCAGTGAACTGATTTTATTGATTCCATCATGCTGTACAAAGTTAGAGGTGCCACGTTTCCATGTTTGATTTCCCCGCTGATGGTACCTCGGGCTTCCAGTGGACCAGTTAACCCACCCCCGCCCACCTCCGTATCTCATACTTCCGAGTGCTAGCCTGCCTAAGTTACAAACTGGATTCACTAGGTTAACTGACCCACACGGTAATATGATATAACTGGCGTGATGTGCAAATGAGCAATAGAAAAGAGATTTCACAAATGTCAAAATAGTGTTTTTTTTTTTTTTTTTTTGGCGGGCGCCCCGTTCTGCCCCCCGCAACATGAGCCCTGAGTGGCTGCCCATGTTGCCCATGCCTAAATCCACCGGTGGTTCGACAAACATGCATATGCAGTGCTCACAGAACGTCTTAGGATGTTTGCTTAATTCAGTAAAAATATTGCAATTGTGTTAGTTTTAAAACAAAAATCATTAATTTATTCATTGGTTTACCAAAAATATACCTTAAAATATTCATTCTAAATAAAGCCTTCATTTTAAGTAGTAAGAAATTGAAACTTAAACTATAATTCTAAAAGAGCTATTCCGAGTTAAAAATTCCATAGATAAGCAATCTAATTCGGTGTTTTTTAATCGGTAACACCTTTGCAATAACATGAAACGCCAAACATTTGTGTTTAGTATCTTTCTGGGAGCCAGTGACTTAATAGCAAAATGGCAATAACAGAACTGAATGAGTCAGTCAAAAAAAAATATGACACTTAATAAAAAGAAAATATGTGCGAAAGATGTTTTGTTATGAATGAGTCCCAATAAATTAGCAACATTTTTAGAGAATTAAGAAGGCGTCCTAAGACTTTCTGAGAGCACTGTAATTGCATGCAATGGAAATTGGTACTAAAACGAATATACGTTTCCCAGCCGACCTCCTTTGGCAGTAGTACCGGAAATCCACAAGCAAAAGACGATGTGTGGAAACGAATGTATACGGTGACTATATTTTGCCTGGCAGAATGCAGTCCTAAAAGCAACACAAAAATGCACACAGAAAGTATACTGACCGTAGAAAGCAAATGTTAACATGGAACAAAACTGAAATCACGGATTTTAAGTCCCAGAAAAGGGACGTACGGTCATTATATTTTAAACGTATAAATCCATTTAGAGAAAACGGTCAATGTGCAATACAAGAATCTGAAAACAATATTAACCATTCAACATTTCAGATATCAAAACGCATTACACGCCCAGCACTCCCTCCACATACAAAAGTTCGGCGACGAAATATTTGCGCATTACGTAATACGTAACGTGTAAAACGTAACACGTAGCGTATCGCCCGCTAGACCAATAGAAAATCTGAAAGCTTTCCAAAGCAGAAACGTGGGGTACGAAGACTTCAGGAGCCGACGGCAGCATGGTCAGAGCGAGAAGGTTCGTATAAATTTATGGTTTGCAGTACCGGCTTGATTGAGGCTCATCTATGCAAGAGCAATTGGCTTAGTCTAAGTTCTCAGTGTGTATATTCGTTTTACAAACCTTATAAAAGTGGTACATTAATGAGGACAGCAGCTGTTTTCCCATCCGCATCAAAATAAACAAAAAAACAGAGAAAATATATAAATTACTTAATTTTCTGGTTGTTTTATGGTTCTACTACATTGTCTCTGGTGGAATTGATATAGTATTATTTTAGCAAATAAATGTAAGTGGTTGGTTCCCTACGTGTTTACTAAATCGTAGCTGACGATTACTTTTTGCTATTTTCCCTAATGACAATTTACATTTTCCTTGCATTAAAGTAGTGGACGAAAGTTGTCATCTCAAGTAAAATTTTTATTGTCTTTTAGTACGAAAGCCCAGTTGCCCAGAATGGGTTTCTTATTGCAGTCGTATTCACACTTGCCGATGGTTCTTTTCCATCTGTTTATCCTCAGGGCCGTCCGCCGGCCAAAGGCGAAGAAGGCGGAGCAATATGACAGCGATGACCCTGCTACTTACCGGGACATGCCAGTCCCTGACAAGGTAGCTTTATACAAACAGACTCTGGTGAAAGTTCCTTACCCTGTCTTTGCATATAGCTGGGAAGTTGCTTGTTCTTTTTATATGTGGGTTAGAGGTTAGAGACACAGAATTGTAAGCTGACAGCAACTCACTGTCCCAGGAAAGGCTGGAAGCCAAATGGCTCCAGAGGAAGTTTTAGATGTTTTTTCCATCGTACTGTAATTTTATTTTCAATCTGTACAAAGTAATTATTTCTAATAATCAGTTGAGTGTTTTGTGTCTTCCATATGATTTTGTACAAAACATTGTCTATTGTCTAATTTTTTTTTCCAACAGAAATCCTCTGAATACGTAGAAGATGAAATTGAGCAGTTCCACAATAAGAGGATCTCGGTTGGTATCCAGGGCTAAATGTTTCCTTTATTATCTCCATCAGTGTCACATCATGTGTCTGACTTAATTTAGGTCTGCTTTGGTGTTTGATATACTGATATTCTAATTCACAATTTGCAGACTCGACTTTTTGTATGTGTGCATGCACTTACGTTCTGGTTCTCTGCAGAATCTCCTTGCACGTGGAATACAAGCGGACAGTGACCAGGAGGACATAGAGGATGAGGTGTGGAGAAAACGTCATGGGTGGGGCTGTCTCTTGCCAGTGTGGACTTAGGGTTAAACAATTCTGATGCGTCAACCAGCCCCTAATGTTGTGAGAGAGTGAAAGTTGTAATACACAGTGGTAAAACAGGGTAATCCAGAAGACTAGAGTTTATGTGTTTTGCTCCAAAGAATGATTAAAAAAAAACTCCAGTCACATTTCCACAGACTCGTCTTAGGAGTTTTACCAACAGTCTGTATGTGACAGAAACATTACTTGCTCTTTAAATATTTGTCCATCGAAGTATTCATCATCCTGATATTAAACTGAGAGGTACTCTCTTCATCGGACTTCTTAATGCTTGTTGCAGAGAGATTGAACATGGAGGTACTTGTGCTTTGATCTTTAGGAGGAAGTGATGGCCCTGGATGACTCTGAAGAGGATGAGGAGGAGCAAGAGGTGGGCGAAGATGGAGAAGAAGAGGAGGAGACAGACATGGAGAGTGACCTTGAAGGAAGGAAAGAGGATGGTGAGTGGAGTGGATCAGAAGAGAGACATGGATGTTTATAACTCTGTTGTTCGATGGTTATTGTCTTCAGTGACACCTAATTGGGGAGCTTCTCTCTTCACCTAACCCATCTTGCTCTAGTTGGCAGCTGGGGGTTAAGGGCCTTACTCAAGGGCCCACTGACATGTGACCATTCTGCCAAGATCAGGCTCAAACCGGTGACCTTCTGATCACTGAGGGTTTAGCCCGCTGAGCCCCTTTTCAATGAGTCCTACTGACATGAGGGATCTGTTCACCTTCTGTTTGGCAGCTGCTGGCTGAAGGAAGCGCCGTTATGGTTTAATTTTGAGATGCGTTGTGTTTGATGCTACCCTGTCTTCCTCTTAGACCTCCCCAGTGACATGGCTTGGGGGCGCAGGAAGAAGATGTATTATGACTCCGATTATGTCGCAGTCAGTGAGTATTTGCTCCTCGCACTTTGTGACTGCCATTGCATTATACTCATGATTTTGGTATGTGGATTATTGAGCATGAGAGATCGTCTGGGAGATTTGACTGTATCTATACACATTCCAGAGGGGAAATCTAAGGAGGAAGTAGATGCTGAAGACCAGGAGGAAGAGGAAGAGGCAAAGAACATCCAGAAGCGCTTGGTGGGGAGTCTGAGCGAGGACGACTATGACCTGCATCTCCTGCAGGTACCTTCTCGGGAACCACAGACTTCATGGTCATGGTCACTTTTCAGCCTGGGAGGCATCTTTTCACACAAGTAAACGCTGCAACCTAAGTCACTGGTGCCTTTTCTGGGCCTTCTCCTGTAGGAGCTTGGAGGGGAGGGAGAGGGAGAGGTGGAGAGAAGCCTGGAGAAAGAGAAGCAGAAGATCGTGAAGGACCTGAAGCAAATGTCCCACAAGGAGAAGGTTAAGCTCTTGAAGAAGGAATCTCCAGAGCTGCTGGAACTGATCCAGGACTTCAAGGCCAAGGTACCATGTTGCATCAGACCTTCTCCCTGGTGTGCTGCTGGCTGTTCCTCAGCACCATCATACAGACAGTTAGCTTCAATGTTCTTCGATGTGATTCCTGAAGCGGCCATGGCGATAACTATGGTATGTTGTTTTAGCTGACGGAGCTCCGGGACGAGTTGCAGCCTCTTCTGAAAATGGTTAAGGATGGGCATATCCCTGCAGGAAAGGTGAGAGCCGGTCACAGAGGCACCTTGGGATGGATTTCGGTGTCTGTAATGAACTGGCTGTGTAAATTAATCCATTTGTGTCCTTTTGACTGGTTTTCTCAAGGGAGCAGAATATCTCAAGACCAAACAGCAACTGTATTTGAAGTAAGTGTGATTTCCTTACTTCCTCATTACATGGGTGGTGTGAAAAGGGCAATCAGCGTAAGATGCAGACAGGTACAATCAGGTCGTGTGTGTCACCATGATGGCTGTGGGATTCCTAATGTGAGCTCACAGTCCTTCTGACTACATCTGCGCAGTTACTGCACCAATGTGAGCTCACAGTCTGTCCTTCTGACTACATCTGCGCAGTTACTGCACCAATGTGAGCTCACAGTCTGTCTTTCTGACTACATCTGCGCAGTTACTGCACCAATGTGAGCTCACAGTCTGTCTTTCTGACTACATCTGCGCAGTTACTGCACCAATGTCAGCTTCTACCTGGTGCTGAAGTCCAAGCGAATCCCAGCCCACAGCCACCCCGTGATCGAGAGGCTGGTCTCCTACCGAAACGTAAGACGGCTCTGATCATGTGGTTACTTCTCATTAAGGTTAGGGCTGGGTAGGGGTTAAGGTCATCCTTGTTGGGATTAGGGTTTTTCCCATAGAAATGAATGGAGAGTCCCCACAAAGATTTGAATACAAATATGTCTGTGTATGTATGTAATGTATGTATGTGCATGCATTTCCCCACAGGGATCAATTCAGTGTTGTTGTTATTATTAATAATAATAATAATAATAATATTATTATATTATATATATAACATTGTGGGGACCAAATGGCTTAGTTTTTCTCTCCCTAAATTTGCCTGACCTTAAAGTTGTCAAATCACATTGAGCTGTACTTGAGTGCAGAAATCTAATATTTAAAAAAAATCTTTCTTGGTTTTCTTCAGTGAGTCAAAGGGTTACCCTTAGCTATCCCAGGCCAGCTCACTGGAAAGTGCAGTGACAGAAATGCAGCTGTTACTGAAATGGGATGCATCCTCATCAGGGAATGTCACAGAGTGCTTGGTTAATGAGCTTTTTAGACACACCTCAGTTAGATTGTCCCTCACGGTTTCCTCTACCTGCACAGCTCATAAATGAACTGTCCCCAGTGGATGCCAGACTCGCCCCCCAGCTGCGCCGCCTGCTGTCAGAGACCCAGCAGGGCACAGCTGTCAGGACCACTGATGCCCCCAGGAGGAAGGTGAGTGCATGGAGGACTGCCAGATGCGGCACATCATTTGGCCTTAAGGGGGACCTGTTATAAGTTTCTAGTTTTTCCCCTTTCCTTTAATGTGCTGTATAGCTTTATGTGTTTGTAAACGGTCTGCAGTCTTAAAAGTACAGGTCAAAGGGAGTAACTCTCACCACAGAAAACACTCTTCGCTAATCTTCTTGACATGCCTTGTTGGAATTCCAGCCCTTACTTCCTTAACATGGTGAAGCCACCTCAATACAATCCTTATCGGCCACCTATCTGCAAGGATCTGTCTGTAGACTGTAGGACGGGGCTGAAACCTTGTAGGGCAAGCTGACCAATCAAGAGCACACTGGGCTCATCAGGGGTGGTGCTTAAAACTCTAACGGAGCATTTCAGACAGTGTTATTGACACAGGGAATAGGGATGTACACTATGAAAAATGTTTTTCGAACATTGACACATATAAATCTATTCTAGTAGACCCCAAAAATACAATGACGTGAACATGAGCATAATGGGGCCCCTTAAAGGGCCACCATTCACAGCATGCATGTGCTTGTCAGGGTCCTGGAGACAGTGAGTCAGAAGCCGAGGAGGATTCTGACTCCGAGCTGGACGAACAAGCAGCCCTGCGTGCCTACAGGGAGATTGAGCGGAGGCAGAAGCTGAAAAGGACAGCCAAAAAGCTGCAGCCGGATGAAGCGTAAGGAGAAAGGCGGGGGGGCTTGTCTGATATGCGTATGGGATCGCCCTGCAGGACGGCAGCCTATGACGGTGGTCTTCTTTTTTAGAGAGGAGGAGGAAGAGAAGGAAGAGGAGTCAGACCTGGACCCAGATGCCAAGAGGGGTATCACTTACCAGGTATACTAAAGACCACTAAAAACACCAAGCTTTTACTGTTTATCGTAGTTCTTGGTGATACGAGCCCTGCACTGATTTCTCGTCCATCTCTTCCGACAGATGGATAAGAACAAAGGCCTCACGCCAAAGAGGAAGAAGATTGATCGTAATCCCCGAGTCAAATACAGGGAGAAGTTCAGGAAGGCTAAGATCAGAAGGAAGGGCCAGGTAGGCTGGAATTGGTTATGGTTTAAGTGACCGATGATTGGAAGTGTGGGGAACTAATTTTGAGTGGCAGTTGTTTTGTCCAGCAGCAGTTTGCTTAGCCTGTAAGTGTATGTTTTGCTAAATATGGTTGCCCAATAAACTAAACTATGTTTCAGGTTCGTGAGGTGCGCAAGGAGGAGGTTCAGTACGGTGGAGAGCTGTCTGGGATCCGTGCCGGAGTCAAGAAGAGCGTCAAGCTTAAGTAAGACTCCAGAGCGGTGCCAGACTGAGTGTATGGGGCTGGCCGTCATGTGGCTGAGCTGGAAAAGTCACACGGATCAGTGGTTTAAAAGTCAGGCCGTTGGCCATGACCCTGAGGGGGGCTGCATTGCTGATTTTGCGGCAAAATTATTAGTTTTTTTTAATTCATGGACATTCAGAACTCCCTTCCCCTCACTGTTTTTTTTGTCATATTTTACACTTTAACATTAAACATCTTTGCTGAATCATGCTCATATTTGGTTTGTAACATACCCACCACAGCACACGTGCAACAGATCTGTGATTTAATGATTGCTCAACCCTCTCGCAGTACACGACATACAGGCGCATCCCGGATAGGGAGACTGGTGACTGCTGCCACAGCAGTCGTGACGCTGTCTCTCCAGGAGGCACAGAACAGGCTCTGCCATCACATGTAGTGTTTACACATTTTACACCAATGCCGAGTACCAGTTTGGATTTATCTAGATAAGCAGGATGGGTGGGTTCTTTGGAGAGTCCGCCATTTCTAATGGTTGAGTTGGGACGGGAGGGGCTTGTCCATGCCCGATATGATCGCCTTACTCCTGCTGGGCAGTAAAGTAGCTGTGGGCTGAGACCAGGTTGCCGACGATCTTCTCCTCGATCTCCAGCCCGGCCTGCTCCTCGGCAGCCATGAGGGCCAGCTCTGTCGCGTGGTCCCGTGTCACCACAACCACGTAGCCGCGCCGCGTATCCAGCACGTTGGCCACCACGGCCTGGTGGTGGTAGGTGTCCAGTGCCCGACGCGCCCGCTCCAGCAGGATACCCGGGTCTGTCTCCAGCTTGAAGGAGATGACAAACGCCTTTGGGGCCCAGTCCTTCACCAGCGGAGACAGCATCTTGGGCACCATCTTCATGCTGAGCTGCGAGGAGGAGGAGGTGGCAGTGAAAGTTGGAAAAAGGTCCAGGCAACATGCTCTGTCAGGGCTGTTCGAGTACCATGACTAGCAAAAACTGCATCGGGCAGGAGGTTTGGCTCAGGCAGCTGGGCCTCACCTGAAGTGGCCCATCGGACGATTGGATCTTGTGCTCCGGCATCTCGGATGCCGGAATGTAGAAATCGGAAACTGCAGCAGCCAGGTAGAACATGGCCTTGGACCCTGCAGGTGGAATGGACGGGCAGCACATTCAGGAACCTGCTGCAAGGGAAAACTAATGTGTCGTGCCATTAGGGGATGCTGACGGCCATACCCATGTTGCTGAGAGCCTGGGCAGCAGCTTTGAGGAGGTGAAGGTACTCCGAGAGTGTGTTGAATTCCACCGGCAACAGCAAGCCTGCAGCCTTGACCTCCTGGTAGCGCTTCAGCACAGCCGCGATGCCAGGCAGGGACTCCTGATCCGCCACAACCCGGGCAGGGGAGCATTCCCCTGTGGCTGGCTCCAGCCGTAAGCCGTCCAGGAGGTTGACACCGGCGTAGCGGCGCGTGTACGGGTACAGGGAGCGGTGGCGGTGTAGAAACACCACGGCATACCCCGCATCCAGGAAGTACTCCGCTGAGGATGCCCCACGCCGCCCACTGCTGAAGTTGTCCAGGAAGCGGACCGTGCGGGACTCCAGGGGCACCTTCGTGCCGCCCGAGGTGACCAGCACCACGCGACGGCCTGCAGACCCATGACGCGCAGCAAACTCTGCCATAAGGCCTTTTACCATCTGTACATGGGATGGCACCACAAACTCCTGTGTCAGGCTGCCTTCCACGGTGGAACATCCTGCCTCTGCCATGTCGCTTTGGTCTGGTCTTGTTAGATTCCTGCATACATGAAGGGTAAGCCGGGATAGACAGAGACATTAGTTGGGAATTTTTAGATCACTAGGTATATATGAGTGCTTGTTCTATTATTTAATCTAAATTTGAGTTAAAATTTTATAATTGTGTCTACTTCCGTATCAGAACAGGTCCGGAATAAGCGTAAAAATGTTTTGGCGGTTCATTTAACTGAAAGCGATATGTCTAAGGGTTTGGGATATGGGGAGCCGGTATGGAGGTCGAAGAGATGTAGTATTGTAATCCAATACATTGCGTCCACACAATTTACAGGCTTCACGCTGCGAAGATTGGTAATGATGCGCGTTAATATAAAATGCTTCACTGTTAACGGATTAAGTGTCCAGGTGACCATCTGAACTTACCAAGTGCAGCTAGGCTAGCTGTCAAGCCCGACAGCGATCGTCTAACTCAAACGAAGAAACTGAAAATCTGTTGAGGAAAAAAGGATATGAAGGTACAAATGGCGATGCCGCACGGGCGGACCTTTTCATGAAGAAAAAATGTTTGTATTTAATGAATACATCCTGTTGAAGGTGAAATCCAATATATTATAACAAATTCGTTTAACTAATGGATATACATGGGTAATATCATCATCCACACATGTAAATGAAATTTTGGATGCACATACGTGATAAACAAATATCTTACTTCGAAAGTACACCATAGGATACACATGACAATTAGAACTGTGGTCCTTCGGTCTTCAAGTTCCCCAAGCACCAAAGGCCCTGTACAAATGTAGTTCCGGGTCAGTTATTGTCTCGTTGTTATTGATATCTGGTGTAGCATTTTCAGTAACAATTTACTGACCCATTATGTAGCTGAAGAAAACAAGACATAAAACATTAGAAGCTTGAATTTTAAAAATGATTTTTTTTGGCTGTCTTCATCGGGGGCATAGAGCTTATGTTTTCGTTATCGTTTTCAATATTAGGTGCTGTCAAGTCGAGGTTGACGCCAAGCGGTCATATAAACGGCATTCCTCATTTTTGTGGTGGTTAATTGAGTTCATCCATCTTGTCATATGTTCAGAAAAACACATCTTCAACTGGGGCATTTGTACTTCACGTGAAAATTTGGCTTGTTTTGATTAAGAATCCACTTCTTTTCCTTGCTCCATGGAATTCTTAAAAGTCTTTTCCAGCTTTTTGATTGTCTAGCTTTCGTATTCATAAAGATTAAAATAAAACAGTATATTCTGAACAATTCCGATTTTTGTTCTTAGACATAATACTGAAAGATTTAATTCTTTATTACTTTTTGTCTTCGTGTTGAGGGCTATTCCAATGAGGCAAAAGCTCTCTATACTTTTTACGTTTTAACTATCAACACTAACGTTTGCTGCCAAATGGAAACCTTTCTTTGTTTCCATTTTTATTTGTTACATATATAATCAAACGCAGTACAACTCTGAAGTGAGGTTACTGGATTAAATAAAAATAAAATTATTAAATATGATCTAAATAACAATTAAAATAATAATAAAAATAAAAAACACTGCAAAATAAATAATTAAATGAAAAATCCTGGGAGCCAGTTTGAACTTCCCAAGCATCCTGCGGTAGTGGAAGCGCTGTCGTTTAAGCCATATCGTTGGGTTGCGCTACGTTTGGCAGACCTTCTGGATGAGGACACCCTCTCCATAGGTGCCCTGCTGATTGTCGGGGGCTGTAATGCCTCACCTGTTTCCTTCAAAAGTAAACAATTTACTCTTTTGTTTGCTGATGTACAGCAGGGGGCCGCTTTCCTTGCTACAACTTGCCAGGTTCTCCACCTCCTCCTTGTAGGCCATTTCATCATCATTGAAGATCCGACCTGCCACGACTGTGTTGTCAGCGAACTCGACAATAGTGTTGAAGGTGAATGTGGCTGCACGATCGTGCATGTTGTGGACGACACAAAAATGACTATGACATAATCTTACAAGCCGACTATCAACTAACTTTAAGCTGCCGCATGTACGACGGGGCCAAGGGTTATGACATTGTGACTCAGTGGGTCTTCTTCCAAGTTTTAGCTGTTTCGGATTGGATTAAAGAAGATTAAAAAAAAGACAGTTCGACGGTGTTTGTGCAACACTCGCAGTATATAATGATCAGTGTTTGTGCGTTACCACCGTGTATAGTGATCAGAGCAGGGGACTTTGCATTCAGTCGTAGTCCCTCATATTCTTTATTAGGGCTATTTTTCTTTCAAGTGTCCAGAGATATTTTTCAATTTCCAGGATAAGTGTGGCGTCATCAGCATGTTGTGGGTCGTTACTGTTTCTTCTATCAAACTTGAGTCCATAGTTGTCTTCTTCCAGCCCAACTTTACTCATCAGGCCTATATTTTTTTGCATATTTGCATATGCAGACAAACTATAATGACAAAATACAATCATGTCTTGCTTTACTTGTCTGGAACTAATCAATTTCCCAAATTCCATCCAGTTTCTGTCACGTCTAGAGATTTTTTATAAGAACGAGATTCTGGTTTTGGTACCTCCATTGAGAACATTCCATAGTTTCACATGGCCAGCACAATGCAAGACGTAACTGTAATCAATAGTGTATAGTTTATTCGTCTGTAAAATCAACGTTTAGAAAATTGTTGCTAAATACGACACTAGATGGCAGTGTTTTATTACAAAGAAGGTCCAGACAGAAAACGGACCTTTGTGTTGCGTTTCTTCTGTGTGTTGTGGGAAAAAGTTCACAGAGTTCAAGCAGCTGGGAAGTTACTTATCGGAAGGGGAGGAATTTTGGACGGCTTTGCTCCAGAAAAATTCAGGTTATGAAATTTAATTAGAAAGAATTCAAATCAAGAGAATAGTTACAAACTTAGATACTAATATCACGGATTATTTTACTAAATTTAGGGCGGGAGTACTTGGAGTTAAAAACTGAAAGGCTGGAAGGGTGACAAGTTTTAGTCCTTTTGCCTCGAAGTCTTCTACGTGGTCGTCTATCAGACTTAAATCTCCTATGTGTTGTGGCAGACTGAATGCAGCCCTCCCATATTATTTCTTGAATCAATGGTGCATTGTGCACATCTCTTATGCAGTCAGCGGGAAAAATAAGGAAACCAGGAACCTCGGATGGGTAGCGCCCAGTCTGGCTGAATAGATAGTGGGTTTGGTTTATTGTGAGTCAATGCGAGGGTGTCACCCTGATCCAGAGCGGTCTGATGGGGGTCGAACCTCCTCTCCAGCAAATTATATGCTTGAGCCCCCTCCCCACTAGAGTGCGGGGGCTTTTCCGCACTCCAGCAGGACTCGAATAACGGGAACACTGCGCTGTCAGCATGAATCTGTCTGTCGTTGATGCCAAACCAACAGCATCAATAGCACAGAAAACCGACAAATTATGAATATATCTAACTATACATCGCTTGTGTTCTTCGTCTTCCTTTTAGTGAACTGAGTGATTTCCTTTGAATGTAGTCATTTTCAAATAGGTTAATTAATGGATCTTTATAATAATTCGCTTCCTGTGTGCAATAAATGGAACAATTTTCTATATAAAAAAAGAATCCCGCCAAATATACTTAAGTCTTCTTATATGTAATTTCAATATTATTCTTTCCGCGACAAATTATGCCCAGTTCGAGTACAATTCCCACTTTGCCAAAACCCTCCATCGCATATCTGGACTGGGGACCGATCCAAACTCGGGTGACACGATAGTACATACAAGTGAAAACGTCATGAAAATTTTGTCTGTATGAAATACAATCCTTTTTTGGCAACCAAGCAAAAGCACTATGTATAGCGACTACAATCCTATACTGGTACTCGAAAATCCATTTTTACAGCAAGACCACGTAATATTAAAATCAGCCTATAGTCTGACAATGCACGGCCTATCTGCCAGCCCACTGTGACACAGTGACATCTTTATGTTTTTCATTCTATGGCAGATAAGCTTTTAAACTTATCATAGACTATGCGAGTCCAGCTGCTATGGGTTTATTATTTGAGATTCCCCACTTTGCAACGATTTAATAGTGTTTTAACTTCCTCTGTATAACCAAACGACTAAACTTTCCACTGTTTTAATGCGGTTAGTACATGCTTAAAGTGTCCTGTTGAGAAAAATCGGGGGAAAAAATCAGCTGGACGAAAGAATTTGGCGTAATTTATTTAAAGAGGTTTGTTCTACTCTGCAGTCCTCGGGACGGAAGGAGGTCTTGGAGCCGGAGATTCAAAGGGGTCGAACTTCATGTGTGTGTAACCAATTACTTAAAGTGCAGTCCTTTGGCATCAATACCCATATAATTTGAGTGAGCTGCTTCTCAACACTAGACGCGTTATCAGAGGAACGGTACATAAACGTTAAACTAACAGAGATATCTATCAGCTAGATTAGGGTCATCTCTGTGTGATCGGTGGTTTTAAAGCATTTGGAAAACTTAATTTTATTATGTAAATAGATAGTCTGGCCTATAAAAGAATAGAAGCTAAGCGGTTTCATTTTTATAATAAACAGTAAATAGTTCAAGTCTGGTAAAGCCACATTTTGTGGCGTTATCTCTGCAGTGCAGGTAGTGTTGACGCAGTCTCCGGACTCCAGCTGAAATCTGTGTCTTTCTGAGCTCATGCCCCTGGTGTTTTCGAGCGGACACAACAACGCCACTGAAGGTCGTATCCGTGGCTAGTGGGGCTCCGCTTGCTCGCCTCTGCTTGCTGCGGTGTATCGCTGGCGCGTTTCCAGCGTCTGGATCTTCACCAAGGTTGCTGCTGAAGGGCTGGAAATGACCGTGCAGCTGCTGGCCGCGGTCGCTTACCGGGTGACCGTCCAAGAGCTGGCCTCGGGTGCTTACTGGATTGACTGTCCAAGGTCTGGCGGTCGCCCTAATTCGGGACAAACCCCCAAACTTAACCACGGACCCGGGGACTCGGGACCTGAAGCAATGGGACGTAGCGGGAACCAAAAGAAGCGGTTCTGCATTCTAAAGATCTGATGGCAGGAGCTGAACCGTCATAAATTAGGAATCTGAACGCTGGGATTGCATAGAAAAGCCCACAGGGACACTTAACTTATAGGAACGGAAGCCATTTCACAGAGGGTGACAAAATTATGATTTCTAGTTTTTGATGAAAGCAACAAGAACGTAGTTAGTGTGACGGCTAAAGAGTGGTCAGTGATCTAAAGAAGGAAGACTCCGCAATGCTGTGTAGATGTAAAGGCTGGGAATGATCACGTCGCAGCGTTGACGTCTCATCTCGGTCGATATCTGTCCCACACGGGAAAGCTTCAGCGTACAACCCTGAGAGGGGGATACGTGCTCGTTGCCCGAGTCCTAGGTGACAGAAAATATTTTTTAAATGGTATTTTGTACAGTAGCTCCGCAGCTTGATGTTTTGGTATTATTTGCTATTTTAAGGGTTTATAACAGGGTCGTCCAACGTGCTGTTAAATATAATTTATGTCCTATTAAGGAAATAAAGAATAAAAAAAAACATTTTATAAAGGGAAACGGATAAAATGAGGTTATTACGTATTTAATGAAACATGGGGGAGTTTGCTTATTGTCAACCAAATGCAATTTCTTACAGAGGACCAGCTACAAAACCCTGACCCACCCACAGCTGTGAGTAATGCTGCTAGAATCCCTCCAACATTCCTTTTTTTGTTTGCCCCAGAGGATGGAACGGCTGCTGTTGCCAGGGGGGGATCTCATTGTCCAATTGTGGAATAGCGGAATTGCAGACCACAGGGGGATTACCATGGGACTGCGCGACTCAGTCTGCAAATCAGGCATCCGTCTGCTTATGACTCTGATGGACTGTTGATTTGATGTACCTTGGTGGTAATTTATGATGCGTCTGGCAGAATGTAATTGAACCGGGCAGAAAATGCCGAATTTGTCAGCAGTTATGATAGACATGTGTCTGACACTGAGAATCTTTTGACGCATTTTCAAAAGTCCTTGCGACCAAACAATATGTTGTGGTCTAGGGCAGAGCGTATGCGGCTGCAGCCCTGCAGGAGAAGCAGCAGCAGATGGCAGGCCTATCGGCCTCCCATGGACTCCCCACTCTGCTTCCTTTGTCCCAGGTGGCAGAGCCCTGGGGATGTGATCATAGCTTGTCAGGGGTGGTGGTGGGGGGCGGGGCAGAGTAAAGAGGGGGTGGGGTCAGACGCGGCCAATGGAAGACCCCCATGACAATGATTCATCAGCTGGCCAACAGAAAACCTCGCTTTATTGAGACAGGTTAGTGCTCACAAACCAATTTCCTTTAAAAAATCCTACACAATAAATTAAAGGAAAATGAAATAAAAAAATGTTAAACATTATGTAACAAGCAGGGAAGGGAAAAAGTCTACATAGACCTTTATGGACATAGCATGTTTCTGCAGCATTTAAAATGGGGTTTATGGTTCCTTCAGTACACATCAAGCAGACCTTCAGGCAGCATGGAGGTGCTTCCGGAGTGGGGTGGTGAGACTGGGCTGCTTCCTCAGCTCATTTTCTAAAACCATCAGCATGGTTCAGCATGTGTGCAGTCCAGGGAGGTGGGGAGGGGGGGTAGACACCCAAATTCAGCTGTGGCTGGTTACCTGTGCTTCAACGGGGAAATCCAACCTCATGACTCCCCATAAGTAAAAAATAACATTACCTGTATCATCCTTGTATTTTTATATCTATTTTTCCAATGGGAGAATGAATGTGATGGCTTTTGAGTTGGTGGGGGTCAGTGGATAGAGCAGTGGTGGGTAGAGGGGTGAGTGTAGTCATCTTGCATGTGATGATACAGTAGCAGATGTGGTCTTTGTCTGTGATGGTACAGGTGTGGGCGTGGTTTGTATGGTTCTGATGATGCAGCACTGAGCTTGGCAGTTCGGTCTGCGGATGTGGTGAGCACAGAGATGTGTGTGGATACTGTGGGTATGTTAGGTTGAGACAATGGAGTGTAGCAGAGGTAGGAGAGGGCATAGTAGATGTATCTCATACGCAACCGAGCTTTAAAAGTGCTCATGCTAATCCCAGAACTGGGTGCATCGCAACAAGAACATTTCTATTTTCGCATCTGATTCCTTTTTTCCACCGTCAAGCCACCTGGCTGAGATGATCCTCCTAGCGCAGGCTGAATTCGGTCAAGAGCAGCCTCCCAAGCGTATAACTCCTGACAGCATTTGAGATTAACTAAAAACCAGGATGATATTTTCAGTCCGGCTGGTTCACAACGTTAGCGAGCAAAGCTGTAATTTATCCTTGGGTTAGGCGGCCTGTTTATTTTCATACATATAGGCTGCATTTAAAAAAATGACGAGGTGAAAATCGAACTACTTGTCTGTCTTGCTACGTTTAGGCTACATATTTTGTGTGAATCATTCAGGCAGTGAAAAGTGACTCTGCTTTGTGTCGAACCCGCTGTGGCTCCCAGGTAGGAGACCGCACCAATGTTGTCCCTCCTGAGACTGGTGTCCACTTACATGGTGGCCAGCTGGGAATATGTTTCCTGCTCCTCCAGCCTGTCTGATGACTGGGCTTAGGTGATGATTTGGTGAAAGCAGACGGTTGAGGTATCTAATTATGAATTGACAGACTTCACAATCTCCTGACTTACCTGCGTGGATCAAAGTTCAATCTTACATACAGAGAGCAAATTTGCAAAGCTCACTCGGATTTGGTTCCCAGTACTGTAACATGCAATGACGATGCCTGACTTTAGGTCATCGGCGGTCTCATCTCAGAAATAACAAAAAAAATGGACTGCCTGAGTTTTGCAAATTTGTTCTTCAAATGTTAGCCTATCTGCTCACATATCAAACTTGTGCCACCAGGGGGTGATGTAAACTCAACTAGTGTGGGGGTGGGGGGGGGGTGCGGGGGGCGGGCAGGTCGGTGGCTGAAGGGAGAAGCCCATCAGACTTTGCTGGAGGTAGCATGTTGAGAAAATAATGTTTACTTTGTTTCGGGTTAAACATGCTTATTTTAGCATCTAGGGTATAGGGTAAATGGGGGTGGGGGGGGAGAGAGAGCTGTGTTTTTATTTCGCGACACATAAGAACACCATGATGTCTGTGTGTGTGTGTGTGTGTGTGTGTGTGTGTGTGCGTGTTGTATTTCATGTTTCTATGGATGTGTGCGTGCACCACCATGCAGGATGGGAGGCCTCATTTAGTCAATAGCTTGATCTCACTGGCAAGGAGAGCGCTGAAGTTGTAGGAGGCGTCTGGGAGCTTGGGGGTGGGGTGAGGGGGCGGGGCCAGCTCTGGGTCGCTCTCGCTGGAGGTGGAGCCCACACTCATGGCACAGACCACTTCTGGCACAGCGCTGGCTGGCGGACATGCCTCGGGTTCGCTGCCTGTCTCGCTGGTGCTGGACACCACTGAGAGCAGGGAGCCTTTGCGGCCCAGCCGGCCTGGCAGGAGCGAGAGGGCGTAATCGGCCACGCTGCCTGCCACGTCCATGCCGCACACCTGGTCGAAGGCGATGAAGCCCACGTTGGCGTTGGCCTCGCACACCACGAAGGAGCCGTCGTTGCGCTGCAGCAGGTCGATGCCGCACACATCCATGCCGAGGATGTTGGACACTTGGATGGCCAGCTGCTTGCCCTGCTCGCTCAACGGGTACATCATCCCGACACCACCTGAAGGGGGCAGCAGAGCACCATTTTGATATTTAATCCAATGCGTTTTCAACACATAGTACCTCCAGCAGACATTGTACCATATCACACACACACACACACACACATCACATTCTCACACTGCTCACACATCAGCTGACCAATACATCTTTCAAGAAAGAGTCAACTATAGAATATTCTGGAGCAGATGGTGTACAGTGGTCACCCACCCAGGGAGCAGTTGCTCTGCATGCGGCCGTCCGTCGAGCAGCGTAGCATAGATCCCACTACACGCCCCCCCACCAAGATCACCCGCACATCCTTGCCGTGGGACTCCTTCACATACTCCTGGAATAGGTAGGGGGCGTCATGCCGGATCAGGTGGCTAAGGTCTGAGAGGTGATGCTTGTCCCGTGCCAGGAAGACAGTCTTTCCTGCATTGGGGGTAAAAGAGGTAGGCATGAAGTCATGAACGTGTCAGACACGCCATAGCGCATAGATTCCACGTAGTGGCTCGCTGACCTCGGTGTCCACGTGCGTTTTTTACCACCACGGGATAGCCCAGCGGCTCCGCCTCATCGATCATCTTGCGGAAATTCTCGTGTCCCCCTGGGAATGAGATGAGACACACAAGACACGCGATGTGAAGACAGGGGCTGGCCTTCTCATGCTGGAAGACACCCACGTCTCTCCCCGTCTTCCCCGACACCCAAGAAAAATCGACAACAAATGAAAACTGAACATCTGGCATTTTCAGGCCCTTTTTGGTATGTTTTCACTGTCCACATAGGGACATTTCTAAGGAAAGTCTGTGTGAAGTTTCTGTACAAAACGACATTCTGATGTAAAATCATGTCCAGGCTGTGCCCCTCTGCATGAAAGGTCACTCAGCACACTTCAGTCCACCACTGAGCTGCAGCTTAAAGTGAGCGAATTACTCTAGCCAATCACTAAGCAGAGGTACCTGAGATGCACCAATACGTCTGAGACACAGGCTTTTTGCGTGTCTCTTGTCCTCATGCTTCTGCATTGGACTCCCAACTGGAAAGGCGGACAGGGAATAGCTGGCTCCTCTTATACATGAAAGCCGTGAGGTCCTCACATCGCCAGTAGTGTCTGGGATGGGGGGGGGGGGGGGTGCTTTCTGATATGCCCAGCCGTCGCAGTTTTAAAAAACCTCGCTTGTGCAGATGGGGGTGCAGGCATAGTGATAGTCACCAGGATGCGTACACCAGCTACTGCAGACGTGTCAACAACTGCTGAGGCTTTGAGTCATCGTGCTGATGCATCTGTATGGAAGCTAAAACTGCATCGCATTAAAAGGGAACAATGTGGTCATTTTCCAGCACATACTTTATGATAGTCTAGGGATATCTGTGCTGTTTTCTCCTGCATTTTACACTTGAAATTGTAAAATAATGTTGCGTTAATAGGCCCAGATTTAAGTCATTCCATCCTTAGGTTTCCAATGGATGACAGCTGGACTGAAGAAACCTGCAAAGTCTTGGTTGAGGAGGTGAAATGACTTCGTGAGGTCCCTCAGTAGATGTTTGAAGACATCTGACGTTAGCTGGAAGCCACTTTGCACCTACCATATGAGAAGGTGTCCGGCAGAGGGACCCCATGGCCGGCCAGCTCCTGGAAGGTCCAGAATTTGTTGACGCAGTTGAGGATGGCTTGGGGTCGGTTCAGCAGCCGGCAGCCCAGCTTCTCCAGGTGCCGTAGCACGGTGATGTCACTGTCTGACTGCACCCAGGGTGTGGGGACCCGCACCACGGCCACCTGGGGGTAGGTCGTCACCAGCTCCTGGTCCACACGCAGCCCTGAAGAACCACCGGGTTGTGTCAGCCCATGTTTGTCCATCTGCCAGGGCTTCAAACACGCCACAGCTTGGATCATGAGGCCCCCCAACAGTTTTAGGATGAAATACTGCTGATGGTTTTAAAACGTTGGGCAGTGCGGCATCGAGGCGATCTGTGGCTGTCCTCTGTCTGGAGACGGGCCAGACACCTCACACACACACAGCTCAGGGTCACATCGGCCCCACACTGCAGCTTAAACCTAGACTGCCAAACACCAGACTCAGTGCCATATACCTTCATACAGACATTACACGCGGTTTGTATGAACAGATGTTAAGCCTGTGGATGTGACCTCTATGTGGTGTGGCCTTGTGGGTCTTTGTGGTGTGACTTTGTGGGGTGTGGTCTTTATGGCATAGTTTTCAGATGGTGCATCTTTTGGAAGGTGGGGTCTTGAGGCCTTGAGAGTATGTGTCTTTGTGGGGGCGTGGTCTTTTCAGGCAATGGCCCTTTGAACGTGTGGTCGTGTCATATGATCTATAAATTAAATACTACTACAGATGGGTAACAGGCATGCAACAGAATCAGAGGGTGTCTGCGTTTACAGTTACGGTGACCATATGCATTCAGCTGCAGCCAGGTGTCCATTTACAAGGACAAACATGAAACAAAGTACAAATATGGATGATAAAAGAGGAGGGTACTGGGAGACAAAACTGGTAAGGGTAACATGGGAATGTACAGAGAAGCAAAGGGCCATCAATGGGTAAAATAAGGCTTTAGGGTGACACTAATACAAGAGTCCCCCAGAGTCACTGCCCTTTACTGTCTGACACTGGTACTGGAGTCCACCAGAGTCTCTGCCCTTTACTGTCTGACACTGGTACTGGAGTCCACCAGAGTCTCTGCCCTTTACTGTCTGACACTGGTACCGGAGTCCACCAGAGTCTCTGCCCTTTACTGTCTGACACTGGTACTGGAGTCAGCCAGAGACTCTGCCCTTTACTGTCTGACACTGGTACTGGAGTCCACCAGAGTCTCTGCCCTTTACTGTCTGACACTGGTACCGGAGTCCACCAGAGACTCTGCCCTTTACTGTCTGACACTGGTACTGGAGTCCACCGGAGACTCTGCCCTTTACTGTCTGACACTGGTACTGGAATCACCCGGAGACTCTGCCCTTTACTGTCTGACACTGGTACTGGAATCCCCCAGAGACTCTGCCCTTTACTGTCTGACACTGGCACTGGAATCCCCCAGAGACTCTGCCCTTTACTGTCTGACACTGGCACTGGAGTCCCCCAGAGACTCTGCCCTTTACGGTTTGGCTCTGGTAGTGGGGTCTCCCACTACCTTCCCTTACCTTCTGTACAGAAATACATCTTATTTTATTTTGTATGCTAAAGGCTACCGGCCCGCGGACACTGCGTTTGTGTTTGCCACCAGGCATGTGGCAGACAGGGACGCCACAGCTGCACTGACAAAAATCATCTTCTCGAGCTGGGTGCACTTGCACCAAACAGATGAATCCATAGGACCTGGTGCAGAGGGTCATAGGTCTAGTTGTGAGCCACCATAACAGGTAAGCTGTAAAATGTCATAGCTTTTGCACACCATCAGTCACAGCAGAGATGAACAGCGCCATTATGTGATGGACGGGCGATGTTGTCATAGCTTAAGCTAATGTCTCTGGCTTAGGGGGCCAAATAAATCAACCGGCCGCCCTTTCTCTGTTGAAGTGGAGAAGACAGGCTATTTGTCAGTGATGCGAGGCAACAGCCAGGGCACCAAGGAAACTGTGCCAGCCAGGAGATGGACCTCTGGTTGCTGGGCAGGGCTGGGACTGGGGCTCACTGGGCTGCAAGTCGTGGTCTGTTGCTATAAATAATGGGGGTGCGAGATTCGGCACCTTTCAGCAACAGCAGCGTATCCAACTAGACTGTTGTCCCCAACAAAGTCCCCAAGCAAAGCAACTTCATACACCGAATAATACCCAAATCAGAGACACAGAGTGTCCAGGAACCCAGGGAGTGGCTGGGGGGGAGGTGAGATTCTTTGGACGCTTAATTACATGTCAACAGCAATCGTGAAATAGCCCATCCACATGTGAAGCATTTCTGTGCCATGCGCCCATAGCCTATCCCAGTGCATAGGACACCCCCACCACCACGATTACCCCCCCTGGAGAGGCTGAGTCGACAAACGGACCCCACGGGACCGCTGCAGCGGAAGGCATCTGCATGCTGATGAAGGCATCCAAGGAAACTTTCCAGTATGACCGGAACGCGAGAAGCTCCAGCAGATCTGCGTCTCCATGTATCTCCGCGTGACCTAAGACGCTGCCCCTATGGGAAATTTCCATCGCATTTATTTACATAAATTAAAAGCCTGCAGACCTTTTAAAGAGCGAAACGACTGCATTCATTCCTGCCTTGAGGCGACTGCATGGTGGAATCAAGAGTAACATCCAAGGGGAGAGATCACGGCAGTGCCTTGAGTTCTCCATGTTCAGATCCTGCTCTGACGCCCCCAGCTGGGGAAATGCCAGTCTGATTTTAGTATTACGGCCCCATTAATACGTGCTCTTTTATCTAATAAAATTTACATGCCCCCCCCCCCCCCCCATTTAAAACCTGCCCCCCACCAGCCTCCACCTGCCAGTCACCTTGAAAACAGCAGGTGAGGTGTGGCTGCCCCATTCAGGCGGGAATGCGGAACCGACCTCAAACTGGACCTTAATCTGGGATGTGAAGACGCTGCTTGCTGCAGGTCCCTAAGTCCCACCTGGGTAGTGATCATGGGCCAGCGACCCAGTCACTGTCCCCGTGGTCATGGACACTTTCTGCCGGCTTGCACAGCCCCTACTTGGCTGTTCTGCCGGACAGAAGGCTGCCGCGTTCTGCACAGACCACATGAAAATGACACCAGTGGGATGGGGGCGGTGGTCCTAAAGAAACACCTCTCTCCTGCGGACTCAGCTACTAAATGAGGTCCTTGATCAATAATGTACCCACTGTCATTGGTGCCGTGTGTGTGTGTGTGTGTGGCGGGGGGGGGCACACAGCCTTCCCTCCTAATCTGCATCACTTTTTCCCCCAGTAAACAAGACGAGGCTATTTCGATCCCCCTAACACACACGCACCACAGTAGCCCCAGGACCCTCACCAGATTTTTAAGTGCTCCATCTCATGTCCTGAAAAAACAGACCCCACCTCCGGCTCCACCACCCAGTGTCATAATGGACATGTGTGAAAATAAAGTTTTCCTCTCCATTCCTCTTTAGTGCAAAGTGCCCTTTGGACCTCCAAACAGTGACTACTGCATACCCCTCACCCGTCAGGCTTATAGCTCAGAGCATTATCTCGCTTCAGTCAGCATCCCTATTGGTTCTGCCTGGTTTTATATCGCGGACTCTTACGCTCATGCGGAACCATATGTGAGACTGAAAATCACGCTCAGTTTCAGAGCACTCCTGACCATCCTGAATGTCGAATGAGATAGATCCTGCGCAAAATGTCTCTCGGGAAATCGAAAAATCACAAATGAAAAACCCTGAGTTGTTGGGCAAGCTGGGGGCACCGCGTTCAACTTGGAAGTTAAATCATATGCACGTCCGCCCAGTCGCCACCGCATCACCCACATGCCCTGTTTGAACGCGAAAGCTGCGGCACCTAACGCCAGTCCTGACCGGTATAGCTGTAAAAGTCGAAGGCTGCGACCTTTACGGTGGGAAAAGCAATGAAAGACCGCTCCCCTGCCCAAGAGGGACACGCTACGTGGAAATGCATCAGCGAAAAGACAGGACTCGCACCTCATGCAGCTGAGGTGCGTGTCGCGCGATGAACGCCTTACAGCCTCCTTAACATCCATCCATCCATCGATCCATCTATCTATCTATCTATCTATCTATCTATCTATCTATCTAAAAATGACGTGCGCCGCTCTTTTTTTTTACCGCAATAGCACAAGTTAAGCGAATCGAAACAATTAACATTTTCACATCATTTGCATCATAAAAGGTAGGTTTCCTAAATGTCCGTTCACAACCTGTGTGTACGTGCTACACGTTTCCATGTCTCCGTAAGGCACCCTGAGACGCGCGAATTATTTCAGGTGCCTGCTGCAGATGGTCCTTCCTTCTACCGACGGCCGTCACTGAAACTAATTGCATAGTAAAGTGCATGATAATGTCCAGTGGCGTGATAAAAGAGAAAGGCGGGACCTTCATAAAACGAGATTTTTAACAAAAAAAATAAATAAAAGAAACAAACAGCGCCCATTTTGTAGGCTACCCCCCTCCGCCCCCGTTATCCAGACTGGCTTTAGCTGAAAAGGGTTATGCTGTGAAACGGAAGCACTACAGACAGACCCAACCTCAGATAAAACGTGCGCGCACACACACACACACACACACACATTTAATACACAGGTAACACACCCCCGTCTCTCCGGTCACCCCATGCATGCGGAGTGGAAAAAGGCAGCAGCACTCTGACTAGCGCTGCGCTTACCTAGCTGCCCCCCGGTGATGGTGAGCACAATCTGATCCATGAGCAGCGAGCGGAACTCAACATCATCCTCGGCGCAGCGCTGTCTCAGAGCCCGCAGGATCTGAACCTGCGGGTATTCCTGGCTGATGCGCCGGTCTGTTACGAACCACACCCGGGAGCACATGGCCTGGGATGCCAGGTTCTGCCGCAGTCGGGGTTTTGCGAGGGAGAGGGGTCCAGGGTCGAGGGACAGGGGGGACGAAGAAGAATAGCAGGATGCGGTCAGAGTCGGACGGTCGGAGGTCTGCTGAGGTTAAAACGGTTGGGTTCTCGGTCTGCCGGACTTCGACTAGGAAAATTTAACAGAGATTCCTGCACACGCTTGAAGTTTGCATCCGCGTTATTCCCGGTTAGTCGGTTCAGGGTCCTGATAAAGTGCAGCGAATTTCCGACTATCTAAGCCAAAGAAGGTCAAAGGGACTAGCAAGCCCGTTTGTCTGTGGTCTCCGGTGGGTTTTTGTTCTTCTTGCTGGGTCTGTCCCGTTCGAGCTGCGCTTCTCCACGACCACGGCTGCTTTGTGAATGCCTGGCTGCCTACCTACCGGATGGAGCAATCAATTTCTAGCGCTGATGCGGTGAGAACAAAGCTGGACACAATCTGTCTCGAACCCCCCAGTCTAACGTAATAACTTACTGTCTAACTGGAAACAAAGTAGCCGCCTGGAGAAAAAGAAAGACAGAAAAGATCAAGAAAAACTAGAAAATGGAGGCTATGATGACCGACATGGACGCGCTGCTAAACCTGTCCGACCGTCTTGCGGTAAATGTACCGCCCCCCGGCTTTCCACGGTTATCGGTGCTGAAATAATAAATAAATGATGTAGCTACGTTGAGTTCATCCTTGCCCACCTTCCCTTCGCCTGGGTTGCCAGATATTTTTAAAAACCTCCCCAGTGGTGGATTTAAACCATGTAGCCTAATTTAAAACAGGTTTTCGCTACTTGTTTAAGTTAATTAGGCCTACAATTCGTTTTTTATCTCACCGTTATTTAGGCCATATCAAATAACAAGCTGTACAATTCACAACTTTTTTTTCCTGCGTAGTTTATATGAATAAAATTATTCGGTTTAATTCAGTTCAACACTCAGAATTCTAGCCATGCCACGTGTAATGAAGAGGTCCACGCTAAAACAGCAATATACCCCCTGGTCTCTTAAATTACATTTCTGTCTAGTGTCTTTGATATCACTATAACGCAAATTACCAACGTAAGGGAAAATTTTTTATATAGAAAATGGCTTTCTTTACAGCTGCCCCTTCCCTATTTTATGTTATGTACTTAATACATTTTTGTAAAATTTAAAGAGAGCAGGATGCCCGTCTACTCCCACAGACTCACCTCACCTCACAACCATCAGCGTCAAATGAGTTCGCATTGATCGAGTTTCCCATATCTGGCAACCTCCCTCTGTCTCTGCCCCATCCGCCCCCCCTCCCCCCATTTGGAACTCTCCCTCTCCGCGTCCTCCAACAGAAGCAGCCAATGGACTCCCCCCGGTGTTGCCTGTCCTCCAACCAATCGTGGTCCACACACAAGTGCTTGCATGAGTGTCGGTCGCTCCCGCCTTCCCCAGCTCCGCTACCATTCCTCTCTTTTCCGTCTAAATACTTGAATCTTGGATGACATTGATTGGATGTTTATTTGCATTTGCGGTGCAGCACATAATCTATCCTATGAATGTCACTGAGGAAAGTTTTGTTTTCCAGATCTGGGATAAATAAACATTATTTGTTCATGTCACAACTTCTTCAGGCTTGACAACAATAAGACGGGAGGTCTATGGGTAGCGAACACAAAGATGATCATGAAACGGTTTGTGCATGCATCTTTTTAGCCAACTGTTAAATATAGCTTAATATAGACTGAGTACGGTGTTTATATGTGGCAAATTCACTTCTCTTTAGAGTAACTTCTGAGAAAACGCGCCACAAATTATGTGGTTATATAGGGAGATACACGTGTAAATGGACTATAGTCACCACCCAAAATACAAGCAACCATGTCCTGTATAATTTTTTGAATTAATAATAAACGTTCTTGACGTTTTTGAGCAAAGCTAAGACGACCATCACTAAAGACCTCGACATTTCATGTGATAAATTATTATAAAGCGGTAATCGTATGGTAGGTTAACTGGAGCCTACATTTTTCATAGGCATTTGCTATATATATGTGTGTGTGTGTGTTTGTAAGGAGTTTTTGGAAAGAAAATATAGCCTACTATTTCATATACAATTTCATACAATATACATATATATATAAATATATATACACACACACACACAACATTAACGGTATGTTCCATTCCACACAACAAATGCCAGCCATCGCAAAGGAGAAGCGCAGAGGTCCGCGGGAATCTGACAGACAAACCAGGATTATAAATGTGTAGGCGGTCTTCCTGTGAATTGAGCCAATGGGAGAAGAAGGGTGTGTGGTGGGCGTAGCCTATGACCGCTGTCTTCCCCTTAACGCCTCGTGAGAGAAAGAAAGTCTGGGACTGAGAGCTGAGGGGGGGTGGGGGCGGTGGTGTCCGCCTCGATCTTGCGACTCGCCCGAACCGGTTCAGACTGGGTACGGGGAGGTCTGCTGAATACTGACGCCGCAGCGAATGATTAAATGTTGGGGAAGAAAATAACTACCCTTGCACCAGCACATTGGTTTGTAAGCGAGATGGGGAACGCTGCTGGTACAGACGGATAGGGGGGAAAAAGCAGAGGAACTAAGCAGCTGTTGACATCATTTGAAGTGTCCGTAACAGACAAAGGAAGCCTCTCTCTGATCCAATAGTACAGTTATACTTAGTAGTATTGTGTTCCATATAACGGGATATCTGGCTATCGTTTACGTGAGACTCCTGAAGGTTGTCGGGGGTAACTCATCGTAAATAATATTATCCACCAGTCCATTGCCTTGCGGTATTAAGTTTCAGTGTCCGATAGATGGTGGACATATTATTGGAAGAAAACACTAGCGCCACGTAACGCCAACCCCGATTCTACCTTACGATTTTACAGGAATGCGCAAAAACAAATGTGCTTTGGAGCAAGTCGAAAAGCGCGTCATTCTTAACCACGCTAAGTTCTGCACAAAACTAATCACTGTTGATAAATGAGAAATTGTGTGTAAATTGTTCATGTGTCAAATTGGTGTGTCTTTAATCTGTCAGGCTACACGATCTGAGGTATTGCCAGTTGTCGTTTTATTTAAAGTAAGGAGTTTTGGAAAGAAAAATAGCCTACTCTTTCATATGCAGTTTCATACAACATACAAGTACAACTGAAGTACTGTATATTAATTGCCAATGGCTGTTCAATATGTAATTATGGATAAGTTATATGCAGAGCATAACTTTGAGTTTGCTGTTTTGTGGTAGATTTGTCATGCGCAGTCCTTGCGATGATGCTGTGGTTTTAAGCAAACTATTTTTGTATTCTCTTGAAATCATTTATGACATACTGCAGTTCAGGCGAGCATTTTAAGCAGATAAGTGGTGTAATAAAAAGGAAATATTTTCTCAGATAAATTGAAAAGTGAGTGGAAATGGTAAAAACGGCTAATTATTTGAACAATCTAGTCAAAATGTGCTGAACCGCCACATTTACTAAATTTCTGTTTAGGTCAGTATCTCCATCATCGGCTTTAGCTCGCTAAAATAGCCTCACCGTGTGGCCAATCTCTGCTATACTTGAGGAGAGGATGTGGTTCAGTGGAAAGTAAATTCGACCGGCTTAAATTAGGAAGTATCTGTTTTGGTATTAAATTAGACGTAACATACTGATAAAGTGTGACATCGCTTACTCTAAAAATAGTAATGAGTTATAGGTGTCCAAGAAAAGCAATGCAAGACTTCCACTTTTCCGTGAAAGCCTTCCACTAATGACTGAAGCTGTTTATGTAATATTTTGCAAAAAAAGATATGACACGAGGATTACTGTCTTTTTCAACTACGGATTGTAAACAATTGTCAACGATTTTACAAAGAGAAGCATTTGCAGTGCCATTTAATGATACATTGCATGCTTAAGTGATAAAACTTACGTCATACTATTATTGCACATTTTATTATTCCATGCCATGATATATCTCCTATTCAAAAATGTATTCAGTTTTATGTGAAGAAATATATAGTGCCGTTTAGTTCTCTTTATTCCATTGCGAAGCTGAGTAGGTAGTAAACATTACATTACTCTATTTAGTTTAATTATTCGTTCAATGCAGTTCGTCCGTATAGACTGAAATCCTGCACGTACTTTTAACTGCCCCAAATTACTGTCGCTTGAAATGATTGTTATATTTTCGCCTGGAAAAGCTGTTGGCATTAAGGCTAAAGGATGCTTAAACATTTTAATCTATAAAGGACCTGAATTGTGAGTGGGGAAAAAAGCAGGATAAAGTGTTTGCGTCTTGTATGCATACAAGCATTTCAAGTACGTGCTCATGATGTTAAGAAATGATTTTTACACAATCTGACTTGAACAGGCGTTGATATGGTGGAATGTAGACAGTAGCACCTAGTTGAAGAACGGTCTAGCTGCAGACGCCTGTAGAGTGGAGATCCACCAGAAATACGTCATCTCCACAAGAAAAACATGATCACAACTCTGTGTTACAGCGAATGAACCCTAACCCTAACCCTAACCAGAGCTCCACTTGGAGTTGGAGAGAAATAATCAAACGCACCATAAGTCCTTAAAGATCACGTGTTTCCTGTGGAGATGACGTATTTCCGGTGTTTCTCCACTCTACAGGCTTCTGTAGCTAGACCCTCTTGCTTAGTTGAGCAAATCGGAGCACTGACAGGCTGTGGGTTCTACAGCAAGGCCAGATGTCATTTTTCCCTTTTTGTACCCAATTACTGCCCACCGTGGTTAGGAGGTACCTCCTACCCAGCCATCTGAAACACATCCTTTATTGCTTGGACAGCAACACCAGCTTGGACAGCAAATCAGGTGCTGTATGAATAGTAACGCAAAGTGGAGCGAAACTGTTGTTGGCTGGGCTTGGTGCTCCTGAAAATAACAGGGATAAGGGATACCACTGATTTTCATTCCGATCCAATATAATCAAATACCAAGGTTGGTATCGCCAATACCGACCCTAATCTTCTACTATTTTTGTGGCAATTACAATGGGAAATAACAGCACAATACTTGAATAGTTTGCAAAAAAATGTGATATTTATAAAAAATAAAAAGGAATTGAGAAATTTACCTAAAATAAAGTATAGCCAAACAGAACGTGTTATGTACCAATACGTCATCAAATATGTTGGTGGCATATTCATATTGCCCCTAGTTATGTCATCAGCAGTGGTTGGCAGGGTTCCGCTAACCGCTAATTAACTAAGGTAACTTTTTCTTTAGCAATTAGCATTACCGCTAACTTTGAGAACTGTAGCGGACTAATTAGCTTCTGCTAATTTAGTTCAGCTAACTGTAAATCCGCTAACATTTTTTTTCCACAGGTAAACTGAGTAAAGTTTAATGGTCAAAAACGTTTGTAAACTCTAAAGTTTAAAGGCTGACTGTAAACGCAAAACGTGATTGGTCGATAACTTGTCGATTTAAGATAATTTGGGCTAAAGTAAGTGAAGTATGGGACTGAAGTGTTAAAAGGGTTAAAAATGTATCTCTCTGGGTATGTTTTTAAATGATTCAGAGCCAAAACCGGAGCTAAATTCATATAATAAAAGTTGGCCGTTATTGTTAGCTTCCGCTGATTTTTTTTTGTGGTTTATTGGTATAGCGTAGCTTTCTCAAACTATGGGCCGCGCACTGGTGCCGGTCCATGAGAGGGTTCCTGTCGGTCCGCGGAGCCTCGCTTCTGCACCAATCAAAATTCAGTCAGATCAGGTCAGATATAATAACAATAATAATAAAAACAATAATATATATAGTAATAATATCTATAGGTACTTGGAAATCCTGCATTGGTCGCTCGCTCTACTATTCCGTGTGATGACGTCATCAGTTTTTCAACGGCGGCTACGGGTTGGGTGCGAAAATGCGGTTTTCGCGGCTAGCTCTGCATTCAACTTATGAGATATCCGCCGTTTTGAATAATTTATTTATCCTTGATTTTCTTATTTTTTACCGGATCAAAATCGGTTCAGTATTCGCGGAGCAACAACAATTTCAAAACAAGGTAACTTTCACGCACTAAATAAAAATCGAAAGAATCATGGGGCATCGATTATTTGTGCACATGCATATTTATTGCACCTTAAATGTGAAAATTGCCAACTATGATGACGATTGATGCATGCCCACACTGTACAATCGTGTGCCCACTACAGGATGATTGAAGATTGAAGGGATTTTATAACAACTCCGATTGCCGTGCGGAGGACGGGTCAATGTCACGTGACCACCGATCTGGCTCCTGAATGGTTGGACATCATGCCAGCTACTGTAGATACCCCCAAGAAAATTTTCCTTTCAACATTCAACAACAAAAATCACTAAGATTGGTTAGATATTGGCAAAGTTATGGTTGTATAAGTGCACCATAGCCTATTTACAATTTCTTACATTTATTGAACGAGGCGCACTCGGCCCTCCGCCTATGCAGAGCGAAGTTGCTCTTAGTAGTTACAGTTTTTTCTACAGTTCTAATTGTAATTACATTAGAACAAAAGTCCGATTTTAGGCATATTAAATCTTCAATATCTCTGGTTCTATTAAAGCTATATTGACAAATGAGGTATAATTTTTTTAATGGTTTTTTAATCTCTTTCCATTAAAATAGCTGTGAAGTTAATCAAGACACCTTGCAGGGCCCTGCAGGCCCAAAGCCTGACATGACTGGTCCCCAGGACAAATAAGTTTGAGAAACATTGGTGTAGCGTATCAAATGGAAGCTAACTTTCTTTTAGCTGGGCCCACCACTAGCCATCATCCACAAAGTGGTGCCGACAAAGCACTTGCTTTTGCTATCAACTATGTGTAATCCAAAATTGTTTCATACAGTGGAAGACAAATGTCTTTTGGTGACCTGTTATTTTTCGCTTTTCTCCTCACTCATTTTTGTTACATTTCTCACAAATGCACCATGCTGTCTATGGGTATATGAGCCAGTTAAACATCAAGGACGAAAATGATTATAAATAGCTTGTAGACCACACACTGAGATTCTGCAACAGCTGCAGTGGTAAACTTTTTGACTCATTTTCAAACATATACTAGATAATCATTAAGTTTCAATTCCCAAGATAATAAAAATGTTTTAGCGTAACTTATGAGTGGTTTCAACCCAGCTGACTATCCCAGTCCTTGCGATATATAAGACATTAAAATGGGTACATCAGTGTATTTTATATAGTAGCCTGTAGTCCAACACTGGTGTACAACACATGCATATTTCTACGTATGTTATAAGGTAGACCACCTCATTATATTAACAGCCAAAAACTGAATCATGCGACTTCATATGCTAATACATTGTAATCACAGTTTGCCAGACCACCTAGACAAAGACCAGGACTCTTGGAACAATGAGCTTTGAACAGATGAATCTGAAATTGAATTATCTGGGCGCAGTAACAGAGAACATGTTTGGTGTAAACCAAAGACAGCTTTTGAGCAAAAGAACCTCATACGAACTGTGAAGCATGAGGGTGGAAATGTCATGGTTTGGGGCTGCTTTGCTGCAGCAGAACCAGACCAGCTCACCGTCACAGAAACCATTATGAATTCTTCATCAAATCAGAGGGTACTTGAGGACAATGTGAAAACATCTGTCCAGAAGTTGAAGCTGAAGTGGGGGTGGACCATGCAAATGACAATGACCCAAAACATTCCAGTAAATCTACCAAGGAATGGCTTGCATAAATGAAATTACCCAGAGTTCTGGAATGGTCAAGTCAAAGTCAAAATCCTATTGAGATACTGTAAGGTGATTTGAAGCGGGAGTGCATGCAGGACACCCTTCAAACATCACACAGCTTAAGGAATTATGCACTGGAGAGTGGGGAAAACTTTCTGCCAGTCGATGTCAGAGATTGATAGATGGTTATAGGAAACGTCTCACTGAGGTTATTTCAGCCAAAGGGGGAAATACTAGTTATTAGTGTACAAGGTGTACTAACTTTTTCCTCAGTAGGAATTGGCATCTTAGTTAATTTTCTTTGTTAAGTGAATTTATTTCTTGTTTTTGCATAGGTGATGCAATCACCTTTATCTGCTGATATAATTTGAAAGATTTCATATTGATATTTTGATATTTCTTAATAAAGAATAAAATATCTAATGGGGTGTCCTTATGTTTTCACTTGACTATATGTGTAAATGAATATATGTATATACTATTTAAATTAACGTGGTGTGCTCCTGTGTTCATATCTTTAAGACCATCATTTGAAATGAGCTTATTTGAGTCGTCTCCGCACAGCTGTCAATAAATGTTAACATTGTTAGTTGACACATTTGTAAAATAAAAGATCACATTTTACAGATGCAGGCTTTTCAGGACCAGCATTAGCCATATTTATGCATAAGTGAAGCAAGGCAAATTTCTCATCTAAACATGAAGTTTTATCTAAAGCTTTGAGGACAAATATTGCCGGTATCATCTGCATTAAAATTGTTTTCTTACCCCTCTGAAATCTCACCAAGAAAAAAAACAAATTTTTCTTTGCCTATTAATAATAACAAACATTACTTTTGTCAGGATCAGTCCCCATTTGGTCCTGTTTTGTTGCTTTCCTGTTTGGCCAGCAGGTGTCGCTGGCCATTTTGTTCCTTCGTCAGTGTCGTATCCCCTTTCTTAGTCCTTAGTGTGCTTCTCTGCTCCCCAGGCCACTGTGCAGCTGAATGGGCTAAGTGTACAGCTAAGCAACCATGATACTGTACCTTTGTGGGTATGTTGGGCTGTTTAATTATTAGTCTTGTTTTCCCTTGTTTTGTTAATATGTTCTTGTATTTTTACTATAGGTCCTTTTTATTGAATCCTTGTTTCCAGTTATCTCTAGCTGTGTTTAGTTTTATAGTAATGTCATGTAACCCTTGTTCCTAGTATCTCCTGGTGTTTCAGTCCATAGTGTTTGATGATAACCTTCACCTGTTCCCTTTAGCCCAGATCTCTTGTGTGTAATTAGTAATTTGCCCACGCCTGTACTTCGCATTGCCTGGTTATTTGAATATGCATGTGCCTGCCTTTGCCCTGTTCCTTTGTCAGTCATTGCTGATGTAGGTTAGTTCCCACTCATAGTCTGCTGTTATTGCTCTTTATTGGTGTAACATTCACAAACAATTTGTTTGCAGGGAATGCATCCGTTGCAAGAACTATACGCTCCTGTTCACTTCCCTCCACAGATTTATTCTTCTTGTTCTTCCACTTATCCTCTGAAATGTTACTTGAAAGCTGCTTTCCTTCTCAACTCTGGCCAGTGAGGTATGTAAGGGTGTGTTGTAAGGGAGCATATGATTGGCTAGAAACTAAACCTGCGACTGAATGTATAGAGAAATTCTCTCATTCTCCCACCAACTCGTCGTCTCCACACAGCTGATTGGCTGGAAATGAAACCTGCGACTGAATGTATAGAGAGACTCTCTCATTCTCCCACCAACTCGTCGTCTCCACACAGCTGATTGGCTGGAAACTAAACCTGCAATTGAATGTATAGAGAGACTCTCTCATTCTACCACCAACTCGGTCACTCCTTTGGGTCTCTCGTTCTTGTTGTGAACAAGAAACTTGAAGGAGTGACTGAGCTGATTTGTGAGCGAGAGAGTGGCTGTTTCTCAATATGCTTACTTGTCTGTTCTTGTGTATTTCGACCTGTTTTCTGTCAGTTTCCATTGCTGAAAACTAGTTCCAAAACTAAGAACAGAAAATAAATGATGTTATTTTTGTTTTTTTCTACAGCAGATAGAAGCCATGACCTGGTGTTCAACACAGTAAAGCCCCTTTTGTCCGTTTTTTATCCATAAGGCAATGTACACAAAAACAAAGCCATATTTTGCAGCCTTTCAGAGGGAGATAGACTATTTATTTTTGTCCTTAAAATTTATGAAAAGGAAAAGTGGCTGTGAATGATCTTGTACTTTCTGAATTCACCTAGTACTTCTCGCCATTTGGATGAGGTGTTTTTTGTTTGTTTGTTTGCGTGTTTTTCCTATTTTCCCTGAGATTTTTTGTTTTACTTTTCTGGTGCCTCTTGGAAAGTTGTTAATCTATATTTCATGCTTGTTTGATGTAAATTTTGGATTTAAATAAAGGTTAAAATTTATTGTTTATTATTATTGGGGTGGCATGGTGGTTAGCACTGTTGCCTCACACCTCTGGGACCCGGGTTTGAGTCTCCGCCTGGGTCACATGTGTGCGGAGTTTGCATGTTCTCCCCATGTCGTCGTGGGGTTTCCTCCGGGTACTCCGGTTTCCCCCCACGGTCCAAAAACATGCTGAGGCTAATTGGACTTGCTAAATTGCCCGTAGGAGTGCATGTGTGAGTGAATGGTGTGTGAGTGTGCCCTGCAATGGGCTGGCCCCCCATCCTGGGTTGTTCCCTGCCTCGTGCCCATTGCTTCTGGGATAGGCTCTGCACCCCCTGCAACCCAGTAGGATAAGTGGTTTGGAAAATGGATGGATGGATGGATGGAGGTTTATTGTATTATCCCATGTATATGTTGCTCTTGTCCCACCCAAAATGTCAAAGATGCATCGGTTGCATATTCACTAAATGAGAACAATCCCATGATTCATTGTATCCCAAATTTGTTCTTGGGAGGCAAGTTAGCAAGGTCGCTCTTGCCAAGCCCACAGCTGTGTCCAAATTCAGGAGCTGCATCCTTCTAAAGCTGCATTCAGAGACTGAATGTGTCAGAACAACGTAACAAGGCTGTCCCATTTCAAAGGCTCCTTCAGAAAGTGGTTTTGGAATGTATCCTTCTTTTGCCGAGTTAACAAGGATCCATCCATTGGATCCTTCATAGCCCAACATATCCCAAGATTCCTTGCACAGTCCTTCGAAGGATGCAGTCCTTGAATTCACAAACTGGGCACTTCTGTAGACCCTGCAGTTCTACAGCAGCCTCCAGCGTCTGCCCACGAGCATGTGATCGATCTCCTTTGCGACACCACCAGTATTGGAGTACCAAGTTCAGCGATGCAGCTCAGGGTGTTGGAACCAGGATCCAGCAACCCACATACCTTGACCTTTAGCAAAGTCAAGGAACATGGAGCCACTTTCACCCCGGTCTTCAGACCCATGGGGACCAACACAATCTTCATAACCAGCCCTGTCAGTGCCAGTGGTCGCACTGAAGTCACCCATGACCAGAGGAGTGTCACCTCGTGGGCACCCATCAACCACTGAGCGAAGTTGCATGTAAAATGTCTCCCTCAATGAGACATCACTCGCTGCGGTCGGTCATACACTGAGACAACAGACAAGACACCCAAGGAGTGTCTTAGCCTTAGCCTTGTTGAAAGGAGTGACATCAGACACCATCGGGAGGAATCGATCCGCTACAACAACAGCTACTCCCTGAGTATGGCAGCCATCAGACCAATCACACCACCTACAAAGATCTAACCACTCCCTGGTGTGCGTACCTCAGAGAGTGTTGCCACCGTAACGCGGAGTTTAGGAAGCTCCCCCAACAGCAGAGGAAGATGGTCATCCTGCCAGAAAGTGCTTTCCTGTGGGCAGCTGCAGCAGAGTTACTCCCACGGAGCGCAGAAGGGTGTTACGCCTGTTTACATTGAGCTGTTGTGAATTGTTTTACAGTGGCTGGAGTGCCAGTCCCACTACCAACCTCCAAAATTTTTCACTTCAAGTTGGAGGAATGCCTGCAGGGCTGGATGCAGTTTAACATCATACCCAAGACAACATAAACTATAATTCAATCAATACCATTTATTTTGTCAACTGACTTATTGGTGGTATTTAGCTTACTCCTTAGCATTTTTAGCCTTAACAATAGGCTATTTTTGACAAATGGGAGCACAAGTGTTTCAGGTCTATTTTATGCAAACAGGAAGTGCCGCTGAATGAGTTGGTGAACAAATCAGAATGAATCTTTGGGTTAGATTTAGGTAAACTGAATCAGATTGTGTCTCCAAAAAGTAATTTCACCCCTCACTAGGGTTCTTTGCTACCGTTTTCCCCAAATCTTTCCCTGTGTTTTAGGTCAGCCCTTGTTTTGACCCCTTGCGATCCTTTTGTTTCTGGTTAAGCATATGTACAACTTTGGAAAAAATTGAGAGACTACTCAATATTTTTTTTAAATCTGCATTTTTAAATCCTGGTTTAATCCTGGTTCTGCAGGCAGAAAGCTATTGTCATGACCTGCTCGTTTGGTCTCGTCTGCCACGCCCTCTCATTTACCTCGTGTGAAATCCTGATTGTTCCCAGCTGTTTCATGTTATTTTCAGCTTGTCCAGTGTATTTCAGTCCGCGTTCGAGTATGTTTCCCTAGGTCTGTCATTAACGTTGCTTGTTTGGAGCATGTTCCCTGTTAATAAACCCTGTTACTTGCCTGCACTCACCCTAACAGCTACGCTGAGCAGCAGGCTGTTTCCAGATTTCTAAGACAGCAGTACACAAGATCAAGGTGAAGCAGGAGACACTGAGAATGACTAGAAACCAGGGTGGAAAGGGCAGAAGCAACTTTCTAATGCCAGAGATGACTGTTAACTTACACGACAGTTTCTCATGAATCATATGATGACATCAAGTGACTTTCCAAAGGAAAACATTAAGTGCAGGTGTGAAGTGCACTGCTAGGACAGTTCGTATCAGGCTGCTAGAAGCAGGGCTGTAGTCCCATAAAGCAAGGAAGAAGCCCTTCATTAATGAGAAACAGGGAAGAACCAGGCTGCAGTTTGAAAAAAACAAAAAAAAATATTCAATGAAACAAAAAATTGTACTGTGGTCTCTTAATTTTTTCCTGAGCTGTATGTTCTGTAATAATGTCCCCTTCAGTTGATTGAAGCTGTGTCTGGATCGTCATTCCCTCCCTGCTTTCCGTTGTGACAACTTCATTTTCGTAATGACTGCTTTTTTTCCATACCTGAAACTATCAGAGACTGGCATTATTTACAAATGAATACATTTGGATTCCACAATATCTCTTTTAATTGACATGGATAATGCTTGTAAGGGGTAACCCAGAAAGGCGGAGTCCGCTGGGTGTTCCGTATTCCGCTAAATGACAGGACTGTCTTAAGCAGGAAACTCAAACTGATCAGTGCAAAGTATTGAGCCATGCATATGCGCCTTACTGAGCAATCTCTTGTCTTGTGTTTACCCATTGCTTCCTCCCTGTTCCGTCTGCCTTGTGTACTTACCTTGCCTCGTCCTCTCCCCAGACCCGCTCCCGAACCTGAACTACCTTCCCTGCTGAGACCGGCAACTCCTGTTCCCTTCTCCCTGTGTTCTCGTGTCCCATGTTTAATCGTCGGACAGATCTTTAGGCTTTGGACCCCTGCTAACAAACTCAGGGACGGATTATGGGTTGTGTGGGCCCCTGGGCAAAATGTTTGCGAGGGCCCCCCCCCCACCACCACCAGCCCCACCACCACAGCCACCACAATTCAAGGGCCCTTGGCAGCCAAACGCCCTCCCTATAGGGTCAGGGGCCCTTGTAGGCAGAGGATCAAAGAATGTAGGCCCTCTAAAATAGACAAACGAAAATACATTGTTGATAAGCGTTGCAAATTGTTTTGGGCTAGGGGCCCCACGGGCCCCCTGCACCCCAAGGGCCCTTGGGCAGCGGCCCCGCTGGCCCGGTCCGTAATCCGTCCCTGAACGAACTACGACCACTCTCTTTGTCTCGCCCCATTTCTTCGTTCATCTCCGTGCTGCCAATAAACCCTCGTGTTGTACGCATCTCTGGATCCCTGCTTCCCTTATTGAGCAGGCATTACAAAGGGTTACCAAACTATTGTTTATTATTTTATTAAATAAAAAGACCTCACTAGACTATATTTTTTATGTGCTTTATTGGTGAGATTTGTGACCAAATCATTAACAAGATTGTGCATTATGTCATGATCTGCCTCCATCTTGTCCCCTTTTAGCCAACAGAGGTTGCTGGTCATCCCATAATCACCTTGTTCCTATGCCCTCATGTCTTGCCCCTTTACACCTGTCTCTCTTCAACCAATCCTCTATATATACATATGTGTCTTATAAATTGTAATATTTGTGCTAACATGATATTTAGTTATGTTACTCAAATGTATAATTGGGTCAGTCCGTGCCAAATCAACCAATGTACAGAAAAGTTCATGGGCATCATTCCTGATTTTGATGAAAACTTGGTATTTTGAACCTTATAGAGAACACTGAAAATTCCCAAAGTTTTATTGAAAAATTCCGATGCAGTCAAAGTCATGGCCCTTTCAAATTTGGGTGCCACGCCCCTTTTTTGCACTCGCGAATCGTACATATAATTTGTAAGGATTTTCAGGAGACCATATCTTCGCTTCTAAGCATGCTAGAGAGCTGACAATTGCTCTCCTGTCCTACTTTTCCCTGTTCTTTTAGAATCTGGTATTAAAATTAAGCTCAGCACTTCAAAGTTATGGACCTGCAAAAATCAGTTTTTGGTTCACTTTTTTCGGAATTTGACCCCAAGCTGTGGGGTCACCACCACACCTACACCCAATATTCTTCTATATTTTTGTTATTTGAGGAAGATACTGTAAGCATATGCAAATTAATTCTAAATAACCATTTATTCTTTGATATATTGCCATCTGAAAATGGTCACAGGTGAGAAATCCCCCACAGGATCCCCTACTTCGGGGGCGTGGTTGGCTGTGTAGATAGTTAGTGATGGAAATGCAACTTATACAGTTGAAAGAAACATATCTGAACTATACATGCTGAAAATATAATGAGGTTCAAAATACCAAGTTTTCATCAAAATCAGGAATGATGCCCATGGAGCTCGGCACGGACTGAGCCAATTAATATAGCCATTTTGTTAATATACTATGTTATAAGAAAGTGCAGTGCTTTGATGTCCACTGGGAGTTTGGCCATAGAATATCAGTGAGAAAATGTACCCTATTAATAAAATAGCTGCCCTATCATTATATATTTGCACAAAGTGTGCAAACAAGACATATGAGCTACATTGAATAACATTTCATTTATATGTAATGCATTTGAAGACACACTCTGGGCCATTAGTGGCGAAAACTGCTGTACTTTTTTACCAAAATATGAGATTATCAAGTCACAACAGGCAATACTGCCTGTTACGGACGTGGGACATGGTGCAGGCGGGGAAAAGGTGACGATCCACTTAGCAGACAACAAGGATTCTCTGAGACAACAAGGGTCTATGGAATACAACTAAAATTCACTTGGGAAAGACACCAAAACAAAGGACCATGAGGGGTCAGAAAAAAGGGAAGAGACTCCAACACATAAAACAGACATAGGAGGAAACAGGTAATACAGAGACCAGAACTAGAGAATAGAGGAGACTAAATCACTTAAATACAAACAGGTAACCGGCTAACATGAGAGCAGGTGTGGCACATGAGAGAATTACCCAATCAGCAAGGGAAACAGCCAACAGGTGGAGAAACTGAACAAGCACAGAAACTAGGGAATTGTAACAAATACCAAAACTAGCGAAACATTACTACATACTGGGACTTAAACAACAAGGTTATGGAGGCAGAATACAAGCAGGGCAAAGCCAAACAGAACGTAACATAACAAACAAAGGGGAAACAGAGAACCAATGAAAAAGAATAATACTAAGTTGGTGAAGCCAGTCTTGGGCCCATGATTGGAGGATACCAGTCCCACACACTCCGCCCACCAAGCTAAGCAGCAGTCTGGTTAGAAAGGGAAACACACGAGGGTTTTCAGACAAGGAGTGACAAGACGGGATGGTCAACGACATCGAAGACACGAAGGGCAGGACCTGCCGGGTGCTGACCCTGACAACCACCGGACTGCAGTCGAATCACTGTTAAATATATAACAGGTTGATTTAACTGAGGAAAAATGGAGTAATAAAGAAGCATAATGTTTAATATTGTATGCACCTTAACAAATAAGAAATGACAGTTTTCCATTTGTTCACAGATATACTCTAACCCTAATCTCTCGAATGGCAACATAATTAACGATAAACCCGCCTCACTCATGTTTGTTAATACATAAATGACAATGTAGCATAATTTTATTCTGTGATAAATGTGCAGCAGGTGGCTTGGTCAAGTTTCCTGTTTAATCAGCTGAATTTCTTTTGCACAATATCCAGACTCATAAATGAGCACTGAAGGCAACCAGCTTCACAGCAGAATGTGGAATTAGTACAGGGTCAAATTAAAAAAAACAGACTAATGTGAAACCTTTATCCATCCATCTTCCAACTTTTTGTCCTGGACAGACATGCAGGGGCCCTGGAACACATCCCAGGCAGCACACGGCAGAAGACAGTGGTACACCCCGCAGTAGAATGAGAATTAAAAGCCATAAATAACATTTAGGGTAAGAAAAGGGCTGCATTGCACATGTTCAAGTTGCCAAACTTTAGTTTCTCTCCTTTGCTCATACTCAAATACACCACAAGGGGGTGCTCTTCTTAGACCAACAGATGAAATTCGTTTGCGGGGTTTTCTGTAAATAAGACAAGGCCTCGCTTTGCATTGGCTGCAAAATTGTCACTAAACCACAAGAAAAACTGATTGGTTAACTGTGTTAAATGAAAAAGTAAAAATCTAGAAAAAGAGTCTGACATGAGTGGGTTACAATGTCAGTTCACATGCAGGTAGGAAGTGTTCGTGTTTTGTTTTTGCTAGGCGTGTGCCGATACTGTGCTTGTGTTCTTGTGCCAATATGCCGATGCCTGTAACCAATATCATGCAATGCTGAATCAGCATAATTATTTATCAGCAAAATAAACTGGACAAAATATCAGAAGTGTGGAAATACTCCAGAGTATCGACATCAAAATGCAAAGCATAGCAGACTGCAAATTGTGCTCTAATACACCAATCAAGAGGAGATACGAAAACAGATTCAACACTAGTAATCTATCCATCCATTTTCCAAACTGCTTATCCTACTAGGTTGTGGGGAGTCTGGAGCCAGTGGTAGGGGCAGGGAACAACCCAGGATGGGGGGGGGGCAGTCCATCACAGGGCACACTCACACACACACTCATATGGGCAATTTAATAATTCCAATTAGCCTCAGCATGTTTTTGGACTGTGGGGGGAAACCAGAGTATCCAGAGGAAACCCACATGGGGAGAACATGCAAACTCACAGGTAACCCAGGCGGAGACTCGAACCCAGGTCCCAGAGGTCTGAGGCAACAGTGCTAACCACTGCACCACCATGTCGCCCCCCCATTAGTAATCTAAACATCTGAAAATGAAACATAAGAAAGGGCATGATGAGCAGCCACACTCTGCAAAACCCAGATGTGCAGCAAACACTGGCACAGAAAATGTCAAACGGTAAACCTGCAGTTAAAATTAATAGAAGGTCTTAGCCAATATTGATCAGGCACAGTGTCATAATACTGGTAGGCAGAGAGCGTAAATACTTTCTGAGGTCATACGGCATAATGCAACGTTTGCCATTTAAATTCAGTTGTAAACACTTAACATCACCTAGAATATTATGTATCTATTTTGCTTTAGGTCTCCAATGTTCCAGTGATATTGGTATATTTTTACTGCTGTTTGTGGTATTACTACTATACATAGTGCCACTGGTCAACAAACACAGCTGCACAGACACAATCATAATTCTTCCTTTTATTTTGCTTGAGTGCTCTGTGAATGTGACTCTTTTTACTCAATTGGTTGGTTGAAACAAAATCTTGGTCTGGATTTTTACTCTCTGGACCTGAAATCTCCACCTCTGTTATTTTGAAACTACTGTTGCTTGGGTTAGCACTGCTGCCTCACTCCTCTGAGACCTGGGGTTGAGTCTCTGCCTGGATTCCATGTGTGTGGAGTTTGCATGTTTTCCCTGTGTAGTTATGAGGTTATGTTCTGGTACTCCGGTTTCCCCACACAGTCCAAAATCATGCAGGGGTTATTTGGAGCTATCAAATTTCCTGTAGGTGTTCATGTGTGAGTGTGCCCTGTGCTGGGTTGGTACCCCATCCTGAATTTTTCCCTGCCTTGCACCCGTAGCCTGCGGGACAGGCTCCGGGTCCCCTGCAACCCTGAATAGGACAAGCAGTTGCAGAGAATGGGTGGCTAGATGGATGGATGGACTGCTACTGTTTGGTTTTTGTATTAACCTTCGGTCAAATGGATTCTCCTGTTAGTGTTTACAACCTTAAAAATAAGCAGTAGTTTATAGCCTGTCTCAATTTCAGTTATCGTATTATCAGTTATCAGGCTATCCTCCATTGGTATTACACTCCCTTTGAGTGATTCAGATCCTATCTGTCACTCAGTTCATACAATGTAAGTCTTTTACATCTTTTACATCCCAGTTTTCCTCTGTTACCTCAGGAGTACCCCAGGGTTCTGTGCTGGGGCCCCTCCTTTTCATTATTTATCTTTTTCCGTTTGGCAATATCTTCCAATATTAATTTTCACCGTCATGCAGATGACACCCAGCTCTACCTCACTTGTAAGCCCACTTTCAACCTTCCTCCCTCCTGCCTTACCGATTGTATGAAATAAAATCGTGGTTCTCTTCAGATTTTCTTAAACTAAACGGTGATAAAACTGAGGTACTCTAAAACAACTAAAACAACATTATCTAAAATCAACAGTTTTTCACTTGACATTGATAACTGCTCCGTTTCCCCTCCTCCACAGGTTAAGAGTCTGGGTGCCATCTTCGATAGTACCCTCTCCGTTCAGTCCCATGTTAATCATGTCACCCGGTCTGCATATTTCCATCTCCGTAATATCAACCGTCTTTGCCCCTCCCTCACCCCCCAGGCTGCTGCTATTCTTCTCCATAGTCTCATTACCTCTGGGTTGGATTATTGTAATTCCCTCCTCCTAGGTCTTCCCCAAAAAACCCTTCACAAATTACAACTCGTTCACAACTCGGCCGCTCGGATTATTAGCGGGACACCATCCCTCCACAGCATTTCACTCACCTTGCTGCACCTTCACTGGCTCCCTGTCAAGTTTCGTATTGAATCCAAAACCCTTCTCTTAACGTTCAAGGCCATTCACGACCTGGCACCTCCGTACCAGCATGATCTCCTTCACATTGTTCCCCCTCCCGCAGCCTCAGATCATCTTCTTCTATTCACTTGGCTGTCCCCTCTGCCCGTCTTACCACCATGGGGTACAGGGCCTTCAGTCGCTCTGCTCCACGGCTCTGGAACTCACTCCCACCAGACATCAGAAACATCAATTCACTTTCACTTTTTAAATCTGCCCTCAAAACCCATCTTTTCAAATTAGCATATTCTCTCTAAATTTTCTGTTTGTTTGATTATTGTTAATATTATTAGAATTATTTTATAAAACTCATTTTATTCTACATGTTCTCTGCATTTTATGGTTATTTGCTTTATTGTACGGTGTCCTTGGGTTCTAGAAAGGCGCCTTTTAATTAAAATGTATTATTATTATTATTATTATTATTATTATTATTATTATATTGCATATTTACAAACTAGTAGACTGTAATGCAGTTATGCAAGGTGAATTACAAAGGAGTGTTGCTGCACCACGATGGGTGTTTTCATTTTGGGTTACTAGTCATACAGTCTGAGGAGTCTCAGACAACCAGAGACAGAATTACGTTCCAGTGGCCTGTACTACGAAGTGGGGATACTGGCTCATCAGGGTAACTTGTCAGATTTAAGGTACCACAGTTTAAATGGACTTCATATTTGTTCGCTCACATTTTGCCCAGACTACCTTAAATCTGACAAGTTACCCCGATAAGCCAGTAACCCCGCTTCGTAGTACAGGCCCCTAGACCTCTCCACTGACATCCCACTTTGCCTTCACTTGAGGTTATTATGACTCATATGTTGCTTATACTGGCCACCAATGATCATATATGTTCTTAGTTATTTCTCGTATGCATCATATATCTGTGATTTTTTTTATGTTACTTTGCCATTGTTTTTCTAAAATCACATTTTCACTAAGATAAAAACATGTTTCTGACTTGTAACTGCTTATCAGATCAATGTTGGAAGGGGGGGGGGGGTCGCACGGGGCTGGAGACTGTCCCAGACAGCATAAGTCACTAGGCAGAGGTACCCCCTGGGCAATCCTTCTGGAGTAGGGAAATATTTCTGTGAGATCATGTATCAGATGCCGCTGACATCCCACCCCCCACTGTTGACAGCAGAAAAGTCATCGATGGAAGACATAGAGGTTCTGCTCAATTTTAACAAGTCTTGGAAAGATCACCAAGATAAGATGGCTGGTGCCCTGCAGATTCTTGTGTTATGTGTATGCCAGTGACTCAGTGGTTTTTTTTCCAAGAGAATCCAAGAGAAATTAGTACAGGGTTTATCAACGGGACCTCATGTTATCAAAAGTTTACCAGTTGGAGCCAACTCCAGATTCCCTCACTGAGGTGATGTACATCCAGCTGCCACAGTTCAATGAATCTCTGCAGCCTGAAAGACAATCTCTAATATTACACAATGATAAACCCATTACTGTGACCCAGTATATTAATGGAGTTCAGTTACAGCGAACAGAGGCAGATTTTCGGTACCAGTGACGTTCTATTGAACGTTTATATTATTTAATGAAGCCGGTACAGAGAGGTGTACATGGACAGTCAGGAGAGTTAGGCAATTCAGGTCCAGAGAGTAAAAGTCCAGACCGGGATTTCGTTTCAACCAACCAGCTGAGTACTCTGAGACTGTGACTCTTTATGCTCAACTTGTTGGTTGAAACAAAATCTTGGTCTGGACTTTTACTCTCTGGACCTGAGTTACTCAACTCTGACAGTCAGAACAAGGCTGTGCAGTCAGTAAGATAGAACACAGACCTCCAAAATATTCACAGATGAGAGACTTAAACTCGCGTGAGAATTGCTCCCTGAAGGCATAAAATGCAGTTATTGGCAAAGATCCACATAACACATTCCATCTTTATCCTTCTAAAGACGCTTTTAGCAATGGGAAGAGAGGGGCTGTGGAAGCCTCGTATTCATTTCTCATATAGGAGACCGGCCACAGTAGACACTGACCCCAGGCATTCTCTCTCAGAAAGAAGGGTAAAGATTTGTACCTTTGCCTGTCACTGGGATTGTACCCTCAATGCTTTGCCAATTTCTGTACCTTAAAAGGTACAATTACCTACAGATGAGGGTACAATTCACAGACCCTTGAAGGTATAGCCCCAGTGACAAACAAAGGTACAAATTTGTACCCTTTTCTCTGAGAATGTTTTCAATAGTTTAGCTTATAAGTCCTTGGCTGAGTCCCCTTAATTTGTATTTTCTTTCTTATTTGTATCTGCTTCTGGCCTTATGCTGTAATTAGCCAGTGTACATAGACCTGTTTACTGTTTATTTGGAGAGACCATTCTGTACAGCCAAATGAATCACATGGATATTAAACTACGTGGCCAGCAGATGGCGTAGTAATTAGGGTCTGGTTACCACTTCATGTCTGAGTCTGTACTTTGCTGCTGATGCCCCAGAGCGAGAGTTTAACAATTTCTTTGGAAAACTATGCCAAGCACAATAACTGGATAAGGAGTAAAATGATAAACTGTGTTAAATAGAATAGTCTGCTAAACAGCTGAGTAAGAAATATAACCTGATCCACATTATCTGAACTTGGCCAAATTCCACATCAACAGTAAAATCTTCAGATATGCACAGTAAAAACATTCTGTAGTCCTACATTTACTTTGGAATAAAAAACGTACTGTGTCCACGTAAAGGAAAATATTCTTTTGCAGTTTAATGAAGCAAATAATAGACAAAAATATATATTATTTAGATTGTATCGCCTCAAGCAAACTACTTCCACAAACTACTTATTTCCACACAAAGATGCTTGTTTCAAAATTTGGAATTAAAATCTTCTTCAAGAAATGTGATACTACTTGACATATTCCTGGTAGGTTAGCCAGTGATTTGTCAATGATTTTCATTATGTATGTGGCTTTTTAAAAATACAGTAATTTTAAAAAAATAAGGCCGTCTAAGATGGAATAGTGACCGCCAGTATACATTTGCACGGTGTTGTTAATTTTCTGCAATGATCACAAAAATCCACAAGATGGCAGGACAGCTCAGCTTCTCCAACCGCCAACCAAATAGAGCCACGACCTTAGAGTCTAGACATATATAAACATCTATGGGTTTGCAATTATTTCCTACAACAGGTGGAACTAGGTGGTGTGTTTATGTAGTGCTACATTGTCAGATAAAGGTAGCAGTTTGTGTCTTTGAAGGTACAATTACTTGTCGCTGGGGCTGTACCCTCAAGGGTCTGCCAATTGTACCCTTGGGGCTGTACCCTTTTTTGTACCATTGGGGGTACATTAATGTTTTTGTACCTTGGGGGACAAAACCGAAGCAGGGTAGTACCCTTTTTTTCTGACAGTGTATAGAATCATGTTCAATACAAGGAGCATTTATGGCACTGAGTTAGGTGTCTCATATTTAATGAAGTATTTTACCTGTAGTGATTTTGGACTGGAGAATATACAGAAGATGGATGCAGTGCCTGTCAGGGCAACAACCCAGTTATCAGATAAGTCATGTTTTGCGGTAGTGTCCCGCTCCCTCCCCAGCGTTAAGGTTCTTGTGGTTTTGTAGGCTGGGGTCGCTATGTCGGGGAAATGATTTGATGTGGATGGCGCCGTCAGCCGTCAGACAGAATCTGAATATATATCGTTGAGGCATTTTGCTGGGAGTATGGCGACAAGTCTAAATTTGGGATATGAAAACTCAGGGTTGCATGAATTTGGAGAAAGTGCTGTGAAAATCATTAGCAAAACATGCCTTTCATTTGATGGGGAAAAAAGTATGAAAGAGCAGAGAAATTGCAGCTTACGATTCGGATGATTAAACTTGTGATATTCTCACTACACAAATTGTGTGTGTGAAGTATGTCATTAGGAAATGTCTTTTGGGCACATTTATGAAATATTGAACTTCCAGATGGATCACTAATGTGTATTAGTTCACTCAGAGCGGGACTGTAGCAGTGAAATGCACAGATTCAGTCACGTTTCACGGATTGCCCTTGTAGGTTAATATGACATATAAAGAAGCTTTTCTGAACTTTTCTTTGGCTGGAGTATACTTAAAATGTAATAACATTAAATAATTGCATGTGTGTTTAATGGAAGCTACATAATTGTACCTCATGTCATTACAGCAATATATTTTGATGTGTCTCCTTGCTTTAGTTTTCTGTTTTGCATTAAAATATATGAAATTGTTTGAAGATAAGGCATTATACAACATACCCTCAATGAATTTAGAACCTGCATAGTGCTCCAACACACAACAGATGAATATAGCCCTCATCACGGACTCACTCTCACGGCTAGTTATGCAGGTAACCACAAGTTTTCATTTACCGTAACCTATTATTGCTTTTAAACATCGGTTATGTAATTTATGAAATCGAATATGCTTCATCACTTGTCACAGAGTAGCATAATGTAGCCCTGCCTATATTTACTAAGTCAGGTCAAAATAAAAGTGATTTTTCATTGCATGGGACCTGTGGACGCTCTCACCTGTCCAGTATTTTATTCAGTTACCATTTAAATGAGTTGTAGAGTACTTTTAACAATATAAAGTACTTTGTATTTTCACACACATTAATAATGGTGCATGTGACATGGCGATACCGTTGACATTTTCCGGACCTTTTCGATATTTATGACACAGTCCTGTAAATGTTTCACGCTGATGTTTCTGCCTCTAAAAAGGGAAAATGCAAAAAAAAAAAAAAAAACGCTATTTAAACAACGCTTTTAGTGCCAATGATTGTTTACAGATCCCTTCCAAAGACTATTTCGGAGGATTACATATTTCTTGCGGTGCAGAATGACAATTTATTTTATGCATTTATATTTATTATGAATGAATACAGCATCGGCATGTACGTTATCTTGCTTTTTCTCATTCAGGACCCACAGTTTCATTTTTATTGGTTAATGTTCACATTGATTAATATAAGGTTCGCCTTCGTACCGATTCAAAGTGACAGGTGAGACCGCCAGAGCTTCCAGACGAGTGGGGGGCTAGTTAACTGCGCGAATGTGGACCTCCACTGGTGGCACCTTGCACCGGTGCGCCGCGACTCGCTCTGGTTGGCGCTGCAAGTAGTTCCGGGTGTCTGACGGCGGAGCGAACGAGTGGTTCCCGGATGTTAGCTGGCTCACTCGCTTCTGAGAGGGAAAAAGCCAACGGCAGAAAGTGGAGGAGCCGACACGAAGGGTCTAGGCTGACCAACGCTGCTGGCCAAGCTGAAGTGGGCTCAACCCGGCACAAACGCGCAAGGACGCGCCAGCACCAGGGGAGGGGGGAGCAGAGGAAGGACTTTTCCCCCCGGGGGACGAACAGGTCGGAAGGGCCGGGGGGAGGGAGAGACAGTCGCAGTTCCAGTGTGAACCTGGACCGGTTCAACATACCACGGTGAGTGACATCGGCAACATGGGGGTCGGAGTTTCAACGAGGCCCGGGGGGAGAGCGGCGTTTTTGCCGCCGCCGCTGCACTCGAGCCCGTGGATTGGGTCGAGCGGGCGGGCCTTGACAGTTTCCCCTCACCTCCTCCTTCGTCACGTTTTGGAGCAAGGGGACTAGGGTAGTGGTTTAGTTACTCGGCTAGTTAGCTGGTTGCTGAGTTAGCTGCCACCAGGCGGGTAACGTGGCTGGCGCGGAAAACACATGAAATTGCGCCGCAGTCGCACCTCGACGCGGCTAGTTAAGTTACTTGGCAACGGGGAGCCTGTCGCTTCGGAAGCAGGGGATGGTTAAGGTTGACCTGCGTGGGCTGGTGCATCTGTCAGGTAACCGGTCGTGCCGCCGGCAGCCCGCTGGCTGCCCGGTGTGAGGAGAAGTTTAACGCAGCTTCTTTCCGAAGCCCAGGTGCTGGCCGGTCGCTTCTGTACCGCACGGTGCCAGACAGATGCCAAAAACACAAAGCGGTGCGGTTGCGAGCTGAGCATCTGAGGACCAGCTCGGACGCGAGAAGATCTCTGCGTGTACCTTACGCGCCTGTCTCCCCGCATGTTTTTTTCCGATTGCAGGGAAGACTATAATCCACATTTGTATGCAAATTAAAGGTATTGAATTTTCGTATTACTGTTAATCAGTCTGGTTATGCGCGGAGTGGATGCTCAGGGTGACACGCGTGAGGATGCTGACAGTCTTGCCTGTGAGGGTGGATGACACTCTCTTGTGTCTGATTCAGTTAACTTTATCTATTTATTATTAATAAACCTGACTATTCTTCTAACGACTGGTGAATAAGTTGATTGAGGGTTGCTGCAGTGCTTTGTCGGATAATTGTGTTTTAAGTCTTATTAAATTCGCTGTATGTCGTGGGCGCGCGTCTTTGGTGCCAGACAAAGAGGCTTCGTGCAAACGCATGTGAGCATCGGGCGTACTTTTCATGGTTGCTGTACATACGGTGATTCTCAGGAATCAGGGTGCGCTAGTTGCTTTAGATCCCGCGCTGATACACCCACTGACAGTTTATAGACAGGCGGTATTTATAATTGATATGCCCCACCTTGTCCTTCCTGGACCTTCAGGTGTGCAGATGGGTCAGAGTGCTTCCTCAATGTCTGTCTCAGTTTCTGTCTTATTTTTAGAATTAGATTTTATCAGATCCACATTGACCATATATTCCACCTTTCTCATGAATCTCGTGTCTTAAGGGCTATTTAATTGTTTTCAGTTGAATGGGACATTTTTCAGCCTTCCATTGTCAGTGCGTGTGAGTGCCAGTTTTCAGCTGGCATATTGAGAGATCAGACTGACTGATAAGGTGGCTGATATGTGGTAGTGATACTTTTGTGTTGATGACCAACAGGTTCATTTTTTCTGCTGTGTTCCAACATTGTACTAAAATGAAAGTTGAGCTCAGTTTCTTTGGCTGTTTAGTGTTTGACCTCCGTATCAGAAGTTTAGTTCTGCATTGTCATGCTTTCAGGGGTGTGAGGTCACCATGAGCACCAGCCTTTTTTTGAGTGGCACAGGATGCAGGGGGATATAATTAACTCCGACTGCTCCCCACCAAAATCTTTTTTGGCTTCCGTTTACTTTGCTGGTTGGAAACGTGTAGGCCGACCGGTCAAATAAACCTACCAGAATGGGTGCCAGTCTTGTTCTTAGGAGAACTCCAGCTACCATCAGCACCAAGTGCCTAGTGGAGACCTTATCAGTAAATGCACAGTCCATATAAATTGTTAGTGTGCCCAATAAATAATGGAGTGTGTTATCAGTGCCTATTCTACTAACAGGCTGCGATCACACCCCTCCACCGCAGCGCACTCTGCCTTCTGATGTTAATACGCTTCTGGGGATTTGTCTTATGATGATCACATACGTCGGTAACGTAAAACAGTTCTCATGAAGGGTCATTTTTTTTTAATTCCCTTATAGGCGGCCTAAAAATGACATCTTGAATTAATTATACTTGCAAAGTCTGCTTGCTCTCTTGATTTAGAATGAAGAAATGAATATAATTGTAAAGACCCCCCCCCCCCCCCGTTCTCTTTAAAGTAGCTTTTGTGAAAAAGCTGTGGCATTGACTGTAGACCTCCAAGACTGATGTACACTACTTGCTGGTAGAGGAAAGGATTAACTGTGTGTGTGTGTGTGTGTGTGTGTGTGTGTGTGTGTGTGTGTGCGCGTGTGCGTGCATGTGTTTCGGTGGGTCGGGTTCACTAGGAATATGTGTAATTATAGCTTTTTATCACCACCCAGTTCCAGTGTTCAGTTACTATTGATCAAGTGTTTCCAATCGATTAACTTCACGCAAATGTGACTTAGGACCAGAATGTGAATGCTATATATCCTCTGACCAAAAAGGGTGGGCCATTGATGTGGGATATTGCCTTGTACAAACTGTGACATTCGGCCTGTAAATGTTACTGGATTTCCAAGACACGGTGACAAGAACTTTTGTCTTTCAGCCAAAGAACTACTTGTCCAGCATTCTGCATATGTGGCCTGCCTGAGCCACTTTGTGTGTTGTTGGTGGGATTGCTTAAATGTCCTTGATTGAGAGCAATTTGGCTTTTTAATTACAGGACAGCTGCCTTGGATCGTGTTGATTGCCATTTGTGGAGGCTCCCGGTCGATTGTTTATAACCCTTCGAACTCTCAAAGCTGGATAGCCTGAGATGTAGAGATGAGGAGTTTGCAATAATTACTTAATTGGTGCGGAAACCTAATTTAAGTGTCAGTTACTGGCTTAGGTATAAGAAATGCTGGCTGATTTATGATGACTTTTTCTCTTAACAGTTAGTGTCAGATGGTAATTGAGCATTGTATCGTATTAGTATAGCAAGCAGATCATTGACATAGAATTTTTGTCCTCTTTTGCTGAAGTTCCGTTGGCTGAGGGCAGCAATGTCCACGCTTTTACCATTTCCAACAAAGGCCTTCGTGGTGTTTAAAAGCATGACAGAGGCAGCACAGTGTTTCTTAGCGGTTCTCCTGATACCTGTTTGTGAGGAACGTGGTCTGGGTGGTGTCGGCTGTTTGCGGTCACCCCTTTTGGGATCCTTTTTGATGTAAGATCGATACTGTAGTATTGAATATCTGTAGCTAATTAGGTCTTGGTAGTTCAGTGTCTGACAAATGCAAGATTATTTGTCAAAGGGAATCTTTGGTTTGATATGTTGTAACAAGCACTCATTGGTGATAATTGACTTCTGTCAATTAAAAATGCTTTTGGGAATTAAGAGCAATGGGATCAGAGTTTCAAAGGATGGATGATGCCCATTGCTACCCATGTTTCCGGAATTCTAGTGGAAACATTTTGTGGCATTAACAACTAACTATAAGGCTTATGCATTGAGGTCTTCCGGTTCCTTGCATGGGCAGCTTCAGGCCCAGTTTCTTTGTGGGCATTTTCAGCTTTGCCATACAGAGCCTGCACAAGTGGGCTTTTGCTTCTGCCTGCGAATGTCGACATGTGTATGTGTAAGATGTATTGTTTTCCCCCCCTTATTCTCCTCACTGAGTGAGTGTAGGCTGCTGAAAGGCAAAGCTGACCTGCTTCGTTTGACGCAAACCTCTGTGTTCAGTTTCATTAGTCCCGCCCCCGTTTCGGAGAGTGATTGTGAATGTGTGAAAACTGGTTACAGATCTGGTGATGTGTGTGTGTGTGTTTGCAGGCCTCTGACTGGGCTTGCAGGCAGCCCTGCACCTTACGCATACCAATTTGGTCATTTGGAATGCGCCGATGGCTCTCTGCCCGGCCTGTCTCCCAGAAAGCCTTTTTTAATTTCCCCCCTCGTTGAAGTGATTATTCAAATGGCCGTCCGTGAGATGGGGTTATCAGACCCCTGTTGGTAAATGGACTCCTGTGCAAGGCTAATGTCCCCCCCCCAGCTCCGAAGCTTCCCAGCAGGTAATTGGTAACTGCCAAGTTAGCGTGTGTGTGTGGTATTACTGAATCGCAAAAAAAGTGGTTTTAATGTCATTATTTCCCCTCTGAACTGTTTATATTGACTGTTCCCATGTAATACTGCATATCAACAGAATACTCATGGCTACTGGTAAAAAGTTACAATTATCAAATTTTATATGCTGCAAATGATGCTGACCATTGTATTTTATCTGTTACATTACTGTTTAAAAGACACCTGAATTTGATTTGTGGCTCAAGGTTGGCATGCTCCCAGGCAGCCTGTTTCCTAAAAATGAACCCTTGACCCTCATTCTGGTGTTCTTTGTAGTCTTCCGGGAGGAGGCTGTTGTTCCTTTGGAGTCACTTTTTTTGTGATAAGTGACCTTGTTGTGCGTCAGCTGAAGCAGTACCCATCTTCATAACCTCTATGCTGGCTTCAAGCCGCTGCCATCCTGAGATACACGGGAGTTGTTTTGGTACAATCATCAGAGCCTCTTGGGTTGCGGAGGCAAAAGTGACGGCTTGTACTAAGGGTTTGGCTGGTTAGCTGTATGATTTCCTGTTCAGGGTTAACACGGATTGGAGAGAGAATGTAACTTGGGCATTTGCCTTGTCTTTTTGCTGCTATGCTTCATTGGGCTGGTGTCAGGACTTGGGTCTGAGTTACAGGGGCACGAAAACAAAGCAGAACACAGTAGCGCAGTGAAGTGTATCCTGGGAATGAGGACGAGACAGACTGAATTATCCCAGATCATTGGAATGACTTGTAGTTGTCTCCTCCTTCCTCTTGACAGGGACTTCTTTGCCTCCCTCCCCCAGCAACCATGGCAATCAAACTATTTATTCATTAATTTCAGGCTTTCAGTTATGTTTAGCTGTTGTGGATTGTTTTGGGTAATTATACAATAGCAGCTTAAAAAATATGGTTGAACAAGTTGGAGGCGCTGTTAGACTTTGTGAGGCACCTTGAGGTGCGTTAAGGTGGGTTGAAGCCTGCTCCGTTCCTACAGGCAGAAACCCCTGGGCTTTCGAAGCTGATTTATTATTAATGGTATTCAGAAGCCAAAGTTTTCGCTTTTGCTCAGTTGGATGCTTTAGTCTATTTTTGCTGTAAATGAATGAATTTTTAACAAGCCCTTTCCCTGGATTTCTGGCGGTTGCGGGAAAGCAGCGCAGGGGCCTGCTCCCCTCCCGGGACAGAAGAGCAAGAGCGAGCTCAAACCAGCCGGGCCCTCACGAAGCCCGGCTCAGATGGCCGTTCGAGTTTTATGATTATCCCCTTCGACTGGGCAACAGCAGGAGCTGCGATGAACCCGTGGGCCGGAACTGGCAGCTTTGCGCCAGGGAATCGTTTTATAACATGTCTGTCGCTGACTCTACCGTGTGCGTCTCATCGTTTCATAAAGAGTGCCTTGAGCAGTCGTCGCGCACCTGCTTGGGGCTCGTGCTCAGCAAGACAAACTTGCCGAGTGGGTCTGTGCAGGCTGTGATGATCCTCGTGATCACTCTCCAGCCAGCAAACATCCTGACAGAGTGAGAGGGAAAGGGATTCTCTGATAGGGAAATGAATGAATGTGTTCATTAGGAAAGTAGCACTACTTGCTGGCATTTGCATGTTTAAGTGGCTGTGAGGTCTTAACACCTTCTTCAGAATGTGTCTCTGTAAGTTAGTTGGACCTATGCCACTCAAGCTGCAGAGATGTGGTGCCTGAGTATGTGGTAGTTCTGGCCTCATTACTGCTGTTTGTCCTGTAGCATATTATTGAGTTTCATTTGAAATGATAAACCCCAGGTTAATAGTAATAGCTCAGTTTTGATACTGTGCATAATTTGAATTATTCCTGCAGAGTCTACGAAGAAGGACTGAGTTCTTGCTAAGCTTGCACAGATTAAATGAGGTCAATACAGCACCCATAGTACTATTTAATATATATATATATATATATATATATATATATATATATATATATATATTTTTTTTTTTATTACAGTGGCCTGATTGAATAGTGCAAGCTTAGTTGGGTGTCTGGATTCAGTACTAGTATGGTGTCCTATTTACCTCTTAAGGTAAATAAGGTAAATCCCCCACTCTCTCCAAGGCAGTCTGTTGCGAATCGCCCACAGAAATCGTTCCGAAGGCCACAGTGGCTACCCTGAAACATTATCTGTTTTTTGGTGGTTTATTTCTGAGTCTCCCATGAACCAAAGTTGCGGTTAGTGTTGAAGCCTGTGTCATCCTATAGATGTTTCATGTGCTGATGGCTTGGTTTGAAATAAAACCAGAGATGGCATGGTACTGTGTGAAACCACAAAATGTCTAACTCTTCTTAAGAATTTCCTAAAATGCAGAAAGTGTTTTGCTCCAAAGAGGGCCAGAATTTAATCTGCATGTGTAATGTTTGTGTGTGTGTGTGTGTGTGTGTGTGTGTGTGTGTGTGTGTGTGGTTTGCTTAGGAGTTGACATGTCATTGAAATCCCCAAAGGGGCTTCTGTTGTACCTTTGAAAATAGTTGCGTGGGTGCTTTGGGTGAGAATGTGATGAGCCGATGAAAGCCATAATATAATTGCCTTACTTCAGCATGCCCATGGCTCAGGTTCAAGTCTTTGCATGGACTGAGGCTGCATATTACTCTGTTATGACACGTGTGCTGCCAGGTGCTTGCAGGAGCCGTCAGGCAGATCTGTGGCTCTGTTCTGTTTGTCGGGTGCTTCTCCCTAAACCGGCTCTCTTCCAGTTTGGCCCAACAAAGGCTGGCTTCGTCCCTCTGCCGTCCGTCGTTATGAAATTCAATAAATTTTGTCCCGCATATCTTTTTTAAATGCGGAGGAACATTCCATTTGTGATTCAGAAAATCCCTGTATGGAGCCAAGAAAGCTCTCAGTGGGGCTGGAGGAAACTCTATCTACTGAGCCTTGGCCCAGCATGGTGATTGACTGCTCCCCAGCTGATAGCCAGCTAGCCCCTCGGCAGCTGGGCCTGGCCAGCGCCGTCTTCCTCGCCTGCATGACTCCCGTTGACTAGCCCCTTGGCAGCCGGACCGTGCCTGCTCCGTCTTCCTTGCCGGCATATCTCCCATCAGCTAGCCCCACGGCACTGGCACGGCCCGGCTGCCGTCTTCCTCGCCGGCGTGTCTCCCGTCGGCTAGCCTGTTCTCTGCTTTGTGGGGCCCTGAGTCTGAGATTTTGGAAGGATATGTTGTGTTTCTCTAGTGACTCACATTTCCTTTGGACTGTGAGCTTTTCCCTCTATGTTGATAAACAAAGGAAAGGGGGTATGAGGATTGGGAGGGGGGGGACTGAATCATTCAGGAAGTGTGTGGTGGGACTGTCCAGCCCTGTGCCCATTGGGTGGAAGCTTTTTGCTACCAGGCAGTGGTGAGGAGAGTCATCTTTAGGGCTTTAATCTCCTGGTGCTGAACTGCCATTTGCAGTTTCTCTCTGCTCAACCACCACCCCAAACTCTGCTGTGATCTTCAGTGGGATGGGGAGGAGGAGCTTTGTCGGCTTTCATAAGCTTCACAGAAGTGCCAGTGTGTAAGTGTGTGCCCTGCAACAGACTGACATCCTATCCAGGGTGTACCTCTGCTATGTGGCCTCTGTTGTCTGGGATGAACTGCAGACTCCCCCACGAACCAGTACTGAATTAGTGGCTTGAAGATGGATAGGTGTATGTAGATCCCAGACCGGTGGTTGCCGTATTGTGTTTAAAAGGCACATATCCATATTGTGAATATACAGCCTTTGTAAGTAAGAAATCCATATGTATCTTAGTACAGAGGCTGGACATGGGCTCACCGTGGTTGGTGGTATATTATCAGCTTATTGATTCAAACCTTATGTCAGCATCAGAAAAATTGCTTCCGAGTAGTGCGGCTGGCTTTGTTTGTCTGCAGTACTATTTTGGGAAGATGAACTGAGCTTCGGTTACTTTCTCATTTAAGGTCATTTTGAGTTGGATTTATTGTTATTATAATTATTGCTGTTACTGCTGCCGCTATTACTACTACTGTAGGATGGATAATGGAATGAAGCTTAGCATTTAAGTACACAGCCGTTGTGGTTGCGGCCTCCTGCACGCGTTCCGTGTGCTTGGAGGCAGAGTTGGTGGTTCCCCAGGGAGCTCACTGTTACCTTTACTCAGTCCCATATTCATCTTCATGCCGGCGACAGAGTCACAAGAGACCGACTGGCCTACTTTCCAAATCTTCTAGGAGTGCCAGAGACTTCTGTTTGCACGAGAATAACTTGAGCAAATAAGTCGCTTTAATTGCAGGCTGTGTGCAGACCTCAGGGCTGCGTAGCAGGTAGTGTGTGTGCTACTTTGGATGATTTGTAGTTTGGAACCCAAGTTATATGTGCATATCAACCGATTGGTGCTCGGATTGGTTTATTTTAAGTTTGTATTTCCTTGAAGAGGTTACTTGGTGATTTATTTTGTTTATTAACCTCATTTCTATTGCGTATGTCTAATATGGGTAATGTTTCAGATAGTTGAGCATGCTGGATGGACTGTGGAATTTGTAAATATGGGCACCGTGGTCAGTGATACTGATCGTTTGTAGAGTGCGCACTGTAGGATCTAGCACTCTAGCATTGTCTGGTGATGTCTGAGGATGAAAGTAGAGAAAAGAGCTAGTAAGTATCTTTCCCTTATGGTGTCAAACAACAACTTACACATCACAGGGCAGTAATGTGTTGTCCATGTTGCAGTAGGGAAGGCATTGTGTGCTTAGCCCTATTCGGACTGTATTAGCTTTACCTGGGGATGTAATATAATTGAAACAATTACCGGAGAGGTCCGTAATTTTAATCCAGTCTGAATTTGCCATTTCTGTAATTATTACAAGCCTCCACAATAAAAATTCAAATTGCTTTCTGCATTGTAGTGAACGCAGACCTCTGTCGGTAATAGCAATGGAGTGCGAATTGTCATTCTGGTAATAAGGTCATATCTATAAAGACACGCATCTGTTTGGTAAGGCTGAAACGGCATTTATCTACTTAAAATCAAGCTTAAATGGGTACAGAGTTTTCCACATAAATATCTGACGACGGGTTCTTCTGTGGCAAGGTTTTCAGGAGGTGCCGAGCAGTATAACACTGCAGAGTGCACTGATTTGTAAGCTACTGTTTGGTCTGGAGGAAAAACAGAAAGGTCTGCTTTTGTGTTTGATTAGTATGTTAAAGGGATAGGTCTCCCACAAAAAAGTTCTTTAGTCATTTGCTTTTTTTTTTTTGTATGCGCTAACTCTGATGTTAACATCCAGACTGAATTAGTTGTGGTCATTTGTAGGGAATTACATATGTTTCTTAATGTCTGAAAGGGTCAGTCAGATCACTTTACAAATTACGTACTGGACTACCCTAGGTTTAACTAATCATGTCCAACAAGGGCTTTTGATGCATCCTTGAATTATTTGGGTGTGCTATGAAAAAGCCAATAAATGCATTGACAATGCAGTAGAAGAGCAGAAACATTTTACACAGAATATTAGTCTTTTGGTAATTACTGCTCGTTGCCTATTAACATGCATATAGTGTTTTGAGGTTTCAATAGCAGGAGACCTACTTGTGGATGACAACTTTGCACTTAATTGTTTTAAAACCGGCCGTTTTTAAGGTTGCTGTATTCGGTTTACCTGGTCTAACTCTTGGATTGGAATTGATTTTTTTCCCAAACTAACACCTATATTTCTTAATTTGTGTAAATGATTAATTGTGTTATTTAAGATTTATTGCAACATGTGATTGGCCCAGTTTTTTTTTTCTTTTTTTCAAAGCACTTTTGGAAAGTTTGCTTGGTTCTGCTGAACACATTTTCAAATCAGAGTAAAATTAATTGATCAATTAACTGCTAGTTGCTGACAATGCCCTATGTTCTGTGTATCAAAAAAAAATCTGTTGGTGGTTCTGCAAGTTTTTCAATGTGTAGCTGGTGATTGTACTACTGTCTGCCACATGTATTATTCTGTTAGACTTGTCGTCATTGGCCCACATGAAACGAGGACAATCATTTGTTGTGTTCTGAGTTTAAGGAACGTTTCTGCTCAAGCATGTTGCGTTATGATCATGCTTCTGTCTGTGTATTAATCATTTCACACCATTATCACTATGGTTATAACTTAGTTTTCAAGAATGGCACATTTTCCAGTTTATTTTATTATGTCAGGTCCAGAAATAAAAAAATTATAAATAAGCATGTCATTTTAACCTCCTAGGTTTTATGCATTCATTTGCTTAGCTGAAGAATGGGGTTCTAAACTTTTCTTCTTTATGACCTTGAGTTTGCAAATGTTAGCCTTTGTTCTCATTTTATTCTCAAACCTGCTCTTTTCACTGTCAATAGTCTTTCAGCATCATACACAACAGGCAGACAGACGTTTTTTATGACTGTGTAAAATATATGGTATCAAAAAGTCAGTTGCACCTAGGGCTGCACAATTAATCATTAAAAAAAAGGGCTCTCACGATTGACATCTCTATGCGATCTCATTACTAAATCACAACTGTGTTTCTGCATTGCATTACATCCTACTTTTTATAATTCTGCATTATTTTTAAAGTGTGTTTTCCCACCGCACCAGGTACCTTACCTTTGGTACTTTTAAGAAGTTACCAAAAGTATGGTACTTCAAGGTGTTGGTTTTCCACTGGTGTAAAAACTGGTACCTGCACTGAATGACTTCACAGCATGAGGCAGGGTGTTTTGTACTGAATTCGAAAAATATCTGTATGTTACAGGGCTTGCCGATGTGCAGTATTAATACCAATATCGTATGTTGTCTATGTGCAATTCTTACTTCGTCAGTCAGCCTGATTAAGGTCAGACCTTTTCTTTCAATTCTGTAGATGGACATTATAGCGCAATGAGTTACGTCTTGCTAAAACATTTTAGTTTAGCAATTTTAGTTATTACTTTTTCAAAATTATCTAGTGTATGTTTAAAAATCACTTTAAAGTTTAGCTCCTCTGCCTTTGCATGAACGATGCATGCGTTCTCCGAGACGGTCGTAATCATTTTCATCCTTGCTATTTAAATCCCTTCAAGATGGGTTTTTGAGAAATTTGTTGAACTCCTTTTTTTGTTTTGTAAATACCCCAATATTTATTACAACAAAATCACATTGCAATACTTAGAAATTTTCCAGTACTGTGCTGTCGTAGTATATTAAACAAAATATTTCTTTTATCCTATCCTGATCTCTGCTTCTTCAGACCAGATCGCCGTTAAAGCTTGAGTCACTTCATTTGTCCTGTATACATTATTATTATTTGACCTCATTTATCATTGTTTTCTGAGTTCACAACTGTTTTCAAGATGTCAGTTGTATTGCATTTTAGAGGCAGGCTATTTGCATAACTGTTCAACAATGAAAGCATTTCAAGTCCCACCCCAAAGTACCGAAGTACTAAAAAAGTATTCCATTGGGACTTTTGGTACTAGAGCTTCCGGTATGGCTGTTTTGGTTACCCTAACTGTATGCCCAATTGAACGTTTCCTTTCTGTTGTCAGAAGTTGATATGCCAGTCCTGGATCAGTCATATGTTTCGCACAGTCATGTTTCCTTTTGCGGTTTAATGAGTGCAATAAACATTTAAATTTAAGAAAAAAAATCATTACAGAGAATTGTGATCTCAATTCTAAGCAAAAGCATTTCACTTTTTTTTTTTTTCCCAGAATCGTGCAGCCCTAGCTGCAACTGGGAGGGCATACAGCATACAACTGGCATACAGCATTTGTATTACATTTTTTAAGTAAACTTATGGCCCGGGATCTCTGCTTGCTAATGTCATATTCCAGAATAGAAATATCAGTGATTAAGGTAGAGAAGATTTTTCAGGCTGCCAGTGAGAGCAGCCAAGTAAACTGTCAACAGGCCTAGAGTAAGTGGAGCTTCTTAGATGGAAGCAGTAGTAACTTGGTTGCTCAAGAATTTTAAATTTGACAATGTCAATGGAGATACTCTTGTGTTTTCTTGTGCAAATGATGATAACTTTCCCCACTTTGAAAAGGAAAGCTGTAGATGTTCATGCATGGTGGCTTATGAACAGCTTGTTTAGAATTAGCTACTATTTTTGTATAAGTAATCTAGGGAAATATGTAATGTTGTTAATTGCATAATTTGCATTTCTACCTCCTGTCTGTGCTACTTGGTGCTGGAATATTTTGGCTGAGTGTCATTGGATTTCTAAGGTGACACCCACTGAAAGTCCCAACTGTGGTATAGATATTTTCCTGACACTTCAGTCTTGTAGTGTTGCTTTTAAGATGCTCATGAAAGGCAGGATCGTCCCTCAGCCAATGTAACCAATCAGAACTGGAGCTTGCACCACTGGAAACCCCCTTTCTCACCCCACGCCCCGTGGCCCCCCACGAGGTGTGAGTTTAGTCACTTCTTCTAAAAATACTCCAGTGCCTCTGCTTCTCTTACGAGTTCACTGTCCCCAGGTCGGTCAGCGCTCAATCCTTCCCAAGTTCTACAGCCCGTCTGATGTCACAGAGGAAGGACGTTCAGGCGAGCCTGGTTGGGGCCTGTGCCTTGGTACTAGTGTGCTTCTGAGTGGCCTTTGTCAAATCCCTTGCTGATGGCAGTGCAGAATAGATCTTCCAAGCAGTGGCCCCTGCCAGCCATCAGGTACAGGTATGGAAAGGCTGCGTACATGTATATGAATAATCCCTTCCTCTACATTCAGGGCCAACACAGGTGTGGGCCGGCCAGCCATCCAGCTGGCGTGGAAGGTTGTGCTCAGGGGCTCGAACCACCACCGGCCCGGGGAGCCGCCAGCACCCGTTCTTGCCAGTTCTCGGCCATTGGTTTGGTGCTTGCACCAGCGGCCCTAGATTCTGGGTGAGTCACGCAGCCTGCAGCATGACATGCGACTTTCGCCAAGTGAGTCATCTGCAGCACAAAGGCCCTCAATGTGCAGGGCAGCTGTAAAAAAAGAAGTGAAAGATAAGAGCTTCTGCTGGTCCTCCTGGCTGTGGCTGAGCCTGGAGCTCACCAAAGGTCCACATTCCTATGCAGGCGTTTGTGACAAAATTATTCTTTTCCCAGTTGTGAAATGAGTGACATAAATCAAAGCTGTAGAGCTTTCCAATCAGTTAAGAGAATTTACAGGCGAGCATGTGGAACATTGTTGCAGTCACACCTAACCCGCCCGCGGTTGTTATTTAAATGCTGGTGGGCCTGGCTTTTCTTAGAACCGCATCTCTTAGGCGGTGTCCATGTGGGCTGTGAACTCCGCTTGGACTTCGTGCCTTGGATTCAGATGTGGGAGCCTGATCCAACTGTTTCCGTCCAGGTGGATGAGTCCAACGCAATACAGCCAAAGAGGCTTTGTGGGACTTCCGGGACCCCAGCAGGGTGAAATGGGGCCCAGCACAGAAGTTGCCATTGTTCCCCATGTGTTCATTGAGCCATTATTAAATGTTTCTTCGAGCCAGTTTTGCAAGAGTTTTGTGGCTCCTCGGTGCAGGATGAAGGTGTGAAGCCATGTTGTACTGAGGAATTCAACACACCGGGCTTCCTGATGTTGCTTGGTAAGACAGTGATAGTGATAGTTAACGCAGAATGAAACCTGCCCATGATGAATTTAGTTTGATTGTGTCAAGAATTGGTCATAAGCAATCCTGATCTATTTTTGTGCCAGCACAAGTAAGCAATGGAAAATAATGAATGATAGTCATTAGCGCCAAAATTATGCAGTTGCAGATCGATGGATGCAACTCCAAAATGGAAGGGGAGTCTCTCCTGATTTGTAATTAATTTTCTTCTTTTCGTCATATAAATGAGTGGCTCTCAGCTGCTTTCTGTTAGATCATTTCTGTGAGTGAAAGCTAGCTTTAGGTTAGTGTATGATGTGGGCCATACAGCCTAGACCAGGATTATTCAACTCGTGATCTTCAAGGTCTGAGCACTGCTGATTTGCCAACCTTCCTTTATCTGTGAGCCAGGTGTGAAGCTTCTGCGTTCAATCAGAATCAGTAATTATTAAACTTACTATCTAGGTGTACTAAAAACAAGGCCTGGATTTGTAATCGAGGTCCAGATTTGAAGAGCTCTGGCCTAGACCTTCTCCCCATCCTTCCATTTCAGCATCCCCCAGATGTGGCTGTGTGTCAGTTTATCAGTCTGCTTGTTTTTATTGGCCTTTGCAATGATTTGGCCCTGTGAAGACAAGGAGAACTTGCGTGCTGGTCACAGCATGAACACAAAAAATGCTAACGCGATAAGGAAAAGGACCAAATTTCAGGCAGCGACCACCATGTTTCATTTGTGTTGAACTTGTGTGCTTGTCTTTCACATCATATTTAGTATTATTGTTTTTATTGTTATTCTTACAGTTGTACCTCATGGTCCTGTGAGTTAAATGTCTTTTTTTGTAATTGTATTAAAAATGGAGCTGGCTGTCGTCTTTTCCTGGAGAGCCCCTTGAGAAGAGTTGCTTTCAAAATATTTACTGCAGTTAGAAGATGTGGGTGAAGGGAAATGTGCAATATGCTCATATTCTTGATCCTTGATTTGCCCATTGATAATAGATATAAGTATCAGGGTCATAAAATTGTGACCGTTTAAGCACATAACTAACATCACGAGAAAATTATCGTGCATTTAGACTTAGTCACTGTCTCTTTGAGGCGTGCAGAATAGTTCAGCTTTTTTCTTCCCCTCTCATGACTCATACCTTGCTTGTGTGTGTGTGTGTGTGTGTGTGTGTGTGTGTGTGTGTGTGTGTGTGTGTGTGTGTGTGTGTGTGTGTGTGTGTGTGTGTGTGTGTGTGTGTGCACCCACGTGCAATTTATATACTGTGCTTGCAATCACACTGTGGAGAAATGGAAATCGGTGCAGCTGGTCACTGTTGAGTTTAGTTGAGGTGAGGTGCTACTCACTGATTTGATCTCCAGCCTCACCTGCGCGGACGATACGAGAGCTCTGGAGGGTCACAGCCCTGTTGGTCTGGAGCCTGCAGGTAATGAACTGTAATAATATAATATCATCCGGTGGTGTGTTTGCATATCTCACCACTTTCATAGCTGATCATTTGCAACATTTTTATAGATCATCTCTAGGCTCTGAGATGTATTAGTAATCTGCTTAATTCAGGTGTGTTTACAGGCTTGTGTTTTTATTATTTTTTACTTTCGAGAAAAGCATGTGACCAGCAGTTGGTAGGGTCCAATGGACTTCTCCAAATGTTCTAATAACCCTCACGTGCAGAATTTCCAGGGGGTTCTGCCGTAAGCGCTGTGCTGATGAGACACATTCTCTGTGGGGGGGCCAGTTGCGGCGTGTAGGGGAAGCCGTTTTTGTCAAGTGTGTTGCGGTAAGGTTCCGTGACCCTTATCATGTGTGTGTGACTTTTTCTGTTTTTATTTTTTTGTCTTTCCCTCCCAGAGTAGGAGGTATTGGTCGTGGATGAATGATGGTAAACTGGGTGTGGTGACCAGGGGTTATTTGGTGGGAAGACCCAGCCAGAGAGGCCTGCGGCAGTGGGAGTGAGGGGGGCTCACATGGCTTGCCTGGCTGCCGCTCATGGGGGTGTACGTATTCTGCACCACCAGTCCTTACTGGCTCTGTCTGACTCTCCCACTGGCAGATGAGCGGGACCTTTTGCAGAGGCGAGTGCAGGGATTTCAGTCCCATCTCCTGCCATTCTGTTACGTAGCAAACGTACAAATCCAAAGTGAGGAGCACAGTTTGTTTTGTGGGGGGGGAGGAGAGTAGCAGAATTTAAAGCAGAAAATATGACGAACTGGGCGACAAACAGCAGCAGAAGTGATGGAAAGTGGGTTAAAAAAACAACTGCAGAATCCAGTCATACCCTGATAGGCGCGGCTCCGTCCTCTCGCTCAGACGCCATCTTAATTAGGTTACTGACATCTGACTTCTGCTGCTTGCTGTTGGTGCTAATGCACTCTTGGGGGAAGCTGCAAATGGTCTCGGTAATTACATTTTAAACACCCATCAAGAAGTCAGAAGCGTGCAATGCAGCGAGTTATCTGACGAAGCCCTTGAAGTTTTTAAAGCTTTGTGTTGGCTGGCTGGTGCCACTCACCCAATACAGTGTATATGTGTGTGTGTGTGTGTGTGTGTGTGTGTGTGTGTGTGTGTGTGTGTGTGGGGGGGGGGGGGGGGGTCAGTGGGACAGCGGGATGATGGTAAATGGAGTAAAGGGTTGCCCTGTGGAGAAGATTGATGCAGGTGGGGGCGCTTAGAAGGGATATTGGTCCATGATCAGGTCAGCCGTGTCTGTGCTTCACTGTTAAGGAATGAGGGTGGAGATGGAAAGTGGGTGTGACTCATGGTGGGTGGAATGATCTTCATCAGTCATTGCCCAGTTTATTATTGGTGCAAACAAAGCAACCCTTTGGACATGGGAGATCCCAAACAGTGATTGACAACACAAGATAGTACTGCTCATCTTGATGTTTGAAGCATCATTTCCTTGGACTTTCTAGAACCCCACCAGCACCTTATGGCTTCTCCTAAATCCGGTGCCATGCCAGCTTCCTCTGCTTTGATTTGTCTGCTATAAAGCTTTAGCTGAATGTAGGACCAGTGGTTGAGAACAGGGTGGCCTCTCCTTTCTTCCTTCTTGTAGTGAGAGGTTGTAGGGGAACACCTTGGATGAAAATAATGGATAATGACTTAGCCCACAATGGCCACCAATCATCTGTGAAGCTGCATTTTGGTGTGATGCCTGCAAAGAATGCTGAGTAAGAGGATTTCAGAGTTCTGCAGAGTAGCCATGGATGACATGGTCATCTCTCCTTCTGTCATCCCTGTTAAGTCTTTGGAATTTTTTTGAGGCAATATTTGTGTTGAGTCTTGTGTGTTAAATTTGTGTGTGTGCTGGGGTGTCTGTGCTCAGTTCTCTGTGCAGACTCGACTGATCTCTCTGGGAAGAGTCCTTCCATCTTGGCACAGTTCTCACAGAGATGCAGGATCACCTCGTGCCAGTATGTTTGTAGTACTGCCATGCTGTGGTCTTTGTTTGCCAAACAAACTGGTTATGCAAGGGCTTTAAGTGCAGCCAACTAGTGATCGTGTTGCACTGTGTGTGTTCAGTCCTTTTTGTGGTTCTTTTACTTTCTGCACTAGCCTGCTGACATGGGCTCTGTGTGTTCATCTGCCATGATGATGTTCTCCTGAGAAACTGCAGTTCCCATGCCGTGTTGTGGCTCCTGCGTTATTGGGGTGACCTCTTTGGTATCTGCCGAATTGCTTTTGTTTGTCTTTGATTTTTTACTCCCCCCCCCCCACCCTCAATTTTTTTTGTGGTTTTAAAGGTTCTCCAGCGAATGGGCAAGGCTTCATTTGAAGGTTGAAATAGGTGGCATTTCCCTGAAGTGTCTGAATGGTGAGGTAGCAGCATGCAGTTGGGTGTGGGCCAGGCAGGTCTGCAGTGTCACCTCCCCATGACAGACTGTTGCATTGCAGTGGCGGGTGGTGTGTCTGATGAAGACAGCTGAGTCTAGCAGCAAACGAGCTGCTCAGATGAACTTTCTGGGAAGTGCTTTCAAGTTTGAAAGGGTTGGGGGGGGGGGCAGCTCCATGATGATTTAAGGCTCCTTCTACTGAATGAGTACGAAAGGGGCTGTAAAAACTTTTTGCTCAGGGAACTGTCAACGGTTTTGAATTTAGTAATGTGAAGGATGTCTGCCTGTTTCAGTGATGCAACACTTTCCACAGTTTTGATGTGAAAGGCGCTTTTTGAAAACTGCCTTTTTAATGGCTAATAAGTTCAGTGTACTGCATGGTGGAAACTGCATGCTTTGGGTTGGCCAATATCATATCGATATTTTATCTTGCTTGCTGAATATTCACCCGGGCTTCAGATGACAGACGAAACATTTGGCCAGACTCTGGCTTTTCGGTACTATATGGACGATTATGCCCACAAATTCTTAAGCAGATTAATAGTTTGCCTAAATTAGTAATGAGGCATTTTATGATGCCCAAAAGTAATTAATCAGTATAAATTTGGCATATCCTTATGTTTAATAAATGTTGGACTTTAAACTGAAAAAAGTACCAGCACACCACCAAGATCTCGCAAGATCTCCTCTTTTTAAAATAGATGTCATGGCCGCTGAGCTGTTCCTTTCTTCGCCGCCTCTTCAGTTAATATCGCACTGGAGTATACCAAACCATAGTATACCAAAACAGTATTATGTGGTTTGCTCCGCTAACAGAATTTAATAAACGTAAAGATAAGCAAGCTTAAAACTTTCTAACTTTTGTGAATCACGAAACACATCTCTAACATTTTAGGCGGACTACTACTAAATTGTGGGTGTAAATAAATGTCCGTATAGTACTGAAATGCCGGCATCCGGTCAAATGTTTCGCCCGTCATCTGAAGCCTTGGAGATTATTGCGCATACACGATGTAATATCGATATATCGCCCAGCCCTAAGTATGATGTCGGTTGCTAAAACTCCATGGCCCAAGTGCATTTTTTTGCAACGGCAATAGAAACTGTTACAGCAGCACGATACCACCATGGTGTCCACGCCCCTGAAAAAATAACAGTGCGGCCTGAGGGTTAAGAAGCCGCAAGAATTAGAACTATTTGGCATGTTAGAAGCAGGAGGGAGGAGCTTCGTCCACAGGTAAATAAAAAGCCCGCTTCTCCTTCCAAATGGCTTCCCTCTCCACGCAAGCAGTTGGTGCCAGCATCCTGTGGTTGCAGTTAAGACTGCACAAGACTGTTTGGCTGCAGTGGCCGTGATAGCGTGCAGGATCTTTTTTTATTGAAATGTTTTGAGGTTTTCCCCTGTTTAAGTCAAGTCAAAGGGAGGGATGGTGAAACCTCACCTGTTTGTTTAGAAGCTCATTTTGCGAAGCAAGCCAGCAAGCTGCTGGGTGAGGAGGATTCTCCGTAGCCTCCAAAGTCACCCGTGACGCTGTTTTTGTCACGTACCACAAACAAGTGAGGGCTTTGCAAGGAAACACAGGGATTAATGGGTTAGGAGGAGTGAGCCATTAGCAGTTACTGCTGGAATGCATTATGAGGAGTTTGCTTTTTCTTCAGCTCTGCTGCCGCTCATGCAGGCCTCGACCTGCTGCTGCTTATGTCCTGCTCCGATGCAAAGATGCCGTAAGGGAACCCAAGTGCATGAAGACATAGAAACGTCTCTCTGGTTTAAATATGGGACTTGCGGGGACCATGGTTCCAATCCCCTCGTGGACTTTAAAAATGCATGTGGCGGTACTTCAGAACCCATTGAGGGTTGAAAGACCAGTCTTGTCTTGCACTGGAGATCCAGTATGCTTGGTGGCATAAGGGGTGATCGTGTCAGGTCGGTTCTCCTTATTCATGCCGCATGCAGGACTTTGCCCTGATTGTTCCACTCTCTGCTGGTTCTTTTCCTCTGCTATTCTCACCCTTTGCTCAGGTTTCAGTGACTTTAGAATCCCCTTAATCAGGACACCTACCCTCTGAACTTCATGTCATATATAAATATAGATGTTGCTCAGACATTCTGCAGAAGATGCCAATGAACTTATACAGCCATGTTCCTTGACCTGCATGCTTCTCTGCTTTTGATAGATTATGGTTGGTCTCCCTTTAAAATGGATGCTTCTCGTCAATCATTACCCAAAGTAGAATAGGCTACTATGACAGGTCATCCTGCCTAGATCTGTACCGCCTGGGGTGACCCTGGGGTGAAAACTATGGGATGTGTCTCTCCCTTGCCAGGGGGTATCTGTGTCTCCTCCAGATCATTGCGAAAAGACTGGAGACTATGACTAAACCTTACACTAGTGCGCTTCCTTGTTCAGTAAGCATGAAGTCCAAAGCAGCATTGTGCGGGGAGCAGGGTGTGGCTGTCAGCAGGGGCTGCCACCGCCATTTACCCAGCCATTAAAGACATTCCTGCACCAGATGAACTACAGGTGAATGTCTTAGTGTGCATAGTTAGAGCGTTTTTTGAAAAATTTGCATTACATGCCATTATCAAGAAGGTGCCATGACCACTACAAACCCCATCCATGTTCATTTTGTGGTCTTTTTTTTTTTTTAAATGCCTCTTGCGAAACTGAAACATTCTGAAGTCAGTTGTGCTGTACCTGCCTTGCTGTAGGCTCCGCTTCCGTGCTTTTTGGCCCTGCAGTGAGGCAGCTTGGCTGGCAGCAGTGCTGGCGCAGCAGCGGGCTGTGGTTTCTCAAGATTCGAGAGAGCTTGGCACCGCGACCCGCCCCCACCCACCGCCGGGCGCTCATTTCTGCCATGGAGAAGTTCACATCTTGGTTTGGTCACAGGTCACAGGAATTCCCCCTGTGCATGCTGGGAACTCCCTCCCATGTGATGACTCACTCCCACGTTTCAGAGGTTAACCCTCAATGGATAATCATCAGTCTTTCTGTCACTAACTTTCTTCGGTGTAAGCAATGTCCTGCAGTAATTCTCCCCCCAGACATAAGCGAGTGTGCCTGTGGCTGCTGGGGTTTGACCCATTTGTGTTTGTGTGCATGCGTGAGTCTACCTGCTTACTATTTTTTTTTAAATCGTGCTTTTTATGTATTATGTATATGTTACATTGTGGGGTGATAAACCTGTTGTTTTTAAATTAACTGTTTTAATATGGTCCCATACAAGGGTGTCATTGTTGTTGTTAGGGATTTTCCCCTAATGGACAGTCCTCACAAAGGTGTGTATGTGTTTGTGTGGCACGCACTTGCCATTAATAGATCAGAGGAACAAAATGGAAAGCATGACTGTGACACATGTGTCACGTGTCAAAGGCCAGGGGATCCGCCTTTGCTCTATCAAGGTTGGCTTCTCTTGGTGCTTCCCTGCCAGACCTCTTCGACCCCTGCCTCAGCCACTCCCTTCTCCCCCTACTCAGGCTTGGGGAGGGGGGGGGGGACACGAACGGCACATTGCCGCATGAGGACTGATGCGAGATCTGCATGGAAAGTCTTCAGCTCCAGCTCTCCGAGCGCAGCCTTTATCAGCTTAATGACGATGTGGCACCCAGGTCTGTGAGGCGGAAAAACATTTAATATGCCGTTAATTATTTCTGAGATTGGATATTGATTAATGCAAATAATGTAAAATGCTTTTAATTATAGCCTGTATGTCAAAGCCCGGCAGAGGACGGGTGGCGTGGCGTTCGAGACAAAGCAGGGAGATCTGTTTGGACCGATGCCAATTCAACTAATGAAACCTTATTCTTATGTCAGTGGTGTGGTTTTTTATTTTAGGTGGATGGGTGTGTCATTTATGTCTGAAATTTGGCAGTGCCTACCAGGTTGAACTTGGGTGAAGTTTTTATGTGATCGAGTGGAGCGGCGTCATGTGAAGATGTAGTCAGATTGGAGCTTGGAAACAGCCGGGCTTCTACCTGAATGCTGCCCCAAAGAGGCTGTGACTGAAAGTGATTTATCTATAATACCGGTGAGGTAGCTTCACGTTACTCTGCGGGGAGCACAGGGGAGATGGTGGCTGAGGGACAGTTCTGAGGGGTAGTGTGCATGCAGTGTTTTGCACTGGGTCTCTCCCTGTGATGAGCTTTTGCGGAATCTGGTTCCGTCAGTGGGGTGGACAGCGAGCTGTGACTCAGGCCGGATACCTTCAGTCATGGGAGCTGCTGTCTCTTTTCCTGGAGAATGGCCATAACATGCATCTCTGCATGCCGCTGCCCCCCCCACCGGCGCGGAGAGGAGTGTCCGACATCCTCACGAGGCATAATTACCATCGTATAAATTCACATCCCTCCTGCCGTGTTTGGGAGGTTTATTTGGCCTTACTGTGCATTCTGTGTCTAAGCACATGTGCATTTTTCAGTGATGGGGGGGGGGGGGGCTCAGCTCGAGCCTGACCACTACTCTGCCTGTCAAAGGGGGTCTGGCGCCCTGAATACACGGCAGACCGCAGTTCTCTAGCAGTGCCTTCCCCCCTCCCATTGGTTATTTGCAGTCACTGTATTTATGTTTTGATTCAGATGCACACTTGCAGAGCTTGATTTGGAGGGATTTGTAATCCCCTGGGGAGCTAGGTACAGTTGTAGTAATGTAGTGTTGGGGGTGGGGGGCTGTTGGTTGCAATTCCTTTTTGGCTGCGCCCCCCGCCCCCCCCCCCCCCCCACCACCACCTGGGCAAACACCTTCAGTGCTGATGCTGAAATGGCAACAATTGACACGTCGTTAAAAAAATAAATAAATAAAGAAGCACAGTGTTGGAAATAATGACTGGCTAATTAATGTTCTCTTCCTTTGGGTGGTTTCAGTGGAACCATTAAGCCTTTAATGGAGAGGGAAGACTGACATTTAAAGCCTCTGCCATTACCCTTTTTCCTTTTAATGGAGATGAGTCTGGGCTCCCGTGCCGCGTGATTACAAGTGTCGTGTAGATCTGCAGAAGAAAGACTGAGATATTTCAGTTTGCAGGTCTGAAACGCCTCCCTAAGCCCTCACCCAGGGGGTGGAAAAAGTGAGGGATCTCCTGCTGAAAGAGGCAGAGGTGAGAGGCTTCCCTCCTGCTAAGCGTTCTCTCCGATGCCCTGTCACAGATTCAAGGTGCCGCAAATTGTTTCTGGGTTGTGCTGTCGCTGGTGCTGGGATCCTGAATGGGAAGGCTGGTTCCCGTGTGACATTTGCAATTTTAAGAGTGGCGTATATTATGGTGTTAATTAGCGATGACAAACATCTGTGCCGTAGATGTTCAATCATGCTTCTTTTAGCGTCGATTTACTGACGTGTGCTTAATTTTCACTGAAGACTTTTAATGTTTCTTGTGTTAAATGTTGAGGCTTGATAACAGCCAAACAGCTTGGTCAAAAAAAAAGAAGCATATTGTCTTAAAATATTTCGATAGACCAATATTAATATTTATCCTTGGTGACTCCACTGAATATGGCCACCTGAGATGGGAATGGGGTTTGATATCCTTACAGCAGTGTTTCCCAGTCAAGTCATTGGAGACCCACAGACAGTCCATGTTTTTGCTCCCTCCCACCTCCCATAGGAAGGAGCAAAAACGTGAACTGTGTGCTAGGGAGCTTCAAGGGAGCAAAAACATGGAGTGGTTGTGGGTCCCCAAGGACCGGATTCAGAAACACTGCCTTACAGCAGCGATAAACTCGTCCAGCTTGTAATTGAGGAGATTTCAGCTGAAGCTGGAGATGAAGGGAGGACTGAAGGACTAATTCCATGGAACCGGGTTTGACAGTCTGCACAATAGGAGTACTCCTTGGAGTAGGATTGGTGAGCTGATTAAGTGATGAACTTCTGCTTTTTCTGAAAGGGGCTTTTACGAGGACAGGTGCCTTCCTGTAACTTCCTGTGATTCTCAGGTGCTGTTTGGAGAAAGGGAAATTTAGAGGTACGTCAGCTGGATGTACATATACTTTATGTGTTTATGGTATGTTCTCCAGGATTATTCTCCCCACCCTTTTGCAGCCTACTCCAGTGGATACAGGGGCTTGTAGTGGTCATGGCACCATCTTGATAAATATATAACCATGATGCGTGTCTCATGAGTGCTCATGTGTCTGCTCTGTTCGACGGCTCTTTGATCTCCAGGCTCAGAAGGGGGGAAGGCAGGTGTCTGCTGTCCATCTCGGTGCCTTTCGGAAGTGAAATTAGAGGAGAAATTACAATTACATGTCACTACTGTGATATTTCTTCTTTGGAAAAGCTGTTCTGTTTTGTAGGGATCTGTTTAATGCCTGGATGTGCTGAGGACACTGATCTGCTGTGTGCTTCTCATTACTGCAAATGTGCCTTTTGTTGGTTTCTTAATTGTAGGGCTGCTCCCTGCTGCTTAATCCCTTTACAGAGAGCAGTCTTACCAACATAGCAAATAACTCTGCGGTGAACGGGATGTGAAAATGAATCGGAATCATGCTGCTACTTACCCAGATTTTAGATGAAACACTTGAAGGTAATCCATGTAAATGCTGCTCCTGCCACAGTGAAGGCGAATGCTCTATCTCCTATGTTGTTTTCTCCCTTCCCCCATCGTTCTCTCTGTAGCTGCTGTTCATCCTGGCTCTGCAGTTAGCCTGGCAGTTTTTGGGTAGGCAGTGTGTCTGCATGGTGATGCAACTTCTGTATATTTAATTCATTCCACGCATTGGATTGTGGTCCCCCAACCCCCCACCCCCACCCGGCTTTTGGGGGCTGATATGGTTAGAACAGTGGGTCCTTGTTGTTTTTCTGAGTGTGTGATGTGAATGGCAGGAGTATGGCCTCCCTGACACCAATAACCAGCATTAGTGTGCTGTGTCCGGGGATGAAACATCAGAGCTGAGGCCGTGGGCTATTCCATTGTGTTTGTCTCCACACACAGATGTTCTAGATCGTTGGCTCCCCTAGTGGACAGCGCCTTCTTATGAATGGGGTGTGAGGACTCACGATAAAATGCCAGGCAAACGGCACATCACTGCCTCTTAAAGAGCTGTTAGCTGTTTTTTTTTTTTTTGCCGTTTTGCTCTGGAACCACGAGGCTGCCTGACAGGCAAAAGACCTGGAGACATTCTGCTGAGGAATTGGGTTTGTGAGAGCTATGCTGTCAGTGACTCATGTGGAAGCACAGATGTGGCTCCTCCCCGGACTTTTCAGCTTGGTGAATGGAATTCTGCGTCATAAATGGAGGGGACATCCCGTGTCTGAGCGAGAAGGTGCCCTGACGCACCATTAGCTGGTCGCACGTTGGGTGAGCAGGGTACATTCCTAGCCGGTGCTAGGTGACTCTTGTGCTACGTTGGCCTGTACGGAGAGATTGGTCATGGCGATCTGCCGTGACTCTTTGCACATGGAGTGGTGGTGGGGGCGGGTGGTATGCTGCGGAGATGGTGCACGCCTGCTTCCATGGGCCTAGTCGTCTTTCGGCTGTTCTCTTGGTGGGAGGTCTGCTGTTTCCTTCTGCAGAGTGTAGAGCTTGTGCCCCAGTCTCCAGCCTTTTTACCCATAAAAATAGCGGGGGTTGCACCGTGAGGAGTGGCCAAGGCCGCAGCCCAAGACACTCTTGGGGAGGGATGGGGTGTTGGTCGGGATTCCTCCTGGCCTTTCCCCGATTCGTGCGGCAGTTGTGAAAACAATTCCCCAGCATTTACTCACCCAGCAGGTCCGGTTACAGATATGAGTCAGCTGGAGCGAGTACGACAGGGTAGGCGACTGGGTGGGGTTCAGCCTGGTTGTGGGGGGGGAGCGCATGTGTGTGTGTGTGCGGATTTGTGTGTGCCACATCGTGGGGACTAAATATCCCAGCAAGGTGGTAAAACTCATTTTAGCATTTTTTTATGTTCTCACGATGGAAACCTCAATTTTATATAAATCCGTGAATGCAATCAAATAGCCAAGTGTTTTTTTTTTTTTTTGTTTCTTACAGTTAAGGTTAGGGTTGGGTAAGGGTTAGAGTTATCCTAGTTTGGAATAGTTATGCCTACAGTGTCAGGAATGTATGAACTGAACGTGTGCGTGTGTTTGTATGTGCATGTTTCTGTTTGTATGCTTGCATGTCTGTGTTCAAAGTTAATGAGCCAGACTGCGCGCCCTTGAGGCTCAGCGCAGAGCAGTGTTTTAATGCGTCCTGCCCTGCATTTGCTCCAGAATGGAGCCTTTCTGCTGTGCCTGGTAGTGTGGGCGTGTGGGTCCCCGTCACTAACTCAGCCTCGAGGGCCAGTTTTAAAAAAATAAAAAGAGGGTTGAGTCATGAACTGTGTGAAAGTGTACAAGTTGAGTACATAGACTGTTGTGATTGGGCAGCCTGCTTGTGGGCGGGACCCATCCGTGATGTGTTCCCGTATTTGTAGCTTAACACACCCCTTCTGGTTTTCCAGACCGCGTGTGGAGTGAAGGCACGTCAACAGCGCTGTGAGCCGAGGGAGCCCCCCCTCCCCCCTCCTCCACGCCCCCCGCTCCCTCTGCCTCCCCACTCACCATGACGTCGGAGTTGGAGAGCAGCCTGACCTCCATGGACTGGCTGCCACAGCTGACCATGCGGGCCGCCATCCAGAAGGCGGACACCCAGGGCACCCACGGCCCTGGTGGGCCCAAGAAAGGAGCCCTGCTGGACCCCAGCACCACGCTGGACCAGGAGGAGGTGCAGCAGCACAAGGACGGCAAGCCGCCCTACAGCTATGCCAGCCTCATCACCTTCGCCATCAACAGCTCGCCAAAGAAGAAGATGACCCTCAGCGAGATCTACCAGTGGATCTGCGACAACTTCCCCTACTACAGGGAGGCGGGCAGCGGGTGGAAGGTGAGGGGACCTCTTCTGGTGGAAAGGCTGGAGGGTGCTTAGCTGCTTTTTTGCGGTCTGGTGTTGGTTCAGAAAAGATGGCTTAGTTTTGTCCTCGAGGTGGAGTATGGCGGCTGTTCAGAAAGTCTCCTGTCTGTATCAGCTGAGTCCTTTGAGGATTGGTGTGAATGCGGGAGTGAGAAAAGGCAGCCCAAGTGTTACAGAGATGCTTGTATGCAGTCAGGCCTCCAGTGGGCATCTGCAGGAGTACAAAGGGTGAGTGTAGCAGCAACAAACAGAGCTCTAGGGGCAGAACGCTCTTGTCATGTAGCTGTGAATGACCTGAAACCAAGGGGAAGTGGTCAGGGAAGTGGGGAGTGCAGTGCAGCTGCTCAGACAGAGGACTTGACAGCTTTGTGGTGTCTTCACCAGTGTGATGAGACCTTTGTCTTTCATAGAATCTGCCTTTAGCCCCTGTGGGGCTTCTTAGGGTCACGAGAATAGTCCAGGGTCCTGGATCTGTCTTTATAGCATTCCGAGAGCTCGGGCTTTATTAGACTTTTTTTGAAAATGTCGTTTCCTTCAAACGTCAGTCGTGTTTTGTTTGAGTTGGTGTGTAATTAAGCAGGAGTGTTTTTAATTGGAGAGGGGTGAGATGGGGTCTGGGTACAGCATGTAGCTGCTGCACTCTTGATCACCACGCTTCCCTAATGAAGTCCTGTTTCCCCTTATTCTATCTTTCCTTTTTGTCTTCACCATCTTGTCTGTCTCCAGCTTTGTTTGTACATCTTCAAAGACTGACGCTGTGTGTATGTGGGTGTGCATGTGTGTGTTTGTGTCTGTCTGTCTGAAGGGGAAAGCTGATTTTCAGGGTGTGAGTATTTGTGGAAAATAGATGATCTTGTGGGTGTTTGTGTGTTGTGTTGGTGTGTATGGGGAGGAGGGGGGGGATCAGGGCACATTACTGCTCCCCCAGCCCTCCCCGCGCTTCCCCGGAGACGGCGGCGGCAGACATTTCCAACCCAGCGCACGCACTCGTCTGCTCCCTATGATAATACAGGCTGAGCGCAGGAGATGAAGCCTGGCTAATCCAGGCAGAGACAACTCATTTAATCATCTCAATAGGACTCCATTAGCCAGCTCTTTTAAGAAATATCAATAAGCGCTGTCAATAAGAGAAGAGAATTTATCAAGGTCAAAAAACATTAAAGCAGTATTAGGCAGGCGGATATGCGCACGGCCTCCGTGAGCCAGCAATTAGATTCCGCGGATAAAGCTGCAGCGCGTCCCCTCCGGCTCTCAGGAGTTTGGTACCGCAGCCGAAAAAAAGGCATGTGGCCTCCTGTAATTAGCCCATGCTGGCCTGAGCAGTGACAGCGGTGCTGGCGCTGAAGTTAGTGTCGCTTTGCGGCACGCTCATGTGGTGATGTCACCAGGACATCCTCCTGCGTTTTCCCCAGGCTAATGAAGTGGGTCGCTCACCTGGCAGGCTTGGAGCCCTCAGAGTGTGACTGTGTGAGGGCCGGCTAACAGGCGGCCGGCTCTGACTCGTTAAGGAAAACCGCCGCCGGCCCCTCTGCTGCAGAATGGACTCCCAGTTTGCGGTGAGACGTCACGGCTGCCTACTGGACTGTACAGTCAGCTCTAACTCTTAGCTATAGTACTGGATTTGCAAGTCTGGCTTGGGCACTGAAAGCCAAACGCAAAACCTACCGGACGCATGCACTGGGCTCTTCAGGTAGTCTGTCTACAGTGGGTTGCAATATGGGGACTGGCCACGAAGTTCCAAAACGTTAACGAGTGTCAATACCGCATTGGGTTTAATCTCGAGTTCCTCTCCTTTGCACCCCCCATCCCCATTCTCCTAATTGAATAGCCCAAAAACACCAAATAGTATTAGTTGGCATCTCTTAGCAACACACACAAACCTCCGTTAAAGACATTAGCCAGGTTTGTATTAGAGGATTATCGCTCGCTGCAGAGCTCCTGCCGTCTTCCAGGGTTTAAGTCTCCGTTTGCCAGGCGGGCCGATAATCCCGATACAGATCAGAGCTTAATCCGGTCAGGCGGCTGGATGTGGTTTTGCCTTGGAGGGTGACATCAGCTGGGCCCTGGGGTGCATTGAATAGGGGAGGTGGGGGAGGGGGGGTGGTGGTGTTTATGAATTAGATCAGGTGTTTTCCAAAGCATACCCATCATTATATAGGTGCAGGCTGATTACTGCTCACACCTGAGTTTTTCAGCTAGTTTTTGCCACTAAACGGCAGCTTAAGCAGGTGGTTTTGTGGGGATTCGGGCCCCTGCCTCGTGCTGCCTGCTCTGATTCTTATCCTACCCTAAGATGGGTTCTTTGACCTGAGATGGAGGCGTTCACTGTAATCATCAGTGAAGACAGCAGTGTGCCTGAATTAGTATCAGTATTAGCTTGATGTGTAGCATTCTGTAAGAGTATATCCTGCTCTGTGTCGGCTGCAGGCTGACACTGGCCCCGCCTTCGTCCTGTCCTGCCCCAACTTCCCCGCAGGAAACTAACACACAACCATGCGGCAGCCCAGGAATTCCCTGCAAGGTTTCTCCGGAGCATAAGGTGCCAAGGTAAACTGTAAGTGGCTCTGTAGCGACTGGGAAGTAGCACCGGTGTTTGCTCTTGGTTTGCTACCACCCTGGGTGCGGAGCTTATCTCACACAACTGCAGCCCCGCAGGGGCAGTGGGCTGCACGGACAGACGCATGTGTGACCGCGAGATGCAGCCCCGGTGCCTGCATGTGCCCAGCCTCTTAAAGCAAGGAGGCCGCAGTCCGGCCTGTTTGATCTCATTACAGAATGCAAATAGCCATGAGCTGCAAACAGATCAAAGGCTGGACTTAGAATTTGGACGCCCCGAATAATGGAGGCCAGAGGCATTTACGGTATCCTTATTTATTTATTTTCTTCTGAAATAAGTGATTTGGGGAGCGGGAGCTGCCTGCGGGGGTCGCTTCACTTTGGAGATAATGTTGCAGCTCATAAATACTTAATGGTGAGAATCAGAAATGTTGACAGGATTTACATCTTGTGGCACAGGTACCTGCAGCAGGCGCCTCCATCCCACTCTGTCAGTCCAAGCAGCCTGTTTCTGACGGCATCCAGCCAGCCCTCTACCTGTTGGTCGATTACTAATGTCTAATAATTCCACAGGTCTGCTCTCTGCATGTGTACCTGACCAGTCACTGTACGTGTTTGTTTTTTTTTGTTTTTTTTTTTTTGTAATCTATGCCCCCCTCCCCATCGTGTCTGCAGAAATGCCGTTTTGCTGTGCTTTGCCGAACACTTCCTGCTGCTCATTATTGACCTTGGAGGTCACTGCATTTTCAGTTCTTTGTCTCCTTGTTGTTTCGACAAATGGAAAATGCTAGGCCTGGCTGCGTGTGTGCCTTTGTGCCCCCCGCCTCTGCTCACACCTCCATAATGGTGACCTTTTACGGCTAGGTCATTTTGCCAGGTCTCAGGCTGCGTGGTGGTTCCCATCGCCAGAGGGCTTGGGAAGGTCGCGTGGAATGAGCTTTACTGCTTTCCCACGCAGTCACTAGGATGACCGGGAACGGCACTGCTGTTTGCGTCACTCTGCGTAGTTAGTGTGGGTTTGTAGGGGAGCATGTCTGTCCAGTCTGAGGCTTACCCAGCTTGTGGAGCCTGACATCATCCCCAAGGGGCTGTGTCCGCTCTCCACCTTATAGCTGCTGGAGGATTTCTGGGCTCTTTATAAATTACCCATAAAGCCAGAGGTCTCATTAGTCTTTAGGTCTATCTGGGGGTTGCTGGGGGTAGGGGGTGTAAAACCAAAAGGCTGTGACTGGATCCCACTCAGGATCCTGGTTCTGGAAGCTTCACGGGACCATGCTAAATGGCTTGGTATTAAACCCAGTAAATGAAATCCTGTTTGTCCTATATAACACATTAGTGAGACATACAGACAGAGATTTTGCAAGATGATAAATTTATTGGTCATACGCAAGTCTCATTTTGCGTTTCTCTGTGTGTTGTGAAATCAATTTCTCCCCTTTGACAAGAGGTAATGCTGGTTTGGTGCTGGGCCCCTCAAAGCACCTTTTCTCATAAACATGCTTTATTTTTAGGTGATTGCCTCCGTTAGCCACGCCCAGGCCTCAGCACTATAAATAGGACAAGCTGCTTTAACCCTGAATTTGGCTTGACTGAACCTGCCTGGGAGCAGCCTTACCTTCTGCCACCCCCCCCCCCCAGTACATGTCACGACTTGGCTTCACCGAGGATATCCCCAAACAGGACGTTGCCTCTTACCTTCTCATTGCCCAGCCCCCTCCACCCCAGCCAAAGACTTTCCTTGCTTTGTTGAATGCCGTTGACATTCTGATAAATCTGTCCCTCTCCCTCCCGCTCCTCCTGCCCCTCTCTGGGTGCCTCTTAGCCGGTGTTTGATCTAATTAACAGTGCGCTGTCAGTATTTTTCCTGTGCCCGAGCCTCCCCAGGCCAGGCCCTCTGCTCATTTGTTAGCCGCTGGAGTCGTTTCTGCTCACTTCATGTCCCTTTGCGTCTGTCCGCTCCAAGGCCTCTGCCCGGTTGCCACCACCCGCCACTTCCTTTTGTGGGATGAAGCCCGCTCTGCTGTTAATGAGCATTACTTTAGGGAAAAGCCCATGTGAGACGGCGTCATGGCCGCCGTCCAGCCCGCCAGCTGGGGAGCCGCGGCCCGGCAGAGGCGCAGCAGCGCTGATCACGGCCGCCAGCTTTCTCTCGCCGAGCTGTTTTGACGTCCCTTTAAGCCCCGTTCTGCTGGCGGCGCCGAGCCGGAGGGCAGGGGACAGGCTGCCACGGCGGACGAGTGCCACGCGCCGGCGCCCTGGGGGAGCTGGGGTCGGGATGCCCGTGGCAGATGGCACGCGCACCGGGAGGGGGAGGCTTCTCTTCGCTGTAGTGCCACCTAACCCCCCCCCTACCCCTCGGGTGCCTCTTAGCCACGTGTGTTGAATGCACAGAAATAGCCCCTGTCCCAGCATGCGGCAGCGCCTCCTCTGGTCTCTACGGCCACACCTCCGTCCGCGATAACCGGCTCCATTCTGTACAGTCCACACAGAGCGGAGCTGACCTATACAGGTCCCAGGCTGTGCCTGCTGGGGTGGGGTGGGGTCAGGGTGTGACCCCCTTTCACCCCGCAGGCTCTGCCCGCTGTGGTGAGGGCAGCTTCAGTCGCATGCCGAGCAAGTCTCTGAACAAGCGGAAACGGTCTTATCTGTTTTTTTTTTTTTTTTCTGCTTTTCTAAATGTGGCCTATTTGAGGTTCTCCCTTTCGCACCGTGCCCGCTGGCTGTGATTTGATGCCGTAGTGCCTGTACACCTGCGTGGTTCCCCCACTGTGGTTTTTTGGGGTTTCTGCTGATAACAACAACTCATGTTTGCCAAATTTCACAGGCTGCTCGCAAAATAATTGGTGGCAATAACCTGGTGAATGTATTGGAATGGGGAAGCCAGAAACATGCTAGGAGGCACGCAGGCTGCACAGAGGCCCTCCCCTTTGTTGTGGTCGCACTTTTTGTAATGTTGCGTTTTTCTCTGGCAGTTTACAACCCACCCCCTGATGGTAGTGAACATTGTGTTTGTTACTGTACAGCCTGGCAGGCTGTATGGACTGGCAGGAGTGAGGGGAGCGGAACAGGCAGCCCAGAGAGAGAGAGTAGCGTGTAACGAAAGATAACGAAAGATCGATCTGTGGACTACATTTAATAATAAATTATAACCACGTCATGAGCTGGTACTTTGAGACCTCGTCTATGTGGTGGAGCCAACGAAATCCTTTGTCATAATCAGCAAAGTTGATCCTCCGATGCAGTCATTGCAGTTAGTTGTCTTTAGCTCTGGTGCTGCTAACTTTGAATATTGATAAAGTTTACATATCTGCCGACAGTATCGGCCAAGAACGACACATCGGATTGATCTCAGTATCTTGATTTTTAATCAGTATCAGCCGATACCTATATGTTAACAATATATTTAGCATCTCTGTATATTGTTACATCTTCACGAAGACTACATGTAATATTATGAGTGAAAATCTTGATTCTCAGTGGGAAAAATGCCTCCATTCATGTTTTGACCTAGAATCACAGCTTTACTGGGCTGTACGTTGGATTTATGAGTAGAGTACATGCAATAGGGAGATTTCTTAAGGTTGATCGTGAGTGAAGCAGGAAAACATGTGCCTGGCTGAATGTGAACAGTCGTTGTCTTTGGTCTGCCTGAAGCTTCACGCTTCCACACACTGTCTCTGCTGCTTCGGCTCCAGTAAAAATCCATCTGATGGTCTGTGAGGAGGTAGACCACTGAAGGGCGTTGGTTCCGTTTGAGGGGTGGCACAGCAATGGTACATGCTTCACCTGGAAATGTGGGAACCATGTGACGGGCGCTGATGACTGTGCCCCCCTCCCGGCATCATCCTCTGGTCACTTCCTGCCCTCGAGAACCCAGTGACCTTTGAAACAACCGATCTCCACAGCTATGGAGTCGGTGCTATCATCTCTGCAGTGCAGATCCTGTGTGATGGGAAAAGGCAGCCAGTTGTCGGGTTGCAGGATCACAGGCAGGTTTGGTGTTCAGAGTCTGCCTCTTGCTCATGGAGGGACATTTGGGTACCAGTCAGGCAGTAGCAGATATGAGTCTGTCTCTGCTGACATCAGTGTGCCAGTGCCCATGGCACTTAGAGAAAAGCCCCCCTTGGATAGCAGTTTGTGGTGCCATTAGTGGATGGGCAGACACCGTGCACACTGGGCGTCGGGGGGCGTTTCCACACCTTGCCGCTTCTTCCTGCCCACCAGCAACCATGGGAATGGGCTCATTCTCCCAGGTGCCAGCTAGGGCTGGCTAGAGCAGGGGGATCAAAGTGGCACAGCGAGTCGTAGGGAGAACTCATTCCGGGTGCCTCGGGGCCGTTTGGATGAAAAGGGATCTCCCATTGCCTCCAAGGTGAATCAGAGCGGGGGGGCGGCTGTCATCCTTCTTCAGCCTTTGAGCTTTTGGTCCGTATGTAGGCCAGCATGTGCTTAGCCAGCAGGCCCGCAGTACTTTACATTTCTCCAGCTAAATTTATGTAAGGACTTTCGAAATCCCTGTGAATTAGATTCCGTCCGTTGCGTGGAGACTTCTCGCGAGCCGCCAGGCCGTTTCCTGCCCCCTCTGCTGGCTTGCCGAGCCTCGCCCCATCTTTTGCGCTCCGGAGCCCGTTCCCGCCGGGAGCCTGTGAAACTGACTCATCAGATAATCATGTCAGACAGACGGCAGAGCAATAAGAGGTCCATATGCTTCTGTTTTTTTTCTTTCTTAGTCCACAGTTTTGTTAACGGTCTGAGACTGTGCTCTTCTGGTGACTGACCACAGGCTTGAGTGCCAGATTTGCTTCTATAAGATGTTACACTCAAGGCTGTAGGCCAGTGTTATTTTTACCCCCTCCCCCCTCCCAGTTTAATGCGGTTTCCATTGAATTCGCCCCCACCCACCTCCATCTCGGATATTTATATGCTCATGAGGCAGATTGCGTTTGTTATGCAACATGAGTGCCTTCGTTAGATTTTTGACATGACTGCTGATCGTTTTCTGTGCAAACATGTTGCTCTGTTGACTGGGATGACTGTTCTGATTGGACCCAGAAGACCTTTAACAGGTCATGGGCCATGAAGCTCACACCAGAGTGGGCTTCTCTTTGCCTTCCGTTGCTTTTTTTCCAGCGTGGGTATAGTGTGGACGGGCACCATCAGCGGGGTTGCGTGTTAACCGTGCTGTCGATCAGCCATGGCAGCACGCATGGCAGTGAGCGGCCAGCGGGGTTTACGGCCTGCCGGAATTTTTGTGGGGAAGGAGGGGCGTGGCCTTTTTTCTGCCAGAGGTATGATGCGCACAGCAGTGGGTGGTGTGGACAGAGACGGCATGCAGGTATGCATGGAGCGCAGTGCGGCTTCCTGCATGCGTGTGCAGCTCTCAGATCAGAGCGTCACCACTGGGCTTGGCATGGGTGGGACAGAGAAGAGAAGCATGTGACTCAGGGATGGAAGGAATGAGTAGGGACTTCATTATGAGCCGGGAGTGGAGACAGGTTTAGCAAACAACGTAAACAGGGGGCACAAAAGCCATCTTGGCACGAGGGAGGTGCATGGGGAAACAATAGCATGTCACCTTGTGGATGCCTACTGGGGCTAGGGTGTAGGTGGCACGCCGGGATCATGCATCAGGGAACAGACTCGCCACCAGGCTCATCCTACCAAATCGCAGGCACCTCAGTCACGTTCCTGTAAAACCTCACGTGTGGAAGCAGTCGGCCTCTTCAGAATGTTACTGCGATAACTACAGTCCTGTAATTTTCAAATATTGATGAGGATCACACTGTACCACATTAATAATGCACATGTCAGTTATAAGCATGGGCGTAGGCTAGACTAACATAGCATGTAAATGATGATTTTATAAATGTAATTAAAGGTAATTACTAGCACCCAGTATTTGTGTAATTACGGTACTCTTTCTAGCTTTTAGCTTGTAATAAAAGGGTAATTGGAACAAACAGCCCCATCGATGTAATTCCAGGCATGGTTCATGCTGCCTGTGTCAGGAGTCCATCCGCGTGCACTAGTCACGCTAACGGCTCTTGCGTCATTCGCCACCCAGGTTGTGTCAGTGCTGTAGTGCTGTGCAAGTTACAATAACGTGTGTGCTAATTAGACAGCAGTGGGGAGGTGACAGTAGGGACCAAACCAACTGTATGGGCTCTTAATATACTGATCGTTGATACTTTTCATTTGGGTTGAATTTTGTTCTGTTTTTTTTCCCTATTTCTTTCTCGTATCCTCTAAGTGCCTTTACTTTTAGACCTTTATTGGTGGATAGAATTTGAGGGGTACCTTGCAGATTCCCTTCCTGTCACTCTCACCTCGTTGCCAGTCTCCCACAGTCTCCATGGTTACGCCCACTGTTGGACCGTAGTTTCTGTGTGTGGTGTTTCTGCTGGAAACCCCCGTTTGCCCAGCTTTTCCATGCTGGTTTGTTCACCTGGGCCTATTACATTAAAAGTGTGACAGGCGTGATGTGACCCAATGAAAGTGATTCCTGATATGTGGGGCTCTGAAGGCAAGGTATCCTTACACTGTGTCTCTGTTGAGATTTATTCATTGTGGTTCCTGGGTGTACACTCTGGGGTACGTCACAGGTGACCTGATCGTAAACACCGTGGATAATTGGCAGGCCGGCCAATTGGCCGTTAAAATGGACTCTTCCTCCCAGTTGACCTTTGCCCTTTCTGGGCAGGCATTCGCTAATATCATCTGGCCCGCACCCCTTGTCTTTTTACCATTTGACTTGCGTATATACTAATGAATGGGGAACCAGTGCCTTGCATTAAATGCTTTACCAGATCATTATAACAATGTGATAAGGCTGTCTGGTCCCACTCTCTGAGACACCAAAAAACCCAAAGTGGGACCTGCCGTCACGTGTGTGCGACCTCGCCTCATGTACGCGTCGCTCACAAACGCGCCCGTGGAGCACGACGCCGCCAGCATGGAGCTGTTACTGTTTGTTGGGATTTAGAGGAGGAGGGAGAAGGTAAATTTAGTAGTGCCTGACGTGCCAAAGCCCTGGGGTGAACGGCGAGGTGGGGACTTGTCTGTTTTATTGGGGGTTTGATTTAAAGCGGTTACCCGCGCCATGAAAACGCTCTCCGTGAGCAGCCCGTGTGCTCATGCACTGTCCGACTGCCGGCACTCTCACTTCACCACTTTCACTATTGTCTACTATTTATTTATCTATTTCCTTTTTTTTTTTTTTTTTTTTTTTTGTGGGTGGGGGTGTGATGTACGAGTTTAATTTAGTAGTTGAATGAGCCATTTCCCCAAGGTGTCCTCTGGTTTTAGAGAAAGACCTATTAAGTTTTAATTACCATAATACTTCATCCGTGCCTTATATTATTTACATCGCAGGGCCTCATAAAGTAATTGGATGCCCCTATTTTTTCCTTTCAATTAATCAGATGGTGTAATAGTGCTTCCCCCCCCCGTACCTTTTACCTTGGCTTGCATTTCATTATGGCAGCGCTCAGTTCATGTTGTATTAAACGCACGCACACGCTGCTTAGTGAAGATCAGACTTAAACCTTGTGTGCTAAGTGCCACAGCGAGAGGGAAGGATCAAATGCCTTTAGAAATGGGCATAAGATGCCTTTAAACCATTTTGGTAGGCATTCGCGCCTTTACAAGTGTCAGCCTGGTTCAGCTGTTTGGGGGGTGGAATGAGCCTGAACACCCACATCGAGCCACCCGAGACTGGAGACTGAGGCCTGCTCATCAAGGTGGGTTAAACGGTCTAGTCTGTACAGCCTCGTTGCCGTAGTTACACAGAATGTGGGACGGCAGCCAGCTTGACTGGTTAATTCCTCCTGTGCCAGGGGCCCTGTGTGTGAGGCTGGTTGAGCATGTGTGCGTGCGTCTGTGAGACAGACACAGACGATGTGCTTGCAGAGGAATGTAAGGCATCCCCAGTGGATGAGCAGTCATGTCAGTTGGCCCCTCCCACCCTCTATTTTCATCCTGAACCGTTTGTGACGCAGCTGGGATCCGATCCTCATGGTGCCGTCCCAGCACCTGCGGGGAGGCCATCGGTTCACTCTGAGGTCACACGGGGGTGTGCACTGTGCCTGGAGACCGGCGGCTTCCTGCGCTGCCGCCTGCCCTCTGTCCTCTGACGCTCTGTGTTGTGCTCTCTGGGCTCCTTCTCTCTCTCTCTCTCTCTCTCTCTCTCTCTCTCTCTCTCTCGTGGCCAGAGTGCCCGGCAGCCACGAGCAGGTAGCTTCTGCTTACAGCCGTGGTTCCTGCTGGCTCCTTTTAGATTGCTCCATTTTCCACTCCTGGGGGGGTTTCCCCTCTGCATGGACAGCAAGTCTGCAAAGAATCAGTGGAGGGATTTTATATGGGATTATAAATGGCTATGCATGCATTAAAGTCTGGTCAGAGGAAGGTGTCTTTAACGCTCTGCAAAGCTGCTCTGTTAATGGGTATTCCTTACTTCCCTGACTGCCCTGCTGGAGGTGGACCTGCCTATGGGGCTCGCTGTGAGCAGACTTGGAATGAGTGCCCCCCGGTGGTCTGTGTCTGCTCTGAGTGACGGTTTCCTCTGCAGTTTGTCTGAGATGTGCTACGTTCGCCGTCTCTCTCTCCCCATCGGCCACCCATCTGTCAGTTTCGCTCTACGCTCTTCATCCTGTTCGTTTTGGTGCTGCTCCCAGGCCCTCTTGGGGATGCGCGTGCGTACGGAAGCACCTGTTTCTGCAGTGGTTGGGGGACTCGGGCTTCAGCCCTCTGGACAGGTTCACCATCTCAGCCTAAGCTATTACACGCTTTTGGTTCATTATCATAATGAGTTCTCGCATCACAGGGAAACGCACCCTGATTTTAGATGGGGAAATCGCATTTACAGCTGGCCCACCTTCACAGCAGTTGTGTGAAGCACTGTTGCTGGCCAGTGCAGCAGGGAGACAGGCGAGCTTGTCGAACAGCCTGACACCTCATCGCTGGGGGCAGAGGAAGGGTGGGGGGGTTAGTCCCTCACCAGGTGCCTAGCTTGTCACCTTGGAAATATCACTTATTAAACCCTTCAGCAAGTCCTGAAACTGCCCCCAGTGCTGGTTATCCCAGCATGCCTGGGACGCACATGCGCTGCCTGCTGGCCACAACATCTCCATGTTCGTTCATGGATGCAGCTGGTTAAGGCTGCCCACCCCTGTCCTCTTCTTTGCTCCCCTTCAGTGTCCTTGTTGCAGGCTACCTATCAAAAATGACTGAACGCCTGTTAGCAAAGTGCTTGCTTATACCCAGGGGTCACGGTTTGGGCTTAGCACTCACCTGGAGCCTGCTGCTTGCTGGTGCCCGCTCCTGGTGCCCGCTCCTGGTGCCCGCTCCTGGTGCCGGTGCTTGCTGTTGGCTGTGACTCTGTCTCAGGCGAGTATGCGGGTGATGTTGCAACATGTTGCAGCAGGTTGGCAGCAGTGACTGGCTGATCTTCCGAAATCCTGTGTCCTGATATTGCTTGGTGGGAGACACAGGCAGGCAGGCAGGCAGTGGGTGGGGGGGGGCTTTTTCCTAGCGCTTGTCCCTGCTGGATGCCAGGCTTCAACGCTCCCCATCACTGAGGCTGTGTGGGCACTCTGAACACGTTGCAGTTTGGAGGAGCGGCCAGCAGGTTTTGGAAGAGGCCTGTCTCTGCTTTTGCTTTCCAAAAGCAGTCTCCTGGGCTCCCCCCCCCCCCCAAGCATGCATTCCCCAGCCCAGATGGGGTCCTACACTGCACCCTGCCCGGTGATGCCCCTGCCGTGTGAGTCTTCTCGGTCAGCTGCCTTCAGGGCTGCCGCAGTGAAGCGCGCTCACTAGTCAGCATTTTGGCCAAGCTCTTGGCCGGCCTCGACCTGGCCGCATTCCAGCTGTGGCCATCTCCTCCTGTCAGCTCGCTGATGGAAGGCTGCAGGGCTCTCCATGCTGGCCCAGCTCCAGCCCAGCCAATGAAGAGCTCGCCACCGCCCCAGTCCAGGGTGCGTGGCTTCATCCGGCGGAAATCGATGGACTGCCTGCTTTGTGTGGAGTGACAGAATGACCGCCCTGTCCATAGGAGTGCAAGCCGCCGTTAATTTCCAACTGACAGGGCAACGTGGCTGGGGGGGGAGTGGGGTGCCTTTAGGGACATAATAATGATCATTATTATTATTATTATTGTCTTTAAAATGACTCAGGATTTTTTACACACGTTACGAGTGAGCAGTGCTGCTGTGCAGCTGGTTGTGGGACAGCTTGCCGAGACGTGATGACAAAATATGGGGTCGTGACCTGGCACTCAGTTTGCGGGTTTTTTTCATCTGAGGTCTGTCACAAAACACACTATAAATCGTAAAGCCTTGCACATGTCTGTCTGCCTTGTGCAGTTGCTGGAAATTCACCACCTCTCCTTTTGTAGTGGGACCCATCAGGAAAAAGAAATATTAATATGCCCCTAGTTCATTTGGCAGGTCCCAGGTTTGAGAGAGGTTGACGGTTCACATTTATGTTTCATTTAGCAGAAAGGCGCCAAGTTAAGTGGTGCTTACTGTTTGTGATGGTGTCTGCTTTGACCTCAGTGTGTGTTTTTTCTGCCTTTCCACAGAACTCAATCCGGCACAATTTGTCCCTAAACAAGTGTTTTCTCAAAGTGCCTCGCTCCAAAGATGACCCGGGAAAGGTAAGATCCCCATCTCTTGGCTGTACTTCACCAAGCTACTTTGGAATAAAAAAAATGCTGAAACTTAGCTGTTTGACTGCTGAGAATAATTATTCAGACATTTTGCATGTGTTACGTGATTTATACATGGAGTGTATTGCTCTGGGTTTTAGGAAACTGTGAAAGGCAGCTGCCTGTTGGTTTAGTGGCTGGTAAAAAATTATTCTGAATTTAAACAGCAGATGGGGGGGGGGCACCTTCTCGGAGATCCTTCATACTCCACAGAACAGCAGTCACTTATGCTGAAGCGGCCGATCGGTTGGGGGCGTCATTGTTTACCCCCTCCTCCATATTTCTTGCCTTCGATTGAGTTAAATCACCCTCCTTGAACGCCGAGGGCTAAATTCTCTCCTGTCACCAGTTTTCTCATCAAGGCAGATTGGACATGGACAGTATGGTACATTGACATCTGTCCCACATCGTCCTTAAATTCTCCTGGTAAGCGAGCTTCCAGAGCTCTTTAAGGAGATGACTTCAGTGTGATCTGCTTGTAGGGGAGCGCCCTTCCTGCACTCTGAGTGAATTAATGTTTGCAGGCAGACCCAGAGGATAAAGATGGACCCCATCGAGGGAGAGAGCTTGTGCTCTCAGAAGGTTACCTATTTACAGACACTGGGGGGCATTGAGTTCAGCTCTTTATTGTGGCTATAAATGTTGTGTGTGTGTGTGTGTGTGTGGGCGCTGTCCCCCTGGATGTTTGATTCGTCGTCATCTTTTGGACAGACAGTGCTGCTCTTCTGGGTTTCCAGTGCCTCTACATCGGCACTGATGCTAAACTGCCAGGTGTCACCATGTAGTTTGTTGACCTGTTTACTGCGTTGTGTCCCTAAACAGTCTCTTCATCTGAAGTTCACAGGCTGTTGCAGCCACATCTGGAATGCCTTTGATTTCCTGCCTGTCAGCTCAATGGCTGCTGGTCACTTCACTGGTTCCCCCCGACCCACTTTGGTCACATCAGTGGCAGTGTTCCTTCATAGCTCAGTGCACAGTGGGCTCTGGTCACTGTTGGGTATCGGGCCTTCATAAATTAGTCCAGGAACACCCAAATTCAGCCCCCTGCTTGGATGTCAGTCATGTCACATGAGTACACAGTATGTCTTATTAAAAGCATTCTTCCTTAAATGAGTGTTGAAATTCTACCCGTCTCTATAATTTCAGCGGTGTTGGAGGGTCTCTTGGACTTTAAATCTTATGGAATGAAAATGAAGGGCCTGAGACCGCCAGCTGCTTTTGCCTGCATGCACTGGATATCAGAGCTATGGCACATGGGAGGATCCCCGCAAATCCCTCTTCACGCATGAATAACTGAGCAGAGCGCTTCATAAGGCTCTGTGCTTGCAGTGTGAATCCTTTAAAATGGGGATGGTGTTGGAGGGGTGCAGCATGCTGGCCCCGGGGTTTCTGTGTGCTTAGAGAGCTTCCCTAATTAAAAGTACCCCCTGACCCCAGTTCTCTCAAATAGTATGTGTGGGCGACAAGGCAGTTCAGCCATCAACAAATAAATGTTTAATTGCAATTAATTTAGTCTTGCAATTAGTTTTTATTCAGCTGATTTTTTTTTTTTTTTTTATCAAGAAATGTGTTTATTGGTAGGTTTTACTGTGCACTTTATTTTGTCAGCCTTAAGGCGGTGATGTTATTTCACGCTTTCCCAAAGAATCCTATGGAGGTGAAAGAGTCCGTGTGGCCCGTCCTGTTGAAGGCTTGCCATCCAGAGCTTCTGCGGAATGTTTCTGCTCTTCTCACGATGGTGGTATGAAGGAGAGTATTTCAGCTTGACTGCTGGAATGTGTAAAGGCTTCATTTGAAAGGTCATCGTCTGCTGGAAGGGGCGGGGGCAACGCAACCTTTCTGCCTTTAAGCAAACACTCTTCGTATGCTTTTGGTATTTTGATATTTATTTTTAAAATAGTTGTTGGCTTTTTCTAGTGGATCAAAAAGAAATATTAACCTCCAGTCAATAATGGAGGTTATTAAGGCTGTCACGCTTTAATTTTTGAGTCAGCATTTAAACATTCATGTTGCTACTGTATTTGAACATGAACTGGAAGGATTAGATGGGGGTGTTTCATGTGAGAACCTTGTTCAGTAAACAGATCGGTTACATGGCAGACGTCAGACCTTTTACTTTGCTCTTTTATATCCAGGTAATTGTTTTAAAGGTAATTACTGCTAGGTAATTGAGAATTACCTGCCTATACTTCTTGTATCAGTCTTCTTTTTGTTGCCTACAGTGTTTATGATTTACATTTTGCAACTGACTAGACGTAAACGTAGTCTTCAGAAATTGACGTGGCCAATTGTGGTTAGCAGTGCCAAGGTTTTGTTCTCTTTTCAGTTCTTTTGTAATGAATAATAATCTGACCGTATGTGTAACTGTCTAAAACGATGCTGGTGAGCCTTAAGTATCAGGCTGCAGTGCGATAGCACTCATGTCTGTTCGGCTCTCAGGTTTTTTTGTTACAATTCCGAATGCTAATTGGGGAACTCGGCTTTTAGGTATCTTTGGCACCCAGCCATCTTGCTCGCTCTTAAATGTAACGGTTGCCAGCTTTCAAGCTCGCCTCTTGAAAGTGGGGATGTGTAGAGTCTCTCCATCTGGGGGACCCATCTGAAACTGAGTAAATGAGGCTTGTTGCAGCACCGGCCAGAGACAGACTGGAGCACTGCTTCTCCGCCAGTGAATGCATGAAGTACAGGGCCTCTGTCTCTGCTGGCTGGGTGTTTTCCAGAGTTCGTCCATTCGAAATCGTTTATGTGTCACAAGATCAAATATTTAAATCCGATAGCAGCATCAGATGGCCTAATTGATGTTATCGACAATGAGCAACAGGAAGCTGTGAGCTGCCGAGGCTCTGTGGTGATGGGCTGGGAGGTTGGGGCGGCGCGTAACAAGGGCGGCACCATCGCCGTCTGTGTCAGTCTTTAATATTCAGTGTTTATTCCCACGTTTTTGATTAATGCAAACATCGTTCAGGCAGATGCAGGTCAGCTACTGGGTGCTGCAGGATCCTTAAACCAAAGATGATACATTCTCTCTCAGATCTCTAATTTGCAAATGTTCTGCATCGGGTCTTATCACTGGAAGGCCATTTTGATGGAACCTGCACACCTGCACCTGTTTCCTCTGCATACAGTTAGTGCCCCATGCCGCTTCTGCTTGCAGCTTAACTCTGCAAGCCTGGATCTACAAGCGCTTCTGTCATAAAGCCTGAATCGTGTAGAATTGTGTGCAAGGCGGCAACAGCAGGTGGCTGATAATATCTGCATGAGTCAGATTGCCCCTTGCCGCTCTCTCTGGATCGCATACGCCGACAATGAACCAGAATGCCAAAGTCCAGCTGTAACTGTCATGGCACAAGGCGGAGCTTTGACACGGTGAATGCGTCTGTCCGTGCAGAGGCCAGGGCTCGGCTCCGGAAAGCCTCATTCTGACGCATTCCTGTACTCGCGCATCTGTTTTCCTGCACGGATGATCCCCATCTTCATGCTGCTGTCCGTCAATTTAGTTTCAGTGACTTGTGCCAACAAGGCATCCATTAGTTGCTTTGGTACTAGGACTGTGCTTTGTGGACTTGCTGTAGGGGACAGGAGATGTTGTAAGTGAAGAGCACAGTTCTCCCCTAGTCAGACTGGACACACAAAGGGGAGATTGAGCCCCTGTGGCCTGTGAAAGGCAGCATACTCCCCTGAATGTCAGGTCCTGTGTTACCAAGACGGAGGGTTCCAGAACTCCGGATGTTTCCCTTTTAAAACTACTTAGGCTTTCTGTGTTTAGTAGAGATTTCAGTCTTGTTCACAACTGACTGCTTCAGTTTCGAATCGTATTTTGAAGCATGTTAAACACGGGGACCTAACAAACATTTGGTCCACAACGTCAGAAAATGTGGAGAGAATATTACTACTGGCTTCCTCGACGGGGCCATTGAAAATTAAATGTAAGTAGGAGGCCGCAAAGCAGGCTGCTAAATAATTCAGCAAGGTTTCCAGGTTTGCAGCTCAAGCCCCCCCAAAAAAATGTTTCCAGCTTCTGCCTGATTATCAGCACGGAGGCCTGGCCAAAAGAAAAGCTCAGCGATGCAGGCCCTCGGAAGGGAGATCGATGCAGCTGAGCGGGAGAGTGGATTCGGGGCTGTGTGTGTGCTGGAGTTATTATGGTTTAGCAGACCTTTTCAAGGATTCTGAAGGTCAGCCGAGATGCTGGCCAGGAGAAACTGCATTTTGCTAAGTAGCTTGCTAGATTCCACACACCCCCCGCAATATGATGGAGTGTGCACCATGTGCTGGGCTTAGGGTTGGGATTCTGTTCTCCCAAAGTGCGAAACAGAGGCGTTTAATCATAAAGTGCATGACTTCAGATTGAGTGTGTTTTTGCATTGATTTTGTGAGTTTAAGAGCACCAGCATGTTGGCAAATCCACATACTTTAGAATGGGCTTCATTAATGATGGTATGCAGTGCAGGTCAACCTCGAAGTACAGGCTGATGCGATTCCCAGACTGCCGTGGCTAATTGCTCTCTGTCCATCTGCTTCCTGGGGAGATGCCCGAGTGAGTCCCGAGCCCCAAAGACTGGTACAGGGACGGCAAATCGATGACGCTGACCGGCGCGCCGAAACCTGAGCAGGCTGCCTGTACTCTTACATCTTACCCAAAATGTTTCATTTCTAAAGGTCATGAATAAGGGATGAGCATGAAGGAGAGCGTGCTGTGTGGGAGACTCACCCCTTGTTTGTTTTTTTATTTATTGCTTTTCATGCACCTAATCCCCCCCCCCCCTTAAAAAAATGTATGAGAGCTTATTTCAAAAGTTGGCTGTTTATTGATTTCTCATAACTATTAATAAGTTATTATTGTGTTTGTAATAATTTATAGCTGTGGCTACTTTCATTATTCATGCGTTTTGTATGTATGCATTAGGATTTCAGCATTACCAAAAAAAGCAGCTTTTAAAGGCGAGAAAACCGAAATGAAGGGGCTGGTTTTTGGGGCCCAGAAGTGGAAATGTGATGCATTTGATTGGGCTGCTCGTGGTGGAACCTCTTGCTAGCATGAGCACACCCAGCTGTGGTTATGGTGTTTGGGGGTCAGCCTGCTTGCTGGCTCCCCTCACTCAGCAGTATGCACAGGTGTGTGTGTGTGCTTGCAGGCGTGGGGGTCCTGGCAGCTTCAAGTGCCTTCCTCCTGTCCTCTAGGTCATTGTGATGTGTGCAGGAGAGAAGTTGGCTCAGTGCATGTGTGTCAATCTGCTGTCGTGACCGCTTTCTTCTTCTTCCAGGGATCCTACTGGGCGATTGACACCAACCCCAAGGAGGACGCACTGCCCACTCGGCCAAAGAAGAGGCCACGATCTGGAGAACGGGTCAGTGCTTCTTACTATCTGTTCTGAAGCGCCACCCACATTATCTGATAGGACAATGGGTCCTGGCCCCGCCTCCTCTCACACCTCTGTATCAGCTTTGCCTGTAATGATCATGTGATAAATTGTCTCACAGGTGTGTGCTGGTACAGGTCTCCCTTGATTTTTTTTAATTTTTAATTTGCCTCATTTCTGCCCCTCAAAACAGTAAACACTTCACTATAATTGTGATTAATCAGTTTATTCTCACTTTTCAGACCATAAAAAACATTACTTTCATAAATTCTTTTAGAAATTATCATTAAAAAGTTGCCCATTTAATGATTAATTAAGCCATACATAATCATGATTGCTGAAAAAAACTGGCAATAAGTATCACTTTGGCTAGTGAACTTTGCTGGCTCCAGTTTGACGAGGGGCCCCGGCATGCAGGGTAACCTGTCGGCCTGTATGAACACGTACAGCTCTACGTCTCCAGATGAGTGTCTGCTGGAGACCTTTGTGATAACCACCAATTCTGTGATTTCCCCCAAGGGCCAATAATAACCTGAAAACTCTTATTGTTAGAGCAAATGCTCCCCCAAAAAGAGAAAATGTCACAGAGACTGACAGATGCATCAAGATCAACAGCTCCATTAAGGCTGAGTTTCCACACGTCAGCAGATATCATGGGTCTCCAGAGGCTGCTGGAGATGTGAGCCAGAAAACTTCATCTCAGTCACATAAAGAAGTCCTTAATTACAGATGAGCTGCCGCTCATTAATCCGTTTGCTAAAGCGCTCTGTGATGGCGTTTGGCGTGGCTTCTCCTGACAGTCCTCTTTCTGGGGCTTGGAGCCGACCTCTCTGCCCTTTCCCACGGCTGCTTGTGTTGGCCTGGGTGCTGAGCCCCGCCCCTTCAGTTTGGCTACTAGCAGCCCATCATCAAACTGCTGCTGTTCTTGTCACATCCATCAGGGACTGGCGTCTCTCAAAAAACCCCTCAAAGCGCCCTTAAGCTGTCGTGTGGAAGCGCTGATTACTATGACACACAACTGCCTCACCAACCGGCAGGGTCGAACCACTTGCTACACTGGGGGGTGCGTGTGTGCATGGCTAGCTGTCTGTCTGCCAGCCCAGTTTGTCCGTCCAGTCCAGACCAATCGGCACATCTTGGCTCAGCCTCTTTGTGAGCTGTACGTAAATTTATGTACATGTTTATGCATTATCTTGAAGGCGTCGGGCCTTATTAATAAACTATGCCCCAAGAACCCATTACACGCGTGGCTCTCTGTGGTGATTTTATTACAAACATAATGCAGCCCTTCCTAGTGCTTGCTTCTCCTTCCTCTTTAATTATTAATGGACTGCATGCTCTACGGTACACAGGCTCTCCAGCCTCCGGATTGCCCCTTCTCACAGCTGTCTTGCATCATCTTCCGGCCCTCCACATATAACCAATCTGTGCTGAGCGGCTGGGGGCCCTTAGGGGCCCCCGCAGTCTCTCCATTATGGACTGCTACTGCTGGGACAGCTGGTACTTGCATCAGACCATTGGGCCCTTCCAGGGACCCGGAGCAGAGTTCGGCCTCCTCTTGTGTACCTTCTCTCCAGCTCCATCTCTATGCTTGTTGCTGTCCTTTTTCATTCTGCCTGGTGTGGGGGCTGTATGTTATGTAAACAGCGACGTCTCGTTCAGGACAGGTAACCTCCTCCCCCCCCCCCCCCCCCCCCACACACGCATAGTGCGTCAGCCCTGCCTCGCCTCTGCAGGAGTGACCCTGGGTTTGCGCGCCCCGTCGCTCGTGTCTCTGTACCGGGCCGCCGAGCTCGCGCCCGCCCACCCGTTTGGCACGGTGTGGCACTGATGCATCGCGGCTCCTCGCGTCCTTGTCATCTTGGCGCTGGTGATGGTGTTGGGGGTTTCGTCCTGCTGTGATTACCCAGCTCTTCTCCCGGCGCCTCGTTCTGTCCTCTACACCCCCGTCTGCCCAACTCCGTTAAAATGCCCCAGACACTAAAATTGCAACTTACTGAAAGCTTGTTTCTTCCGCTTATCATGAATTAAAAATCTTATTGTTGGGAACCAATCCTCTTACAGTAAGTAGTTTCAGGATCCCAGGGTTATCATGCCCCCGCCACAAGCTGGGAAGCAAATGGGACGGCTTTATTTATTCCCAGCCCCCTGCCCCCACCCAACAGAAATTATTTTTAATTTGCCCTACGCGAAGTGCTTTATGCAACTCTGCAGGAAATGTGCACTGCTTTTGTCTTCACAGAATGGGAATTAAATGTGTTTTTTTTCCATTTCATTAAATAAATGTTGGGAAGACATATCAGTCTTTAAGAAACGTGCAGTAATTAGAAGCTGAAAGCAACTATCCACAGCTGTTGCTGCCCACTGGTCTGAAAGTGCTCCCCCCCCCCATACCCCTGTCTCCCAAAGGCCTCCACGCCATACAGCCTGGACTCGGATTCCCTGGGAATGGACTGCATCATTTCTGGAAGTGCCTCGATCAACACTGTGACTAACAAGGTAACGCGGCATGTGCCCACAGATGGTACCCTGACCTCACTCCCCTCGGTGCCAGCTGGAGCCAGTGTGATACGTGCACACAAGCACACACACAGCAAATACCTCCAATGGTGGGTAGACAGGCCCACCTCCACTGCTTCATAAAACACACAGTTCTGCTATGATAGGATAGACCCATCCCTATTGCTATACAATATACACATCACCAACAGTGATAGGATAGACCCATCCCTACTGCTATACAATATACACATCACCAACGGTGATAGGATAGACCCATCCCTATTGCTATACAATATATACAGCTCCAACGGTGATAGGATAGACCCATCCCTATTGCTATACAATATACACATCACCAACGGTGATAGGATAGACCCATCCCTATTGCTATACAATATATACAGCTCCAACGGTGATAGGATAGACCCATCCCTATCGCTATACAATATATACAGCTCCAACGGTGATAGGATAGACCCATCCCTATTGCTATACAATATACACTGCTCCAACGGTGATAGGATAGACCCATTCCTACACCATTCCTTCTGCTTGGTAGTACACACAGGTCCAATGACCCATCTGTGGTTCACAGCTCCATCAGTGGGACATAGTGGTCTCGCTCATGTTTCCAGTGTGTGTTTGTTCAGTAACTATTCCCATATGGTGAAGGCGATGCCAGGGGGACGTTAATGGAGACCCTCTCTGTGTTTCCACCTCCGGTATTAAGAGTGAAACAGCAGAGTTGCCCCTTTCCGTTTGGGGTGGGGTGGTTGCTTTGAAATTTAAATGGGGCTCTCAGCCTCTCGTGTTTTCCAAGCAGCTCCCCCGATTCGGCTCTGAGCCACACAGCCAGAAGTCCGCTTCCTGCTGTCCTCTTATAAACGGCTTTTGTTGAAATAGATAAAACTTTTAATAAATTAATGGTGACACCGCTAGCTGAGGGTGACTGAGGCATGATGCCGTCGTGTGTGGGCAGAGCCAAGCTGGGGTTGGGGGAGGGCTGGGCTAATGGCGTAGGCTGAAAGCCTCAGTGGCACCCCCTACGGGTCAGAGCAGGACGTGGGGAAACTCCCTCCAGCTGTCAAGACACAGGTGCGTGGGGGGGGGGGAGGCCGTGGCAGCCGAAGACGTGGTTTCCTGTGCCGCCCGCTCCGGCTGGCTGCTTCCGCAGGGGCTCGGAAGCCTGCGACGGGAATACCCAGGAGATGGCGGGGGGGGGGCATGGAGAGGGGGCTTCAGCCGAGAGGCTGATTTGAATTTCATGAGGATATTAGCAGATTGGCAGAGTGGCTGCGTCTCACACACCCACGGCACGAGGCAGCCATGACGCCCCCCTGCCTCCCGCCAAGCCTCCTTACACGCGGCGGGTAATTCAGCACTGCGCCTTCTGTTCTTCCCTGTGCTTCTTTATAATACATAATGCACACGCAGACGGCACACCAGCGGAGCTGCGGCTTATTTCCTGACGGCTTGTCAGCATGGTCGGGTTTGCCTTTCCATTCCCACCAGGGGTTGGGGTGGGGGGGTGGCTGTCAGGTGTCGCGTGGGGGCCGCGATCGGTGCTGCTATTTTAACTCTCCAGCTTGCATTTGTAACCAGCACTTAATGAAGCAGTAGATTCGCGGGCCGACAGTGAGGTCTCTGAACAATTAGGCGTTCTCCCGAGGGTAACGCAGCACTTTCCCACCCCGATGAAAGGTGCTCAGAGCGAAATTGGATGAGTTTTATCCGCCTCACAGCGTAGGAGTTTGTCGGCAAGGGCGCGCTGCGGTGCTTCTGCCATGTCGCTGGAAGTGGAAATTCCCACTTCCCCACAGGGGGGCGCCGCATCACATCTCGGGCATTGGGAGAGGCTGGCTGGGGATGAGCTTCCTCACAAAGGCAGTTATGCTTTCCACTGGTCTGACTGGGCTGCAATGAGCCCCCACCCACCCAACCCCTGATGACTGGTTCTGAGCACAGTGAATGTCCATCTAGCAGCCATCTAGCTGGGTCTGGGTGCTGCTTGATTTGGGCCATGGTCCGGTCCATGTCACTCTGGCTCCCCCGAGCTTCATTCAGCCCTCATCGGGGGACCAGTGTGCAGGACTGTCCCCGAGATTAACTCTGCTGTGTTTCTGAGTCATATCTTGCCTCCTTATGGCACCTCGATCCAAAGACGGCGGGAAAGGAGGTGACAGCTTACCCAGAATACCCTGCAGCACTACGGGTTCGACAGTCGCCCGTGCTGGCGTTCGGCGCCCTCCTGCTTTCCATTTCCGTTTACTCCTCACCGTGTGGCAGAATGCACTACGGCACTTCTCTGTCTGCAGAGTTTCTTGCCTTTTGTGCTTGTGTACAGTCAGCCAGCATTTTGCAAGGAAAGTGAGAATTGAGAACAGGACTTTGGGCTTCCAGTTATTAATGTCATTTTTAATGGCGCTCCTATGCATGTTGGGTGGAGGGCGCTATGTGCCTCTGCTGAAGTTTTTTCTGTGCTGCCTATCTGACACAAGCCGGCAGCTCCCAGACCCCCCCCAGTCCTCTACCCTTTGCTGTGGGGCCCAAGTGTCCCTGGGAGGGCTGGTCACGACCCCCAGCACAGCGCAGCCTCTCCCCTCCCTGCCTGGTTAAGCACAGTCGTCGTCGTGGTGAATCCCCTGACTTGCCTTTCAGGTAGCATTGTACAACACGGAGCAGGATGGCAGCGACAGCCCAAGAAGCAGCCTTAACAACAGCCTGTCGGACCAGAGCCTGGCGTCGGTGAACCTGAACAGCGTGGGAAGCGTGCACGGCTATTCGTCGGTGAGCAACTCATTCCTGGGAACGCTGTTCTCCATCGGCGAGACCAGGCTGTAGAACAGCAACTCACAAGTCTAAGAACGTAGTTTGCTTTCCGAGGTGCTGGAATCACGTCTCACTTAGACCAGCATCCTTAAACGCTGTTTGCCCAGCTGGGTGGATGTGGGTGATATTCAGGGTGATGTCAGTGGGGCTGTTGGGCAGCAGCACCCCTTGCAGGATGGGGCTCCTTCCAGAAAGATAACGGGCTTGAATGTGCTGCCGATTCTGAGCTCTGCTGCAGTGCAGCTGGTCACATTTGGAGCACAGGTACTCAGGGATCCTAATGACCATGCCATTTGACCCCCGAACAGGTCGGCAGTCACCAAGAGCCCGTGTCCCAGCCCATGAGCCTACAGCAGCCGCCCCCCCAGCCCCAGTACAGCATGCCAGAGAGGGACAAGCAGCTCCTCTTCTCTGACTTTGAAGATCTCAGTGCCTCCTTCCGCAGCCTTTACAAGTCTGTCTTCGAGCAGTCCTTCAGCCAACAGGATGAGTGTGCGTCACACAGCCCCCCCAGCCACACACGCGCACACAATGGGCGTGATGAGCTCCCTGTGGGGGGCGTCCCACTGCCCACACTGAGGGGAGCACTTCACATGCATTTGGTTTTCAGCTCAGCGTCGCTGCAGGGGCTCTGCCTTCCGCTGACTCCCCCCTCCCCCCCCAGAAATAAAAAAAGGCACTTTTAATCATTTAACTTCTCTTCCCTTATAAGACGGAAACTTCCTGACTTCTTTTTTGGATGCACTTCCCTAAGATGTTTTTAAATGTAATTTTATAATTATTATGATTTTAATATTTTCCTCCTAGCAACGATTCTGTTTTTTTTTTTCCTCTCCATGGTGTTGGGGGGGGTTAGTGTGAGGAGGGTGTTCATGCCCTCCCGTTAACCAATGAGTTACTGTGGAGTCGCTTCCTCAGACACCCCTGTGACCTGTCAGCAGAGAAGGGAGGCTCCCGTTTCTCGTCATTCTGCCGCCACCCTGTCTCCATAGAAACGGGGTCTTACTTAGGTGGTCTCTGGCAATTAGAGAGCAGCAGTGTGTGGCCCACTGGATTTCACAGTGCGGCAGTCGGAGAGAATTCCCCTGCTTTGATGGCGTCTAATGAGCTCAGGGGATCGTTTGCAGAGCGGTCCGCTAATTGCCGGACAGTGCGCTCAGCTCCCCGTCACGGGCCACCGCAGGCCTCCCTGGGTCTGACGGCGACTCTGAATGTGCCGGTGCTGACCGCTCGCCTGAGAGGAGAGCAGGCACATCACGCATGCTGCGCTGTCAGGGTTTTCTGTTTTTCATAATATCAAGTGAGCTTGACCTCTCAGCCCCATACAACAAAAACTCACAAACAAAGGGGGAGAAACATCCAGAGAAGGTGCTTTCAGGACAGCAACAGCCACCTTTGTGTGTGTGTGTGTGTGTGTGTGTGTGTGTGTGTGTGTGTGTGTGTGTGTGTGTGTGTGAGAGAGAGTGAGAAATGATTCAGGCCTCAGACCCGATTGATGCAGCATTCAGCCTCCTGTCCATCTTCCACCTTGCCTGGTCCTTTGTCCTCTTTCCCCTGCTCCACCTGCCTTCCTCTGTGCCAATGTGTTATCTCTCCTCCCACCCCCCCACAGGTCTGATGGGCATGCCCTCGGAGCCCCCCCAGCCAACCCACACGTCCTGCTCCTACCAGCATCCCCCCAGCAGCAGCATCAGCAGTCACCCGCACAGCGGGCAGAACAGTCTGACCAACAGCATCGCAGGCGGAGGCCAGGTGCCCCTGTCCCACCCCCCCCAGCTGCCAGCTCAGAACGCCCACTCCACCCACGGCTCGCCTCATGGACAGCACCCTTCCCAGCATGCACCACACTCTCAGCACCTTTCCCAGCACTCCCAGCACCCATCTCAGCATGCACAGCACTCCCAGCACCCATCCCAGCATGCACAGCACTCCCAGCACCCATCCCAGCATGCACAGCACTCCCAGCACCCATCCCAGCATGCACAGCACTCCCAGCACCCATCCCAGCATGCACAGCACTCCCAGCATTCCCAGCACCCTTCCCAGCATGTACCTCACTCCCAGCACTCTCAGCACTCATCCCAGCATGCACAGCACTCTCAGCACCCTTCCCAGCTTGCACAGCAACAGGGTCAACATCCATCCCAGCAGCAACAACAGCAGCAGCACCAGAGTCTCTCGCACCAGCCCCTTCCAACCCAGCAGCTGTCCTGCAGCACCGGTAAGACTCACCTCCCGCTCTGAGAGCCCTTACCTCAGAGATGACATGATCCTAAAGAGGTAGAGAGTCTACAGCTGTATGCTTCCCTCCAAGTGAGCAGTATGACGCCTTAGTTTAATAGCTGGTTGTGGGCGTGGCGACTCCCACAGTCCTCTTGCACAGCCGACTCCGTGTCCCCACAGGCCTTCCTGCCGACTGGTACCCCAACCTTGATGCCCTGAAGGAAAGCTGTCGTATCGCCAGCAGCTACAACTGGGCAGACGTGGACCTCTCACCATTTCAAGGTACTTGTGGGCTACGGGGTGGTGGTCTGACCCTGAAATCCAGCTTATCTGATGCAGAATATTAGTGATAAATAGAACCTGGTTTTAGTCTAAGGAGTTTTCATTATGGTAGGAAGTGTCCTTTCTGGTAATGTGGATAATGTCTCATGAGCTCAGTCACATTCATACTGAAGCCTTAATGTGTTTGGCTTTATTCTTGTTTCTAAGTTAGCAGTGCCCGTTCTGTAAAGCATCGATTTGTTCGGGGCCAGGATATGTCTTGATGTGACTCTGGGTCTTGAAGCAGCCGTGTCTCTGATCCAAGCGCTATTCTTTGCCAGCCTGACTTAGCATTAACCTTTGAGTTTGATTACACAACAAAGGTGTGTTCAGCAGGGTGACAATTGTTTGGTGATGTAATGAAACTGAGTAGTAGGACTGTTAACTGAATGCAGTTTGACACCTTTACTCCTCTACATCTTCTAAAACTAACACTTTTTTTTGTATTATGATTACAAGTAACTTGTTCATGTGGCGGGGGGGTCGATAAATGATCAAACAAAACAATGATGCAAGAATAGGGATCTTTTGCCCTGTAACATCCCCGCTGTGTGTGAGTGGCCGTGACTAACCGAGCTGTCTCTCCACCAGGACTGAAGGAGAGCATGAGGCAGGCGGAGCTCAACAACTGGTCCCTGGAGCCTACGCAGATAGCGGATCTCTGCTCCTCCATCAACCAGTTCTTTGCACGCACTGGAGTCATCCAGCCACAAGGGGCAGTGCAGCCCCCAGTCTGCCACGGATCCATGCACCCGAACAAGCCGGGTCAGCACATCAACACAGGTCAGTCTGTCTCTCTCTGTCTATATCTCTGTGTCTCTCTGCATGTATGTATTTTTGTATGCGTATGAGTGCATTAGCGCACGCGCTTGTGCTGCTGCGGGGTCTGTGTGTCTGACAGGCTTCTCCTGTCATGAAGGAAACCTGTACATGGAGTCTCGGCAGAACCTGCCAGCCCTGATGGGCCCCCCAGGGTATCCCCACATGGCCCCTATGAGCAGTGCTGGTCCCACCATGACAGGTACATACCCCCCCCCCCCCCGCCTTCATGGTCAATTTGATTCAGACCCTGGGCCTGTTGAGTGTCACTAAACTTGCTTCCCTCCCTCTCGCTCCTTAGGGCACCACACGCAGATGAACCAGCAGCACCTCATTCCTCCCGGAAACTTCCAGATGCGACGCATGCCCGCCGACGACATCCAGGACGACTTTGACTGGGACTCCATCGTTTAGGGGCCCAACCTGCTTCCCCCCCCCCCCACCCCCACCTCTACTGGCCCCATACCTGGCAGCGAGCTGCTTGCCGTGTGTGGGGGGGCAGGGGGGCAGGGGCGGCCCCTCCCTCCACCTTGGGATGGGACGCTTGGCATGCAGGTTCTTCCCAGAGGAAGACTTGACAGTCCTGACCTGTATACGAGACAAAAGTTACTCTGAAGACAATCATATTTACCAGGACATGTTTATGCCACCGCTTTTGTACATGTTGTCCAGCAAGTAGTCAGTGTTGTCAAAATGCCCCCTTCCTCCACCCCCCCCCGGCTCCGCAGTCGCTGTGTGGTGTCACCGTCTTGTTCAGTGTGTTCTCATTCCTGTGTTGACTGACAAAACGGCCATCCACCAGAGGGCTGGATGGGGGCAGATGTCCTGCTCAGTTATGTGCAGAGAGCTCATGGGTGGAGGGGGTGTGGCGTACCGCCTGTGGTCACCTGACCCGGAAGGTGAGGGGCGTGCAAGTTATCACTTGGTAGATGACATTCACGCTAAAGTGCGTGCGTGTGTGTGTGTGTGTGTGTGTGTGTGTGCGTAAGTGGCGCCTGCATTCATTATGCCGTCCATCCATCTTTCACATTTCATTGCTAATGTTTTAACTTTGCAGTAACAGTACATTGGGGGTGGCTTCCACTGAAATTGGATCCCCCCCAACATTGTGCACGCCTCAACTTCTGCATATACAATCACTGATTCAGCAACCCCCCTGCCCCCCGCAGCAGAAGTTTGGTGTCGATTTACTCGGTTTACTTGGCACAGCTTTAAGCTGCCTGTCAGTCCCGCCTGTGTGTGTCCTACTGGCTCAAGTGTTCCGACAGAGTGCCCCCTAGTGTTGGTTTGTATGAGCACAGGAGGGAAATCAGAGTTATTTGTGAAGCATATCACTAGGGGTAGATCAGCACATGATATCACACGCCCTTTGGAAATGGAGTGGAATTGGAAACTGCCATTGTATGTCCCATGTCAGCTGTGTTTATGTCAGTTTTGGAAATGAAGAATTTCCAAGGTTTGCCCTGTTCTGATGGTTCCAGATGATGGAATCAACCTATTACGCCATTTAACAATTTTGGAGAGGATTTCTCCGAATGTTTGAAGTGAGGGGTGTGTATAATTGAGGGTCTTCATACCTGAATCACTGTGGGCTCGGGCCGCCTCCCTACACCTTACCGTCTGCACATGTGTTTACTGGGCCAGGCGCACTGTGACGTGAGCACAAGCCTGGCCTGTAGGGGCCTGAGGTAGCGAGCCCACATCCTACCGGCTTACTGGGTTTGCGCTCAAGTCCTGACAAGTTCTCAGCCCTGCGTGAGACATGGTGGGTGGGTCCCTGCTGCTTCCCCAGGGTTGTTGTTCCGTCTCGCTTTGTCTTTTGCTGTCTTTTGGGTATTCAATCAGCTAGTCTCCCACGACTGTTACGCCATGTGTATTTCTGTAGGGGTTGGACTGGATTTCTTGTGTGCTATATGAATTGGTGGGGGTGTGTCAAGCTATAGGGGTGACAGCTAAGGGGCACATCCTGCCCGAGTCCCACCCAGACGGTTTACTTGCGGCTTGACTCTGTCGTCATCACTGCTAGTCCATGCCGAACGCGCATCCTGTTGCCCTCAGCTGTGCCGATGTGGAGCTGACCTTGTGAAAACTGGTATTCCCATATCTGTCATCTCCGTGTAGGGCGTGCAGTCTGAAAAACTATAATTGGATTTATTCAGGGTATGTATAATCAAGTATTTTCCTCTCTTTTTTAACGTTTTAAAATGTACAGTGGATTACAACTGTACCTTAACCGTGCAACTAACTCACCTACTGCTTGTCTTTGTCGACATTCAGGCTCTAACTAGGTTTGACTTTAACGTTGTATAAATGTTTGGTTGAAACGGATGCCGATGTGTTGTCAAAGAACCATTCACATAGACTTTGAAGCTGAAGAGATTAAGCTGTTGTGCGAGGAACCGCAGCCAGCTGACGAGCAGCAGTTGGCGTCAGCCGGCCTCCGGCCCAACGTCAGGCTTCGATTCCTAAGCCATCTTGTGTTTTAGTGTTAGAAACCTTGCCATTGAAAATAAGCACATTGTGTTAGTCCTGTGTGTGTTAAATTTTGTCTGTGTGTGAGAGAGCGAGAGATCCTGTGCCTTCCTCCCTGTTTACACCCCGCCGTTCATCCAAGGTGCTGCTGAACATCCTCTCCTGGGGAGAACTTGTCACGCTCCACTGCCGGTCAGGGTGGGTTCCAGTCCTGGGATGCTCTGCTTTTCGGTGGGAAACCACATTGGCCCCGTTCTGAAGTGAGGGTTTCTATGGTGAAGCAGACGGAGCCGTTTAAGCAGCCTGTGACGTGCCGTCCCACCTGCATGCTGACCAGCTGGCCAGGCCGGGCCGGGGGGAAATGACTCCATCCCGTAAGGCACAGCACTGTCCCCCCACTACACAGCCTGGCTGCTGATTTTTAAGGCTTTTAAATTGAATGTGTTTATGCGGTGGGATTTTTAGGCCTTGGGTTTGGTCGGTGGCAGGCTGCGAGGTCACGCGGCCCAGGTCTTCCGCACGCTGCCGAACGGTGCAGTCCTGCCGGCCACACCAAGGGCCGATTTATCACACGTCCACCACAAATCCAATCTCCAGAGCTTAGCACTGCGTAGCATTGGCGCACATCTCTCACTGGAAACCTTCACTGCCCTTTCAGCTATGAGCAGCCAGTTGATGGTCATTTTAAACTGGTAACCTGTCGCCAACAGGAAACACAAATATCTGTGGCTGAAGGGGCCACAGGTTAGCACCTGGATTTGTACACAGAATTTAAACGGAACAGGAGGAGGGAATCTGGGCGCCGATTTTGGGGAGGAAACGGGGGTGGGGGCATAGAGGAGGTACAAGAGGAAAAAAAAAAAGTCTGGATAAGACAAATCAGCCTATTTAAATATATTTTTTTTTAAGCAGTGTTCCTTCTATCCTTGTGTGTGCGTGTGTGTTTTGTGCGTTTTAAAAGTTCAGCTTCACTATGCCAGTGGAGACGCAACAGAGATTTTAAATCTGAAAAGTGAAAAAAGAAAAAAAAAAACATTAAGGGAGAAAACTGCCAAGTGCGGCTACATGAGGCCCGCTCCACTCAGTGTTGATGTGTTGTGTTGATTGTAAATATGTCTTTTCAATCATCCTTCTCTGGGTGGGTGGGTGGGTGGGCGGGGGTTGCTCCTGGGAGGCAAGGGGGCCCCCTGGATTTAAAGAAATGGGGAGAATAATAGAGTATTTTGTTATTGTTTAAAGGGTGATACAGTATGTACATATCTATATTGTATATATGTGATGAAAATGCATTGGCTTTTTTGTGTGACACTACCTTTTACCTGTACTATGGTTCTACAGTCAGTGTTTCAATGTTTATAAAGTATATTTTTGTTTTGTTTTTGATTTGTTTTTATTTCATTTATCTGTATTTGTTCTCCCTGCCCCCCATTCTCCTTTGTTATTGCACGATTGATTACTTTTGGTGTCCAAGAAATGACACGGCTATTCTTTGTATTGGTTTAGTGCTGTAAAATAAATCCAAAGTGTCATTAGGATTGTTGCTGCCAGACCCCCCCCCCCATCCAGCTCCCTTAATATGCATGAAAGGCACTTAAAAAAATTAAATAAAATATGTTAACTTCACTGTGGAATTGCTTGCAACTTGATGGCCACTTGTGTGTGTGTGTGTGTGTGTGTGTGTGTGTGTGTGTGTGGTGTGTGTGTGTGTGGTGAGTGTGAGTGATTGGGGTATGTACAGCTATGGCCAGAATAGAGAATGACACAAATATTAATTTTCACAAAGTCTGCTGTCTATATGATGACAATTTGCATATACTCCAGAATGTTATGAAGAGTGATCAGATGAATTGCAATTAATTGCAAAGTCCCTCTCTGCCATGAAGATGAACTTAATCCCAAAAAACCCATTTCCACTGCATTTCAGCCCTGCCACAGAAGGACTTGCTGACATCATTTCAGTGATTCTCTCGTTAATACAGATGACAGTGTTGACGAGAACAAGGCTGGAGATCACTCTGTCATGCTGATTGAGTTAGAATAGCAGACTAGATGCTTTAAAAAGAGGGTGGTGCTTCAAATCATTGTTCTTCCTTTGTTAACCATGGTTACCTGCAGGGAAACGTGTGCGGTCATTGCACTGCACAAAAAGCACTTCACAGGCAAGCGTATTGCTGCCTGTAAGATTGCACCTAAATCAGCCATTTATCGGATCAAGAACTTCAAGGGTGAGAGGTTCAATTGTGAAGAAGGCTAGAGAGTCCAGTAAGCACCAGGACCGTCTCCTAAAGTCGATTCAGCTGCAGGATTGGGGCACTACCAGTGCAGAACTTGCTCAGGAATGACAGCAGGGAGCTGTGAGTGTATCTTTATGCACAGTGAGCCAAAGACTTTTGGAGGATGGATTTGTGTCAAGAACGACAGCAAAGAAGCCACTTCTCTTCAAGAAAAACATCACGGACAGACTGATATTCTGCATAAGGTACAGGGATTGGACTGCTGAGGACTGTGGTAAAGTCATTCCTCTGATCAATCCCCTTTCTGATTGTTTGGGGCATCTGGGAAAAAAAGATTGTCCTGAGAAGAAAAGGTGAGCGTTACCATCAGTCCTCTGTCATGCCAACAGTAAAGCATCCTGAGACCGTTCATGTGTGGGGTTACTTCTCAGCCAAGGGAGTGGGCTCACTCACAATTTTGCCTAAGAACACAGCCATGAATATAGAGTGGTACCAAAACTTCCTCCAAGAGCAACTTCTCCCTACCATCCAAGAACAGTTTGGTGACAAATAATGCCATTTCCAGCATGATGGAGCAAAAGTGATAACTAATTGGCTCGGGAAACAAAACATCAACATTTTGGGTCCATTGCCAGGAAACTCCCCAGGCCTTAATCTCATTGGGAGCTTGTGGTCAATCCTCAAGAGGCTGATGGACGAATAAAAACCCACAAATCCTGACACTCCAAGCATCGGTTATGCAAGAATGGGCTGCCATCAGTCAGGATTTGGCCTAGAAGTTGACTGACAGCAACCAGGGCGAATTGCAGAGGTCTTGGAAAAAATAAGGGCCAACACTGCAAATATTGATGCCTTGCAAAAACTTAATGTAATTTTCAATAGAAGCACTTGACACTTATTAAATGCTTGTAATTATACTTCAGTATACCATAGAAACATCTAAGAAAAAGATCTACAAACACTGAAGCAGCAAACTTTGTGAAAATCAATACTTGTCATTCTCAAAACTTTAGGCCATGACTCTATATATTACATTGAGGGGACCAAATGTCCCCACAATTTGATAAAAATCTATTTTGGCATGGAGACCAATGTTTTGGTCCTCACAAGGGGAAACTCATTTTTATAAAAACCCGTGACTGCAATTTTATAAAACTACAAATACCAAAAGTCTTGTAATTTGGTTGCGGATGGTTAAGGTCGTCATAATTTGGATCAGGATATTGCCCATAGAATTGAATGAATGGTCCCCACAAAGATATGAATGCAAACCTATGTGTGTCTGTTGGGCACTATGTGTAGTTTCAACATCACTAAATTGTTTTTTCTATTCTGTATATATTGTGCATTTTGAAGGGTCAAACTCAATCCAGTAGGACCCTGACTACAGCACCTCGCTGTCAGCTGTGGACAGATCAGAGGAACAAGAACTGTAAGGATGGAGTGAACATTTCAGGCAGCTTGAAAGGCACCTTGTCTCTCTCCGAAGGCTCACTGAACATACACTTCCTTCATGGCAGTTCATGCTGTGTGTCCAGTCTCTTGTTAACAGCTTGTCCTGTTTTCTTTCCAATGTATGGAGGAGGGGCTGTTAACATTTTGCTATTTCGGAGCAAACTGCAGAGACAACATCAGTTAGCCAGATGTCAAAGCCTAGACCTGCCTCCAGTCTCCAGCCCCTTTCCTGGTGAAGGGGTAACAAACCGGCTCTGCACCTATGGACAACTGCTTGAAATTTGCCATTTCAGCTCCCAGCACAGAAGACTGCTGTCCGTTTTGGAACATTGCTACGTAGTCTTGAAATATTCACTATAAAAACAGGCAAAATAACAGAACAGGCTGAGGAGGTATATGTGAATAGCTAGGTGCTGTCATGTGTGTGTTTGATGTCTGCTGCAGCAGACAGTGTGGTCTCACACACACACACACACACACACACACACATGCAGCATTGAACCTTCTTGGCGGGTTCGATTAGGCACGGGGAGTCCCGCACATCACAAGAGAATCGGCTCATTTGGTGCTTAAATGGCTTTGGGGGTGTCTGAATTTCCCAGGAGACCCGGTGATCGGAAGACACAGCGGGGAAAAAATCTGACACGTTTCCCAGGGGAGTGGATGGAGTCAATGTGCGTGTCTTTCCCTGATGCGCGTGGTAGGAATTCTTAATAACAGCGGTAAGGATATCTTTAGAATAAAAGGTATAGGGATGTGTATTAATGGAAGGCATCCTGTAGAGAGGGCAAATCAGTAAGAAGATGGTGTGTTGGGACTAAAGTTGTTTATGGCATCATGTAAAAGTCAATCAAATATTGACCCTTCATAATCCATCAGTATTAAAGAAAAAATCCAACATTCTTGTTGTACGAATGTGTATGTGCTCATGACCGTGTCATGGTGCTATGTGTGAACAAAACCTGAAACACTACAGGGGAGTCAAACATCCCTGCTCGGTTTGCAACAATGTTAGCAAGACATTATGATGACGACATTAACTCAAGTAATAGATCTTAGTTTTCCTCATCCACTGGCAGTAAGAAACAGATCAAAATGGTTTTGGCAGATGCCTCTGTGGGATGGCGCCAGGCTCAAATGCAGTGACTTTGGCTTAATTAGACATGGTTCATTTTCTATGTTGTCAGTCAGTCATGGATTGCAGAATTTGCTGTGATTTTTATCTGAGTCACCTTGGGATTTTCCCATATGTTTTACTGGCAGAAATGAGTAGAATGGAAAGTAACAGGACTGATAACGTTGAAAATTGTTTGTACGGTAAATACTGAACCGCTAAAGGTGCTGTACAGCCGTGTTTCCCAATCCGGTCCTCGGGACTCACAGCATGTTTTTCCTCCCTTTGAGCTCCCTGCCAGACAGTCCACCGGATTGGGAAACTGATGTAGAGCGTCTCCAAGAACAACAGGCATAGACCCCACTTTCTATAACATCAATCAGCTGACTTTGTGTTCACAGGTGAGACTGGAGTAGGTTAACTGCAAAACCAAAAACTGTGAAGACACGACCGTGTGTGGCCTTCACAACAGTGGTTGCGTTTGCCCTGCTGGATTGCATCTCCATGCCTGTTACTCAAAGCACTTCACTAAGTGCTTCGGACTTTCCCTGACCGCCAAAGCCAAGCATCTCTGATGTGTGTGATCATGTTAGCATGAGGTCTTGGCCAAAATGTTCAAGTAGGGTTGAACATGAACATTTAGGATTCTTATCACACCGCCTGTTTGCCTTGAACAGAGTAGATATTCCAAGCCACAGCCCTCTGAGGATCTCATGTTTGTATATGTACTGATACGGTATTTGCAATATGGATCATGTGTTTGCTATTCAAAGTGCTCTATTCCTAATCTCCTGCACCGAGGCCTCACTTGACTCAATGACACAGATGTGTCCTTCACTGTAGTGGAGTTGTCAGCATCTGCCAGCTTGTCTTTCTGTGGTTTGCTGGTACAGAGAGCTGCTCCCCCCCCCCAACTGAGAACTGTTTCCTCTCAGGTCCTACTACCGCCATCAGCTCATGTCTCTTAACATCATAGGAAGCGGAATCATGTCCTGATTGTCAGAGGTTCTTTACAGTGACTCAGCTTGTCTTTGAACCAGATGTTTAATTCCCACAAAGGGAAATGTGTGCTGCTACTGTCCCAGTGCCCACAAAAGCACACTAGTTAAACCCAACATGTGAAATGTGAGGGCAAAACTATACACACCAACACCAACGTGCCTCTGGCAGGCTGAGGTCACTCCATCACAGATGAATTTTCCTCCATCTCTCTGATTCCTGATCTCTTGTTTTCTAGGTATTGTCTAGACCGGTGTTTCCCAACCTGGGCCTCAGGGACCCCCAAGTAGTCCATGGTTTTGCTCCCTGCCAGAAAGTCCACATTTTTCACTCCCTCTCATCTCTCTGCTGTGGGCTGTCTGGCAGGGAAGTGGGAGGGAGCAAAGACATGGACTGTCTGGAGGTTCCTGAGGACCAGGTTGGAAAACACTGATCTAGACCACAGGTCTGTCTTCAAACCACAGAACTTACTGTCCTGAAAGTGAAAGAGTGCAAGCACCAACTGAGAGCACCGATTTCCACAGTTTATCTGTGTGTTTGGACTGAGCACTTCGATTGTTTCTGAGATGTCTGTTCTTGACAAGATATGGAACTCCTCAAAGGGATGAAGATGCCACAGTCATCTCCTGTAGGATATGAAACTGCGAATGTACATTACCAGGCCTCTTCTGCATTGTGCCTTTACTTGCGCGATGAAAGCTGATTATGAACTCGCACCTCCTTTACACTGATCGGTGTCTTACTGCGTGTCACTTATGCCACTTACAGAACGACTCTGGTTAACTGCAGCAGTTTAGGCTAATAGCCTCAATAAGGGCATAAGAGCAGGGCTGACCTTGGGATTTGAGCCGGCAAAGCAGTTTTTAATGAGTACCCTGGACCCCGCTATTTCTGGCATTTAGTCACCAAGTAGTTGTTCTGTCTTGGATTGTGTGTGTGGAGGGGGTGGGGGATCCAGGTGTACATTACATTGTAAGGACCAAATGTATGTGAGATGATGGGTCCTTTCGGTCCAAGCAATGATTCTGAGCTGCAGTGCCCCTTATAGAAGCAAGGTTCATCCTGCAGTGGGTATGTGGGTTCAGCATTCACCATGCAATGCTAACAATGAGTATGAGGTCTACTCTTACGTGGACTGAGATCAACTTCCTCTGGCTGCTCTGCAGCGACACCTACTGGGAGAAGCCAGAAGGCTGAAGGTGAGCTTGGGTGAGGAGTTCTCCTCCAGGCATGTTGTGTCACTTGATGGAGCCTGCAGAGCACAAAGAAGCAGGTGACTGACAGCACGCGCCTCAGGGAGGGGGTGTGTGTGTAGAGCTTCAAGGTAAATCCTAAGAAAAAGACATAACTGGCAGCTGGAAAACTGGGGAAATGTTTAAACCTACACTGTGCCCCGCAATGAAGATGGCTGATTGTGAATTCCTGCAGAACGGGGGGGTTATTTTCTACAACAAGTTTCTACCCGCTTTCCAAGTGACTGAAACCCACAATAGTGGCCCAGCACCTTTATCTTTCAGCAAAATTAAAAACGGAAGAGGGAGTGTGGAGAAGTATGTGGTTTATTCATGATGTAAATATGGAGAATTGTGTTAAAACTTGAGCCGGCTGCCTTCTTCCCACAGAAACGATCTGCTGTGTGACTCACCTGTTCCCACCACGTCTGTCGGTGCTGAACACCGCGACTGACACACAGAAAGAGCTGTCTCAGAAACTCCTCTTTCCATCTGATGAGCTGAGAAAAAGAACATCTCCTTGCACTGGAGAGAGTCTGGAATTCCGCGGTTGCATTCTTCTGCTCCTTTTCATGAACCTCTAACAAGAGATGTGCACTAATGTGACTTCATAGTGCTGCAAACGTGAAAGGCACTAATAAGTTTACATTTATATTCATTTTGATTTATTCAGTAAGCGAGTGCGAGATTTCAGGTGAACAACCCTGCAGTGTCCCTCACCTCTCGTGTCATGTCCTGGGTTCTTTTTCTTGCTGAGTTTGGTCAAAAAAGTTGGGCAAGGTGGCCAAGGCGAAAGCATTTGGGGGGGATGGTGAGTAACACGGTGCCCATTGGGAGCAAAGTGATGACCGCAGCATCTGCTGAAGTCCACCGGCGGGCCTGTCGGCATACACAGCACCTGGGCCGGCTTCCGGCTGTCAGCGGTGGGTCAGGGCGGCCGTCGGTCAATGCCAAGTGGTCTGAGTCACATCTGTGTGTGTGGGCGAAGGTGGGGGGGGGGGGAGGGGGGTAGGGGCCAGAGCTGGGCCACTCATGGCCGGCCAGCCAAGCTGCCAATCTCAAAGATAACTCCTATATTTCGGCTGCTAAGCCACTAGCTAGTTGCTGCCAAGTACGCCGTGAAAGGTGCAATACCTGTGAAATACAAAACGATTCTATTCATGACCCAGCCTCTCCCGGCCTCATTGCTCCATCTTTAAACTGCCACTTGAAACATATCCAATATCCTTACAGCCTGAAAACAGTCTAGTTTATGGGTAAAATGCATATAAACACCAGGTCCATTTATCCTTCTCAAAGCCATGCAGGATGCACAGCAATGATGCTTCATTAGTTCAGATCTCTTCTAATAATTAATGATAATAAATGCAAACAATCTTCTGAACTAGAACTTCTCCGTGCTTTGTCTTGATGATATGAGGTACTGAGTTTAGACCAGCATGGCTGAACATTCAGCTGGTATGAAATCCAGTCGGTCAACTCGGATATATCCCACTACAGCCATATGTCAACTGACTGTTTAATTAAAATACCCATTACAGGTGTTTTTCGGATTTCCTTTGAGCTGCAGGCTTATGTATGACATCTGCCTGATGTGCTGATACTTCAGTTCACTTTCTGCTTGATCATCTGCGTTTCTGTCACATCCCTGTTGTCTGTATCACTTTCCACAACTTGTCATCTCTGTCATATCTCAGTTATTAGTCAGTAACTGATAACGTTTTCCTTGCTTGCTTTCCTTTACGGTGACAAGGCAGATTCAGCAATATTTCTGTCACATATTTCATTATACTCAGAATACACTGTCAGAGAGTGTCAGGGGGTGTCAGAGGGTGTCATAGAGTGTCATAGAGTGTCAGGGGGTGTCAGAGAGTGTCAGGGGGTGTCAGAGAGTGTCAGGGGGTGTCAGAGAGTGTCAGGGGGTGTCAGAGAGTGTCAGAGAGTGTCAGGGGGTGTCAGAGGGTGTCAGGGGGTGTCAGAGGGTGTCAGAGGGTGTCAGAGAGTGTCAGGGGGTGTCAGAGAGTGTCAGGGCGTGTCAGGGGGTGTCAGAGAGTGTCAGGGGGTGTCAGAGAGTGTCAGGGGGTGTCAGAGAGTGTCAGAGAGTGTCAGGGGGTGTCAGAGGGTGTCAGGGGGTGTCAGAGGGTGTCAGAGGGTGTCAGAGGGTGTCAGAGGGTGTGTGCGGACACCCAGTGGTGCTGGCAACTTCACCAACGACTGTTTCTTGTCTATGGGAATTTTCTTGGCGTCTGGTCAAGGTGGTCATGCCATCCATGTTAGTAGTGCTGAGAAGCCTTAGAACAGGGGTCTCCAACTCCGGTCCTGGAGAGCTACCGTCCAGTGAGCTTTCTATCCTACCTGGCTTCAGATGACCCAAACCTGTTCCTGGTATTTACCTGAGAACAGGTGTGGCTCATCAGAAGCCGGGTAGAATAGAAAACCTACTGGACGGTAGCCCTCCAGGACCGGAGTTGGAGACCCCAGCCTTAGAAGGTGCTGCCAGTCATTACCTCTTAGACAGGCTCTGTACAGCAGCTGCATGTACTTTTCCCTGTTCCTGCGCATGTCCAAATTGTGCAGATGTGCCTCCTCCTTAAAAACACATTTGCTAAGATATGCTGTAAGTTGTTGTAACACCAGCATCCTGCCAGTTGGTGGCACTCTACGGTTTTCAATGGACAGGACTCTTAAATTACATTAACGTCAGGGACGGATTACGGACCGGGCCAGCGGGGCCGCTGCCTAGGGGCCCTTGGGGTGCAGGGGGCCCGTGGGGCCCCTAGCCCAAAACAATTTGCAACGCTTATCAACAATGTATTTTCGTTTGTCTATTTTAGAGGGCCTACATTCTTTGATCCTATGCCTACAAGGGCCCCTGACCCTATAGGGAGGGCGTTTGGCTGCCAAGGGCCCTTGAATTGTGGTGGTTGTGGTGGTGGGGTGGGGGGGGGGCCCTCGTGAACGTTTTGCCCAGGGGCCCACACAACCCATAATCCGTCCCTGATTAACGTCACTAGTACCACTGAAGTAGTAGTGGAGCAGTCAGGCTGGCTTGAGGTCGTGTTGGTGGCTCCTACTGAATGTTCACAAAACATTATTTTTAAGATGCTTTTACAGGAGAATGAATAACAAATACAACTCATGGACAATGAGGCTCCTTGCCACTAAGTACGACACTCCACCTGCATGACCATAAACCGAAAATATTTCCAAAGTTACCTTCCCAAGACAGGAGGTCACAAAGCCGCAGAAACCAATCCTGAGTGTAATTAACATGAATAAACAACAAAATACCTGAATAATGACCCCCAAAAATTATACTGCAGCCAGCAGAAAGACGGTGATACGGAAAATTAAGCGTAAGGCTAAGAGTGCATTAGCATGTGACTCATCTTTTAATTACCTCGCCGGCTCTGTCCATTTGTCCTTCAGCTCGAGCAGGAGGCTTGAATCTTGCTGAGTTATGCTGATGAATTTGGGTTTGTCTCCACGAAGGTGGGAATCTCTTTTAGCTCAGCTTTGCATTGCGACTGCTGATTGTAGATACCCTCATGGCTTCATGCTCTTGGCACTCTGCTTGTTCTTTGTAACAAGGGCACACACCCATGTATTTCGGCAGCTGGGCTGTTGGATCAAGACAGCCTAGATGTGTTCGCTAGGTCTCCCCCTCACTGGGTAAAACAGGTACTGATCTCTGCCCGGGGTCTTGGCAGCACGGGAGGGGTGAACTGACAAACACCTCTGCAAGTTGGGCTCCTAGGAGAATCGAGGAGGACATCCACTGCTGACCCTGAGCTCTACAGATGGCTGAGACCTGGCAGCTGTTGTGGATACTGTCCCTCAGTTGGCAATATCAAACACCTTAGAAGACAGAGTTGTGTTCTGGAACATCTGTTGTCCTTGAGGATAAAGACAGGTTTATTCAACAGACAGAAGGAGCTCAGAATGCTTGCAACTTGCTTCTCAAGGTCTGAAAACCTCCACCTAAAGAATGCAACTCACCCTTGAGCGCCTCCATGTCGCTGAACTATGACCCAGCTGGAGTTTGGAGAATGTGGCAATGTGTGGTGATTCCATGTGGTTCAGCCACTGTGACTGACAGATACAGCACTTTCCCTGCGATTTACAGGTGAGGATGCAGAGCAGGTTGCCTGAGAATGAGTTACCACTCTGATCCAATTACATCTACTGGGGTAACATTATCGTTAACAGCAAGAGCTCATGTCCCAAAAGGTGTGAGTTCAAGATAAGGAAGGACACTTCTTTTCTATCCATGAGAGAAATTCTTAACCTGAGTTTTGGCAGCAGTTGCAAAAATTCTAAGCTGCCATGAATAATAAAACGTGACAAGTAAAGATTCCACCGTATTCACAGAATCGGTTTCAAAAGGACCGTCTGGAAAAACAAAGTGACGATGCGCCATCATACATTGACTTGCATTTACTGAACCAGAACCAGGGCTGAATAAGTTGGAGGTAATGCTAGATATATGAAAATCGTCTGTTTATTATTCTGGCTGCAAAATAAATTTTCGTAGTCATTAAAATCGCATTTGCTCCTATCAATTAATATCAAAAGTGATATAAAAGGACATTCTTCATTTCATTCATACATATTATGGTCCGTTTAACCTGTAGGAAGAGTTATAAAATATCTCCCAACTCAGTCGCAATTACGTACGCTCTAGTAACAGCCAACCAGCGTTAACTATTAGAATAATCCGCTGAAAACTGATTATGTGGATCAAACCCACTTTTGGTAACTATAATTATTTATGCTGCAATAGTGCCCCCTGCTGCCCAGAAACTAAACTAACTCAAGGAAAAGAGCGTGAGGAAGCATTTATTTCTAAATTCACTAATCCTGCCATAATTGCAGAAAGTGGCAGGGTACTTGGGTCTTCCTTGTACTAGAGATGTTTCCTGAAGATGGGGTCCCACCCCGTACAAACCCAGGTAGAACTGTGATCGACCTGTTTAACCTGCCATCGTAACAACACAACTGATACAAGGCCGTGAAATGAACCTATTTCCTAAACCCAGAACTTGAGCGCAATTAAACGATCCATCCATTTTCTGCCGCGTTTATCCTGTTCGGGGTCGCAATGACACACGCAAATTACTATTTATTTTCGAAAATAGACACCCAGTCCCAGTATAACCAGTGCAAAAGATAAGTAAAGGGGAGGTGGACTAAAAAGGAGGTATGTCAGTAATCCCCGGTGGAAAAACATTGGCAGATACTGACGTATAGTATGCCGATGACGTACGCCTGAAATTAATCAGAGCGGCTGGGTGCTGCTGCCGGCGATGCTGACAGGTACAGCAAAATACAGCCTGGAAAAGAAACGCCAATCTCACGCAGACGAAACATTAGGGATTAAAACAAAATCACCACATGGCGTGCAGATGCTCTAATTCTATATAACAGATAAAAAGGTACTGTTATGCTATTAGATTCCTGGGAATGTATGAACTAGCCGGTGTTAGGGGTACCCAGCTAAGAGACGGAACGGCACATCAGGGGAAAATACAGCGATTTACAAAAACAACGGGGCGACCTGAATAATCGAGGAACTATGTGCATCTTGCTCTAAAAGCCACAAAATAAAAAGAGGCAATGCCGCAGTGCGTTACTATATGGAAGTCCAGTAGACGGTGTCCCAGGTCAGTGCTGCATTTCTGCACTCTCGGCAGATTATGACAAGGGGCCACAGTTATAATGGGGGAAATACCGCATAGTAAAACAAATACCCAGGTTTCTCATTGCGGGTAAAACTCACGCAATGCACCGACCCCCATATGTGGCCTCCCTGACAAAACCGTAGCTAAATACCTAAATGCTTTTAATGCACATTTTAAAACGTGTCTTCGGGGGGCGTTCAAAGTGCGATCATACGACACAACCGGCACGCCTGCAACTGTAGCCGGGAGGACGGCGTAGCCTGCGAGTCCTGGTGCCCAGAAGATCCACACAGATTTACCCAACACACCCTTTTAAAATCCATCAATAATTAACAGGGGTACTTTATAGCATCGCCTTACTTTATAGCAATTAATTGTCAGCACACTACCAGGTATCTGTGGCGAATACGCCCCCCCTTTCCCCAGTCACCCCCCAGGCTCGTGAGATCGGTCTTGCTCCTTTGTTGAGTATGAATTTTACGGAATTTGGCGTAACGCATGCAGGGCCACGTCTTGCACCGGAGCGGCAGACACTTGTGGTGCGCTTGGTTACTTTGTAATTCCGTGTGGGGAGCAGCGGCCTCAGCGCAGCCGGGCCGGCAGCGAGGATTACGGCGCACGTACATCCGAGGCTCTGCCGTGCAGCCACACACCCCACACACACACACACACACACGGCTCTGCGCTCGCGTCCATCCGCCATTTTCATCTGATTGAAAGCAGGTAGACCAAAAAAGAAAAACCCACGCACGGTGCCGGTGAAAAGCACAGCAGGTAAGTGGGGAAAATCCGACAATGCGATCGGCGGGTCAAATCCAGACTCTGCGTGGCTTGAAATGTTGCAGCTCCGGCACTTTGATACAAGTAGGTGTAGCATCAGTCAGACCAGCGCACCGACTGACCGATGTTTGTGGGTCACAATACCGATATTTAGGGATCTGCACCGTCTGCGCCAACTTTGTGGATCAAGCCGGTGGGGGGCTACACCAAGTGTTACGACTCCCAAATGTTTAGAATTTGTTTTCATGTTTTATTTCTGTCGTAACTTTCGGGTCCGCACGCCTCCCCACTTGTCTTGTTGAAAGCACGACGTGTGGCTCGCATTAACGAGCGCTTCATATGGCCTAGCAGATAAAACCAGGTTTAATGTCAGGCTGGAAACGGACTGTTGCCTTTTTGCAGGTTTATCGCCTTTCTTGGCTTTATTTCGGGGGCAGACTGACTCGGGTGCGGGGCGCTCCGATAACCGCACATCGTTCGCCCCAACTCGCTGGCTTGCCTCCCCCCTTCCCTTCCACTGTACTTTTTAATTTGGAGATTTTAAAAGCATTTTGCACAATTTAGCAAAGTTCTGGTGTTTGTGAAGTCGGCTCTGCTGGGAATGCTGCGGTGCTCCTGTTAAAGCGGAGCCGGTCCATGGACTCTTTGTCCAATATGCCTACACTTTGCAACAAAGGTTTTCCGCGGCCAAGGAAATTAAAGTCGGTGTGTTTATTTTATTGCGTGCCGGCATACTTCATGATACCCCCCGCTAACGGTGTGCTAAGTATCTGTGCTGCTTTGTGGGCAGCGCAGGGTGGAAACTTCTGGATCCCGCACAATGTTGTAGATAGTAGCGTTATGTGTAAATCTCACGTTTGCTTCTCTCTCGCTTTGCATGACGGCAAGTAAGAAGATGCCGCTTCACAGGGAGCTCAGTGGATTTTTATGTCGTTCGCGCCGTGCGACGCTTTAGTTCAGAAGGAAATGAAATTAAACGGCGCTGACATGTGCTCCCTGATTATATGAAAACGACAAAGGAGCCTCCCCCCGCCCGAGTGAGACCTCGCTTTATTTACGCGTTTTTCCGTTAAAAAAGGACAGTCAACGTTTGTTTCTAAGAGTGACAAAGTGACTTTTTGGGAATGTAGGCTGGAAGGTGACACACAAGAAATAATAATAAGGAAACCGTTACGTGTATTATATAGAATCCGTCCTGTTTTGGAAACACAATGGGGTGGGAGTACACCCTCAAACCACCCCCATTTGTTTCCGAAAAACATACCCACCCACTTTCCCCCCTTCAAATTATGATATATTCTCTTTGTGCTTCCCCACAAAAGACACTTTAGAGTCATATCTGCAACATAGGAAAGAGACGTCTTCTAAAATAAAATAAAAATAAAAAATACCCCGAACCCAGAGAATGGGTCTTCCGAATTGGTGCGTCTTGGGCAATGGACAGGTCATCCTTCCCTGCCAGTCAAACAGATGGCCATGTACCAGACGACATGCAGCCTGCAGACCTGACAGGTGTATCTGAGATGTTGGACTTTGAAGAATGTCGTTCGAAGCCAGAGGCTGTTTAGTTGTTGGTTGGTGGGTCACATCGTGGATGTAAAGATGATTGTCACCTCTGAGGAATTTAGTTCAGCCGGCGCTGTTTTTGAGATGTGCCTGGGATCTCAGAGTGAAGTGGAAGACAGGTGACCTAGAGGTGAAGTAGGTATTCAAATATATATTGACTGGTTGAGTTGTGTAATTGTTTATCTCAAGTTGGTTGTGACTTCTGTGATTCGTCTTGCCATTGTGTTGCTGGATTTGTGTGGCAGAAGGAGCCCATTGTCCAGTGTGGGGAGGGTGGCATTTAAGTTAGTTGCTGACCCTGATGTTGAATTGGTAGTGACCGCTTCTGCTTGCACACTGGTCTCGTGAGTGTTCTGTGCTCCAGGGGGAAGCAGCGTGCTGACAGTCGCCATGCTTATCTGTCTGTCACCTCTGAAGTGACTTGGCTAATGTGACCCAGACTGGCAGCCAGACATTCATTGAAAGAATTCAGGATGAACGATTTTTTTTTTTTTTTTATTAATTTTTTAATGGCACAACCACAGGGTCTTTGGCCGGGCACGAGTCCAGTTATGTTACTGCTTGGCTCTGTTCTTGTCACTCATCATAGACCCTTTCTCTCCTGGTGGAGCATAGGTCAGCTACGATGCTTTATCATCTCTGTATTAGTCTGTTTTACCATCTTCTAAATGTATCCTTCTTCCTCCAGTTCCATCCCTATTGATCATCTTCAGCTGTGTCTAGGTCTGCCACAGTTCCTGTTTCCCCGGCAGATTCCATGTTAATGACTGTCTGATTTGTTGTGGATTTTAGGTGGGTGTCTCTCCAAACCCCATTTGTCTGTCTGATCTAGACATCTAGCCTCTTCTGGCCGGTGTCTTCAAGGTGGTCCACAAGCACTTGTTAATGAGAGTCTTATGATGCTCTTGTGATTTTCTTGTGTCCTTCATCTGTGGAGACGTGCTTATTTTGCATTTGTGTTGAGCATTTGGAGCTTGATATCCTGGGAGTTCCTGATGGCACTGGGAGTCAAAAGGACTTTTCCTATCCTTCCCTAGATGTCTGCTTCTGCTTGTCCATTTGCCAAGGCTTCCTCCGTGTCAATTCCATCCGATATCATGCATCCATAGCTGGTATTATTTATGCAGATGACCTTGATCTTGTTGCTGCTGCATATGGCACTTTTACAGGAGGAAATGCACTGATGTAATTGACACAAGGTTATCTTGGTAGCTTAGTAGCTTTTGTGACACCAGGAATAAAAGACCCACCATCCACGGGGTCTGAACAAAGAAGCAAGTGGGCCTTGTCTCCAAGCTGGCACTTGGTCCAATGATGCTGTGTGACCTTGTTAACTGGTCCTTGGGAGGTGGGATGACACCCATTCGGCTCAGCCACAACCATAGCTTCCTGCTTTGCTGCTTTAGAGATCATGTTTTCTTCTGTCTTTTGGAGGCTTGATGTTATTTGCGCGACTTGGTTTTATGCGGAATGTGAATATGTGTACCATATGGCATTGAACATAAGCGCATTTAAACATTTCTACATAAGCTGAACTAGCCAGTCATGTGCGCCATGGGTCCTCAATGCCCAATACTCATGTAGATCCAGGTGGTGCGCAAGATCAGCATTTTTACAAGTGTGTGATTTTCAATAAGAATTAAAATACGGAACTGCACCAAATTGATGTAGAATACAAAATAAATACTGCAGACAGAAGAGACACACATCCATGCGGCCAAAAACTATGATGAGCTCAGCATCTTGAAGGAAATCATGGGCAGTCAAGAGTTTAGGGCTAAAGTGCCATTATGGGGTTGAGTATTCTTGTAGGGGAATGCTGGTTTGGCCATCGTGAAGCTCAGTGGAAATCAACACATGGAGGCCAAAGTCAGAAATGGCCAGAATTTTAATGTATAGCCTTCTGGTTTGGCACAAAAGAAAGTGTCAATGTTACAGATGTGGTATATCTGGTAGTATCTTGTTGATATGCTGCTGTTCCTGTGACTGGCATGTATTCTTAAATTTGATATGAGCTATGACTTCTAATCAATGGAAGAAGGTCTGGATTGGGAGAAATCACGTCTAATGGGAGTTAAACCATTTAGTAGTGCGCTGGAGGAGTTTGGAGTAAGCTGAAAGCCTGGCTGAAGGGATTGGACAAAGGGGAAACTTTACTAGTGGTGGGAATTTGGAACAATTTTTTATGTGGTGTGGTTAAGCAATTTAAGCACAGCTGATATTTTCTGATATCCTGCATTTAGGGATTCTGCTCCACAAGCATAAAGCCATGTGATTGTCTTTTTTTTTTTTTTTTTCACCAGAACCCATGTGACCGGCCAGCCCGTTCTTCTTGCTGTAGAGCCCAGAGTGGATTTTCACTGAAGCAGGTGAGATAGTGAAGGCAACATCAAAATAGTTTGTCAGGGGGGAGGTGGGCAGACAAGCGTGGGTGTTTGTGCGTGTAGCCGTTACTATCTCTTGGAAAATGTGAGACAATATCCCTACCTAGGTTTGAACACAAAAAACAGAGGGGGAAAGGATTTTCAGCGCATTATGAATAAGATCATGTCCTGGACAGTTTCAAGTAGCAGTAACAGTATTTCCTGCTTGGGTCTCTATGGCTACGTTCACACTGCAGACAAATGTGGCCCAAATCCGATTTTTTTTTTTATTTTTATTTTTTTTGCTCATATGTGACTTGGATCGCAGTTTTGCATGACAATGTGAACAGCACAAGTCACATGGAATCCGATTTTTTAAAAAAATTTTTCTCTCCCCAATTCCGATTTGGGCCACTTATGTATGTGGTCATAAAGCGGATACAGGTCTGATGTTTTTGCAACGCGACGTCATTCATGCGACTTTTACGTCACTCCCGATCGACGGTCGTCACGATTCTGTCTCCGTCAGAGTGCCAAACATGGAGGAGAGTGCAGACGTTGGCCAGTAGAGGGATAGTGAGGTGCTGGATTTAATAAGTATTTGGGGAGATGAATCTGTTCAGGCAAAACTGGAAGGCTCATATCGTAACCGGGCAGTTTCCGAATCCATAAAGTGACGTCTTTGCGCATCATTGCATCTTTGTTGTTTTGTCGCACGAGGGCCAATTCAGTATAGTGGACCGTTCACATTGAAATCTGATATTGCCCACATTAGACAGAGTAATGTGAACAGGCAAACAAAAAACCCGATCTGAGCAGAAAATCAGAATTGAGCATTAAGGCCTGCAGTGGGAACGTAGCCTATAGGGTTTGGGCTTGGGGTGGTGATTTTGAGGATGGAAAGACCTCATGCCAGCGAGCTGTGTTTCAGAACGCGATGACAGCGCAGGGGGGGCTGCTGGAGACCCTGGAGGATGTCCCGGCCCACGTGTGGAAGGGGCTTCCCGAGGACATGAGCCTGAAGCACTCGGCTGTGAACCAGAACCGCATTGGTGCGTGGCTGTGCCTTGGGGTCTCGCTTCCATTAGACAGCACCATGCCGTTGCTCTGTTTCACTCAAAGGTAGACAGGTTCTGGAAGCATGAGACTTAAAGTCACTTCTTATCCGGCTTTGAATTTAGGCCTGGACATGGGGCCTCAAAGCCAAGTCGTACGTCGAAAGATCAGAGTAACAACCTTAGCAGAGGCTGTCTGCATTTCGCTAATTTCAGTATCTGAAGAGGATTTTTGCTTGAGGTCTGTTGCTCACTTGGATGGCCCTTGAGATGTCAGTCATGAAGACAGGCTGCCTACAATCCGAAAGGCATTTAAATTTTTATAATATAACGTATTTATCATTTGACTTTTCTTCAAACTACAAACCCGGTCCGTTGTCGCACGGTAGCCTTAACCCATTTGTGCAACCGACCATGAAAGCTGAGGAAAACAATGAGGATACAATAAAAAAAAAAACATGTTTTTATTTATTTAGCTACCCAGAGGACAGAAATGCCAGTGGCAACAACATAAAGTCATCTAATTGTGGTGTGAAGTAAAAATATTAAACGATTGACATCAGACAGCTGCTAATCGTAAATTTTTAACAAATGGGATCCCTGTAATCAAATCCTGCCTTCGGTTTAGGTTGCGTCTATCTGCTGGGTTACTGTCCATCCCTTATATGGTCACTTCCACTGAATATGTGAATATTCTTATGTTTCCATCCAATAATGAAGTTTGACTTCTAATGCCTCATAGCTCATTGACTTGTATAAAAGCAGACTAGCAGAACCAGCAATGCTTGAAAATCTTCCAGGTCTTAAGTCCATCTTGGTGTCAGTCTTCAGTTTTATTTTTTTAACTGAATTGCTTTTCTGCTGCTGCATACACCACGGGTTAAGAGCACATGTGTGTTTCCTTAGTGCGTACATGTGTGCTTGAATGGTTGCCTGGTTGCCAGGGTGACCCCCTGCCCCATCGTGATGTCTCTAAATGTGTCTCTACAGGTGTCTGGGCCTCCAGGCTCATTCCGAAGGGCAAGAGGTTTGGTCCGTTTGTGGGGGAGAGAAAGAAGAGGTCCCAGGTGACTAGCAATGTGTACATGTGGGAGGTGAGTGACACTGCAGGGCCAGAGGCTTGATACGGGCAGCTCACTAACAACCTTTCCGAGGACCCATCGTGCTTCAGGAAGTGAAAACCAGGATGCTTTATTCTTCCTGTTTTCCGGGAGTTCCTTTCTCAACAGCTGAATGCAAATGCCCTTTATCTAAAGAAAATCTACTGTTTTTTTCTCTTTTTTTTTGATGTTGATGTTGAGAGATGTGCCTCTAGCTTTTAGGATCATTCGCTGCATATTCGTGAGTAGTGCTAATAACGTTTAACGTACAACCGTCTGTATGATGTCAGATATCTGCAGCATCATGAATCTCCAGTGTTTTTGTTCTTTGTTTTTAAACCTTTGATACTCTCATTCATTTCTTTCTCGTTTTATTTTTTCAGGTTTTTTTCTTGTGACTTTTTAAATATTTCTAGTCTAAAAATGTTTCCAATCCGAACAATAGCCCTTATCGTAACTACACAAAAAAACCCTTGCAAGTTTGACTTAAAAAAAAAATCATTCAAGTCCATGCAACGATGAATTTGAATTGAAATAAATCCAGTTTATAGTGATATTAAATGAATTTTCAGCTAGGCAAAGTAAAATGAATAAAACTCAATCTGTGCTCTGTTTCTGTCGGACAGGTGTACTTTCCAGCCTTGGGGTGGATGTGTGTTGATGCCACGGACCCGGCCAAGGGGAACTGGCTGCGTTATGTGAACTGGGCTCGGTCCACACAGGAGCAGAACCTCTTCCCCTTGGAGATCAATAGGGCCATTTACTACAAAGTATTGAAGGTGCGTCCTTAGTTCCTACTCTTGGGCTTGTCTGAACATGCCACCTGCTGGATCATTAGAAAAAATACATTTTAGTTGTTTGACCAAAGCCCCCCTTTGTGAACAATATTAGTATTCAAATGACATGAACGATTCCCCGTATTTTATGGCTGTGGGGTGCTGGGAGTGACTGTATCTTCTGCGTGTTATTCTGTCGCCATCTGCTGGCTGAATTAAGTACCTTAAGCTGTTTTAATGCCAGTTTGTTTTCCAACAAAGCATTTAATTGTAGAATTTCCTTGGAGAGAGGGGAAAAACATGGCAAGACAGATGAGATTTTCAAATGTACCATATTTTTAAATGAGTAAAATTGTAATTCAGGGATTGGGTTGGAGCAGACACTAATGTGATCACAGCCTGTAAGGTGTTGAATTTGAGGACTGAGTGAGAGTATGAAGGTAACAGGAACCAGTAAGAGTCCAATGTAACTATAACATGTAATCAAGGCAGTTGTTCAATATTTGATATTCATCAGTCCGATGAAGACGAAGGCTTTTGAAGCCACAACAGTTCAAGCTCATTGAAACTATTTTAGCCTACAGCCAAATTTGCCAAGTAGTCTTTCTCTAGCCTTTCACTGAAACTTAAATATTTAAAGTTCAGATTTTGAATTCTCTTATAGAATATAAAAAGGCCTATTAAATGAAGGGTTTATTCTGCAGTCCACTTCATTATGTGTAAAGTCATTTTAACCAGATGAAGATTAACACCAGTTTTAATTACGCTGCTCCATCTGAAAGCTTGGGCCATTTCTTGGCCTCCCATTGAGGATTATTAAAGGCTGTTCAATGATGAGCCGCTATCTGTCACAACACCATGTACAGAACTATTAGGTAAGCCCCACTTCTGGTGATAATTTTCAGAAAGACTTGGGCAGAATGATTAAACTGAACGCATCTTTTTGCTGAAATGTATTTAGAGAGAAAATGTTACATTAGTCTGTTAGACAAAAATGAAATGCAGACTCTTGTCAGCGTGCAGAAGTTTTTGGCAAATCGGAAAGGAGTTTTTTTTTCCTCCTCATTTCTCAGGCCTTTGAAAGCCTGTCTACGGTGGTGTTCCTGTATGCTAGTGGAAAATCGCTATTCGTAAATTTAAGTTCATATGGTACAATTCAGACACAAGGCATTTTAAAGTGCTTTACGAAGGCATAAGGCATATCCAAATAAGTCATTAAAATCACATTTAAAAGACCATGAATAAAGGCATAACATAAAAAAAAAAACCTAAAAGCCAAACAGTTAACTGAAAAGAAGTTATATTATAGTGATAGTGTATGACTTAACTGATTTCATTTATTGAACAGCTGCAGCAAACAGTAATGTTTTAAACCCTGATTTAAAATGCTTTAGTAAGACTCTGTAATTCTCATTGCCGTTTAAGTCAGACGAAGGGGGAAGGTCATCATTTCATCACCTTTCAAGCCATTGGTCAAGCAATTTATGGAATGCTTTGACGCATGGGAAGGGCCCTGTCCTGCATAGATATCATTAACTTTTTGAAAGCTGGTGACTTCTTGTGCCAGTGTATAAAGAAGGTGTCTGCTGAACATTTCTAGAAGATAATTTTTTACACCGTATGCATGTTGGAAAAGTGAATCACTCATCTGTGGACAAAGTCTTTGTAAACTCAGTTTTAGCTGTGCCTGTGCCCATTCTTGATGTTTGGGCTTGTGTGCCTTGTTGAGTCAAGGTTGCATGTCTTTGCATTGTTTCCTTAAATTTCACTCTCTAAGTTCTTTTTTTGGGTTATTTAAATTGTAATAATAATTTGCTTAATAATTCTGCACAGGGGTGTATCCATGGTTTCCTGTTTTACTACTTACTGATAGTGCTCAGATTAAACAGTGAGCATCCTCTGCTTTTAAACAGTCCATTCTTTCCTGGAGATATTGGTCTTGAAGAAAAGTAAATTACACACTTGCCTAATACGCTGTACACCATGTGCAGAGTTAAGTTTGGTGACTGGAGATGCACCTTCACAGGAGATAGGATGCCAAAGGCTATGGTTAGCTTGTCCCAGTGACAGACATCAGTTGGTCTGCAGAGAACTTTGATTAGTTGCGATAAAGGATCTCAGTGGCCTGCACTACGAAGCGGGGTCACTGGCTTATCGGGGTAACTTGTCGGATTTACAGTAGTCTGGGCAAAATATAAGTGAACGAATATGATGTCCATTTAAACTGTGGTAGCTTAAATCCGACAAGTTACCCCAACAAGCCTGTTCCACTTCAGGGTTGTCCACCTAGGATGTCACCCAACCCAGGCATGTTTAAATCTCTGACAGTGAAAGTTGGTGATGGATGTTTATTGATGAGCAGAATGTTGTACGTTTGTTTTTGATGCACTGAAGCTAGCAATGCAAAAACACTTGTGAATATAGAGCACGAGGTTATGTTGGTAAGGTTGTTGCTGTTACAAATTCTCAAATGTGCTTTTCGTGGGGGGATACATAACGAGGCAGGAAAAACTTACACAGTGTTTATAATATTCTTGAATACCGATACAAATTATAACGATGTGTGTACAAATAATGCAGCAGAGAGCTACCAAAAGAGCTGTACGTATTCCAACATAGGCAGGACTTAAGTAGGACTATTTACTAGTGTAAACTTTTGTACAGCAGCAGTATGAGAACCACAGTAAAGTTTCTGCTACTCTGATTCCCTGTGAAACTAATTTATATATTGATTAAATCTGATTGCTTATGGAGCACAAAGATGAATTTTCTGTAGTCATAAGGTAACACTAGCAGGATGGCTCCAAAACTAGCTAACAGGTCTGATGAAACAAAAACACAGTCCTCTGTTTCTTGCCGGGGTAATATGGAGACGTTGCTCTATGGTGACGGTTTGTTGGGTACCAGTTTATGTTGAATTTTGTTCCAGTTGAGCTCTTAATCAACTACGCTTCGTGAACCAATACAAAATACTGATTTTAATAGAAACTATATGCAACAGGTACGTTAAATGAAACATTATTATTTTGTGCTAATATTTAAAATGTCGATACTGAAATATAGTTTGTCTTTAGAGGTGATATTCTACCGTATTGATTTAAAATAATCGCTCAGATTAATTTTGATGTGTAAATAACCATAAATGAACCTTTAAATCGTAGCTGAAATACAGCCTTTGCAGTTGCATTATTGTTAACCAAATATTCAGTTTAACCACCAAGATCTGTGATATTGCAGTGATTTCGAAGGCTTAAGCTAATTTTATGAGTTCGTTTGTTGGGGAAAAACTGGCACATACATCGGACCTCTAGCACCAGGAAGGGCGGATGCAGACAGGGTTTGTATGAGTCCTCCATCCACAAGAGGGGGATTGAACAGTCCTGCATCGAGTGGCAGAAAAGCCCGGCGACCTGACAGCTGGGAGCTGTTAATAGAGACCCGGACGGACCGTAGGGGCAGCGCCTAACCTGGTGTTTCGCTCATTCCTGGGAGCTGCTTTTCAGTCGCGACTAGCGTCTTCCTTAGGCTAAAAAAGATCGGGGGGAGGCCTGCGCTCCTACGCTTTCCGGCGCTGACTGGTCTCTCCCTCCTGCTTCCCCGTAGCCAATCGGACCCGGCGAAGAGTTGCTGGTCTGGTACAATGGGGAGGACAACCCCGAGATAGCTGCTGCCATCGAGGAGGAGCGAGTTAGCAGCTTGGGCAAGCGAAGTTCACCCAGAGCCAGGAGAGGTAAGCCGTGCTCAGCTACCTCGGAGCCCCCGGGACTGTCTCCGCGGCTCCCTAAGCCTGCGTCCCTAAGCACGTCCACCGTGCTGCCCGACCCCGCGTTTTGCGGTGTGTTCGCTAGGTCGTCTTCCTTCTGCTCCGATGTACGGGAACGCGGGGTGCCTAAAGAAATGCGACGTCGGTGGGTTCAGCCGGGCAGTTTGAATGACCTTTAGGCTCCTTCCGTAACGCTCCGATCGGGTGCTGCTGGTGTGTTTTTCCGGGGCCGTCGTGAGTATTTTTTAATATTGGGAAATACCGTAGCTGCCAGACGCGAATCAAGGCCAGGCGCCTTATGACGGTAGCCGAAACGCGACAGCCCGAAAACTAGGCGAAGCCGAGTGTTTAGATGAAGCTTTGCTAGCTAGTCGAAACCCACAAGCCCGAAGCCGTAGCCTGTTAGCTAAAGCGCGGAGCCGCCTCTCCTTTACGGCTACCGACGCCAGCTCTGTATTATTACGCGCTGCTTGTATGTTGAAACAGTGTAAGTAATATTAATGAGAAAATGAACTGGATACCATGGTGTCTCTCCAACCAGGCCGCGGATGCTAACGCTGTTAGCTTCGGCTGCTCCTGCTCGGCTGAGTGCCCGGTCGTCGTTCCGGCCACTAGCTCGGTAACTGGTTAGCCTGCGCCTATCGGTTTTCCCTGCGGTTCGCCGAGACCTTTTCAAAACTGTCAAATATACTTAGGCGACCTTAAAACGATTATGGGGGAAGCCGTCGTAGCGTTCCCTATCGCGCGGAGTTGATGCGTAAAAAATTAGCATGCATGCTAGCTAGGCTACGTGTCAGACTCGTATGATAAAGGTGAAGCACCGCATTGAATCTGCTCGAGTATGTGGAATGCCCATTCTCTTTTTAATGATTAGAAATCGCGTTTAAAACCCAGTTCTGCGCTTATTTTGTATGGACTGCTTTTTAAAAACCAAGAGGGAGACCAAAGGACTCCAACGCCCCGTCTGTTTTTCTGTGCACGTAGTCAGTGTGCCTATGTATTTCTGTATTTTTATGTCTCTGAATACAGCATGCAGCTGGCTCTCTGTATCTAAGGAATCTGGGGCCAGAATCGGGCCTGGGCTGTAGGAAGCAGGTCGTGGAGTGAGCCCAGTTTCCAGCTGAGCACACCCTTTAACTGACAGCCTGTTTTGCTATGTGGTCGATCGGCAAGGTTTTCATACTCCTCGTGGGAGAGAAGAATTGTTTGTATTGTTTTACATGGACATCTATGCTCTCTTATAAACCTGCTTTATGAAGCTCTTATCAAGGGTTTTGCCACTTAATGACCCTGTCGTGTGTTTCTAGGTCTTTTGGCATATTTACCTGTCAGTTGCCACCATTTGTTCATAGGACAGAAAATGAAACTCTATTTTTGTTGGGATTAACTTGCAATAGGAATGCACAACATTAAGTGTGACTAATGTCAAATCTTGTGTTTTTAAATTCCATCATATTTGAGATGACCATTTTACTCTTAAACAAGTGTGTGTATCAGTGAAATAAATCATATGGTAGGTGGGACTAGTTGCTTTCATCACTGGGTTATGTTTAAGATGTGCCAGTTTGTGTGTGCATGCAAGCCTAAATTCACCCTTGGTAGCATTTTCTGGCTGCTGTGACCCTGTATGTGTATTGCTGACGGAACTGCTCTGTTGTAAACATGGCTTTTTGCGCTTAATCGCTACTACACTGTCCTTGTTCACTGGTATTCACTCCTGCTGTTGTGGTTTGTCAGCCATTTTGGCCAGCTAAACTTATGTCCAAACCCAGTTTCTCCACGTTTGTGGTGATTTGTTCTCCTATTCCCTCTTCCCAGGAGTTTTGTCATCAAAGTAATGGACCTCCATATAGCCAGTGGCAAAGTCAGCTTACAGGCTGTGACCCCGAAAACATGAGTCAAAATACCAAAGTCGTATTTTTAAGTGTTTCTCTAAAGGATCATTTTTGTATTCTAATTCTATAAAGTGGTTGCATCAAATTCTTGAAGCAGATTTCTTTTTGGGTTTCTGATGGTTTTGTTTAAATCCCCCAATTTCAGAGATCTGTTTTAAATTGGTTTGCAGTTTTAAAGCTAACTGTTAATGTAGATTCCACAAGTAATGTGCCCTCACTTCAGTCAGATGTCCATGAGTGTTGTGGACTGTTTGGTTGCTGTAAAGCATGCACTAATCTTACGGTGGAGCAGCTTTAAAATGCTGCTTGATATTGATAAAAGAATTGATGGGGAATGGTAGCTGACAACTTCTAAAATGCACTGTGTGCTTTTGGAGTAAGACCTGATTTTTTTTGTTTGTCCATTCTACTGTATCGTGTTCTACAGGCTGTTTCCTTGTGTGTTGTGGTTGAACATTGTGTGGGAATGAAGGGTAATTTTGTTCTGTTACAGTATGTTGCACAATGCTTTTACAACTTGTTTGTTACTTGAATTTATGAAAATCATTTGGAAGCCCTAGTCATTTTTGTTAAATTAATCTTGTATGTCTGAACAATTTTAGTAGTACGTTTTGCAATGGTTGTGTTTTAGAGAAGCCCAGATTGTAATTTTCTTGGCTGATTCCGATCTCCAAGTTTTTTTGCAAGTGTGATCTTGTGAATTCTGAATTTCAATACTAAATTCAATACTGAATTTTGCCAATTCCGATTTACTTTCTACGAACAAGAAATTAAACTTTACAATTTCCCCCAAACTGCACCCAGTTATAGCAACTTCTCTCGCTTAAGTCTCAAAGTGCTTTGAGACTGGAAAGAGGTACCTGTAACAATGAACGGAAAACTAGTTGCTGTACATCCAACTTTGACATATTTTACTTAACCAAAAAGGAGCAGGTGCAGCAGTTGCAAATAATAAAACAATGTGTTATTTTCCAGTATGTTTTTAAATTCACCAGGTAACCCAACTCTGACCCTTTTCTCTTTTTATTCGTCTTAATAAAAGGCCATAGGTTACAGACCTCCCAATAACACAAGTAATAATAGGTGTATGGTAGTATTAATGCCAACATCGCATGTAATGCAAAGACGATTCTTACATCGCTAGTAAGCTAGATTTTCGTATTGTACAGACGTTGTAGTGCAGGGGGTTAAAATTTCACTAAAGCTTTTTTACTGCCATAACCTTAGCTAGCTTTGCAATTCCAATGGTTTTTTTTTTCTTTCTCAAGATTATCTAGTATCAGTTTAAAGTTTACCTCTGTTGCACCACGGTTTACTTTGGCTTTGCATGTATTACAAATTGCACAGAATTTCTACACTATTTCATTAGTGCATGGTTTTGAGTTTGCACGTGGCTATGAGGCTACTGCTTCCTCCGCTGTGCATATGTGTGGCGCATGCGTGAAATTGGTTCGGTATCAACTGTCCGTTGCCTATTCTGGGTTGAGCACACTGAAAAGCAGCCGATTCCAGTCCCTGGCCGGTTAATCGGTGCATCTCCAGTATATTTTCCATAATTACAAACCATGTCCCAGCATTTTAAAATTAACAAAACCACTTAAAGCAGACGTACTACAATGAAAGTCTGATCTTGATTACAAAATCAATCTCAGAGGTTAAGGCCTCACCAGTGATGGGTCTTGAATCTCCATTGTTGTTTGCAGACACATACTCAGATCTGTCACATTAATTTGACCAGGAAGGTCTGTTGTGTCTGGCAGCTATTTAATGCTCAACAGGGTTTGTAACAATCATCAGAGAACCTTCACCAGAATGCGACTCGGCAGGGTTGGACACTTTACAGAATTCAAATGATGGTCATGACTCTGGCTTGCATGACCAATGAACAATCTTCTTGCTCAGAATCCAGGTTTGACTTGGGTTTTCCCATCCTCTGGAATATGGTTTTGTATGGTGATTTGCGATGACTTGCTTATACGCTGTGAAGGAGCCGTATTGATACTTCCGGTTCACATCACTTCCTGGTATTACCCTTGGAAGGGGCAGCTGGTAATTCTCCAGGGACTGACCATGTTTGCTCCTGGATGACGTCATTGAGTTCGGCCAGTCTAATATTGATTAGAAAAAGTCTTTGTATATTCATTTAAGTTGACACTATTGGTATTGATGCTTCTTTTTTTTGCAATTTGACTGCAAGTGAGTGAAGAATACTTTCTGTAATGTGCCTAATTGTTTCCCTGAAGTGAATACATCGAATAGTCTGTCACCTGGATTTCCACACGTTTTTTTGCCTGATCAGTTAAAAATATCAAAGTTTTAATTTGTGAAATTTGGATTAACAGTGTTCGGGATATTAAAGGTGGTCATATAATTCAGACTAGTTTAAACAATGTAAACATCATCTTGAGTGTGTCTCTAAATCCCTGTGCAGCACGGAGGAAGCTGCTGGAGAGAGCCAGAGCCAGACAGGCTGGTTTGGGAGGATTCCGAAGCCTCAAGCAGGCGAGGGGAGCCAAGTTGACACTCTTAGAAATGCAAGGTTCAGATGATGGTGAGGCATCCCGCGCTGTTTTATCTTGAAGTGTTTTATTTTTATTATCATTTCCAGATAGGTTAGCTACAAAATGTTTACTAATCTGTAACTGATATAGAACTGATCTATGTATGTATCAAGTTTAAATTTACTGCTTTGTTGGCTTTCAGGTCTAAAAGCAGAAAGTGAGGGACCTTCACCCACTTTCGAGATGGCAACACAAGACAGTTTCCTGTCTGCAGAACCTTCCCAATATGTGAATGAGGATACCCCCCCAACCACCTCATTGGTGGAAGAACCGGAAGAGCAAGACTTGGAGAAAACACAGCAGGAGCCACAGGTGAACCTAAGTGAGTCATCTTCCCCAGCTGAAGCTAAGCCAGTTGAAGCAGAGGAACAGTCATGTCCAGAGTCTGGCTGTCAGGATCCTGAAGAGGAAGTTGCTGCTGTTGAACAAGAAACTGCATCCATTTCTTCTGCTCTGAAACTGGAGCCAGAGCCTGACTGTGAAGATGATTCCCGGGGGGAGTCGCACTTTCCGTGCCAGCATTGCGAACGTCACTTCACCACAAAGCAAGGCCTTGAACGCCACGTGCATATTCATGTTGCGGCAACTCGCCAAACCCACACCTTCAAGTGCCGATACTGCAGCAAACCTTTTGGCTCTCAGATTGGCCGGCGGCGGCATGAACGCCGCCATGAAAATGGCTCAAAGAAAAAACTTGGCTCCCTTAGTGGAACCTCTGACGCAAGTCCTTCATTAGCAACAGATAGTTCAAGCCCAGACCTCATTGCCACTTCTGGGCAGGTTTTGGTGACTTCAGAAAGCAGCAGTGGGCCCCCAGAAAGTTCTGTGGCTGATAAGCAAGGTGTGGAAAAGGAACAGCGCGCCGTCATTTTGGATGAAAAAGGAGAGCTGAAGGAGCTCTATCCTTGCAAGTATTGCAAGAAGGCTTTTGGGACCCACACTAATATGCGACGACACCAACGCAGGATTCATGAACGCCATCTGTTGCCTAAGGGGGTCCGCAGGAAAGGTATGTTGCTGCAGGAGGGACAGCCCCAGCAACCTGCAGCAGCCCCTGAGAAATCCCCTAGCACTAGCCCACATGCTGTGTATTTGCCCAGTGGGGATGTGGATGATGAAAGAGATCAAGATGAAGATTACATGATCGACATCTCTAGTAATATATCTGAAAACCTCAGCTTCTATATTGATGGAAAAATCTTGTCCACTAGTACTGTGAGCACCTGTGAAGTGGTAGAGGTTGATTCCAACTCGGCTTCAATGTTAGGGCTTGATGCCGTGATCATTAGCTCTGATAAGACTTCCCAGGCTGTAAAAGTAGAAACCACAACTTGCACTGAAAAGGAGATCACAAATGCGGTCCAGTCAGCAGCAAAAAGGAGAACATCTACTCCACCCCTCCTTCCTAAAATAAAAACGGAAGCTTTAGAATCGGATGCAGTATCTTCAGCCTCTTCGTCGTCTTCAGCTTCATCTTTGGCAGGTGGACTCTGCCCTCAAGCCACAGATTCCTTAGCTTTTCAAAAGGAGCGAACAGTCTATCTCTCCCCAAAGCTGAAGCAACTCTTACAAACTCAGGACAACCAGAAGCCCAACTTGACTCAGCCTGAAGCCAACAGGCTCATTCCACCTGCAATGTCAGTGGCTGTGTTACCTGCAGCTTCAGGGAGGTTCAAAAGAAGAACGTCATCCCCACCAACTTCCCCACAACTCAGTCCAGAACAGAAAGGTGAAAGTGCTAAGAGTGAAGGAAGCTTATTTTCTCTTAAAGTACCAAAAGTAGAAGGCCAGTGTATGTCTCCAATTTACCCTGTGTCAAGTAAAGGGGATAGGGATACAATGAGTCCCACGGCAGTGGATGCATTCAAAGTTTCTCCTGTCGATTGGCCTTCTACTCGAAGTGGTGGCAGCTCCTGTAACCAGCAGCCTCTGGACCTTTCTGGTGCTGTTGGCAAAAGAATCGATGGCCAGAACAAGGGACCCGGGGAAGCTGTCCTGGACCTAAGTATGCAACGGAAGACCTCCTCTGAGTCTGAGACAAAGGCTTTGCAACCGTTGGCTAAGAAGCGGAAACCCAATACCAGCATGCTGGAGAAAGTTTTAATGAATGAGTATGCCTCTTTAGACTCATCAGTAGAGGACGTCTCCAGTTTAACTGAAAGCCCAAGGATTCTGTCAACCGCAGACACAGTGGTCAGCTCTCTGGACATCAGTTCCACTGATCCTGAAAGCCTTCAGTCTGAATCGGCTCTTCACCCTCCCCCTCCATCATTAACACCAGTAATCATGAACCCACCATCACCTCATACTCCAACCCTAGCATCCCCTACTCCACCACCTCCAGTTCTACCAACTGTTCCTTCTCCTCTTGCTATGTCACCTTCTCCCAGTTCTCAGCTGTCCAACTCACCAAGACCTCGCCCTCTTCCTATTTTATCACCCGAAACATCTCCCAGACCTGCTGAATTTATCTTGGAAGGACCTTCACAAGATAGTGGCTCAAATGATAGTAAGACACCACCTCTTTCAGAGGTCTTTAATGCTATCGCTGACAGTGCAGACCTTACTACCCAGTCTGTAAACCTGAAAGTTAGTCCAGGAGTGTGTACGATGCTAATTGAACCCATGATTTTCTCTGATAATGCAAAGCCTTCCTCACCAGATGGTATTTTAGCAGAACAGTCCTCCTCTCCTCTTGGTTTTTCTGCAGTAGATGATATGAAGGAGGCATCACAAACTTGTAGTAATTCCGGTGTTACTGAAACAACAGAACTGATTGATTCGGCCTCCGCAGAGGTCCAGCATAGTGCTATAGACGGTTCATCAGATCAGAGTGTCATTCTGCTGGAGGAGACTGATGGCCAGGATCAGCCTTTATCAACAACTCCACCTCATTCGCTTGACCCTCCTGTCCTTGTTGCTTCTTTACCAGAGTCTCCACTGACCCCTGTTACATCAGAAAGCCCTCCCACACTAGTGTTACCGCCTCCTCTTGTTTGTACTGTCATCAATGATGAAATTAAACCCAAGGATGAGCCAGTTGACGTTTCTGAGGGTCATAACAGTGCTGCCACAGATCAGGCTTCTGACGAGGAGTCGTGCGAACTAGAGATGTTTTGCAAGAACTTTATATGTAATGTCTGTGAGAATCCTTTCCCCTCCATAAAGGAGCTCAGTCAGCATATTATGGGACATGCTCTGGAGTGGCCATTTAAATGCGAATTTTGTATTCAGCTCTTTGGAAATGCAGCGGACTTGCTGGAACACCGTTCTGCTCTTCACAGCGTGGGCAGGATCTTCATATGCTGCGTGTGCTCCAAGGAGTTTGCCTTTTTGTGCAACCTCCTGCAGCACCAGAAGGACCTGCACCCTGGGCATGACTGTACTCACACAGTAGTGGAAAACGGCAAGCTGAGACCTCAAAACTACACAGATCCAACCAAGGCCAACACTGAGCAGTCCCCCTCAGATGTAGCCAATGACTCCCCTGTTGATTGTACCTCTCTGGTACATCTTGAAGCTCTGAAAGCCAAAGACTGGGCAGAGGAGGAGCCGGACGATTCCACTGAGGAGCTGTACACTACAATCAAGATAATGGCATCTGAAGGAGGCAAGCCCAAGGGTCCAGATGTCCGTCTTGGCATTAACCAACACTATCCCAGCTTCAAGCCTCCACCTTTTCCGTATCACAACCGCACCCCTGCAGGTTCTGTGGCCTCTGCCACCAACTTCACCACCCACAACATCCCGCAGACGTTCTCCACGGCCATCCGCTGCACCAAGTGTGGCAAGAGCTTTGACAACATGCCGGAGCTGCACAAGCACATCTTGGCGTGTGCCAGTGCCAGCGACAAGAAGCGGTATACTCCCAAGAAAAACCCAATTCCTCTCCGCCAAATAGCAAAGCCTCAGAACGGTGCACCTTCACCTTTAGCAGCTGCAAATGGGGGCCAGATTACCTTCCGTAGGATGGGCCAGCCCAAGAGGCTCACCTTCAGTCAGGAGTCTTCGGGTAAAGTGAAGCTGAGCGCACTAAGCAAGAAGAAGAATCAACTGGTTCAAAAGGCTATATCCCAGCGTAACAAGTCTACTGCAAAGAAGGCCGCAAATTCTGAGGCAGAGCAGGAAGTCCACGTGTGTCCACATTGCAGGAGGGAATTCACGTATCTGGGTAGCCTCAACAAGCATGTAGCTGTCAGTTGTCCCATGAAACCAGTTTCCAAGAAGGTGAGAAAGGGTGCTGCAGAGGCCCTTACTACCCAGGATAGAAACACCAGCCTTCGTAGGAGAACAGCAGATGTCGAAATAAAGCAACAGGGGTCGGACGTTGGGCAAAAGACTTTGGGGAAAACGAGAGCCAGAAGCTCTGGGCCTGCAGATGGTTCTGGGGCACCTTTGAAACTGCTGCCTAGTAAAGGAAGAATGGCTGCCTCCCAGGCACCGCAAAAGAGGCTAGTCCCTCTTCAGGCTGCCACGTTGCCTTTTAGCAAGAAAAGTAAGAAGAGCGGTGATGGTCAGATTCCACATCCCCCTGGCATGTCTCCCACCAGCTCTGCTGAGCGCCTGGTCATGAGGATGCAGCGTGGGGGCAAAGCGGTCCTGGTCCAGAGTGCAGGGGATGGGAAATCGCAACAGCTTCAGCCTAAGAAGGATGAACGTTTCTCTATGAAAGTTAGAGAGAGGGTAGGCGGGCCGGTCACTCGTAGCCTTCAGCTGGCCAACACCACCAGTCAGATGGAGGTTAAGGCGGAGGAACTCTCCAGTCCGGAGTCCAGAGAGACACAGGTAACTCTGCATGGGGGGGAGGGCATTGATTGGTCATAACACTAAATTCTTTGGATATCTCAAGTGAAATGTTTTGCACATTGTCTGTCTAGGTGTAGTGAATTCCAGTTATTGAAAAACCTCATCAAATCCATTTTTAAATATAAGTGTTATATAATTTTTCTTTCCTCCTGGGGTGGTTTTTGCCCCTCGACTACTGGAGCAACTGTCGGATAACATTTTCAGTGGAACATCAGGTTTTAACACTTTAGCATACCAATATTTGTCGATTGAAGACTGCTAACTTAGTAAGCGCTATGTGCTGTTTCCCAGTACCACTGAATTAACCCTATTTACTACTTTATAATCCTTTCTGAATGCAGGAATCCTTGCTGAAACTGGCAGGCTAGAGCCAAGCGTGCCTCACTTGCAGACCTTGGAGCAGTGCTGCAGATGTATGGACTGCAGGAGCCACGAAGGACTCCATGGGGTTGGCTGAGAGTCCCCACAAAGGAGCATTTCTGTCATGGACTTTGTGTCTGAGCCCTTGCTGGATGTGTGCCTCTCGCGCCCACGTGCATAAACGTGCTTTGAAAACATCACTTGACCTTTGGCGGGCAGGGTCGCATTAAATGCACGTGGTGATAATGCTGCGAAATGGCAATCATCTGTCCCGCTGTCCAGATTACCAGCTTTTTTATTTCTCTCCCCTTTTTATGCTCACTTAAGCGTTCTTGGGATTTAAAGCTCACTTAATGCATGTGTACCGTATGATGGAGTCGGACCATATTCGTTGTACTTACCTTAGGTCCATCGCTGTTTAGTTACATGAATGACAGCTTTTACTTAAGTTTAATGCTTCATAACATGGAAGCTGTCCATAGGTTTAAAAGTGGTCAAAATTAACTGTTTTGGAAGCTATATGGCACCAAGCTGTCAAAGGTAATCAGCACGTACCCCCACCCTGGTCATCGCTCTGCTTGGGGGGGGCTCAGGGACTAAGCTTTTTGTTCTTAGGGTTAAAAAAGCTTCTGATCCACATTTATGATCATGTTAAATTATGAGTGTCCACACCAATCAGTTCTGGGTGTACAGTGAGTAGATGGTCATTCACTGGTTTTGGGGTGGAAATGCAGCCTGATAAAATGATTACAGTTACAGGGTGTTGGCCAGGTAGACCTTCGCGGGTCACAGGCATTAGTGTTTGAAAACATGCCAGGCTGGAGGGGGAAGTGTCTCTTAATATGTAGCATATTCAGCCTTACATAAGTAGTGTTTGTCCAGTTAGAGGTATAGTTGTGAAAATCTGGAATTTCGGTCCTGATAAAGGAACTTGTGCAAAGCTGCGTTCTGGCAGGACAGCTTCTGCTGATGCGACCCGAGGAGATGTGGAGTTCCTGGGGTGTTTTGCTTATGAGCTGGACCTCTGGTGCTTCTCTCCTGGCAGATTCCTTTCTAAGCACAGCTAAAGAGGAATCTCTGAGATGTCTGTTATCTCTGTGTCTGACCCTTTGCCGTCTTCAGGGGTAAGCCGGAGCCGCCGTAACTTGACAACTAATTGTCATTGCCGGGCAGCAAATTGAAACCGTGGCCTCCGTTTTTGAAACTAAACAGAGCCAAGCTATGGAAGCTTCTCACAGGAAGTCTTAGAAAATCATGATGGATACATCAATAGCCATCTGTAGGTGGCCAGACATCATTTCATCTGCAGGCACCTTGAAGGTTTTGGGTGTAACTTAAACATACGCCAGATAGTAATCTCTGTACCTGCCCCCCTTTTGGTGAGTTCCTACTCCCAGTGGGGGTTGGGGGTGGGGGGGGGGGAGCTCGGTTGCTGGCAGTGCAGGAGACTGGGGTTTCCCGCAGTGCGGTGAATTGGGGTTTAAAAAAAAAAAATCACGATAACCTGTCATTTCCAACCCGGAAGAATCTACCTCTACAAAGCACTTCAGCCAATCCGATCTCCTGCGTCATGCAGCCCTGCACCATTCCTGTCCCGAAGGCATGGACCTGGAAAATGGAGCCATTGCAATCCTTGTGTAAAATTTATGTAAAAAATGCTTGTAGCCTGTTTAAGAGAAGCAGCTGAAATGTATATTTAAAAAAATTTAAATTATGTTTCTCTATGGACTTTTGTTGTATATGATTCATGTCTCGGCATTGGTATATTCCGGTAACTTTTTTTTTTCCCCCTGGGGCGTTGGTCAGTTTAATGGAATGTTATGTTAAATGAGTTTTTTTTTTTTTTTTTTTTTTGGATCATTTTTGGGCTGGCAAACATTGACCGCTAATGTAATACAGATTGTTCTAACTGATATTAAAGAATTTTTTCCAGTTTCATCAGCTGCTTTCTTGGTGAGCTACCTTTATAGTATTGATTTTGCATGGGTGTTTGTGGGGAAAGTGACCCCTTGCTGCTCTTGTTCATTGGCAATGTATCCTGCCTCAGTGATTTAACTCACTGGCCAATTTTTATATAGGAAACAGTGCCCGGATCAGGCATAGTGTACGTTCTGAATGTGAACAGCCAGTGTTCTGAGTTTTGGAACTAGTCCCGTGTTACTACGTGTGCTGGTACTCCAGCAATTTAATAAACCAATTAAGTGTAGTTACTAAATTCTGACATATCACATCTGCTTGTTACAAACTGGGTCCTTCAGCAGTCTTCTGTAGATCTATGTTGACTAGCTAGGATGTTCCCTTGATCATTTTCTTTGTGTGTGTGTGTGTGTGTGTTAATTTTGCTATAAATTGTTACTGGGTTTGGGAGTTGTGCAGAAAATTGAGTTGTCTCATGTGGAGTGAGGAAGAAAATTGCAGTTCTCCATTCTAGAACACTCCATTTGAATGGGCTTAATTGAATTGGGTCTAATTATAAGCTCACTTAAAACACAAATCGACATTCAGATCTTCCAGTATCCCCGGAAGACTAGCGGGGAGCAAAGGCTACTCTTACTCTAGGGTAAATTTCTGCTGACTGAGTGCTCAGATAAGACAGGGTGGTTCAGGATGTCACTTCTGAGCAGAGAGCTTTAATAATGGCCTGGAGGAGACTTGTCATGACATGGCACCTTCAGCTTGCTGTCAGGTGCCCAGTGGATGAAATAAGCAGAATTTCTGTATGGCTGAGCTTAAACATGCATGCGGCTTCATTCCTATCAAAAAATGCTGCAATGATCTATGTGCTTTTTTTCTGCTCTATAACTCATTGGAGTGTCACCAGATTCCTACAAAGAACTTTGACCATTATAGATGAATTGGGAAAGTCTGACAGGAGGTGTCTGACCTCCTCAAGACTCTGTGCTGCTTCCCCCTGACCATCAGCCCTCAATAATTCAAGCTAATATTTTTAGTTGTCTTATCATTAGCTATCAATACGTAGCACTCCTGCTTCTCTTGACAAAATGTCACTTAACTCTTCCACCGCTAGAGTTGTTAAAGCGCAAAACCACGTGCCAAACGCCATTACCTTTTTATGTATCGCACTGACGGCGCTACATAAGACTGTTCGAGTGGGGGCGCAAGATCGCTTTGAAACGGGATAAAAAGAATTGGGCTTAACGATGGGCTGCTTTATCCCAAGACGTTGAGATATAGTTTTATTTCACACCTGCAAAAGGTAAAACCAGCGGTATGAATTGTTCCCCCACATATTCTCCACTTCACAAAAACCTACCGGACACGCACTACAAAAGCAATCAGAGGGTAAGTGTCGATCCATTTAAGTAGAGGTGATCCTGCCTTCACTATTTACTGCTCCACTTTAACTATGTATTAGTTGCCACTAACAAATACTCTCAATATCAAAGTAAAAACTGCAGAATATCCCAATGTGAAAGCACATGCAGAAAATAGTCAATCACCTTTGTACCAGTTTCATCTCAGACCCCGCTGTAGTTTTTATATAGGAATAAGCCGCAGTTAAAATGAGTTCCGTTAAAACACGGAAACGTGTTTCTGTAGGCCCACGTAATATTAGGCATATGGATTTCACTGAAATGAATATACAAGAGCAGTAGATCTCATTTAACTGCTGGTGACTATCTGATGGATTTGTGGGCTACGTGAAAGGCAATTTTGGAATCCAGTTTCGTGGGTTGGCTCTCATTCAGTAAGAAGATGGTCAAACATTTAATTGTTGTTGCTATTAATGCAGGCTTACGTTATTCTCTTAATTCTCTTACGTTTCTGTTAAACATTAAATGAAGATGGGTAATGTGCAGAAAAAAATCCACTCTATCATGAGCCGGATAAGCTTATTTTTATATTTCCAAATGATGCCTTGGGAAATCGCGGTTTCTTTGGAGCGACGGTCTCTCTCCAACTTAATGGTGCGCTTCTCTGACTTTTGCGTGATTCGCATTAGCGGATCAGCCCCGTGGACACCGCTCCGCTTATCGTTTACAGCGCCGCCCTTTGCCGAGTGTAAATCCGCTGCATCCGGCTATTAAACATTCATCTTAACGCCCAAAATCGCCCGCATTTCAGTAGCGACGTGGCGGCATCACTGCACATGATTACTTAAGTGTGATTTAAGAGGAGACCCGTGGTTTAATAAATGATTCATTCTGTAAGCCGTTAAAGATGTTAAAGGCGTTAAGTTTATCAGAGACATTTCATACGGCTGGGTTGTGCTGTCTCCCCCTGAAATTTGCGTACCCGACGCTTGTAGTTCAGCCTGTCATACCTCAGGTTACACATATTTTGGTAGCGAAAACCGCAAATCCCATAGAAGCTCCTCATTTGCCAGTCTTCTTTATGCAAACTTTGCAGTACTTTCATGCTGGAACATCTCTGTCAACTCATTGTTCACAATTCCGCCTTTTCTCCTACCTAAGCACTTAAGTGGAACCTCTTGAGATAATCAAGTACTATTGCTCCATACCGATTATGCTGGGGGATTGGAAAGGGCTGGTGTTTTAGCTAGCCTGTCAGGGCTTGTCTGATCCAGGGAACCCAAGTGCTTTATGTCCTGGCTGGGAATGAATACCTACTGTGTGCCTGTCTTTGTTTACAGAGAAGGAGCCGTTGACATCCAAAATTCAGCCGTTGTGTGGTGCGTGATCTTTAAGGTTCTTAACCTTGTACTTTACACATTCATGGGAAGTGGACATGGAAATCTAGGCTAATTAAACCATGTTAAACCAAGGCTTTGTGGAGAAACCCCAAAAGAGTTTAAGAGGAGTGCTGGGCATTGTCAGAAATGTGGTGTCATGCCTGTGTTCCCGTTAGCTAGTCCTGAACAATTGATTGCGGACAGTGGCTTTATGGAATAGAGGGCTGGGCCCATTATGAGTCTTTATACTGCTTGTAAATTTGATGGGCGGCCAGCAGGGGCAGCAGAGCCTCTTACTGATCATGCGATTTAGTTACAGTATTACTATTTCAGCTGCATTTTATAGTAATTGAAGATGCTTCAGGGAATCGTTTCTGCTGTCAGATAGCAGTGTCACTGAAATTTAGAGGTAATAAATGCATGGACAAGCTATTCTGAACCATTCATAAATAGAATTTTTCTGACCTTATCTATATTCCATCTATCCATTTTCTTTATGTGCTTGTCCTATGTAGAATCTCGGGGGTCTGGAGCCAATCCCAGAAGCTACGGGTGCAAGAATGGGACTAACCCAGGACAGGGTGGCAATCCTTAGCTGTACAATTAACTTGCATGTTATTAAGTTAGGGTTTTATTGGTGAGGGTTAGGGTCTTGCATTGATGCTTCTGCTTGGATGCAGAAGCCACCTAGTTTAAGTCCGAGTGAGTAACTCTGAGTTATGTAAGGGCTGCTAACATCATTTGCCCTAGCAGGAAGGTCTGTGATATTCAGTCCCAATTTCATTCGTGCAAAGCTTATCTTGAAGTTCTAATATTTTTGATGATGACTACTGCAAGTATAAGTCAACAGAGAATCAGAATCCGGAAATGTTATTGATCCCAGAGGAAATTGATTAAGAGTTACTGTAATTAAAATGCTGTTCTTGAGCAACCGTTGTGGTATATTCATATATTCACTACCAGTCAAAAATTTTTGAACATGCTGAGATTTTCTATATTTGCAAGATACTCCATCCATCCATCCATCCATCCATCCATCCATCCATCCATCCATCCATCCATCTATCCATCCATCCATCCATCCATCCATTATCCGAAATCGGGTCGTGGGGGCAGCAGTCTCAGCAAGGAAACCCAGACTTCCCTCTCCCTGGCCACTTCATCCAGTTCCTCCAGGGGAATCCTGAGGTGTTCCCAGGCCAGCCGAGAGACATACTCCCTCCATCGTGTCCTGGGTCTTCCCCGGGGCCTTCTCCCAGTGAGACATGCCCGGAACACCTTACCAGGGAGATACTGCAAGATACTAACTTAACATTTACTAAAAATACACTCAATATTCTTTGCTAACAAATATATTTACAGTATGTTCACCATTTGAGTACCTTTATTAGGAAGATAATGTCATATCTTTGATTAATCAAAGTAGCCTCCTGTAGCAGTTATAGCAGCAGAGAAAATTTGGGGCAGTCTTTCTATCAGGGACATTAAATACTGCTCTGTTTCATGGGATGAAAGAGTTAACTAGTGCATTTAAAGTTAAAGGACAGCCTAGAATTTGACTACGCCATCATCACACAACCAGTTAATTAGATTTCAGACATGCATTCTTACGTACTTTTTCATGTTATAAAGGAAACTTGTTTTATTTGACTTGGAACTCAAACACTTCTTAACTTGACCAACTTGGAAATCGAACGGGTCTATTGAATTTTTTTTGACTTGTACCTCAATCACAATGTTGAACTCGACCATTCCTGCTAAAATTGGTATTGGTTGAAACTCGATCGACTCTACCTATTCAAACCATGAATGGGTTGGTTGAGAAAATCCAACCACAACCCGACGGAAAACTCAGAACACATAAAACAAACCAGACCTGCTAAAACTTGTATGGACTGAGATGCGTCGCTGATGGGCTGAAATGAAGGCAAATGGACCAACTGGGATGCTGATGCCTTTGAATCGCCGTCAGTCTCGCAGTACCTCTCTCAACCAAGTACGACGTGCGAAAGCTGTGTTCCTGTGTTCGGTGTGAATGTTTTGTGCTTTATCTGCAGTGCATTTAGTGATGCAGTGATCATGGCCCCTAATAAAGCAAGCAGTGATGGCAGCAAACCAAAGACAAAAGTAGTGAGAGTAACTGTAGAACTTAAAAAGGAAACTATAGTGAGACTTGAGGTAGATAAGTTTAAATAGGCAATCATTTGGTGGTCTTGAATGGATTAAATTCATTTACATTATTTCTTATGCGGAAATTCGACTTGGAACTCGACCAAATCACAACTCGACAGGCCTTTTGCAACGAATTAAGTTTGTGTTTGAAAATATTTCAATTTGAAAATTGAAAATCTATGAAATAAGTGGAAAAGTGGTAAAAACCTGTAGAATGCAAAAAACGTGGTAATGTTGGGAACATAAGAAGCACAGCCTGCCTGCTGAGAATTCGTCACTTATTTAAACCAACTGCTAAAGATACGACAGATAAGACCTAATTAATAATGCATCTGTCAAGTTACATGATTCTGTAGTTCGAGCAAGAGAAAATGCTGGTAAATCAAAGGTAAATCCAGAGGCGCTGGACCAGGGACTCTGCAGTGACCAGAGGAGAGAAATGCAGTTCCCCTACTGCCGCGATGTTCAAACACAGAGCGACATCTGACATAGGCAGTGTTGGGCTGTATGTAGACAGACAGCTGCTGAAAGGATAAAATGGAAGGTTTAAGAAAGGCCTACAGACCTGCAGGCCTATAAATAAGGGCTGCAGTACAGACGCTTATGAACACATGCAGGCAACTGACATGGTTGTTATAGGCACCTGGCAACACACCTTGTGTAATATTGCTTTCATTCAGAATTTTTCACTACTTACATACTTACTTACTCATGCCAATGATAAGAGATTCATTACCTCAGTAAAACTATTCAGGAGAAACTTCAGGTCTGTTACGTGTTTTACCGGATATAAGTGTAGAGGGCCGTGGTGACATTTTGAAGAGGTTCTCCTATGATTATTGCTTTTTTCACACATTTCCAATTTAGCCAGCCTTTTACAGGAGGCAAGCATAAGTTGTGGGATGTGGTGCATGATTTGTCATAATTATGAGTGGTTGATCGGACACTAAATGCCCTTAGATGGGCGGGGAGGTGATTTGTGTCGATGTTCTGCAGTGGTTCTGTCGTCAAAGAGAGACCACGTGGAAATCATTCTGTGACCATCAGAGATGCTCTTGCCTGTGAGAAGAAAGTAAAACTAGCTCTGCTGTTGTATATAGACTTCACAGGAAGTGAAATTGACCCCCGTCTTTTTGTTGCAAATTTCCATTTTTTTTAGAAATGTGGGAAATCCGACAGGCACATGTCATCTTGCACTTTGAAGACCCTTCTCCTCTTTTCATTAGTAGACTGCAGGCTCCCTTGCAGCCTTGGCCAGGATTAGTAGGCCAAAGATGGATGGATGGATGATTTCAACTTTTTTTTTTTCCTTGCACGCTCAGTTGCACATCACTGACACTGCACCCTCAGTGGGCCCAAGTGCCCTGGCTGTGTGCACATCTTGTGCCAGGCATCGATCTTCCTGTCTGTGCCTTTATTACCGCTCTCTGTCAGCGGAGATGTTTTTACACCGTGTCGCACAGCACGGCCAGGCACCTCTTCCCCATCCCTGTTTCTGCCAGAACACATTTCTGCCTTTTCATTTGCCCCCGTTTGCAAAATAGACACCCTTGAAGGGGAACTTGTGACACTATTCATGTAGCATGGAAATTCACAAGTATTCATAGCTTCTGCTTCCAAGTAATAAACTGGACCCTGAGTCACTAAATGCTGTGGACGGGGGGGGAGAGGGGGTTGATTATTGCAACACAGCGGAGGCGGCGTGATTATGGTTGCATACAGTTTTTGGCCCCTGGCTGCGGCTATGATTTCAGCCAGTAGAGCCGCCCCCCCCCCCCCCCCCACTCTTCCATTGACCGTGTGCTGCTTGGCTCTGGTTCCTGCAGATGACCCAGTCCTTCCAGAACCAGACCTTTCAGGGAGTGGTGCAAGCTTCAGACTTACCATGTTAACTGGAACAAGGCATGTGAAATTTTCTCGGGATGTAACTTGTCTGCGCTTGGTGTGATGCTCTTAAGAGGGTGTCATGTTTTGTTATGTCATGTAGTTGTTGTTGACGTGTTTCCTGTTGACTAGCAGCAGTATCCCACAGCATCATGACATGTTTTCAGGCTATTTTAATTTCTCCATTGGGGGGGGGGGCGAGTCAATGGGTGAGGTCTGCTGCCCCCCCATCCTTTTCTTTCATCCTTTCCTCAGTGTCTTTCCCAATGGTCCCCGCTCTCATCCCCAGCAGCCCCCGTGGATCCCGCTGAGCGCTGTGGCAGTCCCCGGCGTGACAGCTGCTGTCGTCTCTGAAGATGGCACGGCTGTCTATTTGCATGTGTTTCTGCACCCCCCCCCTCCCCCCCCCATGTTTTCATTTCGGGCTGCTCTGATTCCCACTTCTGCTGGCAGACACTCCCTCTGTCCGGCTACACTGCCTTGCCTTTTGATCTTCCCCACTTTACATTTCTGAGCGGCGGACAAGCATAACATGTCATTTACAGGACCTTCTTTCGCTGCTGGAGACACTGTGATGTGATCCGCGCTGTCCCCGACTGTCTGTCTTACCATTGTCTTTTAATGAGCTTGATTGTAGATTGTAATTAGGGTACATCTCAGGGTCGGTAGGGGGTGGGTCACGCTTTAACCTGATAAAGACCAAGGATCAGGCAATACTGAGCAGGTGGAAGCGACCGAGAGAAGAAGGAAATTGTTTTTGAAGAAAATATCCTCAGCAAAAATCATAGCACCTGGAAAAACAGATGTTCAGATTTCTGATTTCTTGTTGCACAACTTAATCTGTTAAAATTGCTAAGAAATCTTTTTAATTTTAATAAAATTTTTCACATTTTTTGATTTTTTTTTTTCTGAGTGTGAAAGCGGCCTTGGAGACATTAATAACATGGGAGACATTAATAACATTAAAATAAGCTTCAACTGAGAGTAAAGTAAAGGTTTGCTTTTCCTGTCTGTGTTTGCTGACGCTCCAGCCGGCATAACGGCGTTAGTCCTGTTTACATGTGACTGCGGCGGCTGGTCGTGTCGTCTTTGTGAATTTCATGGCAGTGATGATGGCCTTTGAAGTGAAGCTGGAGGGATTACTTGGGGGGGGGGGGGGGGGGGGGGGCAATGAACTGGAGCTGAACCTCTGAGAGCAAGAGAGATGATAAAGGCAGAGAAGACTGGATGGAGGGGAGCAGCAAAGGACTGACATGGCTTTTATGCGGTCGATGCAGCGCTCTTCGTGTGGCACAAGTGACAGGAGTGTGTGTGTGTGTGTGTGTGTGGGGGGGATAGATGTACATTTCATTGTGGGGACCAAATGTCCCACAGTCAAAAAACTAAAAATGCCAAAAGACTTGCATTTTGTTTGGTTACTTATGGTTAAGGTTAGGGCTGGGTAGGGGTTAAGGTCGTCATGCTGAGATTAGAGTTTCCCCATAGAAATGAATGGTCCCCACAAAGATATAATTACGAACCTGTGTGTGTGTGAAATGTGTAGAAGCTGTACCTGAAAGCCCTGGCTCGTTTGCTTTCATCTCCTTTTCAGCTATAATTATAATTAAGAAAGGAACTTGCTTCAGGTCAGTTACGGATGTGTTAATGCAGCTGAGAGAGGGTAGATAGATCTGTCATGAGTGTAAAGACTGCCTGAGCCTTTCACTGTTTGCGGACGCCTGTGTGCCTGCTCTTAGCTGGCTTCTCTTTGAATAACTGGGATTAAGAGCTGGAGTCTTAGGTTAGACAGCTCATCCAGTCAGTCTCAGTATTCTTTATGTGTCCTCTGAAGGCAGATACCTTCACAAAAGAGCATCAGTCCCTTAATGTCCCTTCTGAGTTAATCGTCAGCCGGTTTCCAGTGCATCTAAAGAAAATGACTCGTCTTTGTGTGAGGAACATCTTCAGACTCTTCTCCTCATGCATATTTTCATCTGTCAGTTGCTGATGTGTTTTTTTCTTATTACACGTGACATTCTCTCCACAGTGAATAGAGGAAAACTGCATATATATTTTGTTGCTGGATTTTGGCTGTCAAGTGATAAAAACTGTTTTGCTGCGTGTCTCTACAATGGGGTTGTAGTTTTGATGTTGCTGACATTTACGGATAGGAAAGATGGCAGAGGAATACCTTACCCAATGTGATGGGGGGCTCCTGGGGGATCTGTGACTCCAGCCGGCGAACAGGTGGCCGGGGCCTTGTGGCAGCACCCCGGGGTAGCGGGCACCTGTTGGGGTCTCAGGATATTTTTTGGACGGCTGCCAACCACACGGCCTTCAAGCCACGCCCCAGGGACCAACTGCGCGGTCTTCGAACCACGCCCCCGCGACGAACCGCACGGCCTTCGAGCCGCGCCCAGCGACCAACCGCACGGTCTTCGAGCCACGCCCCCGCGACGAACCGCACGGCCTTCGAGCCACGCCCCAGCGACCAACCGCACGGCCTTCGAGCCACGCCCCAGGGGACCAACCGCGCGGCCTTCGAGCCACGCCCCAGCGACCAACCGCACGGCCTTCGAGCCACGCCCCAGCGACCAACCGCGCGGCCTTCGAGCCACGCCCCAGCGACCAACCGCGCGGTCTTCGAGCCACGCCCCAGCGACCAACCGCACGGCCTTCGAGCCACGCCCCAGCGACCAACCGCACGGCCTTCGAGCCACGCCCCAGCGACCAACCGCACGGCCTTCGAGCCACGCCCCAGGACCAACCGCACGGCCTTCGAGCCACGCCCCAGCGACCAACCGCACGGGCCTTCGAGCCACGCCCCAGCGACCAACCGCACGGCCTTCGAGCCACGCCCCAGCGACCAACCGCACGGCCTTCGAGCCACGCCCCAGCGACCAACCGCACGGCCTTCGAGCCACGCCCCAGCGACCAACCGCACGGCCTTTGAGCCACGCCCCAGCGACCAACCGCACGGCCTTCGAGCCACGCCCCAGCGACCAACCGCACGGCCTTCGAGCCACGCCCCAGCGACCAACCGCACGGCCTTCGAGCCACGCCCCAGCGACCAACCGCACGGCCTTCGAGCCACGCCCCAGCGACCAACCGCACGGTCTTCGAGCCACGCCCCAGCGACCAACCGCACGGCCTTCGAGCCACGCCCCAGCGACCAACCGCGCGGCCTTCGAGCCACGCCCCAGCGACCAACCGCACGGCCTTCGAGCCACGCCCCAGCGACCAACCGCACGGCCTTCGAGCCACGCCCCAGGGGACCAACCGCAACGGCCTTCGAGCCACGCCCCAGCGACCAACCGCACGGCCTTCGAGCCACGCCCCAGCGACCAACCGCACGGCCTTCGAGCCACGCCCCAGCGACCAACCGCACGGCCTTCGAGCCACGCCCCAGCGACCAACCGCACGGCCTTCGAGCCACGCCCCAGCGACCAACCGCACGGCCTTCGAGCCACGCCCCAGCGACCAACCGCACGGCCTTCGAGCCACGCCCCCAGCGACCAACCGCACGGCCTTCGAGCCACGCCCCAGCGACCAACCGCACGGTCTTCGAGCCACGCCCCAGCAACCAACTCGAAAGTTCAGGGGATGTCACTCATCACATTACTAACTGAAACGCTGTTGGCTGTTATTATGACATTCACCGAACCTTGCCATAGCTCCCCCCAGATACTTTACCATTTCCTTCTTTGCCTCCCTCACTGTTCTCTCATTTCTCCGCTTTAGGAAGAGCGAGGACATCGGAAATCGCCTCCGGCTGCCCCGGAATTCCCCTGCCATCCTGTGCTGTTGTATTTAAACCCTGCCACACCGGCAGGTGTGGAAAAACTAGGTATTTTAATGGCACAGATGGTGAGGATGTGAATGGAGAGGCTCTTTGGCCATGTAAGGTCACAATAACATGGAATTTGTTTCGGTGTGATGCTTGCAGTGACGTAGAACAAACGAGAGAACAGTGCAACATGGACAGCAGTCACCACACAAACCTACTAATGAGTAAATTACTTAATAGTCGTCCCTGTTCCGGTCCCTTCCATGTTGTTTCATTCAGCAATGCAGAGACATTTTGGTCATAAGTGGGAGTTTTTTTTTTTTTTAAGTTGACCAGTCTACAATGACTGTTTCACTGCGGAAAATGTCAGGTTGTTGCTGTCTCTCTTTCACAGGCGGGGTCACCTTCCATGACACACCTCCGGAATCCCCTTCCCCGGGGAAGATTTGACCTTCCTGACAGGCCAGCAGTCATAGGGGCTGCAGTTTCATGCTTGATGATCAGTATTGGCCCAATTCTGGATCATCTGAAAGGAATTCTGCTGTACAGTCGCCTGGTTCCCCGTGCACAGAGGCACGTTAATGTGGTGACAAGGTCCCTGGGCTGTTTGCAGGACTTTTATCGGTTACGAAAATGAAAACGCGGAAACATTTTTGTAAAGAAATTAACATGAAAATGAAATTAAAAAAACAACTAAATGAAAACTATAAATATTTCTTCTGAAATCAACAGTAATCAAAAGTCTTCAGGTGTTTTCCCGCTGTTCCCAGTTTGCTTCCTTTACGCTGTGTGGCCACAGATTCTCCAGGTTTTGTCTTCCTGCTATGAATATAACACTACACAGTGTGTCTTTACATTATGAGTGCTGTAATTTGGGAAATCCCCGCTTAATACACTGAAAGTGTTTTATAATGGCAGGGGGAAATAATTAACAAGCTGGAAGTTTGTCTTGGCCGAGCCTTTCCTACTGCATGCATAGCAAAATTAATGCTTTAATAACACTGCAATCCCTGGCCCCGCCCCCCGGCTGGGATTCAGGAAGGTCTTTATCTGGGAGCTTTAAATCTATTGCAGTTTCTGATCCAGCTCCAACGGCAGTCCTGGGTGTTTGTGGGGAGTCAGGGGGAGGCACACAGCATAGAGTGAGTGAGTGGGTGGGTAAGTTGGGGAGGGGGGGTGCATCTACCACGGAACCACAGCTTGTGAGCGAGAGGGAGAGAGACGGAGGGAGAGACAGGGAGATGATCTCTCCAGCTAGGGAGGCAGGCAGAGGACATCTCCAACTGAAATGCAAACAGTGAGAGGAGGGAGTAGGAAAAACGAAAGGGGGAGGAACAGAGGATTCAGGAGGAGAGAGAGAGAGGGGGAACGAGCGTGAGACGGAGAGAAGGGGAGTGGGACGAAGAGGAGAGCAGCGTGGGGTAGTGCTGCACTCAGGAGATAAGAGGACCTCGCTGAAAACAACAGTGTGCTTCCTCACGCCTGGGACCCCAGGAGAAGGGAGGAGGAGGAGGAAGAGAAGGTGTGCTGTTACTCAACAGTGGAACATCTGCCCCCCCCCCCCTTGTTAGAGAAGACCAGAGACTCGGCTGTGCTGAGTCTTCCACAGGGAGGTGCTGGGGCGTCGAGAGGCACGACAGCTTGGGCACAGAGGGGCCGACTCCGGAGTGTCCAAGGCGGGGGAGGGGTTCCGTCATTCCAGGGAGGGTTGGGAGCAAAACGGGGGGGTCCTGAGCACCGACGGAGAGGAGGGGACCCGCTGGAGCCAGCCACATACCGAGCTCTGCCACCTTCTCACCGGGACACTGCGTTTTTGTAGGGGGCCGGCTATGGACGACACGCTCACCTGCAGCCCCGCCTCCTTCTCGCAGGTGTTTGGCCGCCAGGGACAGCTCATGCAGGCCAGTGAGTATCTCTCGCCCTTTTTTTTACCCCCCGAAAGTGACACCCTGCCTAGACTTATCAGGAATGAACCTGGGAGGTCGTTCTCATCCCCCTGGCTTGAGGATGGTCTGCCAGGGCTGGAATGCTGGGATTCCCTTCAGCTCCGGGTTTGAAGAACAAAGGTTCCGGCAGGCAGGGGCTTGAGTTGTGAGTCCAAAGCGAGCGGGAGGGGCTGGATGTTCTGATCGGGTCGCCGTGGTACCGCTGTGTCCTTCAGGCCCGTGAAATAAGATTATCTATCTGAACAAGAGCTTTTGTGCCAGGACTCATTACCTCATCGATGCTTAATCTTCTCGCCGGCCATCCTCGACCCGCACGTGGAGGCGCTGTGCGGATTTTGGCCTCAGGGTTCAGCCTTGCCGTTTATGGGGCTGATTTATCCAAAGTCGGAGTGGATAAATTTAGCTGGACCGGTCTGGCAGACAGTACATCCTAGCGTCCATTTTTTGCGGTTTCATGTTTGATGACCTTGCCTTTGAATAACGACTTTGAAGTAAATCGATGTTGCAATGCCATGTAACACAGTGTAAGTTGAGCTCGGATATGACCGACTAGCACCTGCTAACGTTTGTGTAAGAAATGCCTTCTGAAGAAGGCACACCGTGTTTGCAGACTGTAACACTGTAACCATCACCATGATGAGGTCCTCTTAGCAGGAGCCCAAACAAGAACTTTTACCCAGCGGTCAGCGTTTCTGCTGACTAGCGTTGGATGTTACATGTGATAGCATGACGTGACAGGAGCTGAAAGGCATTTGTGGTGTGTTTCGCTGGGTCATACCTTCATGTTACTTATGGACTGGAGGTCTTCCCTACATTCCTTCTCCTCTAGCCATGTATCCCACGATCGTCATAAACGATACAGCACTGTTTGGGGGGGAGAGTTGGAGAAATTCTATTCAATCCAGCGACCTTGTCAAAATTTGCAGGAGATCGATGCTTACTGTGCTCTCCCCAGAATGCCATTGGTTGGCCTGTCTGTTGTACATGTTGAAGTGCGTGTGTCTGTGTGTCTGTGTGTGTGTGTGTTGATACCTGACAAGCATTTCTAGATGTGAAGTATGCAAAAAACGCAACAGGAAGAATTCCTCCTCAAAGATTTTTTTAAAATAAATAATGCTCTTTGTCTGAATATTTCAGAGCCTCATTAGTACCATCGTTGGGTATGCAGGATAAGCATCGCTGCTTTCCGCCTGCGACACGATCAGTATTAAAATTCTAGATTTGGCTTTGAGAAGCTAGGAGCCTCCATCGAGAAACATCTGAATTCGGGGATGAGATGATCCGTCTCTCAGAAAGCACCAGAACGGATGTTTAAAGCTGCCGTGGGCCTCTTATGTTTTTAAAACTTCCTCCCAAACATCATCAGGGATTCAGAGGTCAGCATACAGCGGGTGGGTGTCTCTGTTGGTGTCCATTCAGGTTCAGCCTGAAAGCTTTTCAGAACGTCATGTTCGAGACACCAGACATTCATACGTAGTGCTTTTTTCCCTCTCAAACGGAGAGGTTGTCTCCTGTAAATTGTTAGAAGGATGCTGAGCTATTTTTGACTTTGCTTGCTTTCACTGTGCCTCGTTCATTTAATTCATGTTTTATTTAACCCCCCCGGCTGCCTGAGCGAGGCCGGCAATAAACATCCAGCCCTTTCTAACATGTACCTCCCCCGGCTCAGAGGGAGGTCCGTACACTGACGAGATAAAAACTCGTTACTACATCTGGCTCAATGACTTGCCGGGAGACAACAATGATAATAATGGAACGATTTTGGTTTTAAACCGATCACCGTGTCCCACAGTCCCTTTTATCCTGAGAAACGTTTATTCTTTGGTGTAGATTCCACAGGAGAAGCCTACATTTCCTGTAGGACATATTTCTCCTGCTGCAGTCCCAATGTTCTGCTCAAAGATGACAAAGCTTCTCAGGGTGACTTACCTAAGTTCGCTGGTCAGATAAACCTTGGTGCTGACAGGCCATTGGAGTTCTCAGAATAGCTCAGTCGCAGGCCTGTTCTGTGCTGCTTCGGAGGCTCGACGTGGCCAGCTTCAGAACGGAAGTGCGACGAGCCAGTAGCCTGTCACTTATAACCTGTGCATCAGGGCAGTTTATTACCATCGGCTGCCTTTAGTCCTTTCCTGCCAAAAATCCTGCACATTGTAACTGTGTCCTTGAGCCCCTTCCATGGGTTTTGATCTTATGTTGTGAGTTCGCAGTGAGTTTGCGGAGTTGTCCTGCGGGCCACGCACCCCCCCCCCCTTAGTGGGGCTGGTATGACACATTACATTTGGAGGCTCTTTTGCATTTCCACAGCAAATTATTTCCACTTGGGTGGAAATAAACCCTCGGCATTTGCTTCTACACACTGACGTGAGATGCGTTTATGACTGCAGAAAAAGAGAGTGAGTTTTACATGTGACCTCACAATGGAGCAGGAAGAGAGGAAAGCCCAAGATTGTCAGTGGTGATTTGTAGTACTGTTTTTGAACAGAAGTCTATCTGAAAAACGGTAGCTTTCTGTCAGGAAGGCTGTCCCCAGGGCACCGAGACAGCCATGGAGGTTAAAACGGAGTCTTCGTTAATGAGGGCATGTTTTATTCATGCCTACATGTGTACCCTGGCTTTTAGTAGGGTGGCAAGACACATACAAAGAGAGGCCTCACTGTAGGACGGGTGATTGGAGAGTGACGGAATGTGAGGATCGCTTGCGTGCAGACTGCGTTACGTGTGAGGGCATTTGCGGGGCGTGTGTTGGGTTACTGCTGGTGTTACTGCAGGTGATATCAGAGTATAAAATGAGGTTTAATGACATTTATTCTCAGTGAAAAGTGTGATGTATGTTTTTTGCCCTTTCATGTTGGGTCTCACACAGGTTTTTCTTTTAAAAACTCAAAAATATACCTGTTTTTTTTCCCCGATATATGCTCTTTTGGTTTCCAGTCCCAGGGCAGCGGGATTCTCAGGCTTCTCTGGCTCTGTAATGACCCGGCATTTGCTGGGTTGGCACATGAAGGGGTAGCAGGTGGCAAAGTGATCGGGGCCGTGACCTCATAACCTTACGTCTCGAGTCCCAGGGAGCTTCACTACCTAAATTATCCTTGCAAAAATGAATGAAGGTTGGTGTTCTTGCACTGACCGTTGACCTTGACTAGAAGGCATCTGTATGAAGGATAGAGTAGGATAAGTCTGTAGTCACCCTAAGTGACTTGACAAACACCTCTGTGGCCTCCATTGCCCTGATCGCGCCACCCCAACCTTCATCTTATCATCTGCAGTTGACCGCTCATAACAGTGGCTTCACACCCATCTGGCCATGCAGCACGAGGCCCGAACACTGATTCCAGTTTCCCGTTAGCAGTCTTCCTCACGTCTCATTAACGCCGCCTTGGCCAGTTGTCTGAGATGTATGTAATTTGACACTCTTATCTTTGGGGCCGTTGCTCAGGATGGAGGAAGGCGCCAAGATGACTCTGATTAAACTCACACACCTACTTGGTGCCTTTATCCAAAGTGACTTTAATGACTTAATAATTTTCCACTTGGGTGACTTGCTGGGTCTTGTGCCGCCTGGCTCCGGGTTCGAGTGTTTTGCATCTGAGAGCTTATGCATCCTCCTTGTTCTTGTATGGGTGTCTTCTGGGTGCTCAGGGATTCCTCTGGCATCTCAGAGAATCAGAAGTTCTAAATTGTCCATCGGGTGTGACTGTGTGTGTGTGTGTGTGTGTGTGTGTGCGCTCACGCACGCCCGCTCTGACTTTTGTGACCTTGAGTGGATAAGCAGCTGCTGAAAACTTACCGTAAAAGTGTCACGGTGAAAAATTGTAAACGTTTATATAAATTCTTTCAATTCATGACACATGATTTTTTTTTTAAACACTTGGCCATTTGCAATATAGTTAGGAGGACCTAAGACTGCAGAACCAGCTGTGGCTAATTGGTAGCTAGCTTAAGGTTCTTTGAATCTTTTTTTATTCAGTTGAGTAAAATTCTGGTTCTTGATCAAACATTGATTGTCGCGGACGGGAACGGTGGGGGCGGGACCAATGCCTTAACTCTCTTTGGGTGTCTTGTGGTGTGGGGAGGCAAAAATGACCATGAAGAAGATGCAATGGACTAGATAGTGGTGGGCGTATGAGGGCGTAGCAAAAGCGGCATGATTGACTCTCCTGGGGGCTCATGTTTGTGTTTAGACTTGGGTCTTCACAGACAGGAAGTCGGTAGTTCTACTCCTAATTGGCAGGAAGTGTGTACAGAATTCTGGTGCTGTGTGTGTATTTGCAAGCAAGGCACTGGGGAGAACCACACGTGGGATTGTTCCCAGCAGATAACCGTACCTCTCTTCCAGGAACACGACCGTTTACTTGTTCCCAGCAGTTACACAGAGATCAGCGAGAAAGTCTGAAAAACACCGTCTCCTGGTTTTTGAACCAGAAAGACGCCGATTTCCTTAACGTAAGCTCTTTCCCCACCTCATCTCTGGATTTATGTGTCTCGTATCCATTCGCCCCAAATGAACACTAGGCAAACACACAGTAAATACTTAATGCGCCCTGTGTGGTACGTAAACGCTTTGCTTGCGCACGTGAGAGCATCGGGGAGCACGTCGCCAAAGACGAGCAAGCCGAGTCCATGCCAGGGCTGAAGGCCGTAGCGGATCAGCTCAGATTCGCCCTGCCAGGTGTTAGCGTGAGCATCGCTCTGTAATAGGGCCCCAGCCTGGGTAGCCAGAGGGATTACACAGTGCGAGGCTGCTGTCCCCGGGAGAAACAGATGTTTGGCATTGGGGGTGGTGAAAATAAAGGACTCCTAGCCCTGCTCTAACGGGATTACCCCCCTCCAGGCGGTTATCCAGGTCTCCAGTGTCGTTATGCACCTGCCCAAAGGTTATTACATTGCTGCAGATGGTCTGATTTCTGATTTTGCCGCTTTTGTCCAATGGAAGCCATAGAGTTACCATTCTACTGATGGGATTTAATGGCCTTGGGGAAAGAGGGAGCTCGGGGTGAGCGCCGACCCGTTACGCCCTTAGTGATCATTTCATTGGCGATTTTATGTAATATTGAAGCCATCTGTGAGCTGGGCTCCCGCTTCGAATGATTTAGCTGAGGCAGTCAGCCAAGCTAGTAATCAATCAGTAATCAGGTCTTTTCTGAGGAAAAGGCAAATTTCGATACGAGGAATATTCCAGACTGAACTCAAGCACTAAATATTATTTTGGTGTGTAACCCCAACTGCCAAACATTTGTACGTATCAAATATGTACATATAAGTTCAATATTTTTATTCAAGATGATCACTTGACAAGCCCTGTCGGGGGGGGGGGGGGGGGGGTGGATGTGGCCCTATCAAGCTGGATTTGTAACCCTCCATTTCCTTTGGCACTGAAAAACCCTGATGTGGCGGAAAGTGCGGCCTGCACTCTCGCAGGCTGATTTCCTGTGGGATCCTGCATCCAGCCCCTGGCCCACATGATTTGCAAGCCCTTCATACTTCACCTACCACCGAGTTCTTCCCACATCCTGCAGACTCATCTCTGCCGGGGGAATCTGTCGCCGATGTCAGGAACCGCGTGTCCGGGCCACTGGGGACAGAGATGGCAGGATTCTGCTGAAAAGGTTCACCTCTAAATTTGGTTGGGTGAGCTGAGACGGGTGGATCACAGTGACAGTACATCTCTATCTGGCTATGGAGATGATTCTGTTTGGCATGAGGCACTGATGCCGACCATCCTGGTTGCTATAAAGGAAATGATGCTGATCCTGTGTGTCTGTGTGTCTGCTGTAATGTCATCATGCCTTCCGATCCTCTAGCTGCATGCACACCCCTCCCCCCCAACTACATTTTGGGACAAGAAGCACGTTAATGCTTTTTAGTAGGGGGAATCAGCGAGGGGGAGTACTCTTGTTGCGGTGCGTACATGCAGTGCGTGAGGGGGACATCTCACGTAATAACATTTGACATAGTGCCATGCTGTTTATCGTCCATGGTGTTTGTCTCCTGTTTCATATCCATCCACGGCCGTCAGCCGACATTCCAGAGCACAGCTTTACACTGTCAGCTTAACATCAGTGTCAGCTATCACTCCTTACACATGACAGTGTCTATACAAGTAGGCAGTAGTAAAATATCCCATGTTTTCTGTCATTGAAATTTTCTCAAATCCACAAACAGGGACGGATTATGGGTTGTGTGGGCCCCTGGGCAAAATGTTCGCGAGGGCCCCCCCCCACCACCACCAGCACCACCACAATTCAAGGGCCCTTGGCAGCCAAACACCCTCCCTATAGGGTCAGGGGCCCTTGTAGGCAGAGGATCAAAGACTGTAGGCCCTCTAAAATAGACAAACGAAAATACATTGTTGATAAGCGTTGCAAATTGTTTTGGGCTAGGGGCCCCACGGGCCCCCTGCACCCCAAGGGCCCCTGGGCAGCGGCCCCACTGGCCCGGTCCGTAATCCGTCCCTGTCCACAAGTTTGATATATTAATAAAAAACGTTCCGCAGTATAATTGTGTGTTTAGCTTCAGTTCTTTGTCTTCACAATGTAGGAAGACGGTAACATGCGCCAAGAAAGACTGAATCAGGAAGAGGGAAATCAACAGACATCACATACCCTTTCTACACATGGCATTGCTGAATGATAAATAAATGTTACTCTAAAGCCACTCTTATTGTGTGTGTGTGTGTATGTCTGTCCTGCCTGTTTACTGGTGTCCAGTACAGAGTGTACCTTGCCTCATGCTGTGTGCTGGGATTTCTGTAGCCAAGGCTTTCTGAGAGTTTACTGAAGGCAGATGGGCATATACTATACTGTTTTGTTTGTGCAGAACTCCACATTGAGACTCAAATCTTAATCATTTGGACTGCATAAATGCTCATTTGACTGCCTCTGCTGGCCCCTGGAGGATGGGCTCCCCCTTTGAGTCTGGTTCCTCCCAAGGTTTCTTCCTCCTAGGGAGTTTTTACTTGCCACTGTCGCCTCTGTCTTGCTCACAGGGGGCTTTGGGCAGGGATAATGTAAAGTGCTTGGACAGAATGTAATGTTGTGAAAATGTGCTATACAGATAAAACTGAATTGAACTATTCTTAAAGTAAGTAAGGTCAACAGGAATTGTGCCACAATATAGGTGATCATTATAGGCAAAATGCTCCCCCACTGGGCTTTGATCACTAAATCACAGTACCATCCACTCACTGCAGGGGGAGCTAAAGCACAACATACCATTTGGGTTTCTCTCTGCCTGCAAGGCTGTTTCTGCCATTCAAATTTCATCAGTATTCTACACAGAGCCTCAGCACCTGTCTGTGGAGCCACACTGATTTTTTTTTTTCATGGAAAAAAAAATCACTAAGAAAAACCTAAGAATTACACGCATTTACATCATTCATTTGCGAAAGACCTACGTTCAAAGAGACGCAGGTCTCAGCCATCGGACTGGCTGGTTTCTCCGAACTCCACAGAAGTTTTGTAAAACCTGATTAATTTTCCTTCCAGTGTGACAGGCGGTTGGATGCGAACATTTCCAGTTTAGTTTTTCTGCTCATTCTGCTTGTGCTCCCAATTTCTCAAGAGGTTTGCTGTGAATTGCGTCCTCTGGTTTCATTAATTTCCTTTCCCTCTTCTTTTTTCCTCTACAGGTCATTGGTCTATTTCATCAGCATGTTGAATGTGACTGGTTCTTTGTAATCAGGCTGTCTTTAACTGACATCCATTGGCTCATGGTCACTGCTCACCTGAGACCTGAGAGGGTGTGGCCTTAATGCAGTGGCTGCAATGACTCCATCTTAAAAATGGCATCTTATCAGTTGATCTACGGTCCCTGCATGGCAGAACATAAAATAATTCTTTATTCTCCATAGACTCCACCTCTATAGTCTGTTAAAACGGAGTAATGAAACTGAGGCTGTATTCCAAGACTCACGAACTTTATTAGTGATGTTTTGTTGGGTGACTGAAGTTATTATAATTGGGTGGACAGAATCCAAAATGGGTCCAGATTCTAAAGTGGTTTTAATTACAGGCAGATCAATAAGCACCCAGGTATTACCATTGTGTTTACCTTAATGAGAGTTATTGGATTAACCTTTTTTCCAGGATGAGAATTTGGTTCAGCCTCATTAGTCTATAGTCATTAGTTTGACTGGGCTTTTTTTCCCCCTCGTCCATGTGATACATAGCGCTGCTCCTGCTATATCAGTGTAACTAACATCCACCGCATCTCGATAAGACCTTTCCTTTACTCTGTATGTGTACCACAAGGTGGCACTGTTGTGTCATGAAATCAAAGTGTATTTCACAATGGCTCCTGTCCTATGCATTGCCTCTGTTTTCACAACTGAGAAGCGACAGTAAGCGCGAGTGAAATAAATCCATAGGCAGGTATCAAAGATTACATTTCATTGTTTGCTATGATAAAAAAAATACTTAAATGTTTTTAAAAAGGTTTAAATTAAGATGTTGGATTTGCTTTGGATATCAGGCGGAGCTTACTGTGGCTTATCTCAGAAGTACCTGGAGCCAATGACATGGCCTTATCGTTTTCACTGGGCTGCCTTCTTGACAGCTGTCATGTCCAAGGAGACAACTTGATGTGTTCAGCTTGGTGTGTCGCAGTTTGGCTCCTTTCTGTCTTCGCTGTAGCTATATGGGCTCAGTAGGTGGCGTGTCTGTTAAGGAAAACCTGGGTTTGTGCTTATAGTCTTTTTGGGGAAACCGTTGGACTTGATGTAGCTAGTCTGAGTAACCTTCTCTGGTCTACTGGAAATTTTGCTTAAAATGTTGGGTGAGCATCTTACTCCATCATACTCCATCATACTCCAGCTGTGATTGGTAGTTCTTCTCAGGCACGAGTAAAAATGCAAGTGTCATTTGGTTATTTAAGAAAGGATGCAAGGATTATGGTTATGGAAACGCAGCTGGACATGGACCGGATCTTTCATATTCCAGACAGAGGATGTCAGGCACGGAAACGCGAAAGAGATTCAGGTTGTGCTACACAGAAGCGTCTGCACTATGTGTCAGCCCAGAGATTAAATGCAATTTTTTTTCTCATAATGTTCAAATGACGAAAGTGATTTTGCTGTTCCTGTCAAACTTCAATGTGCTTTAAAGTGCCTGGCCTTTAAAGGAACCATTAGTTATACAGAAATCCTGCTCAGTAAAGGATAAGAATTATTCTGAAGTTTTAAAAGTGGGATTAGTGTGTACTGTCAGTCACTGTCCAGATTAACCCAATGTGGACCAATAAAGTAACCAATCAGAAAATAAGCCAGTCTGTGACTGACAGCACACACTAATCCCACTGTGGGTTCCAAAGCCCCCCGCCCCCCCCCCCCACCGCGGCTTTCCATCATGAAAAAATAAACTAATCCACTTTGCCTTCACAGACCATTTTGCATACCAGATTGCAATTAAATTCTTTATGAAAAGAGCGTTGCAAATTGTGTACTTGTGGATATGAGATGGTGATATCAGAATAGAGAGAGTGATGTCTTTACACAAACGCAGCTTCTTACGCAGAGAGCGCTGGAGGAAGCGCGCTGAGCCTGTTAGCTTGCAGCGTGTTGGCGAGGGGCCGGAAGGTGCCGTCAGCATCTTGCCGTCCGGCACACCAGCTCCTGCCTATTACTTGTCGTCCACTTCATCCTGTAATGTAATTGGAGCAGGTGGCGTCTGGACTCTCTGTCCCATAAAGAGCTGTTAATAGCCCGATGCTGTCTTGGCAAGCCGGTCAGAGTAAGAGTGACCGTAAGACGAACGGAGGCCAGGATCCGAAGCGGGCAGGGGCCGAGAAGGGCTGCCTCAGCAGGGCGCTCAGCAGACCCGACGTCATACTGCTGCGGCACTAAAACCCACAAAGACAACCTAAATTTTATCAAAATCTATGAATGCGATAGAAAAACTGAAAATGCCAGTAAGCTTGTATTTTATTTGGTTACCTATGGTTAAGGTTAGGGCTGGGTAGGGGTTAAGGTTGTCATTGTTGGGGATTAGGGTTTTGCCAATAGAAATGAATGGATGGTCCCCACTGAGATATGAATACAAACATGTATGTGTGCATGTGTGTGTGTGTGTGTGTGTATGTGTATGTATACACTCTTGAAAAAAAAGGTAAAAATGCATAGCTCTGCTTGTCACTGGGGCTGTACCCTCAAGGGTCTGCCAATTATACCCTTAGCTGCAGTTAAATATACATTTTAAGGTACAGCAATGGACTCTGAGGAACATGTACCATTGATGGTACATTAATGCTGTTTATGCCTTTGGGATGTTCCTCAGGGTCCATTTCTGTACCTTAAAATGTACAATAACAAGGGTACAGAGCCACTGACAAGCAAATGTACAAATTTTTACCCTTTCTTGTATATACATACATACATGGGGGCGGCATGGTGGTGCAGTGGTTAGCACTGTTGTCTCACACCTCTGGGACCTGGGTTTGTGTCTCCGCCTGGGTTACATGTGTGTGGAGTTTGCATGTTCTCCCCATGTTGTCGTGGGGTTTCTTCCGGGTACTCCGGTTTCCCCCCGCAGTCCAAAAACATGCTGAGGCTAATTGGAGTTGCTAAGTGTGCCCTGCGATGGGCTGGCCCCCCATCCTGGGTTGTTCCCTGTCTCGTGCCCATTGCTTCCGGGATAGGCTCCAGACCCCCCCCCGACCCAGTAGGATAAGCGGTTTGGAAAATGGATGGATGGATATATATATACACACAATGTGGATTTTATATACATACACACACCCACACAAAATAAATATGTACCACTAAGCACTGTGTACTGCTGTTTAGAGCTCTGAACATAAAAATGTGTGATGTTGTGATGCAGCAATAACCTGAATTTGCCCCCTCCCCCATCTCTGAAACGATCTGTCCCAGCTGTACAACTAATGACCTCTTCTCCTGAATAGAAACTGAAACTGCCTGAATCATTGACTTATCGAATTATTGTTCAGTACAATGAGCATCAATGTTCATTCACCAACAAAAGGACTGGACAAAGAGCTACACAATGCTTTAACATGTGTAACTGTTGGCCGCACCAGTTCGTGTTTAAATTTTACTCCATGAATCTAGTGTTTGATAAGAATTTGGTGTTTATAATGTAAAACATACAAAAATATCCGTACTTCATGTAAGTGGATAGCTTGAAGATGAAGGGGCATAAATGTGTTTTGCAAACGGTGTGAGTTTACGGAAAAGTATGTCTACGCAGGCAAAGTCAACGCAATCACACTGATCCGTGGGGAATGGTACAGAAACACAGAACCGGGAAAGGAGCCAAGCGATACCAGCAGAGATGCGGGAAATACTGCATCTCCACTCGTGGGCGAGTTTGTCAGCAAGGGTAAATACATAAGCTGGCGCCGCCGTGCGTGGGGGCTGCACAGCGCGTGAGAAATTCCCGTCTTATGTGCTACGATCACGCACACATTGTATTCGCGTGACTTTAGCCCCTTGCCCAAAGCAGGCTTGAGCAAAGGCACGGACGGCTGAATATGCCCCCTCCCCCAGTCTTTATTGCACGGTGACTGTCTGCGGTTCTCACGGTGTCCGCCCACTAGGGCTGGTGCCGACGGACCGAGTTCCGGGGAGACGAGCGACTTCTTGCTGGACCGCTGTGGATCTGTCATCCCGAGGAAGGTGAGATTTACTTTGCCTGAGGGGCAAACATGCGTTTTTTTCCCAGCGCAAAACTGAAACCGGTATAACATTAAAGTCTGGTCTCGTACAGTTTTCAACTTTCCCCAAAACCCGCAGACGTGCGTTAATAAGACGTGAAACTGTGTGTCAGCTTTAATTTGTGGTTCATTACTTACGATTACAGTTAACAAGGTCTGTTTGTTTGCACACTGTGACTTTTTCCTGAAGTACGGAAATGAATGTATCCCAAATGTGATTTATTTTTATTTTTACGACGTAATCATTTTCCCAGGTGTATAAACGTGAACGAACAGCACCGATGGCTCCTTAGCTGCTGTTTCTACCATCTACCGGCTCATTTTTTATCTGGACGTTGCATTTTATCAACGGGCACCGTTGCGCCGTAAATTAACGCAGGAGTGTTTTATACTCCATGGAAAATTGTGCGATTTGTCATGGTCAGGTTCCTCACCTTTCCAGTGAACGAGGTGAAGTTTCGAATAATGTAATTAATTATAATTGATTATTTGCACGTCCCGATGTGTGAGTATTCGGTTTAAATCGCCTTTAAATGAGAGAAACATTTTAAAATATTATATTCTTCATGTTTCTGGGATTTTGCCCGTCTTGTCACCGAAGTTTGGCTTTCTGTGGGCTATGGCAAACATTTTTTAAATAATATTTAAATGCGGCACTAAAGTTTGGTCCGTCATACTGTCGTTTCATTTGTCTTTACCCAATGTACCTTTTCAGTTAATTTCTTCGTGGTAGTCAGTGATTTCTAAGTATAAGTGAGATCGTCTGTGTACTGAAGCCTTCATGTGGACTGCGGTGGTGTTGAGGGTGTCTTCACTGTGGTCAGACCACTGCTCTGTGACTTTGTGAGAAAAGGGAGAAGCTGCAGATCTCATGAATGGAAAAACTTCCCTACTTAAATAAATGTCTAAACTTCCAGCTATTAACAGAATACATTTCCCGGTAGGGGTCGCGGTAATTCCCAGACCTTTTAAGAATATATTAACAAAAAGTATCCCTTTCTCCCTTTGTTCTTGTGGTACATCATTCTGTATGTGCTGTGATTTATCACTGGATTCCACTGCTGCTGTCTTTGCTTTCTTAATCTTGACCTTCGAGAAGCCGGCTCGTGCACCACGATCAAAGCGAGGTGTAGGGAGAGGCGGGCCGCTGAATCGCGTTACGGAAATGAGAGATTGCAAGTCATGGGTGCTTCAATATTAAAGTCAAGGTGAATTACCATCTTCATCCAGGGACCCTCTAACGCAGACCATAAATTTGATTGGTCTCTGCTGTTTATCGACTCCTGGTTTTCCTGTGTTTTAAGTGAACTGCCCTCGTGGGACTCCAGTGTAATGTGTATTCCATTGCTGCAGGAAAGACTGGTCCTCCGACAGCGAGAAAACCAAGTTCTGGAAATGACTGAATGTGCCGCCCCCCCATGCCAAATCATTTTATGTACAGAGATAAATGGGGCCATTTTGTGTCCCTAGGGTTAAACTATTGACGGAAATCCCAGAGAGAACTTTCCATCTCTGTCAGGTTAGAAGTGAGCGGTCGGGCTGCCGGGGTGAGAAGCTCTTTTGTCCGTTTGTGAATCACTATCAGAATGAACCTTACACCTGTTTCTGTCAGAGTTAATCTGCCTTACTCACACTGTGTGAAATTATGGGGTATAATTTGGGCTTCTGCTGTTTGCAGCTGAGAGGTGGATAGTTCAGGTTCCAGAAAGTAATACTCCGGACCAAGATTTTGCTTCAACCAACCAGTTCACTACTGTGTGATTGTGACTCTTTATAGTCAACTGGTTGGTTGAAGCAAAATCTTGGTCTGGACTTTTACTCTCTGGGCCTGAACTGTCCCTCTCTGGTGAAGCCGTAACATGCTTGTGCAGGGAAATCTGAATGCTGCAGAAATTTCACTTTGACATAAAGCCAGTTAGGTTAGTTTCCAGTGACAATGCCTGGAGAGGCCTCTGAGGTACGAGACACAATCAAGGCAAATGTGTAACATTATTGCAGAAAATCCATCATTTTGTGTTATCGATTTATGTGAATTTTCCCACCGAGTTAAAAACTCATAAGAGCCGCTTCAAACCATGGCTGCTTGCACCTTTTACTTTTTAATAGTTCAGGTGATTTTTTTTAACCAGTGAACATAGACAATGTAGAAACTAAGTTCGGGATGAATGTTGTGATTTGCTGAATTTCTTCCTTTGTTCCCCATAATTCCGCAACTTGACAGGCACAGTGGTATTTTGAGGGCCTGCCTTAGTCACATGGTCAGAAGGTCATTTGCAGTCAAGTGTTGTTGCTATGGCAACACAATTCAGCATCGAGAAGCTAGGGATGCAGCAAAGCAGAGGCTGCTGGTTGAGATGCAGCAATGTGGAGGCAGCAGAGTGGGCGGGGCCAGTGCAGGAGCCACAGAGGGGGCAGAGTCAAAGTGGTGGCAGCAAAGAGACACGCTACTCAAGTCTAAAGTTGACATAACTCAAAAGATTACCAGTCAGCTGAGAGAAGCCCTTCAATTTTAAAACCACCTTACCCGTAATTCTGAAGGCGAAAATGTTCGGAATTGCCAGTGTGGTGAATCTGACTCTGCATGTTTGATATAATTTTGTGAGACTCCTGACACAGGTTGTGTAAAGAAGCAGAAATTGTTTCTTAGTTCTTACCAGACCTCACATTCTGAAAAAGTCTTATCAGATTTCTCGTTTGGGTTCTTTCAAGTGTTTAACATCTCATCAGCGCCTTTTATCTGACTCACAGAGTACCTGTCATGGCAACCGGCTATCGGCAGTGTGGAATGTTTACACATTTAATTGTAATTTATTGCAGTCGCTGGTGCGTGTGTTTGCTCCTTGGCACTATAATAGATATCAATGAGGGGTTCTGTGCTTGGCCGTGCGGCACTTAGCTAACCCTGCAGCCTGGGCTGGTTCAGTCTCTCTAAGTGTGGCCCCGTTCCATTCCTGTTGGTCTGGGTTCTCCAGTGCTGATCCTGCTCACTTTGCTTTTTAGTTCATTATGTTCCTTTATGGTTCTTTTTATTATGTTCCGTTTCACTTCATTGCATGCGGTCTTTGCGGTACACAGTTCAAGCTGACAGAGCAGGCAGCAAAAGTCAGTAGTGGAATCCAGTGAACTGTGCTGGAGAAATTGGGGGTGGGGGGGGAGGGGTCGCTTGAGTTTGCAAAAGTCAGAGGAAGCCTGTGGTGACACATTCTGGGCAGCACTGAAAGCTGGCTTGTTTCACACTATACTGGATCCGGGATTCTTTTCGTTCCAAGAATGTTTCCTGGGCACGTCTGTGTCACTGCGCTGCGCATCCGTGAGCAGCAGGACATCACTTATCTGGCAGACGGGCCTTTGGTTTCTCAGTCGCCGTGGTTGCAGTCCTGTCTCTTCATATCACCCCCCCAACCGTTACCCTCCCTATGGCGTTAATGTTTCTTCTCTTATGGTGGTCTTGGTGTCTTGAGGGTGGGGTTTGGGAAGGGGTGGAAAATTTCCAGAAACTTTTCATTCCATGGGAAGTTTAAGCTTGGGAATTTTGGAAATACTCTAAGCTGGAAACTTTCCATGGGAGTTAATGGGACAATTCCCGAAATTTCACAGCCCAACTTGAGGGGTCATTATAGATAATAACTGAATTTCTGATGGCTGTTTTTTTTCCCTTCACTGCTGACTGTCCATTAAATCAACTGTTCATGTTTTCCGGCTGCTGCGACCTTCATTTCTCATTCACTCTCTCTTCTTCCTCTTCCTCTATAGTCTCCCCCTGTCTTGCTCTTTTGCAGCTGGGCTCTGAATGGTGCCTAATTGAAACCCCTGTCTCCTGTCTAAATCCCTTGGTACATTCCCTTGCATGCCCCTAACTCAGGCCCTTATTGTTTGACGCGCCTCTGAAACATCTTGAACGATCTCAGAAGCAGCTGGTGGACCATGTGGCTGTGCTGGTTTGGCTGCAACTTTAACCTCAGTACTAGGCTTTGACTTTGAGTCTCTTTGGCAGAGAGTGCTGACTTTCATTGTGCAGTGTTTTCTTCCGAGTGCGTTTTTTTTAATACTGTTTTAAATTTGATGTGCAAAGATGTTGCTGTGTGGAGTCACACTGCAGGTGGAGGTGAAGCCTGCTGTACCTGGGCAGAGCCCTGACCAGGGGCTGTGGGTCAAACCTGCCGCCGTCCTTTGAAGTCCCAAGGGCTGGGAAGCGGAGAGCGAGTCCCAGGGGCGGGAGATGATGTGCGCGCTGTCGCCATGGCGATTGGTGTGGTGTGTGCTGCATAACTTTTTATTTTACGGATCTGGGTGATTGAGCTGGGTTTTCACGGTGAGGGTGTGTGTGTGTTTATGGGGGGGGGGTTCTCCTTCATTTTCATTTTAATTAACTCTCCAATTGAAATATTGAAATTGGCAGTGTAGAAAAAGGAATACGACCGTCCTGTGAAGCTCATTAGTTTTATCTCCGCGATGCGGACGGGTAGCCACAGTCCTGGTGTCTCTCCGTGCGAGGAGTCTGATCTAATGATTTGAGTAATTGGTGAAGCCTCCACCACTGGTGGCGGGTGGGCCCCCCCCCCCAGTGCTTTAGGGCCACATTGTGGGAACACAAACATGGACCCTGTGATCCCGATAAGGTGATTTTTTAGCCAGAGGCGGGATGTCGATTTGACGGCAGCGCCTGTGTGACCCTCGCTGCTTAAGCCACGCCTCCGTTTCAGCTGCAGCTCTGCAGTTAAACGTGCGGCAGGGGCCATCCATCTGTGTGTGTGCGCCGTGTGCGTGTCAGTGGAATGTGTGCGCGGTGGGCTGAGGGGGTGGCAGGAAGGTGAGCGGCTCTTGACAACGACACAGATAGCTGCTTGTCTTGGGAGGAGAGGAAACGCAGTGATTCAGGGCAAACCCTGCATGCTAAGACAAACTCGGAGCTTGGATGTGTGGCTTGAGAGAGCTGACACCCATAAAATCAGCAGTATTCACTTAGCCTGCTCATTAGGAATTCCTGCGCCGCCCCCCAACTCCCCCCCCCCCCCATCACCATGCTTTTCTTCTTAAATTCCTTTCTGTTACTGTGTAACATTGTTGAACTCCGGCTGAGGTGAGGAATGCACTTTTGCACCACTGTACATTCCCACTGTCGTTTCAGTTAGAGCCGCTGAGCGACACTGAATCACTCAGCGTAACACACCTGTCGATGACGGTAATGCTAACAGTCTTACAGACATCTGAGGACGTGACCCCCGACCCCAGTGTTTTTATGTGATTTGCGCTGTTCTGCTGAACAAAAATGTTCGGGGCTTTTCCAGGAGAGGAGCGAGTGCCAGAGGGATTCCAGAGTCTTCCACTGAATCCCATGACAGTGAAACTGGAGATTATTAATCTTGAGGCCCCTCATCAGGAATGTTACGGGGTTGGGTTACAGTCAGCGTTACTGAGAGGAGCTGGGTTTGGCTTGCTGATGGCTCTCTGGCGCTGTAATAAAGGGCCTGTTCCCGATCAGATCTATTCAGATCTGTTATAAGCCTCCCAGGTCATATTATCGTCACCCCTGTCCGTGATTTATGTGTTCTGTTGGTACAGGGTGATGATGGCTGAGTTGCTCCATGAAACTTTAAGAAATTTGCATCGTGTTACAGGACCATTTAAGACTCAAAATGTTAACCGTTCTCACCCCCCAACCCCCCCTTAGAGTAACACTCTACACCCTGCGGAGCCTGCATTAGACCCCAGGTCACGGTGGCCCTGTAAACAGGCTAAGAGGGGGTTTTGAATGTCCGTCGCTGTACCAGCCGTCGGGGGGCCGGATGAGAGTCTGAAAACCAGCAGGCGAGTTTTTTTGGTTCATTCTGAAATCAGCTTGGATGCCTTCCTGCAACCCGCAGGACCGGATGTTTCTGAGCGAGCGTGCAGCATTGCGAGGGGCATAGCACACGCGGTCTGTGGCCTGGTGGTGACCCCTACCCAGGCCTCTGCCTGAGGTGTGCGGATAGGCAGCCTCGGGCTTTGGGCCCCTCTGAGGACGGTTCCGGACTGTGTTCCGTGTCAGCCAGCACAGACCCGGAGCCGGATGAGAACCACATGTCTGACCTGGGCCGTGGGGAATTCCCCCACAGCCTGGGAAAAACGCAACAGACGGCTCAGCATGGTGAGTCCATGGGGGGGGGGGGTGGTGGTGGTGTTTGTTTTGGAAACGTTGAGAGAGTCAGACTGTTGCAAATTCCTGCCCTTGCCTCGCGCTTTCTCCCATGGAAACACAATCACAAAAGCCGGCTCCAAGAATCCCCCCTCCCTCCAAGACCTTCCTGGAATGCTCCCCCCCCCAGCCACAGCCTCCAGTAGATCCTATGGCTAGTGAAGTGCATTGACTCGCTGTGTCTGTCGTCTTTGTTGGTTAACGAGATGGCGCTCATCGCCATAGCGACCCTGGAATGTGGCCCTTTGCTCCAGCTGTGTGCCCCCCCAGGCTGACATCACACAGCTCACACACTGCACGTATCCAAAACACTCCTGTCACTCCCATCTCTTAGGTTTTTTCTCTCCTATTTGGTTTTCATTTTCCCCTTTTTGTAAAGATATCCAGTACTAAAATGTTTAAATGATCCTCTGAGAATCATATTTGCTTTCTCTTCGTTATGAGAGCAGGTCCCCTCATTGGCTCAGTGGAGGCTCATTGGCTCTGCTGACCCAGTGGTGGCCAATGAGGAGCTGTGTTGTGTTTTTGAACTGGCTTGTTACCTGGATCCCAAAGCGGCCCCACTCTGAGGCGTGTCTCTGAATGCTTTGCGGAGTTAGCGTTACAGTGGCGTTTCTGGTCACTATCTCAAGGCATTTCCTGTTCTGCTGTTCCTACATGACGGATGGCGCGGCACACTGTTATGCTGTCGGTGCAGTCTATCGCATCGTTTGCAACTTCACATTTTGTTCTGTGAATCCCTGCATCACAGTCTCTTTTTTTTCCACCTCCCTGTGTTGAAGCTCTCAGTCTACAAACATCTGCCTGACATGATACACAGTCGATCGCTCACTGATTCCACAATTGATTCCAGTATGACTTCCTGCAATTTGTTTTCGAAACGGGATCAATTGTTCGAGCAGCATGGAGTAGCACAGTCCAGTGTGGCAGGAACTAAGTGAAGCCAGCAATTCTGTTTTTTTTCCCTCTTGTTTTGCATTTTGACGGGAGGTGCAGTGCTCTGTGGGTAATTTCGACAAAGTCGGGTGGGGAGATGGCGCCTCTGGAGTCTTTACAAATCCTCCTGCTGTCGGAATCCAGCGAGAGTCGCTCTGTAATCCCCACATGAGGTTCCATTGAAGTCCACTACCGTGGCTTCCTGTCCAATGAATGTGCTTCTTTCACGTCTTTCCAAACAATCCTGCATGTGGGAAAAAAATCCGCTTAATGTACTTACCTGCTTTCAAAGTATTAAAAAGAAAAAGGAAAATACACTAACCTCTTATTTTTTTCCCCTTTGTAGTTCATTAAATTGCCTTTCCTGTTTTAAGTAATTCCTCTTTTAGCATACTGGTCTTACGAGTGAAGATTTGAAAAAATGTGGATTTATGAGAATGGATGTTGCTGAGGGCCAGATACAAATGAAACATTTCTTTCTTATTTTCTTCCTTTCTCATCATACCAGTTCCTAATGAAAGGTGCCTTCAGAAGTTGCCTGGTGGTTTCTCTGTAGCTGGGCAGCTTTTTATTTCTGCCGCATTTGACGGTGTGTTTTGGCCAAACAGCTAGGAGATTCTTTTAATTGTCGCAAGTTGGTTATGCGGACGGCAGTTTAAGATGTAGACAGAGTGTGTAGCTGGAAGTATGGGGAATCTGCTTCAGGTATTCGGGTAACTGGGTGAAGTCGCATTCCAATATTCCACACTCTCTTCATTTAGTGGATCATCGATTTTCGGCTCTGGGTCCCTGGAAAGACATGTGGAGGCTGAACTTTGAAATTGGGCTCCACAATATCACATCGCGATTATCTGGAGCATGTGCAATAATCAGCAGGGCTTTGGGTAACAGGTGAATCAATTGTCTGGACGTCAGCGTTTCAGTACTGTATGGAAGTTTACTTGCACCCACAATTTGGTAAGCAGATTAGTAGTGCATCTAAAATATCAGTGAGAGGTGTATTATAATGACCAAAAGATAGCAATCTGTATAAATTCTGCGTACCAAAACAGTTGCATGTGGCGTGCTCCGTTAACCGAATTTAATAAACATAAGGATTCAAATTTATACGAATGACTCTGCCCAGTGGCTGAACCTAAGATTGTACAGCAGCAGTGTGGATTCTGGCCTGGCTGTGGAACAGTGAAGCAGCACTTCTTCCTAGCACAGCTTTGTCAGGGTTTGTGGGATTCTGGCCTGGCTGTGGAACAGTGAAGCAGCACTGCTTCCTAGCACAGCTTTGTCAGGGTTTGTGGGATTCTGGCCTGGCTGTGGAACAGTGAAGCAGCACTTCTTCCTAGCACAGCTTTGTCAGGGTTTGTGGGAATATGCTCACCCAGTCTCCCTGTGCTTTGTGGATCTTGAGGTGGCTTACTGTGGGGGGTGTTACAGGAATATGGGGACCCTGTGTGAATGTAGTAAGAAGGGTCATCGCATCATTTGCACAAAATCAGTGTGGCCTGTGTGCAGCCGGTCTGTACTTGTGTTTGCCAGCATATCAAAGCGCGGCCGTGCCTGGAATTGCATTTGGTATGGGGGCTAAAAGTGATGCCCCTGCTATTTGCCGATCACGCTGTGCTTTTGCCTCATTAGACTAGGACCCTCAACACACGCCTGAGTGATTTATTGCGAAGTATGAACCGGCAGGGATAAGAATCGGCACCTCCAAATTCGAGACCACGCTACGCTCTCAGAAATGAGTGGGCTGTTCCTTTCAGGTGAGCCGAGAGAGTCTGCCTGCAGTAAGGGAGTTTAAGTACCACGGGATCTAGATCACAGTTGAGGGAATGTTGAGAATGACGGGTAGATCAATTATAGGGGTTTTGTGTGCACTGTGGAGGGCTGTGGTGATAAAGCGTTGAGTTAAGCCAGACGAAGAGACTCATGGTTAACTGGTCAGTCTACGTCCCTATGCTTACTTATGGGCACGAGCTGTTCGTAATGAACAAAAGACAAGGTTATAATTACAAGTGGCTGTGGGTTGTAAGTTTCTCTGCAGGGTGGCTGTTCTCGCCATCTGTTTGGCGATCCCGGGAGCCAGCTGAGGTCGTTTGGTATGGTTCCTAAGCAGAGATGGATTGTTCAAGTCCATTTTTTTTAATTAGTTTTTTTTATGGTATTTTCAAAAGCAATAATGGGGGGATCACTAATTTTGTCACCAAGAATTCAAAATACTACGGTTTACCCAATATAGTGTGGCAAGTGTAATATAGTGTATTACAGCATTGCCACCCAAGCCTGGTTGATGGCAGAGGTGGACAAATCAGGTCCAGAAAGGAAAAATCCAGACCAAGGTTTTGTTTCAACCTACCAGTTGAGTACTCGGTGACTGTGACTCTTTATACTCAACAGGTTGGTTAAAACAGAATCATGTTCTGGATTTTTACTTTCTGGACCTGAACTATCTACCCCTGTTCCCAAGGGAGATGTTCTGGGCATGTCCCACAGGGCAGAAGCCCCAGGCCACAGCCAAGACACTCTGGAGGGATTATATCTCCCAGAATCTCTGCAGTGACTGATCCCATAAGCAGCGCTGGGGGTTTCCTGCTAAGCCAGTGGAGGACACTCGTGCCCTCTGCTGATGTAGCCACTCTCCAGCACTTGCTCACTTCCAGAGGTGTACTTGTCCTACACACTTGTGGAGCCGGGGGGACAGAGTGGCATTAGCCCCCTCAGAATCGGAACCCGCCCCCATTTTCATTGCCATTGCTGATGTTGATCACATGGAACATATTTTACTATCAATTATCTAAACCAGAGTTTCTCATTCTGGTCCTCTGGGACCCCCAGGCAGTACACATTTTTGCATGGGAGCTGGGAGGGAGCAAAAACGTGAACCATCTGGGGGTCCCCAAGGACTGGGTTGAGAAAATCATGAACAAGGAATCATAGCCATAGTAATGTAGTATTTTAAGAAAATGTCCTTTTTATTTTGTACGGTTGGGAAAAAAAGATGTTGCCGACGGCCTTTTATTTCCCCTCTTCAGAAAATAATCTATCCTCCGCTGGTCCCTCCCTCCTCAAATGACAGCCATGTGACCAGTGAATGGGTGAACCTGTGTGACCTCTGCTTTTCAGTGCTCGGTAAAACATTCCTCTTGAAAGCCTTCCCTGTTCAGGAGGCTCTGTCATTGGGACATGTCGGGTCCCTCTGCTTTTAAAGGCCATTAAATGGGTGGTTATATAACACTTCATGAATCCGTCGTGTTGTCTTGTGATGGGGTCCAGAAGTCTACCCCACCCACCCTAACCTCACACCACCCCACATAGTTTTGTCGTTTTCAGACTCGGCAGTGATGGACCGTAACCTGACTGAAAGACCATTTCCGAAAAACAACACTGACAAATGTAAGCCCCCCCCCCCAACCCCATTGTAGTAATGGGCTTAGGGTAATCTCGCCTTACAGAGGGAGGCGCCCTGGCCAAACTCCTCAGCAATTCTGCTCTAATGCAGAACCGCAGCTGGCGTGATCTGCCAGCGCCTGGGGAATGTGAGAACATCAGTGTGATTCGTGGATCCTGCCTGGGCTTGGAGGCCCAGTCAGCCTCCCAGACCCAAAGATAACACTCTGGGTCTGATATAACTTTGTTCTGGCTATTATTTGGTTAATTGTGCCCTGCAAATAAATTAATGTAAATATAAATTGCATAGAATTCTTCTGGAGCATTATTCTTCACACGAGGGAGAATGTTTTTGCAACCATTAACTTAAATGAATATTAATTGTCGTGTGTGTGGTGCTGCCGGAGTGATCTCTTGCAAACTTCATTAGTCAATCTGCAGCATTTTTGAAACGGCTTCAGCTTATTATTGATTTTCTCCGTTCATCAGTTGGGACATAATTAGCCGGCATCTGATTGAAAGCAGCTGTCTGACGGTCCTCTGTGGTTTAGCCTGTATATCTCCCTACACACCGTTATCTGTTTGTTCTTGTTATCCAGCAAATCTTATATAATTTGACTGAGTTAACAGGTCTGCTAAATAGGTAATATAAAGTTTCAAAATGAGCTGTTTTTTATTTGTGTTTTTTTTTTTTGTGTGTTTTGCTGACTGACACTGAGTGACCACATGCGTTTGTATTTGTGGATGTGACACGGAGAGGGGCCCAGTGGCTCTCTGCGACTGGCATCACATCATCATGAATAATTTGTACCTTCAGTGCTCGGCTGTGACGATCATGAGCCTGCCGGGCGCGTGGGGATTGGTGAGCTGGAGTTATAGAAACCTACGTTTTACTTACCGTTCTTTAATTACTGTCGGATATTAACAGAAACCCCGCAGGATGCCTGTGATTTTCGCCGTCTGACTGAGTGATGTTATTTGCATTTAAGAGACAGGTGCCAGGCTGAAGAGCGGAGCAGTTGCCGATAAATGGCATTCACTGTGTCTGTCCAGAGCCCGGAATTCTGATGACGTGCGGTCGGGTCCACGTGGATGCTGTAAGGTGCTGTACACTCCCTCTGCGGCTGCTGGAAAACAAATAGTGTCTCGTTTTGTGAGCCATTGTGGAACACTAATAGCTGTGTGGGGTATAATGGTGGTAATGCAGGGAGGGGGCAGCCAGGACAGGCTATAATGTGGTGAGATAAGGCCAATCTCAGCGACAGTGGTCCTCAGGTCTGCCGTCAAACCGTTCAAATATCCTTATGCCACGGTATACAGTATTTTGATGGTTTTTTTCAAAAGCAATAGGCAAAATCTTGCTCTGGATTTTTACTGTCTGGATCTGAACTGACCATTTCTGATTGACAGTATTGTTAAATCACTGTAGGCTTATTCTGTAGCATGATATTTTACGGTAATTTCATTTTCATGGATTGGTATTTTTCCTGAGGTAATTCAACATTTGTTGTCAAAGGTACAAAAACTGGGCAACAGTGTCCAGTTCCTGAACCAGCACGCTTCCCGCTGCTTGGCCACATCCCAGTTGTCTTAAAGCCAGTCCCTTCAGCATTGTATCTTTGGAGTTGTCTGGCTGGAGTAGTTTACACATGGCATAAGAAGGACCAGAGAGAGAGTGATCAGAATTATACTTCTAAATTTAAATTCAGCTGCATTTAACCCACAGGTTTTGAGGGTGAGCCTGATAATTGCTTAAAGAAGATATTACAGCTCATTTAAATTTCACGATGAAAGGCTTAAGAAGCCTTTATTGCTGTAGATCACCCAGTTTACATAATATTTTATTTATAACACATTAATTATGGTTAATGAAGTTGAATGTAAAAACCCTTGTGGTTTTTTCCCCATCTGGTCAGTCAGCCATACAGCCTGCCTGCAGTGCCCACACTTCTGAAATCTCCACCCTGATCGCAGAATAAATTTCACATCTATGTTGAAGTTAGTCGTCCCAGAAGGGAATGACAGGAATGGCTGAGAGTGTTTTACTGAAGAGAGTGCAGATCTGCTCTGTGGAGTCTGAGGGATTATACACTATATACTATTTACTTTGTATAAGAACACAGGTGAGCTGGCTTTCAGCTGTAAAGCAATGGGCCTAAATCAGAAATAGACTTTATATGTTTAATGACCACCTGCAGCTTGGCTTTACCGTGGGTCCCTGCAGTGTTGTGACTTTTATTTAATTGTTCCAAAAACATCCCCCAATCCCTGTTCTGTAATCCCAGCACGGTCCCCATTCATCAGCTCATTTCCAGTAACTGCTTTTCTAGCCGGGGTTGCCGAGAACTGCACCCAAACGAGCGTGAGGTAGCCTGCAGCCCAATGACACGTCAGTTCCAGCAGATCAACAGATGGTCGTTTCGGTGGCGGCTGACGTTGCTGTTTTTCTCTCCCTTCCCCAACCTTCCAGCGGTGCAGTCCCTCACCAGCCTGAACGACCAGATCTCCCACTTCATGGTGAACAGGCCCCAGGCCCTGGACCATGAGGACCATGCCTTCCTGCCCACCGAGAAGGACACCCTGAAGAAGTCGATGACCTTGATGAGGCACCTGCTGGTAGACGCCCAGGTAAACACAGCTGTCTGTTTGCTGTTGTTCTTCTGTTGTTAAACGTCATTTGTAAGAACCCTCATTGTATTTATCACTTGCATTTGTTTAAAGCCAGAAATAAACCTGGTTACCTCCACTGGTTACCATCCTGTACTGAGAGGAAACTAAACCAAACACAGGAAAGAGCACAGAAAACTCCCCACACACAAGCAGCCCAAACACTGGGAATGTGTTTACCGTGTTGCACTGGTGCAAAAAAAACAGTCCAGTCCCCATGGTTCCCTTTGCTTGGCTCTTTAACGACCCCCAGAAGACCTCAAAGCTACGATCAGTACGCATCTCCATGACTTCTGTCCGTCTTCCACAATTAATGTAGGGAGTCCTTCTCTCCAACAGTGGCTGATGGTGGTACGGGGGGGGCAGGTGGTATCACATGCCCCACCCCCCACCCCCCCCGCCATGTGCCTCTCCCTAGGGGGATCACTGCTCCGGACTTCCTGAACCACGCCGGTAAAATGCAGTCAGCCGAGTTGACTTGCTGTTAAATGTCAACATTTGAATAATTGAATGTCTCCTCATTCAAAGGCGTGAATAAATAATTTAATGAGTCTGGGATCTCCAGAGCTTCTCCATTTTTAAAATGAATTGTTCAAAATCATTACCCCAAGGCCTCTGCTGTGACAACACGGGCCAATGTGATATGCTCGTTAAGTGGCTAAGAAAGGGGCTAAATTACAAGGAGAGACACAATGGCCTGAATTAACCAGTGACGCATTTACACTCACAAATTCCTTCGCCTGTGTTTTCACTCAGAATGCTCCTTTTGCTGTTGGGCCCGAGTTCTGATTCTGAATTCTTAAACACATGCGCAATTCCTCAAAGGGTGAGCAGAAGCTGAGAGGTTTTCTCCGGTGAAGTGGCTTTTTGTGACCTTTTTCTGGAAGGTTTCCTCTTGTACTTAACAATCTCATCTCCATGTCAGGAGGGACAGTGCACGTCTAAGTGTAAAGGAAGAGGTAGTCTTGAGTCAGTGAACCGAAGACATGCTCTTCCGCTCTTGGTAGTTCTTCGTCTGATTGATTTACCTGCTCAGTTATGTTTGTCCCGCCCTGGGCCTGTCCACCTCGCTTCTGCGCATGACGACCGTCCCCCGAGACAGCAAGCTTGAATGTATCAGAACGTCACATTTGCAAGGTTAGTGTGATGGATATAAATTGAAAATCATTCTGCTGAAGGCCCCTCCTTGTCTGCTGGCACGTCAACAGTGACAGAGACGAGCTTTGCAACTCCTTCAAGGTATGAATGGATGTGCTTTTTTTGGCGATATGATTGAATGGGAGCTTCAGGGCTTGCATGATGTCTCTGTGGGGACAAAGGGTCAAGCCTGCTTGATGGTAAGGCATAGGGCGGGGCGGGGCCGACTGATGGTAAGGCAAAGGGGGGGAGGGGCCGATGGATCGTAAGGCATAGGGCGGGGCCGATTTATGGTAAGGCATAGGGCAGGGCGGGGTCGAATGATGGTAAGGCATAGGGTGGGGCGGATTGATGGTAAGGCATAGGGCGGGGCGGATTGATGGTAAGGCATAGGGCGGGGCGGATTGATGGTAAGGCATAGGGCGGGGCGGATTGATGGTAAGGCATAGGGCGGGGCCGACTGATGGTAAGGCTTAGGGCGGGGCCGACTGATGGTAAGGCTTAGGGCGGGGCCGACTGATGGTAAGGCTTAGGGCGGGGCCGACTGGTAAGGCTTAGGGCGGGGCCGATTTGATGGTAAGGCATAGGGCGGGGCCGACTGATGGTAAGGCATAGGGCGGGGCCGATTTGATGGTAAGGCATAGGGCGGGGCCGATTTGATGGTAAGGCATAGGGCGGGGCCGATTTGATGGTAAGGCATAGGGCGGGGCCGATTTGATGGTAAGGCATAGGGCGGGGCCGATTTGATGGTAAGGCATAGGGCGGGGCCGATTTGATGGTAAGGCATAGGGCGGGGCCGATTTGATGGTAAGGCATAGGGCGGGGCCGATTTGATGGTAAGGCATAGGGCGGGCGGATTGATGGTAAGGCATAGGGCGGGGCCGACTGATGGTAAGGCATAGGGCGGGGCCGACTGATGGTAAGGCATAGGGCGGGGCCGATTTGATGGTAAGGCATAGGGCGGGGCCGATTTGATGGTAAGGCATAGGGCGGGGCCGATTTGATGGTAAGGCATAGGGCGGGGCCGATTTGATGGTAAGGCATAGGGTGGGGCCGACTGATGGTAAGGCATTGGGCGGGGCCGACTGATGGTAAGGCATAGGGCAGGACTGATGGTAAGGCATAGGGCAGGGTGGGGCCGACTGATGGTAAGGCATAGGGCGGGGTGGGGCCGACTGATGGTAAGGCATAGGGCAGGACTGATGGATCGTAAGGCATAGGGCAGGGTGGGGCCGACTGATGGTAAGGCATAGGGCGGGGCCGATTTGATGGTAAGGCATAGGGCGGGGCAGAGCCGACTGATGGTAAGGCATAGGGCAGGACTGATGGATCGTAAGGCATAGGGCAGGACTGATGGATCGTAAGGCATAGGGCGGGGCCGACTGATGGTAAGGCATAGGGCGGGGCAGAGCCGACTGATGGTAAGTCACCGCTGACCTGCTCTCACCTACAGAGAGCAAGTTTGGGCAGGCGTAAAGAGAATTTACCCATGGAGATCAATAAAGTATCAATAATTATTATTACTTCCAGCCTTCCTTTACCTGTGAGCCAGGTGTGAAGCCTCTGTGGCCAACTAGAGTCAGTAATTATTAAACTTACCACCTGGGGGAACTGGAAACACTGGCTGGATTTGGAATGGAGGGCCAGATTTGAGGAGCCCTGGTGTGGGGTATTGGGATGATCATAGCTTCATTAGGAGGGGCTTCTGAGGACAACAACACGGGGGAAGAAGCTGACCTTCAGGTTACACATCCATGCTGTCAACCACTGCTCTGTATGCGATAAACCAGAACTGTATTTGAACTATAAAGTAGGTTGATGTCAGGGTCATATTAGGTGAGTTGTTTTTAGGGAAACAAAGTAGAGGCTTCGCCTTCCTGGCTGCCAAGTGACTGCTTTGGCAAGCTCAGGATAGGCCCTCCCTGCTGTGTGCTGAATCGCTTGCAAACTGTGTAAGTGTGAAAGTTTGAAAATATGGATGGAATTGTCATGGCTATGTGAATATGAATGGCTGGTCATGGCTGGCTGCATATGACTGTGATCGCTACAGCTGTGCAATTATGAATGGGATGATCACATGGGGGCCTGTGATTTCCATGATGCGTAAAATGCAGACGGAATCACGGAACTGAGAAATGAAAACGTTATTTACTCATAAACATGGAAACGGACGGAATTTGCAGATATCTTGTTGACATTTTAAACCTATGAATGTTTTCGCACTTTGCTATTGTCCAGATTTTGCTGTTGTCCCGCAGTAGGCTTAGACAGAGACTTTTTAATGGGAAAATCTGGCCAAATTAGTGCAAGGATGTTGCCTAGTAATCGAAGGGCTCATTTCCCCTACAAGAACTCGGGGCTCTTCTCAGGTGGCTTAGCGAAACGGCCCCCTAATCTGACTTTTCAGCCTTCTGTGGCTCCATGTAGGAACAAGTGATGAGCGGGTCCATCCACGAGCGACCGGAACTCGCCCGATGCTATTATTCAACCTGACTGCGACTCGAACTGCTGGGTTAACTCTTCCACATTGCAAGGGCTAGGGGCACAGCCCCCCAGGATCTGGAAAAACCGCATAAGATGTTTTGGTCCCCTTGGTGAACAAAGTAAAGCGAACTGAAAAGATATGAGAAATGTGAGATGCAAAGATCACTGTGAGATCACTGCAAGATATCATGTGACAGGCTGCCGTAAACATACTTGGCATCCTCCAAACCAGCATTGTACATATATTTTATGCATTTATGAGAAACTAACCTTTTTTGTGTTGCCTGTTAGCCTTTGCGTCTCGTCTGCGACTTTCGCAAAACTCCCAAAAACTTTTCCAGTTAATTTCTTATGCTGACCCCGTGATGTATAAAAAACTGCAATGGGGAAAGTTGCAATGCAGAAGGGTCGACTGTATCTGTAAGGACAAAATGATACCCGACCTGCTTTATATGCTTAAATGTATATGCTTAAATTTTATATTAATTGATCTACCCACAAATGACCAGCAATGTTGAGGGCCCTTCTGTTGTTATGTTGAGACTGCCAATCTCACATGTATGCAAAACATTTATGTGGATTAAAGCACTGGTATCATATGTATTATATGACATGCTTCTTTTATATCTCTCCATTTCATGTATACAATCTCATTATGGTGGGAGTCATAAAGCAAAAATATTTGGTACATTACTTGAAACAATTTTGAAATGTACATGTAATACTGTTTTCTAGTCTATGTTGTCGAGGCGTGTATTTAACAAAAAAAAACATGTTTGTGGAATTTGCTCACTACTGCAATGCATGATGGGTGCAGTATTTGGAGGCTACTTAAATTTCACCTGCAACTGCTGCATCTGGCGTAGACAGGCCCTAGGTGTGAATTTGGAAGGGGGGGCTGGGGGTGTGGTCAATTTTTGCCCCAGGGCCCAGTGTACAGTTGTTCCGCCACTGGCCCACATCGTCAACATGCCCCGGCACCTGGGATTCGGGCTGATGCTGGGTCAGTAATGTATGGTGCCCTCTCACCGACCTCCGGCAAACCGGCACGTCGGCGAGCCAAGGCTTTATTAAATGCCTGCATTAGAGGCTTAACCTCCAGGACGTCCTTTTGAATCCCAAAGAGGCTCATGAGGGATTTGAGGGTGATTGGATGAAAGAAAGTGGAATATTGGATTTCTTGCTCCTCGGCTGAAGGATCTGAGGTAGTTAGATCAGCACTCTGTCATCCACATTTCCTCTAGTGCCAGAAGGGGTGGTGTGTGGCGTTCATAATACTCTTATGCTATTATGCTAAAATTGAGAGCATGTGTGGCTGTCTGTCTGCATGCTTCCTACCTGTTAGTACTGAAAGTGGACCTTCTCCAGATCCTGTTTGTGTTGCCCATCTGTCTTACAAAGTAGCAGTTAAAAGTCTGGATATCCCTACTGAAAATCACTTGTTTTTCAACAAGCGTATGACACTAAGCCCACCCTGAGGTTATGACTACGTATTATCTTGTGAACAAGGAAAGAGATGCAATGCTGAGACAGATGACCTGGCCCCCAAGATCCCCCAAGCAAAATCGTATAGAGTTGGGGCTGGAATGTGCTGAATGGAAGATGCTGGCAGGAAGGATGGCGAGAGTCTGCAACGTTGTCACTGAAGCAAAAAGGCTATTTTGAAGAGTCTAAAATTTGAGAAAATTCTGATGTTGCACACGTCTCTTGGTCCTTGCGAGGTGTGATATGTGTTACTTCATTACCTCACTGCCTTTTACTATAAGGTAAATAACATAAAACAGAATAAATGCATTAAAAACAGATGGATCCAGACTTATGACTGGAACTATATATGTTAGCATGTTTGTGTTTTTATGACATGTTTGCTGTATGTAAAGTTTTTTATCTCTTTTAGAGAGAGTTATTATAGGGAGAGCTGCTCGTATTATAACCAGGGCTCCTATCAGTCCTCTTCTTCAGTAATTTCATTGGCAACCCATTAAATATCGTATTGATTACAAAATTCTGCTGTTCGCATTCAAAGCCCTTTGCAATCTCAGACCTTCCCACTCTGTCTCTCTGGTTGTGCCTCATGCTCGCCTGACCAATATGGGATTTAGAGCTTTTAGTCATGTTGCCGCCAGCAGATTTCAGGTGGAGATGTGAGGTCCAGAAAATGCAAATCTAGACCAAGATTTTGTTCAAACCAACCAGTTGAGTATAAAGAGTCACAGAGTGACTCAACTGGTTGGTTAGAACAAAATCTCCACCTCTGGCCACCAGTCTATGGAATTCTCTACCTCCTGGTATCTGTAATATCGATCTTTTTAAACTTGCACACTCATTATGATTCTGCTGCTGTGGCAGCTATTAAATTATTTTTTTTCTTTATTGTATTTTTATTAAATTTTTTGTACTGCAACAATGTATATTGTGTTTTTACAGTAAGGTGTCTGAGTGCCTTGAAAGGCACCTTTAAATAAAACGTATTGTTATTTATTATGCAGCTGTGTATCTATCACTGAAGTACATTCCTTCTTTGATATCTAAGAGGTAGCAAAATGTTGCTCTTTTGGCTTAACTGGGAATTTCTGTGACAAGGAAAGTTTGTCTTCTCACAGAGAGGCACAATTTCTTTGCTGGTGAATTCCAGCCTTTTGCATTCTTTTGTTAATGAAGTTTTTTGCTACTGCTGATGATCAGAATTGCATATTATGCATGCATGTTTTGGTAGTACGATATGCGACTCGGGGGGAGCCCTTTTCGCACTTCCGTCTTTCGGGTGCTAATACGCATCGGCTCTGCATTCAGGCGAATACCTTGGCGGAGCTGTAAAGTAACAAAAGTACAAATACTTTTGTTACTTTAAAAAAGGTTTTTTTTTTTTTTTTAAATCGTACTTTGAGTACTTTTTTTCTTCGAATTTGTACTTTGAGTATTTTAAATTGTTGAAACTTTTACTTTCAGTTTACAATATGTACAGTATGTCAGCTAACATACTGATGTTGCCCAACATATCCATTAAATTGTCAGTATTCAAAGTCAGCAGGACCAGACCTAAAACACAGCTAAGCTGACTGAAATAATGGTGATGATTGCATTGCATGACTGGGCGTTTTTCATAGACCAGGGCTCACCAACCTTTTTGAAACTGAGAGCTACTTCACGGGTACCGAGCCATACGAAGGGCTACCAGTTTGAAACGCTGATCTTCATGTATAATAAACATGTTTTAAATGTTTTTTTTTAAGATATTGTCATTTTCAAATCTATATTTGCAGATGTGGAAATGTGATTAAAGAAGAATGGCAACAGGGTACAGTTGTGCTATTTTTAGAACAGGTCCGTGGGCGACTCGTGGTCCTTGGGGGCATGTTGGTGACCCCTGCCATAGCGGATGAAAAGGGATTTTTTTGGGTCATTCACCACATAAAGGTCTCAAAATACTGGCCTGTGACATATTTATAATTCATTATTAAATCTAGCCAGTCCATCAGTCTTTCATTTTCCACAGAATAAATGGACTGCATTTATGTAGCGCTTTTCTGCTCTTACGAGTACTCAAAGCGCTTTACATTTTATGCCTCACATTCACCCATCCACACACACATTCACACACCGGTGGCAAAGGCTGCCATGCAAGGCGCCAACCTGCTCACCAGGAGCAATTTGGGGATTCAGTGTCTTGCTCAAGAACACTTTGATGGGGTCAGGAGGAATTAGGGCTCGAACATGCAATGTGATGTCATTCCATCAATCTGCACTACAAGCCCGGCAAATTTCCCCCCCCCCCAACTGCAGGGGGGCTCCAGCTGTGATAAAGCTACAAGCAAACAGCCTATTTTCTCAATAAAAATAAATATCCTTGCAACATATTTTCATTATCGTGATGCACTGGAACTTGCGATGCTATATTCAAAGCAGTCTTGAGTGAATTTAAAGGAAAGGTTGCATTTTGTAAGATTAATACATTTGAATGTTGAGTACTTATTTTTTGATACTGAAGTAGTTTTAAAACCTAATTTTTTTTAATTGAGTAGTATTTTACTGGATGTCTGTAACTTTCACTTGAGTAACATTTTGCTGTGTGATCTGTACTTTTAGTTAAGTGTGAAAATCGAGTCCTTTTTCCATCACTGCACCGTCGTTATTTCTTCGAGGAGTTTATATATTTGTAACCAGACTCTTCAATATCACACGGTTTGCTAGAGCTGCTTGTTAGGAACTGCTGCATTGCTGGCTTTCGATTGGCCGTCATCCATGCCCTGAGCCAGCAGTCTGAGCCAGGGTGAGTCTGTGGGTGGCCTGGCAGTGCCACGGGGCTGGCTGTAGGCAAACGGGCGATCCTTGCCAGGAGGGTTCAGATGTACCTCTTACCTCATTCCATCTCCGGTTTAACAGGGCTTAGAATCAATGTGCTGATTCAATCCATTCCATTTGGGGCCTGTGGTCCAATCTTTCTGAATGAATTATTAACCAATCAGGCCCCAAGAAAGCCGGGGGGGGGTCCCCGTAATTAAATGGATCGCCGGGGCACTGATGAGCTTCCGTTTGGGATATGGTCTCGGGATTACAGTTTGGCAGCTGGCTGCAGTGGTGCAGCAGTAAACAGGTCGGAAGGAGGGTGGAGGGGGGGGGGGAGGGATGTAATGGACCTGTCAGAAGCAGGGGGGGCTGCTTCTGTCCCTTTGCTCCTCATGTCCTCATATCCATTTTTAGAACTAGCTATGGTTATTGAAGACTCAGTTGGGGCTGGAAAGGCAGCAGGACCTGACAGTGGGATTAAGCTGTCGGCCGGGACAGCTTCTTTTTTTTTGTGGGGGGGGGTCACTTACAGAATAGCTGCCCGTGGGCTTTGCAAACAAACTGCGATGGTTGGAGGGACTCCTCGCTTCCGCAGAGTGATGCTATCAGAAGGCTGGTCATATTCTGTCCCGTCTCCCGTTAAGAAAGGGCTTCCGTGGAGATGCAGAGTCCTCGATGGCTCACTCTGCGCTTTGTCGGCAAGCACGGCGATGTTATCGCGGCGTCACGTTAAAAACGCAACCGAAAAGGCAGAATAATCACTACTGAGTCTCACATTGTCACATTGACAGCACAGCGCTGGCTGTTGACCAGTAAGGAAGGATTCAGCATTACCTGGGGGACTTGAGTTACTAGGCAACCGCCATGTGTCAGGCGTGCAGAGTATCGGGCCCTGGTGATGTCTTTATTTACCCCCAGGAGTGAAGTGATGGCACGTGGCCGTTAAGCGGGACTCCAGAAACACACGGTTCGATGTGGCGTTAGCGTGACGTATCTCATCTTTGATGTGACGTTTTTAACAGAGGTGCTGAGATTAAGGAGGCCCACGCAGTGGCCGCCTGGGCAGGCTCGACGCTGACGGGAGCCAGTAATGAGGCAATGTCTCTCTCGGGGTATCTTGGGTGTGTGTGTGGATTATGTTTGTATTACATCGTGGGGACCAAATGTCCCCCACAATGTGATAAAGGCCTGTTATTTTGATGTTGCTGGGATTGTTTTTCAGGTCCACACAAAGATCCATGAATGAAATAAAAAAGTAAAAATGCCAAAAGTCTCATATTTTGTTTGGTTACTTATGGGTAAGGTTAGGGCTGGGTAGGGGTTAAGGTCGTCATGTTGGGTTTTCCCCATAGAAATGACTGGAGAGTCCCCACAAAGATATAATTACAAACGTGTGTGTGTGTATGTGTATGCGTATGTGTTTGTGTGCATGAGGGACACGAAGGAGGCAGCATCCAGCCCAGACTCCTGACTTATCTGTGACAGTACCGAGCGGATTGGCATGTGAGCCGGTCCCACTGCGGACTGCCTGGGGCTCGACACTGATGTGTTAAAGGGGAGTGACAGGGACACCATGTCCCACAGCAGCAGCTGACCTGGCGTTACCCTCTCTAGAACGTCAGCTCAATGTCGGACAGGCATCTTAATACACTTTGGATATCTTCCAGAAGGAAAAAAAATCAAGATTTCCGGCTGTGGTTCTGCCCAGACCTATAACAATGATTAAAAGTGTGTTTGTGTAATTGGCTGGGAGGTGTTGACACACCGATGAGTTACTTGATACTGGGGTCGGAGAAGCAGGCCACCCAACACCGGCAGTTACCCTTGTTTCCGTGACTACGCTGTGCACGGCGCGATAAGGAGTATCATCAGCCTTTATCTGATGTCACGCTGATATTGTCCAGCGATTGAAATAAAATAAATAGCGGGAAGTTGATTAAAAGGATTGTGAGGCTAATTCACGCTTGGTGGATTTAAGGGGGAAGCAGAAAATGCTGCTGATTTGTGGTTCGTGGGGGGGGGGGGGGCATGGTGTTTTATGCCACAGTGAACTGGTAAATCTGAAATTTCCAGTAAGAAACATCTAACTGTATAAATTAACAAAATTGCAATAAAAAGGCCCACGACCCAGAAGGATAAACGGTTCGGAAAATGGATGGATGGATGGATGGATGGATGGCAATAAAAAGGCACAAATGGGCATATTTGTCTAAGCTAAGGCGCAAAATAATACCAAATTATTCAAAAATGGTAAAAGTTTAAACACACAGTTCAGAGTGCAAAGGTCATGGCTCCACCTGCAGAGACAGTGTGTAGACAAGCGATTTCCCTCCCCTCTTTCTGTGGGGGGTGTTGGGTTTCTGCCCTTCTGCCGGCCTTCGCCTGTCTCCGCTGTGGATCTGGGGCTCGCTCTGCTCAGGGGGCATTATGGAAGCGGCCTGACTCCTTACTGAGGCAGCACCGGCTACTCAGCACCACATTCGCGACCTTTCAACAGGCCTTCTGGCCTACAGTAGCCCTCTGAAACATTCTGCTGCTCAGGCTGTATCTGATTGTGCTTCTGCCTTTTCATTTGTTTTAATTTGCCCTCAACTCCTCGTCTCCAGTTCGATATCTGACTGGCCAAAGGTGGCCCCTCCGTTCCTCTGATTTGACGCCCAGCACGACGCACACATTCAGCACACTCGCCTTGTGGACCTTGCCATGCTAATTTCCTCGCTTGGGCTCCCCAGGGTGTGATTTACTGAGTATTTTGAATAATCGTTTGAAGATTGGTGAACCTCGCGCAGATCTCTGGGTGCAAATTGGGTCCTATTTGAAAGGTACCTGAAAGCAGGGGGTGTCTGCATCAGCAAAGGAGAGCTAGTGGGTGGGGAGTAGAGCTTCCTGCTGGCAGCTCCTCGGGGTCTGCTGCTGGCTGCAGGAGGAGCTGCTCTAGCTTTCAGGTAGCCAGTTAGCACACCTGTTTGACCTTGGGAAGTGGGACTCCTAAGTTGAAGGGGTTACATTCCATGACCCCATTAAGTGGCCATTTTAGACCCATCGGACTTCATGCGGTGCTAGTTTTTCTCTCTGTCTGATGGTTTGGAGGCTAGTGTCTTGGAGATTCAGGGGATGTGAATCTGCTGGAACGAAATCATTAAGTAGGACTCGTTTATTCCAATGGCTTTGCAAGCTAGTCCAGGTGGTAATGGGGGGGGGATCTTTGTGCCATCTCCTATGGCAGTAGTGGCCACTGTCACTGGTTTTCTCAGAATCAGTGTATTCCCCTCAGTGCTGGTGATATACCCACAATGCAGCTCCCGTGCCAGTGACTCACTCCTTGGTCACCTGCTGGTGGAAGGGGAGCATCCTGTTACGCAACAGAAGGAAACCAGCCCCACAGAGCCCCAGGGACGGTGGGGACCATCACTGGCCCTTAACGTCACCAGGGTTCTCAAATTCACAAATATTTCCTGGTGAATGTTTCTATGGGAGTTTTGCAACTGGGTTTTTGTGGAGGATTTCATAGAGCTTAATTTCAATTATTCACCAGAAGAGCAAATGGAAGACAGTGGGGGAGGTGTATATTTTCCTGCTTCCCCCGTTCCCACATTATAACATGGCACTATTCAGCTCCTGAAGACAGAAACCAGTTCTTCCCTCTTTTTGCCATCACTGCGATAACCTGGTCAGTCCTTGAAGGAGGAACAGGCCACATTAAACCTCTGCTGGCCCCCAGTTGGCCCCCGTTGCCTCCTGCTTTGAGGCACCGGAACTGTCACACTTTCTGATAACTGTCAAGCCTGAGGCCTGCCCTCTTTTGAAGCCAGTTCTCCTGTGAATCCTGCATTCTTGTGAGATCTGTGTTCCTTTGACACCTGCACTCCTGTGACGTTCCTTGAGGCCTGCACTACTGTGAGGCCTGTACTGTTGTGAGGCCTGTGCTGCTGTGAGGGCTGCATTTCTGTGAGGTCTATGTTCCTTTAAGGCCTGTGTTATGAACCAGTGACCCGGAGCCATTGCTACACAATCCTAGAGAGGACTTTAAATAGGAAAATCAATACAAGAAAACTGAAAACAAACACTCCTTGTCTCCACAGTGCTGAATCCCTTTGTATTCTGGTTTACCTTTTAATGAAAAAATAATTGCTTATTGATTTCTAATCTTGCAGTATCATTGCAATGGTGTTGCCACTGAATTTTCCCTGTCATTATTTTGGGATGGATCATATTGACAGGTGGTACTTACCAATCAGAACTTATTTGATGTAATCCAGAACGTGTAACAGTTGCTTACTGGTTCCATCTCCAACACCACTCATCTGCAGCATCTCCTTTGCCCACATTCCCACTGTGCATCTCCCCTTTCGTTCCATTGTTGGTGGTTTTCAGACTGCAGAAGCAGCATAAATAGAAAACTTATGTTACCATGGTACAGAAGGTGAAAAGTGTATTTGTTCACAGTTCATGCTCCCTTCGCTCAACCCGTGTGATGTGACCGCAACAGCTGTGGGTACCGCAGAGCCACGAATGCGATCCACGCACAAGAAACCAAACATGCCACTTTTTGCATTGAACATGGCAGCCGTGCAGCCTTGTGATGGTAGCAGCTGTGTTCCGCCTTGCGGTGCTCCGGTCTGGCTCTGATCACATTCCAGAATCTCTGGCGGTTTCCTGCCTGCGCCCCCCCCCCACCCACCATCACATGTGTTACCATGATGCAGGAACATCTGGCCACCAAAACAGCTCTCAATTCACCCCCCTTCCCGAAGCCACTTAATGTAGTCAATGGTCCATATATGTTCAGAAGAACCTTGTGTTGGGTCAGTGCAGGTCACACTGCAAAGTATGCCAGGATGCCAGTCTGCCACGGGGCACTCAGATGCTAAGGACAGCACGAAGTCACCAAATCTACTAGGGAAACCCCCTGCAAATAGGGAAGATGATCATAAGCGCAGTTTGATATTTGCACTTGGGAGAGAGAAAAGAAAAAAAAGACCATCCATTTTCTGTAACAGCTTATTCTCTTCAGGGTCGAAAGGGATTCAGAGCCTTTGGGTGCAAGGCAGGGGGCAGGGGACCACCCAGCATGGGGCACCAGCCAATCACAGGGCACACTCATACCTGAAGGCAATTTTGTAATACAGATGAACCTAGGCACAGTACCCAGTGGTAACCCCATAACAACACAGGAAGAACATTCAAATTCCACACACAAAGCTGTGGCAGAGACTCAAACTCTGCTCGCCAAGGTGTGAGGCAACAGTTCTAATCACTGCACCAGCATGCCGCCTCATCTTGCTTATTGGATGTGTTAACTCACACATCTGATGCACACGTAACCTATTATTTTGTCCACCTATAGGATAACAACAAACCACTTAAAGCTGCAAATTGCGATAATAGTGTCATTAGGGTTACAATTCTATTCTACCGGCTTATTGAGCCTTGACGGTAAACAACTGCAATCAAACAACTACCCAAGACAAGCAGGTGCTAAATCCAGGCACAGCACCTTCTATTAGCTAGCCAGGCAAAATGCTCATAACACAATATACCTAGTGCAGGAGAAGTCATCCTGCTTATTCCGACTAGCATATGCTACGTCCACACTGTTATGTTCTCATTTAAAAACACAGACTTTAGTGTCCGTTTTCACCTTCCGTTGACATTACCCCGGAGTTTTCAACCCTGAAAAATGGAAGCTTTTGATGACGCTCACTTTGGTTTTAGTCTTGGGGGTTGGATGAGGGAAAACTGTGACGCGCTAATAGTGAGCGCAAGTCATGTCGTCATTTTGAAGGTAGCTTGTTAGCATTTTTGAAGATGCATTCCCCTCTGCAAAAATCCTATGGGAAAAGTGAACGGGATTTCAGATAATTGGCGACAATAACATCTATGGTTAAGATACGTTTTCAAAACCTTCATTTTTTGCTGGATGACATAAATTCTTTGTTACTGGTGGTATTTCACCAAATTCTGCTGTTTGGTGTCCCTGAAAGTAATATGTTGCTGACATTTTGGTAACGGAAGTGAAAAATGAACAAGTCACCAATCTGACTTCACACATGGCTTGAGTAGTATGACTGATCTGAGACCAGATTTGTCAGAAAATCCCCCCCCCCCCCCCATGCAGTTTGTCATTGCCAGTTCATTAGGCACCACTGCAAGTGAATAAATTAGTCAGCAATCCAATATGGCAGTTCGATCCTATGCTGTAGTGTCATTCTTTAAATGTGATCAGAAAAATTTATAGGGAGGTGAAAACTAAGTGACTGGCCCACTGTCTAGCTAACATGGGAGAACCTTCTATCAGAATGTTTATATCTAAAATGTTTTCATTTCAACTGTCCAACCCAGATGGACTCCAATAAACATTTGAGAAATTAATTATACAACTGTATTATAAACATTCAAAAAAGAAAAGAATGAAGCAATGAACAATGTTGTTTGGTAACAAAACACTTCAAAGCGTGGAATTTGCTTTGTTATGTATCATACATATGATGACAACGATAAGAAACAGCTAAGGTGTACAGCGATGTGGCTGAAGAATTTTTTCAACAAGCTTCCTTCGGGGGAATGCGGGTCCTGCGAAAACTGGTCTCAGATCAGCGATGGCTAGTTTAATGTTGGGAAATGAGCGCGTTACAGTTCCATTGTTCACCTCCCTTAGCAATGTTAGCAACATGCTAATTTCTTCCACATGAAACACTAAAATCTGTCAAAATGCCACCAGTATTTAATAATGTACTTTGTACAATGAAACGTTTTAACCACAGACATTGTTGCCGGTGATTTTCTGAAATCACATTCACTTTTCTCAACGTTTTTTGTGCAGAGGGAACCTGATGGTTGAAAATGCTAAGAAAGGAGCTACAATTGAGTCCCCAGTCAAGTGGCCCTTCCCTGATTTGATTGTTCACATGATCATACACTGATGTTAACGCTATTCCAGCATATGGTGGAGCTGCTTCCACTTTCGCTTTCCCTGTTGCTGACCTGCTAAATAGCATGATGCGCAGTGTGACCGCTGCGTATTTGCACAAAAGGAAACTAATTTACCAGTCACTATGTTCATGAGAGCAATGTAAGCAAGTATAACAGCTACATCATTGCTTATTTCAGTGTGGATGGGGATCGTTTTCGTTGAAAATCTTTGTTTTTAAATGAAAACATAGCAGCGTGCAAGTAGCCATAGATGTCCTATTTACCAATTAATTACAGTTTTGACTCAGGCAAGTAAGGGGGGGCATCCCTCCCCCAAACTCCATCCATAAAGAAAATACAAAATATCAACACACACAGAGCTGGGGCTAGATTTGAACCTGCAACCCTGTGGTGTGAGGTGACTCGGGGCCGGATCTACCTTTTCTGGGGCTCGAGGGCATGCTTTACTTGGGAGGCCCCCTCACCAAAAATGTGAAGATATCCAGAGATGTCTAACACCTAGAGGGGGCCATGTATATAATTTTTTTTTTCATGGCTTTGCCCCAGGCAGCTGCCTGCTTTGTCTGAGCCTGGATCCTGGGTAGGATGCTGACTGCTTTCTGTCTGCAGGTGTCTTTGGGGCCTTTGGGGTGAGCTGTTCGCGTTGCCCCCTTATAACGAAGCTGCAGCCATGGGAGGTGCTCACGTTAGAGTCTCAATCATGGGGGAATCCAGCTGCAACCCCTCCCACAGTCGCTGATGCTTAAGTTCCTTTTTGTGCTGCCCATCTTATCAGATGTGTTTTTTTAAACTTCCCCATGGGCCTATTTCACATGCCATGCAGTAAGTAAAGGGCTGTCAGCCTGCGCTGCCGAAGACTCTGTTTGGTGGAAGAGAGAATTATGTTTTGTGTGCAACACTTTAATTAATTCCCTTTCCTGCAAGCCCGTGGCTATGTATTATGAAAGCCTTTAATTCTGATGTGTTTTTTGCAGTTTTATTTCAGTATAAATCTTTATTTTCCAACATGGCAAACATTAACCTGCGGTAACTGCGGAGGGATGCACTGGTTGGATGTGCTGTCCAGGCCATCCAGTGTGTTCCAGGACTCTGCTGCTCCTAAATGTGGCTTCAGTTGGGCTGCACTGGCTTGCAGTGTCTCTCCCTTGCAGTGTTCTCTCGAGTGGGTTGCGTACGGCCTCCCTATGCTGTGACCGCATCGCCCAGGTGATCTTGTTCCACCCCGCAGATACCAGTCTGCACCCCAGATGCTCTGACAGTATTCCCGCTGGCTGCCTGGGGATGGCGCTGTGAGCACTCATGATGGAAGGCTAGCTCTCCACCAACCTTCAGACTGGGAGGCGACACCCAGGGTAGCATGGGCTCGACAGGAATCCTCAGCCTACTTTCTCTGGAGCCGGTTTGCGACGAAACTGCCACGATGGAAAATACTGGAATAATTTTACTCTGCTTTTGTTCCATCCATCCATTCATCCATATATCCATCCAGCCATCTTCTCTAACCTCTTACCCGATTCAGGGTTGCGGGGGGTCCAGAGGCTATAGACGCAAGACAGGGAATAACCCAGGATGGGGCGCCAACCTATTGCAGGGTACACTCACACACCATTCACTCACACACTCACACCTACAGGCAATTTGATAACACGTTTGTTACAGATACTAGTAATTAAGGTGCTGTCCATTAAGTGAAATAATCCAATTCTATTTATTAATTTTCTCATCTTGCAAGGCTGTTACATTGAAGTTTATCACTTAAATTAATGCCTGCAGTTTGATTCAGAATTTACAGTGGGTGATTGTTGATGCTGAATGACATCATTGTTGTGAGCCAGGTCTGAAGGGGACTCCCTTGAGAAAAGTGCACCTTGTGTTTATCTACAAAACAAATCTTTCACAGGTGTTTTCTTCTCTGTTCTGAGGATGGAGTACCAAGTCGAGCTTCATTGAAAACTGTTGGGAATGTTGATGAATGAATCACTGATTAGAGAATCAAGCCACAATAAGTTGCTTTGGTGTCTGTAGTTCGGCCAACAGCCACAGTTACTGAGCTCCTGCTCGCCTCTTTCACAGACACCATTGCATTCATTTTGTACAGCTTTCCTCACTGGTGTCTTTGCCCCAGCAAAGTGGCAGTTTGTCTAATATATCCTGCCTCATTTGGCATGTTTGAAGCCCTCGTGCCCCCTCCCCCACCAACAGCAGTACGTCGCTGTGTGCTGGTCGGATTCTGGCTTATGTCCTGTCCTTTCATAGGTTCCAAAGCCAGACTCAGCATTTTGCAGTGGTTTCTCCATATCAGCTAAAGATTCGGTCTCAGACGCAGCAACGCAGCATCTCTAGCTATCAGTCTCCCCCTTGGGCTTTAATTATCTTCATAGGTTGTTCATAGGTTTGGTATTTCACAGGCGTCTTTCTGAAGTGTCTGCAAATGTAATTGGCACATAAAAGGGAAAGAAAGAAAAGTATTGAGCTCAGTCGACCTACTGAAGATGCTTAACCTGACCCGTTTATCCGATGAACATCTCCGCCCCAAATTGCCATGGTTTAAAGCAGCTTAATCTTCATTTATTCATTTATCTGACACTTACGTTTCCTATATGGTTCTTGGGCATTTGACCCACAGCCTTTGTGTTGTTAGTATAGTGCTCTAACTGGTTGAGGTACCGAAGCTGTAATCTCAGTAGGAGACCATTGGTTGGCGAGATGTGAGGGTGGCATCTTAACTAGGGATGGGGGGGTTACATGAATCTGCCGTCATTTCCACCACTGAGAACATGGGTGGCTTTGGCCCGTTGCCCCTGGAGATTTTTCCGGATGTTTGGCTCACATCCCGCACAGCCCTCTGGAGCTGAGTAGCAGGGTAACAGTTCCAGCAGGATCCTTGGGGTTTCTCGAGAACTCTCTCCATGACTGTCATGCTTGGTAGCCTTTCAATTAATCCCCCCGGTCTGTTCTCGCGATGAACTAGGTAATTATTAAGTTCCTTCCAAACGGATCCTGGGTTTGTGTCACTTTTGCTCTGCTCTCTTTTTATTGACCCGGTTGTTTTCTGGAGGGTGGGAGCTGCAGTTCCTGCTGCCCACATGAGATGCGGGGGGTCTGAGAGGCATGCCCAGGAAGGAGCTCACCTTGCTGTCCATCGTGGGCTACTAACCACAACCAAAGGCCTAAATAGTTCTAATGAGAGGCAGAAGCACGTGTCTAATATATCAAAATGCCATTCTCTAAACATCTCTAAAGTAGTCAAGAATCTGTATGGTTTATTACATATCAATGTTGCTCCTAACAGTCATAGGGATACGAGAGCGTCAGCTCGCCGTTAGTGAGGTGCATCACCAGCACGCTGCCTGATCTGCTGGATGTCTGTGGCAGCCTCGCTACGCGTTACAACCTCTCTGCTAATATCTTTTTATTTGAAGACACTTGTATCAGATTGTACCAAAGCGCTGGTTACGATGCCCCGTGTCGTGCTTTATGCTTTCTCTCGTATTCAGTGGACTTTGTGAGTGTGATTTACAGCCCTTGTGCGGGGGTGTATCTTGCCCGCCTTAGTGCTGAAACCCTCCTCCTCCCCATTAAGTGCAGGAAGCCGCACAGCTGCCTCACCACAGCCCCCACCCCCCCCACCCCCCCCGATGGACAGCGCCTCCTTCCTCCCCGTGACAGACAGCCCTGCTGCGTCTGAGGGCTGCCCCTCTTATTGCCCGACTTCAGCTGTCAGACACTTCTCGCCCATCATTTACTCGGCTTTGCACCTTGGACAGAATAAAACCAGCGCAGGCTAATTAGCCCAGTCAAGTGAGCTACTTTCTATACCTGTGTATCCTGATGGGTTCAGACAGCTTTACTGGTCGATGCATTTGTGGTTAATTAATTCTGGCATGAAGTATGATAACCAGATTAGCAGGGGTGTGTTTCCCATACAACGATGGAAGTGTGAATTAACAATGCATCGTACTATGTTCGTTTAAACTAACTAACTAACTAACTAATCACACTGATATAAATTCTTGATGTGGGGTTCAGCATGTAGTCTATTAATGGCTCACTGGGAATGATGGGTGCACATCCACCCCCCCATGGCCACGGATTCAAACCCAAGCCCTAGTGCTTTATTTTTTTTGTTTGTAATATTATTCATATTATAACGAAAGCTCTCAGTGATTAAGAAGTGAGTCATTATTTTTAGCCATTATTTTGCCTGTGTCTTATTTGCTTTCCCCATGTTTTTTCCTGTTTAATATTGCGTGTACAAACGCGCCGAATGATGAATCATCTCAGCATCGTCTCCGCTATGTGCGCTTGCGTAATAATCATGCCGCATGTGTCAGAACTGCTTTGTGTCCGTTGACAAAACTCGCGGCGAGGCCACCAAACTACTAGACACGCTCTCTTGTTAGATAAGTTCTGTTTGGCTATAATTTATCTTGGGTAACATCATCTTCTACTTGTTTTTATAAATATCGCAATATTACCTGATGTGATATTGCATTGTCATAATCATGCAGCCGTAAAAATATATTTATCTATGTAATGAGTTCTACCATGTAGCACAAACAAGGTGGATATTCACTCCAATCGTACCATACTCATCAACAAGAAGTACATAAAAAGAACTCTTACAACTACATTTTCAAAGCACTTGACATGATAGATGCTTGTACAGCAATATTTTTTTATATTTTCACCTTACTTACACAGTGACTACCCTCCTTCGACTACGTTTTCTACCATCGATAACACAGTCACCCAAAACTAAGCTTGTAACTACAGCTTAATGACAGCTGTGTCGCTTAACGATGGTTCGTACGATGTAAGTTCACAATGCCGTCACCTCTGTAGTTTAAACTATGCTATCAGGTAACACCTGCTAAGTACTCATGTAGTTCGAACTAAGCTATGCTTTTTGGAAACGCACCCCAGAAGGTGAGCTCTGCTTCTTGTTTCCCGGAGGCCGGTGACACGCCAAGGCCCAACCAGACCAAAAGCCAGGTCACTTCATAGCTGCTCCCACATTGTCGCCCCTGAATAAACTGAGATTATGGCTGAGCCTGTTGGCGCCCCCTTGTGGTGAGAACAGGAGGCGTTCTTGTCCTGAATCCACCAACCACAGAATGATCATACAATCCATGTCATGTTAATGGGATTTTGTATAAATCATTCTCCCTCCGTTTCCCACGTGTTGTCATTTAGGGGGCTGATGAGCATAACGGGCACGTATCGCGCGAGCAAGCATCTCCTGGTCGCGACGGCTCAGTCACCTTTTGCTGCCGGTGCCGGCCGTGGCGGTAATGAGATGGCGGGACGTGGTGGAGCTCATCATCATCCACCCCGCAAAGAAGATAATACTGATGGGGGTGGGGGGGATGCTGAAAAGCAACATCGAGTTCATTAAGTGAGGAAGCCACATTCACTCAGAGGGGACATGGTAACACCTAAGGGGGGGGGATTGTCTGATAGGAATAGGTGCTGATTGTACAGCAGTATTATTTCAGAATAATCACGGCACAATTTGCGTCAGCCTGTGTGTGTGTTTCCGCCTTTTCATCTTTAGATGAAAGAAAGATAAAAGTCTCCTTCATTTGGACCCATGACTCGGACTGCCTCGGTCCATCCTGCCGTCAGTTTTCATTCTATAGTGCCTCATGCCCGTCAACACCAGCCCAATTTCCTCTGACAGGCGAGTTCTGAAGGCTGGGCGACTGAGGCCAAAACTCTGATATTGGGTAACGGAACAGGAGAGCATGTATCTCCATCCTGCCTCTGTCGGCGCACTGCCTACACGCTATACCAAAGTGGCAGCTTCTCCGGGAACGTTGGGGTGTAATTAAAGCACATCAGCTGACAGCTACATTGTAAAACACAGAGGAATTGCTCTTCACACCTCTTGACCAGTGTTATCTTGCAATTGTTCGAGGTTCAGTTTTACCACAGTTACATTTCTAGTTATGGAGCTTAGACATTAGATTACATTTTGGCCTCCTCTGACCCTATTACATTAATAATTAAAATATCTGAAATTCACTTCTTGTCAAACTGTGTCAGATTGTGACTTATTGTTGTGTTATATTATAGCAACGATTTTGCTACAGTTTAAATTCCCACGATTCCTCAATGTCGGCTGTTAAAATAAAGGGATTTACGTATCTATTCTGATAAACTAAACTCTTCTGCGCCCAGAGGATGCGACATAGCACAAATGAAATCTCATTCATTAAAGAATGAGAGATCTTGGATTTTCATGTGTACACACTGCTGGGAAAACCAAGCACATTTCAGGTTAATCCCGAGACCTCTGGCTATTTGTCATAAATTAATTTGAGAACAAAGGCTTAACGTTTGCCTCCTCTTCTAACACCGAATGTGGCTTTAATGTGAGTCACACACACACTGTGGTGATGAGTGCGTGCCTTGTCGTTTTCTGGGAGCGTAGAAAGGATCCTTCCAGGTCCTAAAGCCTGACCAACTTTGGTATATGTGTTTCTCTGATGTGGAGACAAGTTTTTGAGAACCTGTAATCTTTGCATTATATGGAATTCCCTCTGTTCTTTTTCAGAAAGGGGGGTGCAGGTAGCATGTGTTCTCTGATGTAGTGAGCATCACTACCAGGTCCTTTAAATGTTTGGGTACTGGCACCTTTTGGTGCAGTAGCATTCAAAATGCTGAATTGTTAATCCATCTGCTCTGGGATGTCCTCGTGAACCCACTAGTCAAGGGTGAGTGTCACACATTGTGAAAACGCGTGTTCCTGCCCCCCGCCCCCCCCCCCCCCCCCCCCCCCACACACACACACACACACACACACACACACATAGATGGTAGAGCAGAACTGTCCTCTCCGCATCCCTGGAGATCCTGAATGGCCATAGCGGAGTTTGCTGCTAAGCATCTGAAAGTCTAGTGACTAGTTTTACTTTTGGAATCTGGGTCACTGCTGGCTGCATGTGAAGCATTTCCAGTCACCGACTGCTGTCTCACTTCTTGCTAACTGCTGCCATAGCGATGGTGGCGGTGTGAGTCATGTGACATCACATTAAATGTAAACATTCTAAGCTGAATGGGGCTGGTTCGCACTTGGTGGCTGGTGGGCCGTTTCCCAATGCAGCTGCTGTGGGTGGCCTTTCACCCTCTTGCGTCCCCCTTACTTTGATCAGCAGCCTTTTCCGTAGGACGTACAATAAACAGAATGGCGACGTCTGGCCAGGTTTCGGGTTCGTTCGTTCGGAGTGAGTTAGTAGTCAGTTAATCTCCCAGTATCTGTCGGCACCATAAACATCCGCGAATCTGTCAGTGCTCCCTCACATTGTTCTTCATCCATGACCTTCTCCTTTCATTTTTGTTTCATGCCTCTCCGCTTTCATCAGCCGCTTCTTGAGATGATGCTGGCATCGATCCCAACGGAGAGTGATGATTCTTTGGTCGAGAAGTGAAGTAGCTTCACCGATCAGTAGGAGGTCCCGCCTCACTGTGCCTAAACGCTTCAGTCAGTCCTGGTCGGGTTGGCACTGGGCATGAGGATCGTCCCCAGTCAGGGGAATGGAGACGTCAGGCTATTAAAAAAAGCAGAAAGGGCTTCATATCTGCTCATATTCTTATCTTTCCGGGAATCTTCAGTCTGATCCCTGGATTTGAGAGGACACCACGGACCTTCAGGGTGACGTTAAACAGCCAAAGAGGGTTTCATGTTTATTTTTGGGGCTCACCGATTGACAGTCACTGATCAGAACCTTTGCCTGACCCGAAGGTCCTACCCTCTGTGCCTTAATTTAGCTCGATCCACAGGGGTCAGACAAAGAGTGTAGCTGCTGTGGAGGCGGCTGTGACTGCAGGTTGCTGTCGCTGCTGTTCCTGCTCACAGCTCCGGCAGTGAGGGGCGTCAATGACGTCAAACAGAAGGAAAATCCAGCCCCCCCCGGTTGGGGCTGTAGCAGGTTTTTTACGTTTCTGTAGCTTTTGGCCAGAATCACATACGCAGAGGCAGGTGGCAGCAGGTGCCGTTGCCGTGTGAATGTAGCGGGTGTTACCTGTGCCCATACCATAATAGTAACAATCCCTGGTGGTCATAAACACAAAAGGATATTTGGGAAAATGACAACTCGGGACCAAAACATGGAAAATATATGCAACCTAGCAGTAGCCGTCATCCCCAGAACCAATCACTTCTGTCTCAGGTGGGCAGAGTCTCTCTGAGTCCAGATGGTCTGGATTGATCAGTCGCTGCTCAGGCTGAATCCCCACTGCAGAGCCCCAGTCGTGCTGCCACTGATGTTGAGTCTGTGTTGAGAATGACATCATGCAGAATGCATCAGAGGTGTGATTTCACTCCTTCTGCGGTCCTTTCGATGCATGTGATGCAGACTATGTGTTAATATATCCAATGTGTTTTTAAAAGAGTTCTCTACGAGTTGGGTTTTCAAAAATGATTTTTATGAATAAACAAAGGTGTGCCCCAGAATACTTTCATTCAAATTAAAAAATTCTACTGAACAAAAGAAATTAAATAAATATCACCGAGTGTGTGCTGAATGTGACTGAACAGCAATGTTCTTAATCCTGATTTACCCGTCAGCTTCTGTTAAACAGTCCCTTTCTCTGAAAAGTCAATTTTTTCAGTTTGTCTTTGAAGTCTTTTTATCCCGTAAACTTTGCGCCTTGAAACAAGGATTAATTTTTTTTGTGTTTTAATTGGTATTAGACTAAGGGGCAGGTGGTAGGGAAGTCTTAGAGTCTACCTGCCCACCCCATTTACACTTAGTAGGTCATTAAAGGCCACCTGTTTCTGGCTGTAGGTGAGAGCTATCACTGTGTGCTTAAAGGTTACTTGGGGGGCAAGCTGAGGGGATTCCTGACCCCTGACCCTCAGACAAACTGCGGGGCTGTGCTTTGAGCCATCCTCTATAGGGGCATGTAGGGGGGCGGGGCCACAAGGACACTGGTCCCAGATGAAAGCTGATTGGTCCTCAGTGTTGCTCCTCCCACCACTCACTGATTCAAAATACATCATTGATTAATGATAAGGGTTGGCCCCTCTGCATGAATTATAGCCCCTCTTACTGTATGTCCCCCTCACCTGTGTATGTGACCCGATATGGCGTCAGCCCACCAGACTCATATGCCTGGAAGCTCACATGTTTAAACAGCATTCAGCAGATCGAAGTGGCTCCTTCACATCGCTTGAGAAGTGTGTTCTGTCTCCAGAAGATTTAGTCATTTGTTAAAGCAGAAATTAGAGACGACTGTAAATGGGCAGGATGAGATGTTTTATTTTGATTGCACGGCAAGAGCTTTAAACCCACTTAGAATTTATCTGACATTTTGAAAGGGATGGAAGATAATTCATATGTTCAGTGATAAGTGGTCCAGCGTGGTTCTGCACCAAGGGAGCGGTTTGGAAGGCAGTCCTGGTCGTTTGCGTGTCCACCACCGCGTAGCTGTTTGCCAAAGCTGTGGGTGTGAATTATCTCTGATTATGGACAGTGCACTGTGGGTATTTGCAGGTGGACACCCCCACGACACCTCCCCAGCCTGGCGTTCTGTCACACACCCTTTCTGAACTGTGTGTAAACACAGCTGTGTGAATTTTTCCTTTACTTCTGTATTGTGCACGTGCCCCCATCTCCCCCAGGGATGTAAATCATAGGCTCCAGGCTGAGCGCTGCGGTTTCCTTCATGGATCAGACCATGTGTGTAAAGGTGGGGGGGGGGATGTAAACTAAAATCTATCGACAAAGCTGTGGTCTGTTTTCCCACAAATCCCACGGTTCACGGTAGGAGGGGCCATCACTCATACAGAGAAGCCAACTTTATCATTGGCCAGTTATATGCTTGACATTGGTGACTGGGGAGGGGTCACTCAAGGGTCAGTCTGAGCCAGTGCCCCCGCCCCTGAGCCCCTGAGTTTCTCCTCTTGTCCCATCCCCCTTGCATTAGTGGGATGATTCTGAGAGCACCTGGGTTCCTCGGCCCACTGGATAACGTTCTGTCTTCTCTGTTGGCCTTTTAGCATGACGAGATCTTGGGCAGCGTTACTGCGTTAGCATGTTAGCTTATCGAGGCGTCAGCCACTGACGGTGAGGCCTACTGTACCTGTTTAGCAGCAACTTTAGCAACTTTGAATGTCCGGCTATAGTTTGTTATCAGCCAGATTGAAGCAATCAGCAAACAAAGCAGAAAACCAGAAAAAAAAGCCAGACAGAAGATTGAGAACGTGAGCACATTCAGCTGAGCGAATGCGTCGGGCCCGAGCGCTAAGCAGTAATTATACGCTCCCGTCATTTATTACAGGAAACGAGGCTGCAGTAGGTCTCTTCTGACAGGTCCAACCGTGACTGAAGCAGGAGAACTGGGAGGCGGTGAGCCGCCTCAGGCCGGCCCGAGATGGAAATAGTGTGCAGGCAGTGCCACTGCAAGTCAGCTCTTCGGTTTGGAGGAAACACTGGATGAGGTTCTTGGGGAATTGTCCGAGGAATCAGGGTCCACATGGGCCCGGTGGCTCTTTGCCGAGGGCTTGCTTTCGGCTCGAACTTGACGGGTTGGTTACAGTAGGTGTTCACCTCGCGATCTGTTCCACTCCTCCATTCCAGTTTACCGGTCTGGCCCCAGGTTTTTGAGAACGCCACTGTGCAGTACCCAGTGATAGGCAGGGAATGCTGGGATGGTCCACTTGGGAAATTGCCCGGCGCTGGCTATAGTGGGCCAGATGTGCAGGTCCCCCCCCCTCCCCCTGCCACCTGACCCTAGACCAGGATGTAACATCTCTATGTTACCTTTTTTTAATTAGTTTTCCAAAACTCAGATTTTTGCTACTGCAGAACCTATATTTGCCTTGAAGTGATTTGTAAGGGTCTGACAGGTAATAGCGGAAAAAGATTTCAAGTATTCACTGTTGACAGGTGTGAGAAGGACAGATGGACAGAACTGGGGTTTGTTCATGGTCATTTATAAACCCAGTGACAAACAAAGTCCTTACAAATCCATATTGTGTCCTACTCACAAGGCTGGTGAGCGATAGAATAGAGCTAAATTTGTAAAGAACAAAGTATCACTTTTGATGGAAAGTTATGGAAATTCAGCATTTTTTTCTCAACTTGTTTTCTGTCAGTTTCATTTGCCTGGATGCGATCAAAGTTCACATGGCCGGTGATCAGCTCAGCTAGTGCCAGAGCATCTATGATCCATCAATCTGAGTAAACCAACAGATTCACATGGGAAGACGATGGAGTGTAGCACCATGACTCTCACATACTATCTGCTATCTGCAGGACAGGTGCAGTAATTTATACAGTACGAGCAGTCTGCTGTACATCTGGCTAACAGGCCTGCTGGTGACAGCCCTGATCTCTCTTCTTCGGAACAGCTGGCCCCTTGGTCACTGCGTTCACCCGTGGGACAGGCGAGGGCCCAGCTGATAGCCCCCGGTCCTGGATGACAGGCAGCCCTCTGCCGGCCTTTCCCTGATTAACTCTGCCGCCCAGGTGCTCAGTCCTCACTGGCGCCCTCTGCTGCTCACAGGTGATAAGTCAGGGGTCCACGCAGGGACCCCAGGGAGAGGGGCACAGAGAATGAAAGCATGGAACACGTCCGGCGTGGGGACAAGAGGAACGGAGACCCTGAGCCGACGAGTTGTCTGATCCTGATTTTATGAATTATTTCTTCTTTCTGTTTAAGGCCATTTTATACACTCCTTTGAGGGGGGGGGGGTCTGTGTGTTCAGCTGGGGAAAGAAGACATGGTGGGTTGGTGGGCTGCATAAGATGGGGGATTTTTTTATTTTGTTTTTCGGATGTTAAACAGGTCTGTGCCCCTGGAAAAAAAATTAATTTCTGCCAAGTGTTTAGTAGAGAGCAGACTCCGTAGAAAAGGCACGATTTAGCTCACAGTTTGACTGTTCTCACAGACACTGAGCATGTCCCACCCAGGACTGGGGCACTCAACATCACTCCTAGGTATGACATCCATGGGGGAGGGGGGGGGGGGCAGATGGAGCATAAGAAATCCTGCGGCAGCTGGGAGGAGTGTTCAGGAGGAGGCTTAGGAAGAAGCAAAGCATGTTAAGGAGCTGCTGACCTTGATCTTCACACAGGACAGGGGACTCACTGTGTGTCACAGGAGCCCAGCCTGAGAGGGGGGGTCTCAGAGGGGTGTCCAGCTCGCAGCCGAGTCTGATGGCCTGACCATCCCTCACGTCTGTTAACTAACCAGCGCCTCGTTTTTTACTGGCAGCAAATGTGCCGCACTGTGAATCTACCGCATCCTCCCCCCACCACCACCCCCTCCCCACAAGGTCACGGTGTTATTTTGGCGCCGCCTGAGCTGCGTTCTTTCGTGACCCGTTTCATTGTGATGCTAAATGTTTCGCTCAGAAGTGGGGCTTTAATACTTACATGTGCACACAGCACTCCACTTTAAAAGCAGAGTTTTCAAGCATTTCACACCCAAAGGAAGGATTTTAACCGGAGATAATTTATGTGAGGCTCCTTTTTTCCTCACTGCATCGCTCGCTTGCCGTCCAAGGTCTGAGTCCTCCTGGGTATCGGCATCAGTGACATGAGATGCTGAGCATCCTGTCTTAATAGCAGCCCTTTATTGAAGCGTCTTACGCTTACGCTGTTGACATCGAAACATAGACTCCCTCCTGACTTCTCCGGCAATTCCTCCTGGCTCCCGGTGAGCCACCCGCTGTGTGGTCGCAGAACAGATTATGTAGGATTGTTTGTGTGGCACGGAACAGAAAACATACATCAGGGGCAAAGAATAAACAAAAAGGGCCTATCAAAGCCAGTATGCAGGGAGTCAAGCTAATGAAAGAGTACCTGGTCAAAAGCTACTGAATATACCCTGCCTTGTCATTTTCGTCATTCAGAGGAGCCTGAGATCAGGACAGCTGTGCGGCTGGCAGGGGCTCCTGCCCAGCCTCTCTGAGCGGCCCCTAACCCTGCAGCGCTGCGATCCTGGACGGTGGCCACACGCTTGAACTGCTCCTCTAACTTCTCTGCTGCTCCTGCAGGGTTTTTCTCGGCTCCCCTCCCTTGCCTTGTTGCTGTGTGTGTGGGGGAGGTGGGGGGCGGGGGGGGGGGGGGGGGGGGGAGCGGGCAGAAGGTCAAAGGACAAAGCTTGGAATCCGTAATGAGGCCCGGGAAGCGGAGGGTCGCGCAGAGCGAACACTTGATGACTGTTTGTCAGAAGGATTGTCATTATAGCCAAGCTCTCAGTGTGGGGGAAGACGGAGTGTGGAGGGGGGGGGCGGGGAGGTAATGGGGCCTCTTCGTCAGCGCAGAAGCGAGGATCGCTGACTCATTTCTGGCTGCTGTGTACAGGGACCTAGAGCACGTGTGTGTTAACCCCTGGCCCAGTAGAGTTCCTCCAGCTTGGTTATGCTGCCATTATTTCAGTTCTCATACCCAGGCCCACCCCCCCTCACCTACTGGCAGATGGTACGCTCCGTTTAAAACGGTTGGATCGTCATCTCTCAATGCACTGTGTCCTTCCAGGAGCAGCTGCCGTGAGCGGATTCTTGCAGTGGGAGGATTCTCCTTCTTGTTACGCTACTACAGCCCCACTCTCTCGCGCACACACACACACACACACAGCATGCTACATCGCACAGCAGGGTGAAACCAAGGAGGAAGCCAAACACCCCCAGGATTTTAGCCGTGTGCAGGGAGGAGGAATTAAGAACTGCAGGAGTACGGGAGGAATTAGGAGAGTTGAGAGTTGTTGCCTGACACCATGGCACTCGCTGTGGATTCTGTCCTCAGGGAAAGATCCTCAAAATGATGGATGACAACAAGCAGCTGGCCCAGCGCATCGACGGGGCCATCCAGTCGGCCAGCCAGGAGGTGACCGAGCTGCGCTGCGAGCTGAGTGCCCCCCCTCGCCGGCTGGCCGAGCTGGGGTCCACCGACACCCCAGGCGTGGACAGCAGTCAGCAGCATCGCCACGGTAATGCGGCATGCCACCCGGCAACTGGGATTGGGGGGGGCGGGGGCTTATAGAAGCATTCGAGGTGTGAGGGTGGGTCTGTGTGCATTTTGCAGGGGGGTCCACGTTGGGATGGGGGCTAGGTTTAATTAGTCTCTCGGAACTTTTAGCAGCATAGAGAGGGACCTGAACTTTTAGCAGGAGTCAGGCTGCGGCCCAAGCTGGGCAGTACTGAGCCCGATACCCTGAACCTGGTGGCCCGGCGGTGCATTCGGCACCAGGAGGGAAAGCGGACGGCTGTAAGTTTCGAAGCAGCACGTGCTTGGTGTGTTGGATCGCATCCTCATTCATAGCACCCTGTGCGGGGCTGAACCCAGCCAGCTAGCCAAACCTCGGTGGGGTCACAACCCCAGAGCCGCGGCTGTGGGCGCCATGTGGTATTGGCCTTGAAGCCCCGCCCTCCTCCCCGGTGCATTTCAGCTGCTGCCACTCTGTCTCGATGATGTCACACTTCCCGATGGCGGGTCGCACACAGATGTCCTTGCTGCCGGCACCCGGCGACGCAGTCAGGTGACAGTCAGCGCAGAGCGAGGGTGACGGCCACCTGACAGCGAGGACGTGGCCCCATCACCGAGGCTGGCTGACACGTGCTCTCGGATCGCAGCTCCCTCCGGTTAGCAGGGAGGAAGTTCCCCTGGCAGCCCTGGCCTCTGTCCATGTGTCTCCCTTGTGTCTGGTGGCATTTTTACCCCATTTTACTGCCCCCCCCCCTCCCCGGGTGAACTTTTGATGGCTGAGTACATGGGCGTCGCACTGCAGTCTCTGCTGCTGTGAAGCGAGGTCATGCTGCATGATTCAGTGCTGCTCTTATCGCAGCGCTGCTGTCCCGCCGATGGCCACCTGTCCCCCGCACCCCCCCAAACTTTCCGAGTTTAATACAGGCTTAGCAGGACAGGCTGCATGCTGTGGGACACATTGTATCCTCTAGGTGGAGCTGTTTTAGCGACTTACCCCCTTTCTCCCAGGGAAAGTCCAAGTTGCCATTGGTTACCTGGCTGCTTCCCCCCTGCCTTTATTATGGGTTAATTTTGCAGGGGGTAGCTAGTGGAAGTAAGAGCTCTGTGGCCGGTGGGGCGGGGGGAGGGTGGAATTTGGTTCCTTACCTCCAGAAGATGAACTCTTGAGAGTTTTAAAACTCTGTGTCTGTCTGTGGACTCTGAGTTTCACATTTTGCTAAGGATGGAAACGCATGCACAGTCGTCACTGTGAAACTCACGCCCCGGCGGGGTCAGTATAAACACAACATGGCCACGTGGACCCAGGACAGTTTGGCTGACACCGAATGGTTTTTTTAGACGGCTGTCCATATGCTGAAACGCCTCCATACTTCATTCTCAACTTAAGACCCCGTGACACACATCTTCCTCTCGGATTATCTGCAGTGTGAGACTTTCAGCTCTGCTGTGTATGTGTGATTGTGTACAAATGGCCGTAGAGGGGGCCACAGGAGCCCAGCTGTGGACAGATAGATGGGGGTGGGGGGTGACAGAGGGGCTGCCTATCTGCTTTGCTGCTGCCTCAGTTGCCGCGGCTGCGGATGCCCATCCCCGCTGCATTATCGCATTGTCGTCTGTGCTGCATTATCGCCTGTGACTTATCCCCGCAGCTCTGATCTGCTGGCTTCCTTTAACACGATAACCGTCGTTACGGACTTGGGTCGTGGCGCCAGCGCCCTGCCGTCTGAACACACGGGAACGGTAGCTTTGCGCCCACAAAGGGCTGCACAAAGATTCAATTAGCGGGGGCATGTTGCATTATTTATGGATTTGGAATCAAGCCTCCTTTGGTTAATGAGCAAACACATGGCAGACGCTGAATGCCGAGGGGTTCGACACGCACCCTCCTCCGGCCGTGCTGTCATTTGGTGTGTTAATGCTTCGCCAGGTGCCTGCTGGGGGTCATGTGACCATCACCACCATCACAGTAGTCTTGTTTTTGCCTTATTGCTTATCACTCTTTTTCTTCTTTTTGAAGAAACATTTTATGATGTGATCTTAAGTACTTAAGTGTCACCTTGGACTGCAGCTCTGCTATGGTGTCTGTGTTTTTGTTCTAATATACTTTTTGTTGATGTATTCTCTTCTGGCTTCAGTGCTTTTCTGCTGACTGTACTGCAGTTTCAGTGGCTCTGTGCTGTGCTGTCATGCAGTTTCAGTGGCTTTGAATTGCACTGTCCAGTAGCTCCAGTTGTTCTGTCCTACACTGTCCTGTACTTTCAATTGTTCTTTACTGCACTATCTTGCAGTTTCAGTGGCTCTGTGCTGCACTGCTCTGCAGTTTCAGTGGCTCTGTGCTGTACTGTCCTTCAGTTTCAAGAGCTCTGTGCTACACTGCCCTGTTGTTTGTTACTTCCTGCTGTACTGTCCTGGAGTTTCAGTGGCTGTGTTCTACACTGTCTTGTAGTTTCAATTGCTCTGTAGTGCACAGTCCTGTAGTTTTAGGATCTCTGCACTGCACGGTCCTGTAATTTCAATGGCTCTGCACTGCACTATGTTGTAGGTTCAGTTGCTCTGCACTGCATTGTTTTGCAGATTCATTTGCTCTGTGCTACACTATTTTGTAATTTCACTATCTTTGATGCAGTGTCCTGTAGTTTAAGTGGCTTTGTGCTGCACTGTCCTGTAGTATCAATGGCTCTGCACTATACTGCCCTGTCATTTCAGTGGCTCTGTGCTACATTGTCCTGTAGTTATAGTGGCTCTGTGCTACGCTGTCCTGTAGATTGTTTCTCTGTTCTGTAATTTCAGTTGTTCTGTGGTGCACTGTCCTGTAGTTTCAGTGGCTCTTTGCTGCACTATCATGCAGTTTCAGTGGGTCTGTGCTGCATAGTCCTGTAGTCCAGTATGGATCAGTCTCTCTCAGCCTGCTGTAGAAGGTGGATGGGTAATAGGTTCTATGGAGCCTGCAGAGTATTGGCTGTATTTCTGAATCAAAAGGCTCTGACTGTTGCCTTCTGCCCCATAGCTTGGCTGCAGAGGACCCTGCTCAATATAACCTCAGTGCACATGAATAACCTTGCAGGTCCTATAGAGAAGGAAGGATGAGAGTGAGGAAGGATACCCCAGCCCTCCACCTCTGCAGCTGGGGTCCCTGGGTGGCCCATGTAAGCACAAGCCTTGAGAGCAAATGCAGCACCGGATCTGTGCTGTTTCCGTTTGCCAGTTTGGGCCCTCTGGGTCAACACAGCAGCGGGTGGCCGCACTGCCAAACTGAAAAGGCGATGGCCTTAACGACTGCTCTTTGAAGCAGAAAGGAGCCGCCCCTGCGATTAAAACACGCCTGGCAAGCTGCAAATGCAACACTTTACGAGCTCTCAGCATTGATTAAGTGCCATGTGTACGATGAAAATCAATTACGCAAGCTTTCTCGGCGTCGCCGTTAGCGCCACAGTCGGTGTTGTTCCAGCACACGGAACGGCCGTGCACCTGCCATACTGGGACTGAGCAAAGACGGACGAATCTGTGCTGAGAAGATTATTGAAGATCGAATCAGCTTCAGACACAGTGGATGGAGAGCCAATGAGGATTGAGCAGGTTAGGGGGAGAGTGAATCAGGCATTCAGTAACAGGATTGGATATGTTGGGGGGAGAGCGAATAAACATGGTGCTGTTTAGAGCGAAGCCAATCATCAGTTAGCTTGTTTGAGGAAGGGTGCATTAGTGGCAAACATGTTTATAGGAGACGGATACTTATTCCCAGTACATTTGTGCAGTAGGATGCTCCAGATCTTTTCGGTGCTCTTCAGCCAGAGTCGTTTCCTGTTTACGAAAAGTACGCTGGTCCATAAATGGTCCGAGCTCGGCCGTTTAGGCAATGAGTGTCCTTGAGGTGAAGGGGGAGGAGAAGCATCTCCAGGCTGAAGAGGAGTGAAGCTTGCATCGAGTCAACATGCAGCTGCCCTCTGTGGACATGGAGGTCAAGGACAGGCCGCAGAGAAGATGTGTCAAGCACACTCAGAAACACACATGTGCGGTATTTTCTATGTCATTGTTCCTCTTCTGTCCATTATCCCACTAAAACAGATGACATATTATGGTTTTACAAAAATCTGCTGATCTTTCTCCTAAAATGAACAATTCTGCTAAAGAACTGTTCATTAACAGAGAGTTTGGGGCCCCTGGGCATTAGGTAGAGCCCTGGAAAACTGGTGGAGCCACACGGCCTTATGACTTATGCAAAGGACGCTCCTCTATTCAGTGCCAGATTGCATTTGATTCCCACTGAGTGACAACAGGAACCGAGTGGTCCTGGGGTCCTAATCCAAGGGGGTCGGCAGGTTCCCCCTCCCCACCACAGCGTGGGGCCGTTAGGCATAATCGGGGGGGGGTGAAGTGCAGCGTCCTGGGAACTCTGCTTGTCAGGGAACACGTGCATGACATGGCATGCCAGCCTCACAAAGGTCACTCGCTCACACAATAATGTCTCCGATTTTCCTCTTTTCAGTGAATGACAGTGATTAACGGTAATTATTTCCTTTACAGAGGCCATAAAGATCAGTTTGTGATCAGCCTTTCAGCTGGTGACTAATTCTGCTGCCTGATATAGAATAATTATGCTCAAAAACCAAAAATATAGCTGCCTTATATTCATATGGAGGAGGTGTTACATTAGCTACAACCATCTTATATTCATGTGGAGGAGGTGTTACATTAGCCACAACCACCTTATATTCATATGGAGGAGGTGTTACATTAGCTACTGCTGCCTTATATTCATATGGAGGAGGTGTTACATTAGCTACTGCTGCCTTATATTCATGTGGAGGAGGTGTTACATTAGCCACAACCACCTTATATTCATATGGAGGAGGTGTTACATTAGCTACTGCTGCCTTATATTCATATGGAGGAGATGTTACATTAGCTACAACCATCTTATATTCATATGGAGGAGGTGTTACATCAGCTACTGCTGCCTTATATTCATATGGAGGAGGTGTTACATCAGCTACTGCTGCCTTATATTCATATGGAGGAGGTGTTATATTAGCCAAAACCACCTTATATTCATGTGGAGGAGGTGTTACATTAGCTACTGCCGCCTTATATTCATTGGAGGAGGTGTTACATGAGCTACTGCTGCCTTATATTCCTATGGATGAGGTGTTACATTAGTTACAGGTACCTTATATTCCTATGGAGGAGGTGTTACATTAGTTACAGGCACCTTATATTCACATGGAGGAGATGTTATGTTAGCTACTACCACCTTATATCCATATGGAGGTGTTACATCAGCTACAACCATCTTATATTCATGTGGAGGAGGTGTTACATTAGCTACAACCATCTTATATTCATATGGAGGAGGTGTTACATTAGCTACTGCTGCCTTATATTCATATGGAGGAGGTGTTACATCAGCTACTGCTGCCTTATATTCATATGGAGGAGGTGTTATATTAGCCAAAACCACCTTATATTCATGTGGAGGAGGTGTTACATTAGCTACTGCCGCCTTATATTCATTGGAGGAGGTGTTACATCAGCTACTGCTGCCTTATATTCCTATGGAGGAGGTGTTACATTAGTTACAGGCACCTTATATTCCTATGGAGGAGGTGTTACATTAGTTACAGGCACCTTATATTCACATGGAGGAGATGTTATGTTAGCTACTACCACCTTATATCCATATGGAGGAGGTGTTACATCAGCTACAGGCACCTTATATTCATATGGAGGAGGTGTTACATTAGCTACTGCTGCCTTACATTCATATTGAGGAGGTGTTACATTAGCTACTGCTGCCTTATATTCATATGGAGAAGGTGTTACATTAGCTACAGGCACCTTATATTCATATGGAGGAGGTGTTACATTAGCTACTGCTGCCTTATATTCATATGGAGAAGGTGTTACATTAGCTACAGGCACCTTATATTCATATGGAGGAGGTGTTACATTAGCTACTGCCACCTTATATTCATATGGAGGAGGTGTTACATTAGCTACTGCTGCCTTACATTCATATTGAGGAGGTGTTACATTAGCTACTGCTGCCTTATATTCATATGGAGAAGGTGTTACATCAGCTACAGGCACCTTATATTCATATGGAGGAGGTGTTACATTAGCTACAGGCACCTTATATTCATATGGAGGAGGTGTTACATTAGCTACTGCTGCCTTATATTCATATGGAGAAGGTGTTACATTAGCTACAGGCACCTTATATTCATATGGAGGAGGTGTTACATTAGCTACTGCCACCTTATATTCCATTACGCAGAAGTAGAGTTCTCCACAATCGTCCAGATAGCGTCCAGCATAAGGGTCTCAGATGCCGCATTGTCTTCCACAATGACCAAAGCCGGTCACACTGATATGTCACCCACAGTCTCTTCCTGAATTGTTCCATTTCCTTGGGTTCAGTGGCCTGCTCTGTTCATCCAGTTTGGAGAATGGGTTAGAGTGGCCCCCCATGGTCCCTTTAAATCAGCCAGCTGACATTTTAGCTGTTGCTATCAGGAACCTCGCTCTCCTACGGTGATATGCTGTCACCAGCATCATTGCCATGGTGTTTTTGTGCCTGTTGAACCTCTGGTGGCTACAGGAGTATGATTTTTGTTTGTCTGGGTCGCCCTCTGCTTTGCGTCTGGTCTCTGTTGGTCATTGAATCCGCTGCAGATGCCTGCCATGTCCGTGATGGGCCATCAGTAATGAAACCTGCGGCTTTATGGGGCACGGAGCTTTTTAAAGAGCAGCCTCAAGGGGGAGCCCCAGCTAACATGGAAGTAGTTTTCCTGTTGGCATGGAAAGCTTCCCCAAAAGCTCATAAAGGGGGAATTAAAGGTGATGGTTTGACAGGGACAGTTAATTTAAGGCCTGATACATGCCATGGATCTAAGTGAGTAAATCACAGTTTTTGAGAATGAATGGTGACATGGTGATATTTGAAATATTGAAATAGAACCTTGGGTTACTGCGGATGAATATTTTGTGTAACAGGGTCGGTGATTCTGCACACAGTCAACATAAAGCTCTTGCTTAATTATTATGGTGTTGACAAAAAGGAATGCATTCCGGCTTTTCCCGGTTTTGGTGTCTTTCCCAGACCCATTCCAGCAAAAATGATTGGCCATTAATGGTTAAAGTCGTTGTTAATCGATTGTTTAGCAGTTATCTTTTGAAAGGCAGAGAGTTTATACTGGGAGCTGGGGGATGAGGTGTTATGGTGTGTTTGATTATCTTTCCGAAGTCGCAAGTTCCAAGGTGCGTGATGTCACGTCCGACTAATCTAGTTCATGGAGCTGCCTCCATGAACACGCTGCTGTGTGTTGTTGTTTTATATTTTAGCAGATTTGGAGTGAGATTCTTTTTTCTGAGAGACAAACGAACCAGAAACACGAACTAATCAAACCACATTAAAAGCTTTATAATATTTTAGTAGATCCATATTCTTTTTTCGAGAGGCAAACAAACTACAAACAAACAAAAGACACTGACAAGTCTGGTAAAAATCTGATATTGTATGCTAGGATACTGTTTACACTCATGATATGGTACTCTCTAAATCGATCACGTGCAATTACGTTTGTAACTATTAATACATTTAACAAAATAAACATTTTTAAATATTTATAAAATAGAATTACTGTTGACTGTGTAAGCCGCCATGTTGAAATGACGTCATAGGAGAATCTCGGACAATAAAATTCTGCCTGACATCAACATTGGAAAGGAGACGTGTTTCCGACAGGAAGTGATGTTTTTCATAATGTTTTTATCCAAGTTCCGACTTTCAAACAATAATCGAAAGCAGGACTAGACGTTCCTTTCTCTCTTGCATGGATTCTTGTATGCCCTCTCCCCACAGCTGATGGATTACTCTCCCCATCACTGACCTGACTGTGGGGGTCATAAACATGTGCTGGGCTTCCTCACATCGGACATCACACCCCCCCACCCCCAAAGAGGAATCCATTTCTCCATTTGGATTTGTTGAGGCTCCAGTGTCATGTCACTTTGCCCCCATGCCCTGTATGTGGGTTCCCATTCTTCACACCAGTGATCCCAGTAAGGGCTGACCACTTACCTCTGGTCAGTGGACAGGTGGATCGGGACTGGGAAGTGGGTGATTTTGGGGTAGTGCTGATTGTGTGTGTGAGTGTGTCAGGGGGGTATAAGGCCCCGTGGTGATTCATGATGTGCTTCAGAGGGTCTCGGCAAGTCTCCTGCACGCTTTTCCATGACTCTTTATGTCTGCCTCTCCCTTTCCACAAGCTCCTTCTCTCTTTTGGGGGGGGTATACACAGCAGGGAAGTCATTAAGCTGAGCTCAGACTACAAGAGGACAGTCAGAGGATACATGAAGAGCCAGAGAAAGCTGGTGGAATGCACTTATGGGAGTCTGTAACCCCCCCTCCCAGAGGTGTTGTGCATTTCGGCACGGCTCTCTATCGCAGCTGTGCGAAACAGTAACTAAGGGTGACCAGTGTTTTCAAGCGTGAGGCAGAGAGCAGCCGGCTGAATGGTCTGCTGAAGAATAAGATGGTATTTAGATAAATGCAAATCAGTCCCTGTGGCTTTTACTCTGCATCCCTTTTGTTTGTTTATCTACTGCAGTTGTCACTAACGCTTCTGCACCTCACACACTAACAGCTTCTGTTTGAGAGCCATAAAAACTGTTGTGCTTTGGTCTCCGACCCATGATGCATTTGGTTAAGGGTGAAGTTAACCTGCTGTCACCCTCTGGCTGAAAACGGAAGTCGTTTCCTAGTCTTTGTCAGTGCTCCAATGCTGATGCTGTTGTGGTTTGATACAGGGGTCATTTTCCCTTTGTAGTGGGGGGTAATCTGCAGAAAACAGCAGCAGTTTTCCTATAAAAGCACCATTTTATATCTATGTCATGCATGATTTCAGCGTGAGCCTCACAGGGCAACTGTTCACCTGCCTCTCTGTTTTATAAAGGCCAGCAGTGATTTCTCGTGTTGTGATTGAAAGGCGCTGTGAAACGGGCTGGATCCTCTCTCATGTTCCGGGAAAGCTGCTTTTGCCATCTTCAGCTTATGTCCGTTCCTCGCTTTACTTGGGCTGTTTGACACAGTAGGCTGTATTCTCTGCCCTGCTGAACAGAACCATCTGGCTAATTAGTGCCAGCGCTTCCGCGGTGATGAGTGACACGCGGCTGTCTGCTTCAGCTGAAGGATTTGAGGGACCCGTTTTGGTTCCTTCTGCCACCATTGCAAACATTACAAATCAGCGTTCCTCCCACTGTTTAAGTTGGCCGTAAAAGTCCTTTAGAAAGTTGTGGAAAAGTATATATAAACCGCAAGGTAAACTGCTTAGTTTAGTTTCAGATTTCTAGACCATATGCATGAAGAAGATAATTGAATACTGAGCTTATGGTGACTTTGCAGTGACTTGGAGAGTGATTTGATTTCGCTAATTAAATATGGTAACCTCCCCGCTCTAACAACATTTTGTTTGGGAGCCTCATTCTGTTAAATTGTCACAGTGAAACAGGGCAGGAAAATAGCTATAATAGCCCAAGGAGTATCTTTTATTGCTCAGGCTGTTTTAAAAGGCAGAGAGACGCTGATTGTAGAGAGAAAAAGGGAAATGACATGTTGTTTTTGTGTGGCACTGAACTTTTCTGCTATATTATCTCACGCACATTGCAGGGTAAGGCTGTTAGCTCCGAGTTTCCCCCTAATTTGCTTCTTGGCCACCTCTCCTCAGATTGTAAGCAATATGGTTTGTTGTAATTTTTTTACACTTTAAACTTGCAGTCCACACTGTCAGGAACATCTCAAATCTGAAGGGTTCACAGATTTCCTACCTCTAATGTGTGGTACATTTTTTATGTTAATAATGTCATCACGCTGTTAAAATTATAATATCTTTACAGTGCTGGAATCCTGGTATAGATGCACTGGCCAGTGCCCAGAGCCGTTAGCACCTCCTGCTGAAATTCCCCACAGATGTTTGACAGCTCTCTCATTTCGTAAACGGTCTTGTCTGTTGGGGAAAAGTCAGAAACGTCTGCAGAAGGTGCTTGTGCGAGTGAGCAGCTGGCTGACATGCAGATCGACCTGTCAGGCAGATGTGTTTGCTTGAGGTGACACGACATTGGATACGCCTGGCGGAAGGCGAGGCGGTGGGTGTGGTTCTCCCGCCGCGGAGAGTGTCGACCGTCTGCAGGCAGGTTTGTGGATCCCTCATTCCTCACTGTCCGTGTTATTAAGCAGGAGATACATTCCCTCTGAGAATCAGTTCTTTCGGTGAACATCATAGCTGCCTCCTTTTTATCATCTTAGCAAGTTAATCTCACTTTCATGGACACTTTGAGGTTGACTGGTTAATATTTTAGAGACTCGCGATGGTCATTTCAGTAGATACGGTTTCAGTAGGTGTCGCTAAGGGTTTAGTCTCTGCCCTTATGTCTCTTTATCATTGAGATTGTAATTGTAGGGCCTGCGGTAACCTCACTCCCTGGCAACCGCACAATGGATTCCAAGCCGGGTGGCGGCTGAGTGTCGGTCGTGAATCAGGTGGATCGGAGGCCCTTTGGGAATGCGATCCTATCCCAAGCAGTCTCCTCATTAACCAGGAGGAGGTTTGACCTCTACACCATGTCCCATGAGAGCTGTGAAATCCTCTCCTTGCCAGGTGACCCGTTTTGTCCCCCTCTGCTGGTCAGAGAGCCAGTTCTGATGGGGTGGGCACATTTCTCCCCACCTTCTGTAGGGGAAACTGGGAACAATTGTTGAACGGGGTCAGTTATTGAATGGGCTTTTAAAATACCTCAACAACTAACCCTGGCTCTAGGCCCCCCTACTCCTGCTAGCTTAAGGCTCCTAGCGACAAAACCTTCACTTATGAAACGTGTTATACTAAAAGCACAATGATTAATGAGTAAATACACACCAGATTCAAACACCAGACACACTTGTTCTCAGTCTCCTCTACACAGGTAGGGAGCAGCTTGCGAACACGCTGGTGCCCATTTCAAAAGGTATATATTTGGTCACCTTTACTAGCTGTTTGTTTTTCATATTGTCGGGCCCCCGATTCCACAATGATCACTGCCTTAGTGCAGCTTATGTGAGTGGTTTTGTTCGCAAACATTGCATGCTTCATAATGTCGCCTTAATTGACAGATGTCTCCCACCCACCAGGAGCACACACCAGGATTTGGGGGGGGGGGGTGGTTTCTGGTACCAGGAAAAAAAAATTCCAGAAAGTTCTATATTTCTATAACTGTTTCAGAAGGGAAGAGGTTCCAAACTACTGTATAAAACTCAGGTTATCAGTAGTACGAGCAGAAAGGGAATTATTCCACACATGCTCCCTCACACACAAACAGACCTAAAAGGTTGCTTGAGATGTGGATGATCAGAGACGACATCTTCAAGGCGCTGTCATGAATGTTTGGCCATCAAAGAGAACGCAGGATTCGAAAAGCTCTTTCATAATGGCCGTAACCAGGTCGTTTCAGTGTGAGTGAGCAGCAAGTCTTATGTCATAGCATGCTTTAACCCGTCCTTTCAAAGTGCTCCCTGCTTGCTTTGTTGTTGCGTTCTCTAGAGAGTGAGTTTGAAAGTTGTTTGTTTTATTCATGTTGAAGTTCTGTATTCAACAATCAAGTTATAGCCGCTCTGGGCTCCAGTGATGTTTTTTCGGAGCTGGTGGAGTGTATCACGCAATTCTGAGCTTGGATGCACTGTGAATTGTGCTGTCAAAAGCTGGGTGTATTAACTTTCACTCCACGTCAGTCAGTGGAATATGTGGAGGGGGGGAAGCAGTGTGTATTTCAGGGTTAAATTCCTTCTCTGTCCACATTAATATTAGCTGAAGTATTTTTTGTCATGGATCGTTTTTATTTTCTTAAGATCAAAGAGAACCATCTTTTGCCTCTGGACAAATATCAGAGAGCATTTGGAAGAAGACATAATTCCAATGAACGTGCACATTCGCAAGTAAGAGCTCAGCGACGTTAGAAGGAAACTCCAGAGATAAATTCAGCAGCAGGCAGGAACACCGTCTGACTCTGAAACGACTCTAATCTTCGTGTTCGGTTTGTTGGCATGACGCACGTAAAAAATATGAATATTGAACCTGATAATAAACACGACTCTGTAGCAAGAGAGCAGATTGAGAAGCAGACAAAAAAGCTTTTAGAAATAATTTCCTGGTAGCACGTCCCCTTCACAGCCTCACCTTGGCCGGAATGCGTTTCTCACAAATCAGCCTTTTCGGCTGTTTTTAATTTTTGGCAAAAACCTGGAGGTGTAGCAGGGGGACACTGAGCTGGAGTCGGAGCAGGCCATGTCCATCCTGGAAAGGAGGTGTGATGGACAGATATGTGAAAGTCAGTCTAGAAGCGGGGAGGGGGGCTCAGACGGCACACAAAGACCCGTCCGCATCTTGCCAAAGTCCGCAGCTGACAGCTCTGACGGAAAATAACACACCAAAAGGCTTCAGGTAATTGTCCCCAGATCTCACTCTCAGAAAATGTGTCCATCGAGGGTGGCTGAGCTTTTACTGTGATTGTCAGTCATACACTGACGTGAAACCGCGGAGATTGACTCCTTGCGTCTCTTAGCTCCGCTGAAGGTTTGCCTCACCTGCCCTGTGACACTTGCAGTATCATCCTTTCATCTTCCTCATCTACCGCCTGTCTTTTAATCTTTTACTGTTTGGAGTCCTCCTGTACACTAGATGGCAGTATCACCTAAGGTCAGCAGTCATGGATTTTTGTTGTTCTTCCCTGGTTTGTTCAAACAGAGCCGAGAAGAGCATACAACTCGATGCTCAGTGAAATTAGCTCCAGCCACTTCAGGCAGGTTATGTGCAGAGGCATTGGATGGCCTGAGACACCACCAGGGATAATTCGCACGTCATAGGCAATATTCTGGCCACCTAAAGTCCAATAGTGTGATTCTGGGAGAACCTTCATATTGACACTTCTCAATCCCCTCTTCCTGTCTGTATACTCTGGGTGTAGCCATGACAAATGCCCCACCCCCACAAATAAGCTTCTATTGATGGTAAACGCTTTGCCCCACTGTCACGTTTCCATTTTCCCCAAAATTGGCAGCAGAGATGAGTGTCACTCGTCCTCATGAAGTGCGTATGGTAGCCATGGAAACCGGGGCTGCTGTGACGGTGGTTTCTCTTGGGGTGCTGTGCTGCCTGCCCTACTTCCACTTCTGCAGTTCCGATACCCTGCAGAGGGACTGCGAGAAGGGGGTCTGTGTTCACCACCTGCCATTTGTGAGTGACCTTTTTCAGTTAATTAATGTACATTTCATTTTCAGATTTATCCTTATTAGTTTAAAGTGGCTGACCTTTTCAGTGAGACTGGAAGACGTGGGAACACCAGATATTAGGCCCAACAGATGTTTCCTCACCATTGGTAAACTTTGTTCTTGGGGAAATAACTCTGAAAGTGAGATTAAAGTCTTGTCTCACATTGCAGGCTGCCATTTCCTGTCCATGCATGAAACTGAACACCTACACAAGCCCAAAGAGTCCGTTGACGATACAGCCTGGTGAACTTTGACCCTTTAAAAAAAAAGAGGGTACAGGGGAGGGGTTTTGAATCTGGAGAAGCTTCCCATTGGATGAAGGTAGAAAGGAGTGGGGTGGTTTTTTTTTAACACCGATGAACAGCTGTAACTGTGCTTCTGGTACTTTGAGCCGATGGGCTTGGCGTGGTCTGTCTCGCTTCGCTAATCAGGGTGGCAGGGTGGGGCAGCCAAACTCGTCAGTGTTTAACTGGGTTGACCTGAACGGTAACGTCATGCGTGCGGAAGCATGTTCTGACAGGGACTGCCGTGAGGCCCCAAACATCAGCTGTGTGTTTCCGGTGTGCTGTGGATCTATGGTGATGGCTGAGCGTGCTGCAGTGTGCCAGGAGATCGTGACCTCGCTGCTCAGTGATGGTGCTCACTGTTCACCCCCCCCCCCCACCTGCCTCTTCTCCATACCCCTTGTATAAATAGAGGCCCCGAGTTTTGGCTGTACGCCATATTGGAAAGCACACGTTTTCCCTGTGCTTCTGTCTGGCTCTGCACCTTCATTCCTCACTGCCTGCCAAGCGTCCTTCCCCACCCTATAAGAGTGACCCCACCCCCCACTTAGCAGGTGTGGGGTGTATGATTCTCCTCAGGTCAGATGGCACGGTATCCTCAAACCCAGGGCCGGCTCACATTAGTGCGTGGTGTGTCACTCCAATTTGGTCGCTGTGATGCTCACAACAGAACATACATCGAGCAACATAATCCTGTCAGACATACATTTCGATTCCTGCTAATTTTGTCCTTTTTATCATTTTTCGGCATTATTATGCATGTAAATTATGTAGCTGGTAATAATTGTCTGTCATTTATTTAAATTTTTTCATCTTGTTGTGCACAAAATGGAAGGAAATGTTCTCCTGATTGTTCACCATGTTCCTCTTCATCTTCTTCCTCTTCCACAACCTCATCTCTCCCTTCCAGTCAAGGACAGGGTTCCAGACCCCAGGGGCGCTGCTACACCGTTAGTTAAGTATCAATTTGTACCTTTGAGGGTACAAATACATGTCACTGGGGCTCTGCCAATTGTGCCCTAATTGTAGGTAAATTTTTGACATTTTAATTTAATATAAGGTACAGAAATAGACATTTTTGTATCAATAGGGCTACATTAATTGTTGTCGTTCCAGGGCCGTAGCCTTTTTTATGACGGGGTAGAGATTCTGGGCCCCACAACCAAGACCAGTCCAATTATGTTCCCAATATTTAGGGCCCCATGAAATTGTCCTAACTTAAAGTCTCCCTTTATTACACTCCTGCCAGACCCGCAGAATGTTGTATAATAAGTAGGCGGTCATACACCCAACTCCCCTCTCCCCCCAGTGTGCCCCCCACCCTCCATGAAGCAACATTGTGGCCCCCGTCTCCTAATGCCGATTCATAGCAGCTGGCAAATCACTTGCTTCCTCGAGAGCCATGGTACGCAAACAGGAATCGCTCCATGTATAGCACTGGGAGGGGGGGGGTAGCACCCAGTTACTTCCCCTCCCGGGGAAGCCGTGATTGCTATGGACGGGTTAAGGCTGTTGGGTTAATGTCTGTTTTGCTGAAGCTCAGTCTGTCTGCTCTGCTGTACTCGTGGGAATCTGCAGTTAAAGCTAAGCGCAGGCAGGGGAAACATTCGCTGTGTTTAATTTGTATTTCTCGCACAGAGTGGCGGCTTCATTACTGGTCGGATGCGACGCTTTCGCCGAGTACCTGTCGCATAGCAACTCCTGCGCTTTGCGCTCAAGCAGCCACTAAACGTTTTTAGGTCAGAGTAATGTTACCCTTCCCTGCGGAGGTCAGAGGTCAATGCAGCGCTCTTCATCTCTAATCAGGGCGCCCGCTGCCTGCCTTACCACATCGCGTGACCCCCATCCTATTCCAGCACTAGTCCTCTGTTGGATTAATTAAACTTTCCTGCCCTGGCTCTTTCAGCAACATTGCAATTCACTGGTGCTTTATATCTGTGGCACGAGCCCATTGCAAGATCTGAGCGTTTAAAAAAATGTTTGCGATATTTTATTCTAAAGATAAATGTAATTAGTGGTTCTATGTGTCTGTGTTTTTTTTTTGTGGTGAAAATGCAGACATTGCATTTTGAATCTTGGCAGTTATTTTCCTTTAAAGTCTCTGGAGAGACTCTTGTATGAGAAATAGGTTCCATTTTTTTCCAGCTATTACATTTGCATTTTTGCCTGAATGACTTTTATTGACTTTTCATTCCATGAAAACAAGTTTTGTCCAACAGGAAAAGCTGTGCAGTACCACTGTAATGTAGAGGTAATAGCATATGGTCCTTCCATTCCATATCATAAAGCTTTAGTTTTGCTGATAAAGAGGTCTAGCTGGCCTGAATATGTGAGGGCATGATACCCATTGACCAGAAACCAGTACCTTAAATGCAAAGCAGATTCCTGGGCCCTGCGTTAGAGTGTTGCTTTAATGCATAGTTAAAAGACTGGTTTATGCTGTTTATTATAATTGCAGTAAATGGCTTCGTGCTCCCTGCCCAGGAATTGCTGTAACTCTCTCTCCCATAGGGGTCTGTACCCTCTCAAATTAGCAGAAAGCATCAGCAGATTTCAGACAGGTGTTATTTGGATGTCAGGGATTGTAGTACCAGACCTCCTTCCTGCAGCACCCATCCCCAGCGAGCAAAGGAGCTGTGAGTATCGATTACTGTGAAGCTGCTGTGCATTTGTTCCACCAGATGATCGATGGTGGAAATGCACCACGGAAAGCTGTGCTTCTTTTGAGATTTGCAGCAGCATGCAGCGGAGCAGAGGTCCTGCGACAGCTCCCAGTGCCTGTCATGCTTTGGGTCATGGTTCTCGTTAAGGACTGAGGGGCGTCTCCGGATGCTCTGATGGTTTAGACTCTGTGTCACTGTCTGTGCAGATGATGATGATGTTGGTGATGGTAGTACGTTGGCACGCCCAGCTGGAGGCCATTTCACTGAAGAGCTCTACAGGAACGTCACTTTTTTCTAGACATCAGACACGAAGCTACATTGTCCAATAATGGGTTGGAGCCCCCCCTCCCCGAAAATTATTTGCTACTGATCAGGCCCATAGCCAGGTAGTAAGTTTATGAATTTGACTCCCTCTCAAAACCGGTTGCCGGACACCCCCAGAAATTTATTTCTGGCTTGAGGCCTGCTTGACTAACTTGAGAGTTAAGTCAGGGTGTTTGTTAGATGTTTATTTGTGCTCCAGGGCCTCACTTACATTGTAGCAGCTGCTTAGGAAGGGCTTGAGGGGAGAGGCTCCTGTATAAGTCAGGCTTAATATCTGTTCCCCGGCCTGCATTAATGAGAAATCTAGCACCATTATTTAACTGGAGAGATTGGAGAGAATGTGGTACATTTACTTCCAGCTCAGGGAACCCAGTGTTGGTTTCGTGAGTGTTGGTGCTGTGAGTGTTGGTGCTGTGAATGTTGGTGTTGTGAGTGTTGGTCTTGTGAGAGTTGATGTTGTGAATGTTGGTTTTGTGAGTATTGATATTGTGAGTGTTGGTGTTGTGAGTGTTGGTGTTGTGAGTGTTGGTGCTGTTAGTGTTGGTGTTGTGAGTGTTGGTCTTGTGAGTGTTGGTGCTGTGAGTGTTGGTGCTGTGAGTGTTGGTCTTGTGAGAGTTGATGTTGTGAGTGTTGGTTTTGTGAGTATTGATATTGTGAGAGTTGGTGTTGTGAGAGTTGGTGTTGTGAGAGTTGGTGTTGTGAGTGTTGGTGTTTTGAGGGTTAGTGTTTTAAGTATTGGGTTCTGGCACTGAGGGATCCAGGGCTTTGGCAAAATGAGCAAGAAGAGCATGGTGTTCACATACTGCCTCAACCTGTGCTTCATATTAGCCAGCTGCTGATTAAATAACCAGCCACTCAAATAAGCTATTTTCTCTATTCTGAGATGCTTGGATATTTCTAATACTGGGCATTTAACTTTGTCTGTATGTAGTAATAATTACAGAATACTCACTACTTGTGTTGTGGAATTTGATTGTATTTCTTACGAGACAGACCGTGCGTATGGCCATCACATTTGGGGTGGGAAAGCAGTGTCAAATCTCACATTCAATGCAGGGAAGTGGGCATGTGAGTCATGGAGGTGCATATTTTGCACATATATGCACACACACAAACATACACAGAATTTTATAATTATGTCTTTGTGGGGACTCTCCATTCATTTCTGTGGAGAAAATTGTAATCCCAACATGCTGACCTTAACCCCTACCCAGCCCTAAACTTAACCATAAGTAACCAAACTTAATATGAGACTTCTGGCAGTTTTAGTTTTTTGATTGCATTCACAGATCTTTGTGGGAACCTAAAAAATGGTCCCCACAACGTCAGAACGACAGGTTTTCATTACATCGTGGGGAACATTTGGTCTCCACAGTGTAATATAAACATAATCCACACACATAGATGTTCTATCATCTAAACCTGACTTACTGCCCTGTGGTAAGCCATATTATTATTAAATAATATCTCTGAATCATCGTACAGATATCTCTGAATGATTTACTGATGCGTTTAAACATTTTAACATTCAGAACTGTGCTGGAATGTTTAAAGATGGCAGTAAATCATGTCAAGTTATCTCTGAATCACTTAAATATATCTAAATATGAAAGACGTGTCTAGATTATTTGTGATTATCTTGTTTGTTTAAACATGTTGCAGTTAAATAAGCCCTGATACCTCTGTATTTTTGCGCTCGTCCAACTGTTTCGAAAGATGATGATTGCAGGCTGAATATCTTATTAAAAATACAAAATTAGCACTATTCAGGTTTAGAAGCTGCATTAAATGTTAGCAGAAGATATAAATCTGAATTAGATGGATAGATAGAAAGATGGATGGATGGATGGATGGACGAATGGATGGACGAATGGATGGACGAATGGATTAATGATACTTTATTAATCCCGAAGAAAATTTAGCATTCAAAGGTTTCATGCACATTCTTCCCTTTGACCTCGCTGTTTCAGCCATTTGTGCCAGAGATCATGTCTTCTGTGGTAATTATGTTTGCTCGCCGGCTGTTTATTGAACCGTTTACTCTCTTGGTGCTCAGGCTGACGTTTTGGTCTTTCCACAGTTTGCCAGTGGAATTCAGATCAGGACTTTTTCTGGACTCCTTGGGTGTGTGTGTGTGTGTGTGTTGATTTTCTTATTTATGAGCCACCCTAGTTCAGCTTTGACTCTCTTTTTCAGTTTATCGTCATGCTGAAAAGTGAACTGTCATCCCAGTCTTTTAAATGTTTAGCAAACGCAGTCAGGTTTTCCTGTAGCATCTTCCTGTTCTTCACTCTGTCCATCTTTCCTTGACTCCTCATATTCCCAGCTCCCGCTACAGGGAAGCATACCTTATACTGTACGTGATGCAGCCTCCAGCACGCTGGCTGTAGGGATGTGTCAGCTAGGTGATGTGCTGCTTTGGGTCTCTGCCAGCAATAATATTTGTTCTTTAGGCCGTTATGTTCTAATTTAGTGTTGCTTTAACCATGAGATCCTTTACGGCCTTTTCCAGAATATGCAGGTATTTCATTACACTTGTCTGGCAGGCTGCAAAGTATTTTTCTTTTTAGTGATGGTTGTCATGTTGGTACTTGGGTATAATTCACTTTGCATTTCTTAATGACTGTGTGCCACAGGCATTTTCAGGCCTTACTTTCTTCTAGCTATCAGTAATGAGGGCTTTAATGATCACTGAGCTTCTGCTTGCCTAATGAACCTTCAAAGCATTTTGTCATGAGACATGAGCAGAGAGCTGACATAGCAGCTGTAGCACGTTTTGCTTTGCTTTGTGTGATGTGTAGTTGACTGCCATTGTGGGAAAGCTGGACTCGCTTGGGCACAAAAGCAAGTGTCGGTGTGAATAGGGAGAATCTGAAATGAAACAGAGGAAAACAAAGTATTTTGGTAACCAGTCTTTTATACCTTCACACCGTCCAGACATTATATGGTGACACACGGAGTTTTTTTTTACAGTATTTTCAAAAGTAAGGCTATTCTGGTGTTCTTAAATCTTATGGATAATTGCCAGCTAATTTAGTTGGCAGGATTTAAAAATACCGCGGTATACCCAGAATACTGCAGCATACAATAATACCGTTATACCCACCATTTTTGTGGGGCCTGGAAAAGCAAATGTGGAAAAAAATCAGCAGTGGTGACCCAGGTTTTGTGGAATGCAGAGACACTGCAGCTTCCCCTAGTTTCAAGGATGATTTAAGCGGTTTGAAAGGCCTGCTGTCATTATGTGTAACTCTTCTGCGAATATAAAGTCTGTGAAGGTGCTGAAGAGTTCTACACTGATTACAGTCACATACAGTATGTCACATACATTCCAACGTCACTGTCGGCAAGTGACTAGTGTTCCAGTTCATATTCTGTTACCGTGTCTTCAGTCAGCCACTGTAGCATCGTCAGACTCTCTGTCATGACGTGCATCTACGACACCCTGAAGTCCTTCATGCGAGGAGATGTGACCTGAAGCCGTACTCTCTTGCTTCCCGTTTCCCCCAACCTTGCTTGCCATCGGCCGCCACTCCGGATGCAGATCACGGAAGCAGCTGTTGGGAAAAATGTGACGGAATATTTCCTCGAGTAAAGCCGCCTTCCCTGGGGGAGCAGATGGTGCAGTGGGTTCATGAGACGCCAGGGTGGCGTTCATCCTCCAAATCCACATCATTGTTTGTTCTTACGCTCTTCGGCGAGGCCGTGATTTCGAGCGAGAGTGCTGGACGGATTAATCTGTCCCTGAATAGGAGCTCTGATCAAGCACAAGGACGGACCAGGCAGAGTTCCATGTTAGGAAGCCAGTGATTAATTAGAGCCACACACTTGTATGTGCACTAGAAATAACAGAAATGTTCAGGTACCAGGCTGGTCCATAGTGCCACATACAGACTAAAAGAGGTTATATATATGATGGCTAATCATGAGAGTGCATAACAAGGGATTGATCATAAGACTCGTTAAGACAAGTTAAAACAGGATTAATGCAACACTTGTGGCATTTTACATAGACGTGCAACTCGAAAGAAGTTGAGAAGATGCTGAATATGCAGTCAAAGATACTGTAAACCAGTACAGTATGGGAGGGGGGAGGATTTGAGGGGCTGCAAATCATCTTAAGTTTGAGCAGATGGGGAGAGGGCCAGCGAAGAGATGAGAGTCCTGACAGGCTTGGGGACAAAGTCATTCCAGGGTCGGGCACGACTGGCACAAATGCCACTTTCTAACAGAGTGAATCCCAACCCGGTTTTTGGGGGACCCCGCAAATGGTCCACATTTCTGCTGCTACCGGAAACTGGGAGGGAGCAACAACACGGACTGTCTGGAGATCCCTGAAAACAGGGTTGGGAAACGCGGTGGGGAGCCATGTTGGGAAATACCATTCTAACAGATGGGTGAGGGACATAAATTCCATGCGAGGAATGGGAGGCATCCTCCACAATGGTGGTGGCCTAGCGGATGAAATGTTTGAGGAAGATCTCATGAATGGAAGGGAGAGACATTCTGATTTTTAAGCTGCTTGCATTTTAAGCTGTGTGTATAGGGAATGGAAGGTGTACCCTTCACAACCTCCGTGAGATATGGAGACATTACTGCACAGTCTCAGTTAAGGAGATGGTGTTGAGGTCCCAGGTGACATCATTTGGTACCTCTGACTGTCAATATTTAGTAGGAAGTAGCCAGCATGTGCCTTTCTGAAGTCAACAGTTATCTCATCTGTTTTGTCCACATTTTGTGTATCAGGTGTTTAAGCAAGTCTGAAGGTGCAGCTGCATGTGTGGTTCAGTTGTTTCCTATTAACTTTGCATTACATTTCAAGGAGGACACCTGAAAAAATTAGGGAGGTTCTCAAGTGTTCATAACAGTGTTAAGACCAAGATTACAAGTTGTGGATGTTGGTCTTCCGATCTGTCTCAGCTCACCTTGTGTGCTTGCTGCTGGACTGAAGGAAATATCTTCTTACATATTCTGGTGGTGAGCCTGAGATAGCTGACATGGTTCATGGTTTCACTTTCCTAGCCGCCAGCCTCTACTCTCCACCTCTCCCCCCCCACACACACACACAGCTGACCCCTGGTTCTCTGTGGCACCCTTGGCACCCCGTCCCAGTGCTGCTGGTCGTCGGCTCCAAAGGCCAGGGGGTGGGTTGTGTGCCGGCTGACAATCTCCTCCGACCTTCAGAGGACCCTTGGACATTCATGTGAGGTGATGTCTGCAAGAATGTTTGATCAGTCAGTCATACTCCGGTGAAGTCACCCAACAAGCTGGCCCCCAAGGCCCCTGTGGTGCACGGGCTGTCTCCGTCCGCCCCACCTACCACTTTGCCGTGAAGTTAATGAATGCTGCTGTCATACTAATTACAGATTGGTTTAAGGCCACGGTGGAAATGAAGTGCGTCGTGAGAATAAATCGTGGGTGTGGGTTTGACATTTCGGAACCAACCTTCTGGGGCTGCATCCTTTCCATAACAGTGCTCTCCGGTTCCCCAGCTCACTGACTTGTGGGAGTTAAATGCCTGTTTAATTATAGTCCACTACCAATGGCGAATTTTTCCGTAGAATTACTGTGCCACTGTATTCGATCTTGACTCACACAGCCAGTATTTTACAAAGCCTCAGAAGTTATTTTTCATGTAGGACATTTTGCATATCATTTTAATGGTAGTTGGATTGTGCTTCCAGGTCATGTTTGTAAACACTGTAAAAATTGCTTTCTTCATTTGAGTGAAAGTTTGCTGCATAAATGCAGTTTGAGCAGGAGTAATATCTTTCTGGTCGGTTTATAGTCCAGTTTCCCCAGTTCAGTGTCTGGCTTATCTAATGAAAATCTTCTGTTGTTTTACCTTAAAAGCAGCGGAAGCCCGATTTTGTTTAAGTTGGTCCATCTCATTGCACTGCTAAGTTTCATGCAAGCCCAGTTTCAGCGGAAAAGATCTCAAGATTCAAGATTCTTTTAATTTGTCACCTGCATAGTTATACAGGTACATCATCTCAATAGGTGGAGGTGGAGGTGTCCTACAGCGCCCCTGGTGACCTGACGTTAGTCTGGTGGCGAGATGCAGTGCTTCTCTCAGAGCCTGTGAGGTCTGGGGTCTCCAGGCAAACCTTCTATGTCCTGTTCATTTGCACTCTGAGGCCAAGGCTTGCTCCTGAAAACAGCTGCTGAGAAACTGAAACTGCTGATTAAAGAAAATTTTAAGATAAATGGTCACTGTGGATGGATGCATGGATGGATGGATGGATGGATGGATGGATGCTTCAGGGAATTGGGTCTGTCACTGCATTAAAACTGGGTAGATGTGTACACACGTAATTACCTGTCATAGATGAGATCATGGCTTTGCATGCGTCAGGTGAATCGCAATCGTTACCTGAAAAGTTAATCTAGAATAAATGTTTTCTGATAGGGCCAACCCTCAGTTACAAAAATTAACCTTATCCCTCCTACATAACCCTCCGCCCTTTTCCGTCACATTCCTCTCCCACTTGTCAACCTCCTCCTAAACCATTATTGGCTTCTCCCTTTTCATATTTAACTCCTCCCATTTCATGCAGCCCCTCCCACTTATTCATTTGTCTCCAGCCACCTGTGACACCAGGAATGTCTTTTCCATTGCAAAGTAAGGTATATGGAGAATGAGAGACTGTGTGCCGGAGGTGGGGGGGGGTGTTGAATTTAAGACAGGGAGGGAGTATGTGAGCTTGGAGGGGCTTATCTTGAGGCTTAGATGGAATTAACCGGATAAAAGTGGCTCATTATCAAAGCTGTCCTCCTGTCAGTTTTCCTCTTTGCAGTTCTCACTTCCTGCCATAATTCTGCCTCCCGCATCACTTCTGGGAGTCTGCGGGGCTCTTACAGCTGAATTGTGAGTAAGTCTAACTCCAGGCACCGGGCAGCCCACATAGCTCAGACGACCACTGGGGTTGCACTGCGACCTACTGTGGAAATCCAGGCGCTTCTAAAAGCAGAACTTTCGGTGCTCTGGTGCCTGTGCTTAATGAGTAATTATCTTGAGTTATTTTTATGGACAGGCTGAGCCTTCTGTGCCCTTTTTGACTGCATGTGTAATTATTTGTCTGGCGGATTATATTTTTATCGTTTTATCTAAATTTTCACTCAGAAATTTAATATCTGGGGCTTGTCCTCACATAGCGTTCATGTGACCCACCGGAGAGATGCTGATGTAAGCCGCTCTAACTGGCCCACAGACCCAAAAAGAGAAAATAGGGGCCGTATTAATATGGTGCAGAATGTGATCGGGGGGGCAGATGGGTAACCGTACTGTACCTGGTGGGGAGCAGAGCCCCCCCAGTCCCTACCAAAGCATCTGCAGGCTGTTTATGCTGTTCATGAATTATTTTTTAAATCTTGTATTTTTCTGCCGTAATCATAATTTAGCAAGCAGATGTCATTCGGATCAGGGAGCTCGAGTAAATTTAGTGATTGGTTTACTTCTGCAGATGCTGTTTGAGATGTGTTTGTAATTTCTTGGTAGTTCCCTCATATCTGTAAATCAAATGTTCTGATTCTGTTCATTTTCTCGGGGAAGGAAATCAAGCTGTTATGAGACTTATGGCTTTCTAAGGAACCTCACTTTTTAACCGCAAGCACGACTGGCAAACCTGCTTGATGCCTGTGACTGACAGAGATGGAGATTTCAGGTCCACACAGTACTAATCCAGACCAAGATTTTGTTTCAACCAAACAGTTGAGTATAAAGAGTCACAGTCACAGAGCACTCAATTGGTTGGTTGAAACAAAATCTTGGTCTGGATTTGTACTCTCTGGACCTGAAATCTCCACCTCTGATGCCAGCTACGCTCAAGACCCATAAATCTCTGTCAGAAAGAAAGTAACCAACTTCCAAGGAAAAACAAGAAGGCATTTTAACCTGTTGATTTACCTTTTTACCTGTAGTTTGTAGTATTGTGGCTCCAAGGCAGGACGTAGCATGAGATATGTTTGAACTGCATGCAAATTGACATTCATTGCTTATAAGGCCAGTCATTTAATTAGATGCTGTAAAGTATCTGTCCTCTACTCCTCCATCTGCGTTGCCTTATTCAGACTTGCTGTTTCTGGAGATGGTCACCTCATCTCAATCTGAGATCCCTGGAAACACACATTAAAATAGACCAACTTTCACCCCGCAAAAGGGAATGTGTTGTCTCTACATGTTGCACACGTTTCCATATTGTCGATACATCTTTTTTGGCTCGAGGCCACCTTATAAGAAAGCATATCAGAAGGGTCTTCAAGGGTCACCATTACTTCTTAGCAATAACACTGTGCAGAGAAGAGTAAATCATAAAAATGTAGTATGCAGGTAGGGTGTCTATGGGCTTCTCTGGGCAGTATTGTCTACAGTTTCTAATAATCTTTTGAGTTCCCCTCTGTCTGGTCATCTGAAATGACATCAGGTTCCTTCATCACGCCACAAAGCATCCTGGGAAATCAGTAATTTCCACAAATATGTGACAGAGTTTGTCCATTCATGCCAGGAAGTCTTCATAGTAAGCGGACTCTCAGCCCTTCCCTTCAGAACACTCCACACTGATGGTACCCCTTGTGTCATCATAAATAGCCCCCCACGCCAACATTACACCCGGAAATTGGGCTCCTGTGTCTGTCTCCACAGCAACACAACAACTTGCATGCTGTCTGTCTGACAGCCATTACAGGCACTATTCTATGGGCCAAAGAGGCAGGCAGACACACGTGGGTGAGGGAGAATAGCAGCTGGTTATTTCCTCTACCGTGGAAAGTCATTTTAAGTCTTCCGTTGAGCATTTAGTCAACTGGAAATCACAGATAAGTCCTTAATTGCATTGAAACACACTTAGTACTATTGTTTGCATGGAATAAATTCCCCAGGGGGCCAGTGTATACAAACAGCATCGTAAACACATACAGCATGCAAATGAACAAGCATGCCATGCATCAAAGTACTTTTTAGACTCAAAACTCATAAGTGCCGCATTATACAAAGGCAGTATGCAGGGAACAATGCTGTGTTTTTGACAGTGGGAAGCTGGGATGTACTGTTTCTGAGTATGTGAGGAAAATTGTCTGTATTAGCTATTGCCTTTGGAATTTCCTTAGCTGTCTTATTTATTTGGCTCATTTTATATGTTGAGTTTTATATGTGGTTCCAAGCTGGACTAACATTATATTTACCTGACTGGACAGTTTTTGTTGGTTCCATCAAACTAAGCCGGGACTGGGCAATGTCACTCCCATTCAAAATGCACGACCCCGGTTTGTTGTAACTGGAAGATCTTGCTGCCGCTATGAAAGAACGAAGCCTCCAAATGAGGAATCTGGCTCGGTTCATGCAGAATAAGAAGACCTTCATGATGAAGTGAGATTTAGCAGGTCACCAGCAGCCCTGAGCTTCTGCTGGTCCTGCTGTGTGGAGCAGGGCCCAGGGTGGCTGGCATGCAGACTAATGGGCAGCTTAAGGCTCACTCGTTTGCTCACTTGTTTTCAGGGAAACGTGGAAAGTTACCGCGTCGAGGTCTCTGGTGAAATGTTTAGCTGGGTAAGGAAACGTGATAGAAATGGAAAAGGAGGTTCTTAGGTGAAGAAGAACAAATCAGAGGTCAAGTGTGAAGCAGGGGACCAAAGAGAGGTTATGGGTTGTGGGTGAGAAGCGGGAACTTGTTTTACTACACAGAGGAGTGAAATGAAAATGGATGTTGATTTCGGTGATGGAGAATGTCTGTGATACAAGGGTTGAATATTTGGTCTATGGCCTGCCGAGAAAGAAGAGAAGTGATTGTCAATGAAAGGATGTTGCTCCCATCCTGGAGATCCATGCCTTCCCCCAGTCTTACAGGGTTTTAGGATTGACCCCCTGCTGGTATTAGAATCACAAGGACAAACCAGAATATGTATGTCGGCATAAATACTTTGTCGGTAGCAAGTGGATCAGATCAATGGAAATAACCCCCAGTCACCCCCATTCCCAGTTAGTCGGAGGCCTCCCCCCAACCCTTAAAATCCACATCAGATGTGCTGTGTTTGAAACCAGGTGAGAAATGTATGCAGCATAGCAACTTTCTTCCTGGTGCTGCAGACAACAGCCCCAGCAGCAGGAAAAGGGGCGAGTAACAGCCCCCGTTTTTGAATCGCGACACTGTTGTGGGTGTGATTTGCGCGATCCGATGCTTTCAGGAAATGTATGCTAATGCTATGCTAATCACCTACATGACTAACACTGGTTGTTGCTGTGGAGACCCGCTGCCGCCGTCCGGCATCCATTAAGGCCCCTCCGGCCTCGTTGGCGCCGTGTCTCTCGCCCTCTAACGTCAGCCACGGTAAATTACCTCCGTGCCCTTTTTGTTTATTTTGGCTGGAGCCGTTTCTGGCCACGGTGAGATTGCGGTGCCCATTCCGGCAGCTCCTCAAGCGCAGCACATCTCGATCAACTGAAGAAAAATGGAAACACTCGAATCTATTTTCCCTCATTCCTCTGGAGAAATGCTGGATGTCTCATTTCCACACTCAGAGTGTCTGTTTATGTCTGAGTCGCTTCTGCAAAATCGTCCATCAGGGGCACAAGCCAGTACTATCAGAGCTCTATAAATGACACATATGTCTTTGGACAGAGATATATGATTGGTGCAGGTCAGAAGCAGAGAGCTTAGAATTTGGAGATATGTTCTCCAACAACCTACAGATGTATTTTTTTTTTTGAGATGCAGTCAAGGCTTTCTGCTTGATTTCTTCTGAGATGAACCTAAGAAATGTGGGCTAACGTCACGACAGTTTTGCCACAATCTCATTTTTTGTTTTTTTTTGCATTTTTTTTTATTCCGAGAATAAAAGAGCTTGAACACCAGAGAACCCTGGGTAGTTTCTTGTTTTCTGTGCTTAGACCTGATGGTTTACTCCTGACCTGCAGGGTTGGTCAGATCCTCCTTTATAGACATTTCAAATGCTCTAGTTTCTACACATTTTCAATGCAGCCACTTCCCTCGGGGCCACACTGAGTCCCCTCGCCCATGGCTGCAGACCCTCGATAGGCTCGTATTGGGTCTCAGCCCGCTCTCTAGGCACTGTTTCCCACAAGCAGCTTCAGCGAGATCCCTAGGTGTTACTGTTACTGTCCCATCATATTGACCTCACTGAGCAGTATGTGCCACAGCGCTGAATTTTTCCTGCTGCTGCAGCAAAACTCTTTAATTCGCATCATTTTCTTTGGATTCCCTCGAGTTCAGAAGTGAAAATAGCATTGTGAGTCCTGAGTACTTTCCCTATCACCAATCCTACCCCATTCCACCTGTAGACACCAAGATTCCTAACAGTCCATGATCCCCCCCTTCTCCCCCAGGACAGATCGGCATCCCAGGGCTGGGTGAGGCTTTGTCTGCGGTGACGGTCCCGCATAGGAGCCAACATGCTGTATCACTCCACTGGTACCAAACCAGGGGGAAGGTTTTCTGTTAACATGACACCTTTGAGAACAAACCACTCCCTGGCTGTCTTTCAAGAAAATCGTATGTGGCACAGAATTATTTCATGACTGATTTATGGAACATTTTCCAGAATCTCCAGCAGAAATGCCTTGCCCCCCCCCCCCCCCCCCCCCCCAAATCACCAAATGGAAGCTGTCCTGTGCTTCTCAGGGACAGACTTTTCTTCACTTCATTCTGCTCTCTTGCTAAATTGCTGCCGTTCCGCAGATGTCTGCCAGCTCTCCTCTATGGTCAGCTTAGGTTGGGCTGGTTTCTGCCTGCTGCTCCAGGCTTCTTATTCATCTGAGGAAGGGACCTACTCTTGGAGAATTATCTTGTTCATTGCAGCCCAGTTACATCCAAGGGCACAACAGCTGTGCCCCTTGGTACCAGCTGCCCTGTTACTGTGGCCCCTCCCGAAGGCCCCCTCCCCCACATGCTGCTGCTGGGAACCACAGGAGTCGCCATCGCTTGCCCTGAAATGCGCGGGACTCTGGGCGCATTGAGGGGGTTTCAGATCGAGCTCTGCCAGCTTGCGGTTCCTGGAGACATCTCTCCGTCTGGCGGGGGCGAGTGGCCCGCTCTCTCAGAGCAAGGGATGAGAGAGATGCCTGTCGGCATGGCGACCTGGTACTGTCCTCCTCTGCCACCTGGTTGACGCAGGGCTCTCCTGCTGCTGTGGGTCTGGCGGCTCTCAGATACAAGAAAGTCTGAGACATTCCTGTGGGTTCCTGGGAGCTTCCCGAAAGCCTACACATTCTTACCACCAGGGGGCATTGCAAGGCACAGGACTGCAGTATCCGGCTGTGCTGGGCTGCCCTAACTTGCTGCCTCCTCACAGTTGGGGAAGCTCTTTTGTCCTCTCCTGTCCATCAGGCTCACACTCCCCCCACACTGCTGTACCATCACCCCCCATTATCCTGCCCCCTAACACAGCCCCAATATTGCGCCTCAAGGCTGCCGCTCCAGTGACGGAGCCGTCGGTGGGAAACTCTTCCATATCTCCTCCGATTTTTGTCTTAGTTCCATCGCAGCAGATGCTGCCGCCTTCCTGCCTCCTGGAGCTTCTCGCTCAAATCTTGCTGGATGGATCTGATCCTGGGACTGGTTCTGATCTTGCAGCATAGCAGAGACCTGTAGCATGTGAGAGGAGACACCGTGGCCTGATTGCTGTTAAAGCTCAAGGTCCCCTATTGCCCAGCGTGTCCTGTGAATTTAGAGCCTGTTTCAGAGCAAGAAATAGCACATCTTGTTCCAGCCCTGAGAAACGGTGCACACTTAGGCCTGAAGATGTGCCAGGAGTTGGGACAGACCCTCAGGTGGCCAGCAGGTGTCATGATGCCACAATGTTGGTGGTAGTGATTACTCTTAATGACAGCTAGTGAGCAGAGCTTGTCAGAAACCAGAGCACTTAGTGGGATTGACCTTGGAGAAGCTGCAGGAAGTCACCATTAACAGCTGCGCTAAAAATTTGTCCTAAACAGCAGGTCAGGCCGGCTCCTCGCGCGCGAGACTCTCCGCGTTCAGGCCGGCTCCTCGCGCGCGAGACTCTCCGCGTTCAGGCCGGCTCCTCACGCGCGGGACTCTCCGCGTTCAGGCCGGCTCCTCACGCGCGGGACTCTCCGCGTTCAGGCCGGCTCCTCACGGGCGAGACTCTCCGCGTTCAGGTCGGCTCCTCACACCCGACTCTCCGCGTTCAGGCCGGCTCCTCACACCCGACTCTCCACATTCAGGCCGGCTCCTTACACCCAACTCTCCGTGGTAGCTCCTTAGGCACAACTCTTCTGTTATAACAGTATGATGTCTAATGTATTCTTATGTGTCATTGTGTGAAACCCAGTCTTCTGTTCTCTTCTGTGCTCTCATCTCTATTTAAAAAGGTTTTTATTCTAATTATGTGCTTAGCTGAAGATAAATTATTTTTATATACCTCCAGGTAACGTCGTTTTGCCCTCAGTGAATTCCGTCTGAAATTAAATTATCAAATCAGAGAAGTGGCGATGAATCAGTGTATTAACGTCCGTGAATCCAGAACGTCTCGTCTCGATGGGCATTGGTCCTCCAGCCCGTGGGCAGATGAGCCCCTAAGGCATGTGTCATCTCCTCTGGGTCTCTGAGGGACCCCCCATGTGACCCCCTAATTGTGGACTTTTGCCTTTAGAGGATTATTTTGTTTTAAATGTTTCACAATAACAGAGTTGAGAGGAAGGAAGCAGCCAACAGGAGAGAGATAGGATGCTTGTGGAGTAGCAGAAGGTACCTGTTCATGGGGGGGGGAGGGTTTAAAGACCAACAGCAGGAGGCTTTGTAGGAACCTGAGGATGAAAGTGGGATGGAGAGAAAGCCAGTTCTCTGGAATGTCTGTAGACTGTAGACATTCGTGCTCTGTGTTTGTGTCCTTGTTAGGGGAACGCGCAGACCTGAGAGCTCACATCCTGCACAGCTGCTTCAGTTCACATAAAAGCCTCTGCCTGTTCTCTCTGATTCTCCTTACTGCTGTTCTCCGCCTCCCTGTCCTTTGCATAGGAAGGCTTAGCCGTGAACACTCTCTCTACGGAGGTGGCTCAGGCTAAAGATCAAAGGGTACCTAATGAGTGCTTGGCAACAATTAACTCAATTCCCATTTATCTAGAATCTTGCAGGGTTTGTCTGGTCACCCCAGTATGTGCCACTTGTGGCAGCACAGCTCGCGAAATGCTGCTAGTCAGGGGCTGCTGTAATTTCTGTGGAAATTCCCCTTAATCGACTCTGTCCTCATTAGCAAGCCTTTCAGCCGGGCTATATAATGAAGACCCTGGTAATTAAATCTGCCCTCTTCGGCTGTTCAGAACGGCGATCACATTTGTATTATCATTTCCGACATGATTCTGGGCTCTTTTTCTGTTATCATCCAACAACGGGGATCAGGGGAATCTGCCATTGCGGAGAGGGCGTTCCCGTCCTCTTGTATGACGAGTGTGTTTCCATCACCTCTTACACGCGACCTTGTCCTTAAGGACAGCAGCTGAACTGCAGCCACATTTCTCCAGTGTCTCTGTACAGCTCTGGACGTCTCTTATTCCAAGTGGTTGCATCAGTCCGGTGGTAGCTTGTCTCAGAGACGGCACTAGAACATTATAAACGTGGTCTGATTGCTTGTTCAGTGCAGTGGTGAGGGAGAGTCAGGTGACTATGCTTAGTTCTGATTAGCTCTACCTCTCTCCCTGACAATTTGATAGTGATTTATTTTGTGTACATTCTTGAGTATGGGTTTATACCCAGATTCCTCTACTCTGTTTGTGCTTTCTGTTTTCTCATCTGCCAGAACGGCTTCTCGACTTTCACGCCATTCAGCTTGTGCTATCCCTTAATTACAGCACTGCCATGGCCTCGTTCTGCGCCCTCCCTGAACATATTGCTCACAGAGGGCAGCTTCTAGCTCTGTTTCTGGAAGCTTCCTACAGGCCTGCCCCCCCCAGCTCAGCAAAAAAAAGGAGTAATATTCTTATGGAACCCCATGATTTTTACCCCACCTGTACAAAGGAGGGGCATGTTTGATTTAAGGCATAACTCAGGCGATTTGATTACCCAGAATGCCACTTCCTCTCTGAGCCCACACTCTCATGTAGTCCTGACGTCCACCTGATGTTCCTCTTAAGTTTCGTCCGAATTCTTTTGTTAAGTGCATCTCCACTCCCAAACTAGGCTCCCTTACCTCCAGGGCACATGCAATGTGCCCTCTGATTAAAGCAGGAAGGGTTTTCTGAGGAGTGATGCAGTCTCCATCCTGTGCAAATCAGCCGTACCCTTCTGCAGCTTCTTGGTGCCACAAAGATGTCACCATGTTGCTCTGAGCTGGTTTCTCCAGCTATGTTTCAAAGTTGCGTTAGTAGGAATCTTCATCCTATCTCACTGCCAGAAAGGATTAAAATCAAACCCAGGAGGAGCAGTATTTCAGGACGTGTGATTTAGCTGTTTGGCTAGGGGTGGTGATGCTGCTTTGTTAGCCTAGCACCACTGCTGCCCGAGAACGTTAGCTAGAGTTTAACTTCCGCCCCGTCGTCTCTCACGTCGTGAGTCTCTTTCAGGCAAAGTGAGCAGCAAGACATTTGGGAATCAGAAACTCCTGTAGAGAGTGAGGCAGTGGAAAATTAATTGGAATCGCTTGGTTTTTAGGGCATGGTGTAGTGTAGTTCAAAGGCCGGGGACATCACCGTAATGAACACGGTGAGCTGTCAGGCTGAAAAGCCTAACGAGGATCTTGCATACATCTGCAAAGGCCTGCTGTCATGAGGGGATTGGTATTTTTACCTGGCAGATTCATTTTGTTGTAAAATTCTTGTAAAATCTTTGGGTTTGAGAGTTGGATCAGTGGTGACATGGTGCTGATGTGACAGGCTGGTTTCGGTGCCTCCCCCCCAGGTAGGGGGTCCCTTGCTTCCAGAAAAGCTTGTGACATCATCCTGGCAGGGATATGTATTATAATCAGACAGGAGGAAGGGAGAGCTTATGGGAGTTTTACTCACACAAAAATGTTTTGCGGGCAGAAAAACGATTGATTCAGAGAGATAAATCAGATTGTAGAGGAGGTGTGTCCAAGCGACTAGAAGAGGCAGGACCAAGATATCTGATTGGTTGGTCTTGTCCCCTCTAGTTGCTTGGACCCACCTCCTCTACAATCTGATTGGTTCAGAGCTGGTGCAATAAGGAGTAGCCTCTCGGAAGGGCTTTACAGACACATTCACTTTCAGTTTTAAAGTAGTTTATAAAACCTGAAGTACTGTCTCCCCTGACATGGAGTAGTCGTTCACCCTCCTTCAGAAGGTCACAGCCCCTCCCTGGGTTAGAGCAGTCAGCCCCTGGTCGGTGCTCATGAGTTGCTCTGAAATGTCGGTAGCCAAGTGCCCCGTCTGGTCCTCTGACCTCTGACCTCCCTTCCCCTATGTTTCCAGGTGCTTCATCGGCCTCTCAAACATGAGGCAGGCAGCAGCTGTAATTATCTCTATTGTTTGGCACCAAATGGTCCCCCATGCGCCCTGGTGAGGAGCAGGGGAGGCGTGGGAGGAAGGCGGAGGGGCTCCTCTCGGCACCTCAGGGAGGGAGGAGCGAATCGGGTTTGGGAAAATGTCGCAGGTATTCATATTTCACGGCAAACAAACAATGGCAGCCCTTGTCATCGAGCCGTGCTACATCGATTGGATTATTGATATGCTAGGTGGCCTTTTGCAGGCAGCCAAGTGGCAATCGGGCTTCCCTCTCCCCGAGAGGAGAACAGACTGCTGGTGTCGGCCCAGCGGCTCTCCAGTGCAAGCGTGATGCTGTTTCTCTGCAACCTAGAGTCGCACGCTTTGGGTGCTGCCCTCGCCTTCCAGTGTGCAGGAGCCCCTCGAAGTCACCAAGGAGCAACGGGCGGTGCCATAACGAGGTCTCTGCACTGGCAGGCTTCTCCGAAAAGATATTAGCGATCTTTATTGTTATTATTAAAAAAGCATACAAAGAGCTCCTCGCGGAGCCCTTTAACTCCCATCCTGTCCCAGCATAGAGCACTTAATTCACACAATTAATTCAAACATTTATCAGAAAATTGAATGGCTGCGCTTAGCTTTCATCGGTGGGGGGAAGGGTGGAAGGAAGAGGTAGGGGGGATGGTGGATGGCCACGAAGCAAACATCCGCAGACCATGGTGGTGACGCACTAGTGTGCAGTCGTCCACTCGCTATTGACACACCAGTGCGTAGTAATTCAGATGGACAGTGACCCTCACTGGATCCATCTCCAGGTAGCGGCACACGCCAGGGACGGATTATGGGTTGTGTGGCCCCTGGGCAAAACGTTCGCGAGGGCCCCCCCCACCACCACCACCACCACCACCAGCACCACAACCACCACAATTCAAGGGCCCTTGGCAGCCAAATGCCCTCCCTATAGGGTCAGGGGCTCTTGTAGGCAGAGGATCAAAGAATGTAGGCCCTCTAAAATAGACAAACGAAAATACATTGTTGATAAGCGTTGCAAATTGTTTTGGGCTAGGGGCCCCACGGGCCCCCTGCACCCCAAGGGCCCCTGGGCAGCGGCCCCGCTGGCCCGGTCCGTAATCCGTCCCTGGCACACGCACTCTGTCAGCCTCGATCTGCCTGCGCCCCCCCCCCGACTCCTCTTGTCATCCACGTTCGGCGAGGACACCGCTCTCGTGAGCAGACCGGGCCTCGGATTTCTCTCATCACCTGCCGGTGTGAAACTGTGCCTTTGCACTTTGTCAGCAATGTCCCGACGAATGTGATATCCGTCCGCTGAGGCTCTAATGCAACTTTGGCGGGAACGCTTCCTTTTGTTATTGCAATGAGCTGGCATTTCGCCCGTGCCGTACTCCAACTTTACCTCCCGGGACTGCCTCCAGATCAGCGTGACCGTAACTCAATAAATACGGATTGGCGACGTCTGTATGCATGCGACCCAAGCCACTCCTGTGTTGCATGGTAGCACCACCTAGCAGTCAAGAAGAGAACTGCCACCGTTTGATCTTCACCTATTTCCCTTCATAAAGAGCCTGGCTTTGTTTTAAGGAGTATTGATTTGCACAGTGGGACGTGCTGCAGCCAAGACGAAGGACGTGATGTTTATCCAGTTCTAAATGCTGGGGACTGTTTTAAAGAGTCCCAACCCTGTTACTCCTAATCTCTGGCAGCCAGGAATCATCTGTACTGCTACAATTGTGCCACTGGTTCAGTTTGAAGGGCTGTGTGTGTTGTCTTATGTTGTGTTATATAATGTTATAAATAACTCATTGTATTACTTCTAAACTTCACTAGTCTGCTTGGAATTTAGCAACCCCAGGGTACTACAGACCATAATATGATGTTTTTCTGTATAGTTAACTGTATGTTTGATTGATTGTTTATTTATTGTTCATTCAACAGTCACAATATCCATCAAACAAATCGGAATATATGTAACAATATATGGAATATGTGTAACAATATATACAATAAAATTACGGGAGTATATAATGAAAGACATAAAGAATAAATACATAATGAAAAATGTAGTAAGCACTATCTGCAGGCTGAAGCGCTCCTGAAGCGATGCCGACCCCTTCACAATTATATCATCAAATCAATATTATGAAACACAATTGATCAGCATACTTACCCTGAAGATGATGAACAAAGAATCAAAATAAATTCGCAATGCAAAATGAAATCCAAGTAATCCTTCCATTTTCACCTCATATTTTACAGTTTCATTTAACGCATTACTCTGCAGCTTTATATAATCACAAACTATCCCTTTTAAAGTATATTTTAAATATTTTTATAGATGTACATAGTGTCAGATTTTCTTTAAGGCTGTTTCTGTTTGCTCCCCTCCACGTTTTTTGTGTCGGTAGTTTCTTGGATGGGTGTAAACATGTATTCACTGCGGCGTCCATTTTTCTGTGCATTATAGTAATACCATGTTTTTCTTTAAAGGTCTGTCTGGGAATTTTAGGCAGAAGACAGTGACGGAATTATGTTTCCAGAACGACCAATCAAGTCTGATGGATTTCAGTAACCCAGACACCTCCGTGGATAGAGGTATGGATGACGGAAATCAAATGAGATCATAAAGGTTTATGTTGTGTTTGAGCCTGGAATGGTTAATTCTACACCAAACTACAATATATTACACCACACTATACTACACCACCCTATACTGTGCCGTACTGCACTATACTGTACTATACTATACCATGCTAAATTACTACACAGTACACTATACTACACCACCCTATACTGTGCCGTACTGCACTATACTGTACTATACTATACCATGCTAAATTACTACACAGTACACTATACTACACTATACTGTGACACACTACACTGTACTACACTACATTACACTATACTATGCCGTGCCATGCTATGCTACTATTCATTACACTATACTATACTGGATTCAAGTACCAGGGTTGTTTGTTATGCAGATTATCATAACAGTTTATACTATGGAGTGAAAAGGAGAAAGGAAACACAAGTGTGAGGTTAACAGGAGAGAGAGAGCAGCAGAAAGAGGGCAGACATAAGGGAGAAAGAGGGGTATGAGTGTGAAAAGGGGGGATAACGAGAAGAGAGAGGGGACAGAGTGGAGGGGAGAAGCATCTCCATGCAGGTCTCAGACCATGTCTGTGACTCATCCAGCCAAAAGGATGCATAGAGCCAAAGTCACAGAGAGTCACAGACTCTCCGGAGAGTCGGTGGCCGACTGTGGACTGAGCCAGACTCCCACATGGTTCTGATGTGGCTGCGCTTTGGCAGCTCGATAAGGTTCACGCGATAAACCTGTTAGCCTTGAGATTAAAGAGCCCTTTCTGTAGATCATTCTGTCAGAGAGTGTGTCCACCATAGCTTCCTGAGGGGGGGGGCTGTTGAGACAGGGCCAAATGATTTAAAGGCGCATGACATAGAGAAGAAGAAAAAGACCACTGATGAGGCCTGTAAAAATTAAACCAATTTGAGGGTGATATAGGGACATATGAGCAGGAGCGATTCAATGTTAAAATATGTAAAAAGAATATAGGTACAAACAAACTGAAAGATTAAGGGAATTGGGACAGAGGAGAGGGAATCGGCCGTCTCCTGCCACAGGCCCCCTTAGCCTGGGTAGTGGTGTTTAGGTGACTGCCCTGTCTGACATCGATCCCTCACAGCGCCAAGTGGTCCCTGGGAATGCATCGATCGCGAGTTGTGGGTGTGTCAGGGTCCTGTCTGTGCCCCACCATGCGGGGGGGGGGGTCCAGCTGATCAACACCGAAAGCAGCAGACAGGAGCTGTGGGGGTGAGAGTGAGGGCCTGCTTTATGTGATGGGGGAGGAGGGGCGATCAGTCCGAATGCACCAATGAGAGGGCAGATTAACAGCAGCCATCACCTGCCCTGCTAAACTCTGCCATGCCAACCAACAGAGGAGCCACAGGTTATGGAGACGCAAGCCTGCGGGTGCGGAGGGCAATTGGCTACATTTACTGTCATTTATAGCAATTTAGACACCTTGGAATATGGGGCTTTGATGGATGTAAACAGGTGAACAGTGAGGAGGTGAGGAAAAGCTGCTTGCTGTGTGACAGGTCCTATGCGTGCTGAATGTGAGTCTGCAGAGTCTGACGGGCCCTGTGAGTGCTGTCTGTGAGTCTGCAGAGTCTGACGGACCCTGTGAGTGCTGTCTGTGAGTCTGCAGAGTCTGACGGACCCTGTGAGTGCTGTCTGTGAGTCTGCAGAGTCTGACGGACCCTGTGAGTGCTGTCTGTGAGTCTGCAGAGTCTGACGGGCCCTGTGAGTGCTGTCTGTGAGTCTGCAGAGTCTGACGGACCCTGTGAGTGCTGTCTGTGAGTCTGCAGAGTCTGACGGGCCCTGTGAGTGCTGTCTGTAAGTCTGCAGAGTCTGACAGGCCCTATGAGTGCTGAATGTGAGTCTGCAGAGTCTGACGGGCCCTGTGAGTGCTGTCTGTGAGTCTGCAGAGTCTGACGGACCCTGTGAGTGCTGTCTGTGAGTCTGCAGAGTCTGACGGACCCTGTGAGTGCTGTCTGTGAGTCTGCAGAGTCTGACGGGCCCTGTGAGTGCTGTCTGTGAGTCTGCAGAGTCTGACGGGCCCTGTGAGTGCTGTGTGTGAGTCTGCAGAGTCTGACGGGCCCTGTGAGTGCTGTCTGTGAGTCTGCAGAGTCTGACGGGCCCTGTGAGTGCTGTCTGTGAGTCTGCAGAGTCTGACGGACCCTGTGAGTGCTGTCTGTGAGTCTGCAGAGTCTGACGGGCCCTGTGAGTGCTGTCTGTGAGTCTGCAGAGTCTGACGGACCCTGTGAGTGCTGTCTGTGAGTCTGCAGAGTCTGACGGACCCTGTGAGTGCTGTCTGTGAGTCTGCAGAGTCTGACGGGCCCTGTGAGTGCTGTCTGTGAGTCTGCAGAGTCTGACGGACCCTGTGAGTGCTGTCTGTGAGTCTGCAGAGTCTGACGGACCCTGTGAGTGCTGTCTGTGAGTCTGCAGAGTCTGACGGACCCTGTGAGTGCTGTCTGTGAGTCTGCAGAGTCCGACGGGCCCTGTGAGTGCTGTCTGTGAGTCTGCAGAGTCTGACGGGCCCTGTGAGTGCTGTCTGTGAGTCTGCAGAGTCTGACGGACCCTGTGAGTGCTGTCTGTGAGTCTGCAGAGTCTGACGGGCCCTGTGAGTGCTGTCTGTGAGTCTGCAGAGTCTGACGGGCCCTGTGAGTGCTGTCTGTGAGTCTGCAGAGTCTGACGGGCCCTGTGAGTGCTGTCTGTGAGTCTGCAGAGTCTGACGGGCCCTGTGAGTGCTGTCTGTGAGTCTGCAGAGTCTGACGGGCCCTGTGAGTGCTGTCTGTGAGTCTGCAGAGTCTGACGGGCCCTGTGAGTGCTGTTCGTGGATCTGCCTGCGTGTTTTTGTGCATTCGTGTTTCCTTGGGGGCAAATATGTGTCTCTTTGCAATTGGTTACTCCAGTTGGCCACACCCCCTGAGAAAGGTTGTTGGCAATGTGGGTGGGGTGGGATGGAAGAATTCCAGAGAGTCTTGGAGGAGTGTCACAAACAGGTGCGGCAGGCGGGAGAGAGAGAGCGAGTGAGAGAGGCTGGCTCAGGTGTGCGGGTGGTAGCGACGCTTCCTTGTGGCTGGTCTGGGAGGAGCTCGGTGAGGGGAGGCAGCCAGTGGCAGAGTCTCGCCCGTGCATGTGCCTAACGTGTGGGAAGCCGCCACAGACAGATTCACACTGAGCGAACCATGAAGTCAGATGGAGAGGAGGGCCGCTCCAGTGAGTATGGGGGCGACTTTTAATATCTGTGGCTATTTACTCAAGATAAAAAGGGGGGGCATGTCAGTACGTCTCTGAGAGTCTGTGTTTTCAGGGCCACCTGTTAGCTTCAGTCCTGTTAATACAGGAATTCAAAGTAGAGGCTGAAAAACACAGTACACAGGTAAAAAAAAGTGTGTCCCTGACAGGCTCCTGGGACCGGCTGTTTCAGCCTCCAGGGCAGAATTGCTGCTGCTCTCGTGTTTCAGGGCCGTGAAAGAATGAACGAGTGTAGCTGGTTAGAGAGAATGCAGAGGAGATGCGGTGACTAGCTGCTTATCACTGAGGTGAGACATAAGTGGCAGTAAAAGTGACATAAAACAGTGAAGATTCAAGATTCCTTTATTTGTCACATACAAGATGTAGTGAAATGTACACGCTGAGGACTGTGCATAAATAGAAGGTGTAGAAGGTATACAGTGTTCATGTTTAAGTAGTAGTATACTTTACTATACAGTGTACATATGTTCAAGTAGTAGTATACCTTATTGTAATTATAAACCAATAGATAGCTTTACTGGCCTGCTGAGCTGCCAATCAATCAAAGCCTACGACTGATTGGTTCATCTTACTGATGGTTTCAAGAAGCGCGTGATTCATTCATGTTACCCAGACCTTTGGTTCTTGCCTGGCATGTCACCTGTGGAGAGTTATTGGCCCAACTTCTGGAGGGCTGATCCGCCTCAACAGCCTGATCTGTTCCTTAGTGAACATGCTGTAGGTTTGTGCTTCTCGCTGTTTTCTTGGGTAATAAATATGTCTGCATTTGCGAGGGTCCTCTAGGCGGCCAGACCAGAGAGAAGCGCTGTACCAGAAGGGGTCCCTGGGCCCCGCAGGCTTGGGTGATTGTGGTTTCACTTTGCGTCCCGCTATTAACCTGAGAATGAGCGGTCACATCGTCGTTATTCCTGGGCTGACATTTCTGACTGCCTTTGCAACAGAAGCAAAAAATAAGAAATAAATAGAATTGAATTACCAGGCAAAACAACCAGAGACGTCTCTGCCTGGAGGATTTTGTTCCTGCTCTGTGAGCAGTCAGGTTGCTGGACCTTGGGGGTCACGTGGATCGTTTGCTTTCCGAAATGAAATCCTATTTTGCCTTTAAATATTTTAGTCGTTAGGCTTGGGCCACGCTGAAAATGCAAAGTATCGATCGCGGTGAGTCTTGGTGTAATTTCTTGTCTGGATAAGCTGCGTTTTATCGTAAAATTTTATCCCACTATTATACATCAGAACAATCTTCTCAGAAGTTTGTAGTTTTATGTTCAAATTACTTTGAACGTTGTCAGAGACTTGCTGTGCCTTGACGACGGAAACGAGAGCAGAGACCACAGGGGAGAATCCCACAACGCTAAGCAATATCTGGATTCATAGCATGGCAAACACCTCAGTCTGTCTCTGAGCTGGCCTGGCCGTCGGCACACGTCACTGATCGTATATTCTGAGTGATTATTTTTGGGATGAAGGGAGTCTACATTTCCACCCTCATGCCTCAGCGCAACAGGGTGACATGGAGGGAGATCCACTTCAGAGGGCGGACAGGATGATGACTCAGCGCTCAAGAGTTTGCAGCCCAAGAGAGGACGGCATGGTGGACGTGTCATTATACACACAGTACTTTACAAATGGATACCAACAGATTTTTATTGGGGGGGGGGGGGTGATATACTGCAAGCCTGTTATTGAGATTCCTTCAGCAGACGAACATTTTGTCATTTTGGAGAGCTGGAGGGTAACCTTTCTTATTGGCATCCAAACGGTGGTACAATATTTACTTGCTGTATTTCAACTGCCTTCTTCCTTTGGAAGCAAGTGTCAGGCGTAACAGTGCGTGTTTCTTGAACGTTAAAAATACATTTTCCTGTTCGGTGGAAGCATGCCTGCACGTGTGACAGAAAGGGAGTGACTCTGATTTATGGCTGCAGCTTTTCCTTGTTTATTGTGTTTGGAATTACGTAATGCGTGATGTGTCTGTGCTTCACTATGTATGGTATAATGTGCTATGTGTCTCTAGTTCACTGCGTTTGTATTACCTACTGGCAGTAGTTTGCAGTGTGTGGTATTACATGCTGTCTGTAGTTTGTAGTGTGTGGTATTACATGCTGTCAGTAGTTTGCAGTGTGTGGTATTACATGCTGTCAATAGTTTGCAGTGTGTGGTATTACATGCTGTCTGTAGTTTGCAGTGTGTGGTATTATATGCTGTCAATAGTTTGCAGTGTGTGGTATTACATGCTGTCTGTAGTTTGCAGTGTGTGGTATTACATGCTGCCAGTAGTCTGCAGTGCGTGGTATTATATGCTGTCAATAGTTTGCAGAGCGTGGTATTACATGCTGTCTGTAGTTCGTAGCGTGTGGTATTACATGCTGTCTGTAGTTCATAGTGCGTGGTATTACATGCTGTCAATAGTTTACAGTGTGTGGTATTGCATGCTGTCTGTAGTTTGCAGTGCGTGGTATTATATGCTGTCAATAGTTTGCAGTGTGTGGTATTACATGCTGTCAGTAGTTTGCAGTATGTGATATTACATGCTGTCAGTAGTTTGCAGTGCGTGGTATTATATGCTGTCAATAGTTTGCAGTGTGTGGCATTACATGCTGTCTGTAGTTTGTCGTGTATGTTATTACATACCTTGTCTGTAGTTGGCAGTGTTTGGTATTATGTACCACTTCTGTAGTTTGCAGTGTTTGGCATTATGTTCAATGTCTGTATTTCATGGTGTTTGGTATTACATACTGCATCTGTAGTTTGTAGTGTTTAGTATTACGTACTGCGCTTGTAGCTGACAGTGTTTGGTATTACATACTGTGTGTCCATTCTCAGCTGTGCTCTCTCTTTAACCACCAGACTGCAGAGGTTAAACAGCATGTAACGGTGTCAGTTGCTTTTCCTGTTTGTCCCTGTGGTGTTCTGGCTCATCTCCTCCTTTGCTGTTGCTGTTGAACTCCAGTGGCTTCCCACACACTCCCATCCTTCTAGGTCACCGGCATAGAGCTGTACACCCAGCAAAGCCTCATTCCCGAGAACAAGGTTCCGTGCCACTTCTGGGTTTCAGCAGGTTTCATTTGTTTCCTGTAAAGTGTCTGTGTACTGCTCTGTCTGTCATCTGTGTGTCACATACACCTTTTCCACCTTGGCGAGCACATCGATGGGGCCGTGGTGTCCATCAGAGCTGTGGAGGATGCTCACGACTCCTACAGTCTTATCGGCCTTCTACCACTGACCCAGTTGTCAGACCTAAGCTGAGCTGGCCATCGGGTAATTGAGCTGAAGAATTACTTCACTCTGCCGCGGATAATTGTTTTTGTGTAACACGATGGGCCATCTTAAGCGATTTGTTCTGATCACAGTTTAGGGTACTATGTCAAGGAAGGAAAACAGTCTGCATACAGATACATATTTGTATTAAATCTCTATTATGAATAAGTAATGCTTGAAGATGGCTAACAGGGTTAGTCAAACCATGCATTTTCTGAGGCAGGCAGACGTGTTCTGTGACTTCCCTGTAGATACAGCCATTGCTACATCACCTGTGAATGTTTGATGTCCTGAAAGGCTGTATCTTTACCTGCCTTGGTTATGCTCCCAGCTTGTTGGCTCTTTACTATATGGTTTGCTTTAGGATAATCAGTTTTTATTGAAAAAAAATTCTGAGCTAAATGAACAAGAAGTCGCACATCAAGGCAGCCAAGCCTGTTGTGCATATAGAGGATTTTATGTTAATTGGAAGTGCAGATGGACGATTGTATGTAGGGACACATTGCAGTGTAAATTAACATTGAAAACGTGCTTAAAAGCTAATATCGGGTTTTTCAAGATGCATTTATCTGCTTTGTTCACTGTGGTCTTTATTCGCATTGTTTCATTATCCACTGACAGAGTTGGGTAATTCGTGTAGAGAGTAAAAGTCCAGACCAGAATTTTGTTTCAACCAACCAGTTGAGCATAAAGAGTCACAGTCTCAGAGTACTCAACTGGTTGGTTGAAACAAAATCCCGGTCTGGACTTTTACTCTCTGGACCTGAATTACCCAACTCTGTCCACTTATGTTTGAATAATGTTTGGAAAGTCTGGAATCTGAAAATGAATTAAAATATTTACACATAAACATAGAAATCAAGAAAACATGCGGTGTTGTGATCTTCTAGTACGTTTTCAGAACTATGCTTTTTCATTAAATTGATTGTGTAATATGCACCAGCAACCTACGTACGCAGCAAAACCCGTTCACAAGCATTCCCGGCACGATGGAGGCGGGGTGGTGAAAATGGCACATTAGCGCTGATTGTTATGACCTTAGGCCTTGCCGTGCATTCTTACAAGAGCCGCTGTTACCTGTTACACACGCAGCGAGAATGGGTGAGGATCTCTTACAGGTCACATTCGTCTCCACACCTTATTAACCTCATTAAATGTATAGAGTGTACTTTGGGGTCAAAGGTCAGAGAAGCGAGGCCTTCGTTCCAGAATGTAACGGAGCATTTCAAAAGGATGCCTTTATTAGTTTTAATTGCTTTTTAATTGGTTGATTTTAGTGAACATTTCAAAACATTTATGATGGATCCCCTGTGCCCTTTGTGGAACCTGGGTGAAATTATTCCGGCACTGGCTACGAACTCATGAGCAGATTATTAAATACCATTTTATTAAATCAAATAGCTTCCACCAACAGTGCAATATCAGGTGGTTATGGTAACTGTCATTCTGGTAATAGGGGTCAATTCGCAGTGGACAGCTTTGTTTCAATGTTCTCCCCTTCTAGCAGTACAGCCCTACAGTACCCTTCTAGCACCAGCTGTTTTTGTTCAGACATGCAGGAGTAAGGGATCAGTAAGGCCCTCAGTTTTCAGGCGCCATTGGCGATTATCGAGGGGTCCCTCCTTCAGTTTCCCCTCGCTGCCTCCACCGCCATGCCATGTCAATCACCTGATCTCCCTAATTGTGAGCCCTGTCTCCTTCTGTCCTCAACGACCCGCCTTCCCACACTGGCACGCTGAACAGATTGTTCTTTTCATATGAATTGACTCCATAATTCTCCAAGCTGACGTCCCCGGCGAATAGCTGTTCATAACCATAACTGGATGCCATTTCAGGGACCCCTCTGATGGATTTTGTCTCAGTGGTGCGTGGGAGGGGGACGGTTGAGATGGCGAGCCGCTACAACCGATCTGTTGCCCTATTCTGGGCAAGGAGGCGGAGATACGCCTGGAACCACTGGTAATGACATCACAAGGGAGCTGGACCTCACCTAGTATGGCGCTTCCTGTAAACGTGTGGGATTAAACCTGGAACGGACGCCACTGAGCCTGCCGCTCACCACACAGTAGGTGCCTTGTAGTCTGGGCCGGACACTGTGTGTTTAGACAGGATTGGTAGTGTATTCATCCAGGCACTCTTTCAGCTAGCGATTTCACTATGGGAGGCCTCTGAATGAAGTTCACCTGAAACAAAGCCTTTGACTTACTTCCTCTTATTTCAGCTGGAGACTCTGTGGAAAGTTCAAAGAAAGTGATGGCTTTGTCCCTCGCTCATCTTACCCTTGCGATTTGGTGAATGGAGTTGCACAAAAGCCAGGCAGGGGCACAATGTCGTCCCTGAATCCAGGCAGAATAATGGAATAAACAAAAGCCCGCTTTCCCGTCTGAGTGGATAGAAAGAGGTTGTTGTCTTGGCCACCTGTGATTGGTGGAGGGATGTCACATGACGACATTCCTCATGGTACTAAAGGCAGAAACTTTAATTCAGGTCTTGATGGTGGCGTAGAGAGATCAAACTGCAGTGAATAAAAGGCGTGCTGACAGAACAGTGATGGGAGATGTTTTCATGGCTAATCAGTTTTCCTCTGTCCATCGACGAGCTTTTCCAAGTCTTAGAGGAGCTGCAGTGTGTGATTAAAACACGGTGGAGCCTGAGAAATCAATGCAGACAATCCCAGGACAGATTTGTTCCCCTGAGATGCATTTAATCGAACTGAAATTAGTCACATGATGAAGATGGAGAGAAGAAGGCAGTTTACAGCTTTTTATATACATTTTCGCCAGGAGACAAAGACAAGAGTTTTTGAGCTGATTTGCACAGGATGCCCACTTATTCATTACATTAACGCCTTTATTAAGGTTAGGGTGAGGGTTAGATGGGATAGAGGTGACATCGTTAACAGTGTTTATCTGATGCCATAGCCAAACAGATTTGACGGTGCCTGACCACCTCAGGAGGGGACACCGATGCGATGGAAGTGGGAGAGGGCTTCTGCTCACAGGGCTGTGAAGGAGCTGAGTCAGCAGGGTCCTCCACGGAAGGCGTATGAGCTAATGTCCCCCGTGCCAGGCCTGTGACGCCAATCCAATTTACTCCACTGTCCACACATCTGCTGTGTTTTACGAACACGCCCTGCGTTCCCGATGCTGATCCGTCGTCGGCGGGAATCGGCCACGTTCTCCTGCCCCACCGTGAGTCACCGTGATGATGGCAGGAGTGCGTGTGTTTGCCCGTGTTTATTTAGGCACACGTTTCGGACTTGGTCTTTCGTGGCATGACGTCAGAGCGAGCGGGTCGTGCCGTTTCACGCCTGGCTCGGTGACCTACGACGTGATGTTTTGCAGTGTACGCTCACCGGGGAGAATGCTGTGAGGAAAGCCCGCTCAGGTGGTTTGATCATGATGCTATCGCAACACAGGCGAGTCCGCGCAGTTCAGGAATCACGTTTACAGCTCCTTCCGTCGGCATGTATTTATGAGCTAATTAAGTGTCGTTAGCGGCTCCTGATGAGAAGTGGAGGCTGCCCATCCATAATGCTATTTGGGGACATCGCTCGACACTCTGGCATGCTTTGTACGAAACACGCTGTCATGTTACCATAGAAACAGGAACCATTACGGTTGTTTTTCTCTGAATTACTCCGCAATGATCACTAAGCAATATCAATGGATGCGAGACCAGTGGGAAAAGGGCTACTTAGTTAACATGAACTGGCTTTTGGACTGAGAAGACTCTCAGATTTCGGGCTCCTGTGTTTCCCAGTTGTGTAAAGGAGCCTTTAATTCTACCTGCTCTCATGGTTTCCACAGTGCCCCCTCCTCCCCCCCAACTGTAATTTTCACAAAGGCGGACTTGGTGTTGGGTCTCACCCTCAGGAGCTTCCACTGTCAAGCAACTGTCCCCCCAAATCTGCTCTCTAAGTAATGTGAGAAGCTGAGATAGCAGGCAGTTATGCCCCCCTCCCCCTTTATCAAACCCTCTTTCTGTGGAGTGATCGCCTTTATGTAAATAGGCCTGTTAAACAGCCATTTTCCAGGCTGGAAATGTACCTTCCATTATCTGCGTGGCGTGTGAGTAATAGAGGGTACCTGTGAACGGAAAGGGCAGCAACATAATGGATGCACAGAATTATAATATTTATTCCCCTTGATTGTTAACCCTAAACCTCTCAAATGATCCACCTTATTATCCCAGACAAATGGACGTTTGCCGGCTGAAGCGTTTCAGTAACTTAAACTGGCAGAACGGAGCCGCTGAACTTGAGTGTATTCTGTTTGAGGCAGGGAAGCAGAGTGACATAATTACTCAGTGCTGGGTTATGACACTTCAGCCAGGGGTCAAAGTTCACAGGCTGTTTTTTAGGTGCCAGACTGACTATGGCTGCATGTTTTTTCTCAGTACAGTCATTTTATAGCTAATATATACTCCATAATGATATTATATTTGCATATTTTTATTATGTCACATCTGCTTTCTTGCTGGGTGACATTTCAAGCACATTGTGTGGACTTACAATAGAAAATATTCACTATAAAGACATTGTGGCTGTTTTCTGTCATTGTCTGTTGACAGATTTAAAGCCATAGACAGCGCTAAACAGATGTTCTGACTCAAGGCCTCCGTATCAGTACTGGCAGTAAATTACTAAGCTTCTGAATGATAAAATTGTAAATCACTTTATTCCAACATCTCGGCTCGCTCTAGTTTCATTTTACACACCTGTAATGCGTCGCGAAGTTCTTCAGGCAGAATATGAGTCAGTTTATGCTTTGGGGCAACTATGTTGGGAAAGAAAGCTAAAAATAGGCAGGAATTAATTGATCGGTATGAGGCCACGCAGGCCAACTGCTGGCTGAGCGCTAAATTTTTTTCACAGAAAACAGGAAAGACAACACATTAGATTACAGGGTGCAGTGCCATTTGTGGGATATGTCGACACACCCATTGAGAGCACACTCTGTACGCCCCCGAGGAGCCACGCATCCCGTATCGCATTTAAAAACCCAGAATTGTCTTGCGACGTGCAACCAGGGAGCTGAGGAGCGAAGGCAGCTGGAGACCGAGGCAGGAAGGAGATGAGGGGCGACGGGGAAGGCGCCCGCCACATGGGGGCGCCAGGGGCATCGCTGTCAGCGCCGTCACTGGCATGCATGTCTGTTAATTGGAATGAAACAGCGGAATGAAGCGACTCACTCGGGTTTCTCTCACGCCCTTCCTTACTCGGGCCGCTAAACCTGCTGGAATTTTTCAGGATGACACTCGGTGGGGCTCGTCATTCAGAGCTGTGAAGACAAAGGTAATGCGATGCTTTGATGCTCAAAGGACTGGCAGTGATTTACAGAGACGCTGTCTGATACAGAGTGCTGAGCTGATTGGATGAGCACATCCCCACAGGGGGGTTCAGGGGTCAGCAGGACCAGCCAGCTTATTTCATTGGGTCACTTTCACCTGGCCGTTTGGATCTATCGTATCCAGAATATTGGGTCACTTTTAACTGGCAGGTTGGGTCCATAGTGTCTAGAATATGTAGTCACTCTCTCCTGGTTGTTTAGGTCAATCATATCTAGAATAGTTAGGCTACTCTTACCTGGCCATTTGAACCAATTGTATCTAGAATATTGGGTTATTTTGGGGGGGGGGGGGGTTCAAGTCTCTGCCTGGGTTACATGTGTGCGGAGTTTGCATGTTCTCCCCATGTCATCGTGGAGTTTCCCCCCACAGTCCAAAGACATGCTGAGGCTAATTGGACTTGCTAAATTGCCCGTAGGAGTGCATGTGTGAGTGACTGGTGTGTGAGTGTGCCCTGCGAATGGCTGGCCCCCCATCCTGGGCTGTTCCCTGCCTCGTGCCCATTGCTTCCGGGATAGGCTCCCGACCCCCCGCGACCCAGTAGGATAAGCGGTTTGGAAAATGGAAGGATGGATATTGGGTTGTTTATTCTCACCTGGCCATTTGGGTCCATCTAAAATATACTGGATATCTAAAATATCTAGAAAATCAAAGCAAGCAATCACAAGAAAACAATTTTAACGGGTAATAGGAATATGGATAAGAGAGAAATGAATCTCAATTGAATAATTTTGTCTGTTAAAAATGGCTTGTTTCCTAAGAATGAAAGCATCGTTAATTTTCTGGAGAAAGCTACATAGTCTTTGTTGCATCTGTGAGCCCAATCTTAAGCTTATACCTTATAAAAACATGCCTCACGCAAAAACCAACAGCCATTCTCAAGGCTAAAAGCTTTTTTCCATTCATTTTCAAACCTTCCACTGGATCCATTTTCTTCATCTTAGATGGTTGGCCGTCTTTTATGAGACCATGATAAAATACCCTGCGCTGGGACGTCCTTCACGTCTCCTGTCCTTCTGCAGTCAGTTGTTCATCAGCATCATGCTACAGCAATCTGCAAAGTTGCCTGCAGCCATTATTCCGGGATTCATGTCACCTTCTTCCTGACATGACCGTAAAGGATGAGTTTAGCTTGTCAAAACCTCCTGTAATCTAACAAAAAGTGGATCTCAGGCTGCTCTGGTGAAACGTTACTCTCACGCACGGTCCGGAATAAAAGCATTCGGGGCACAGTGGTCTGACCCTCCATTCCACATTGTCTAATATGCTGGTATTCCTCTGACCCTTGACTCCAGGAAGTGCTAGACTATTACTTTGCATCTTGTCTTTGGTCTTCAAAAATCAATAAACTCAACAGTGGCATATAACTAATGGTGGGGTGGAATTTTTAATAAGATCTTATTACAAATCTAGATCTGCATATCAAGAGTTTGGTTTATGTTGGGTTGGCACCCTGCCCTGGGCTATTCCCTGCCTTGCACCCATAACTTCCTGGATAGGCTCTGGACCCCTTGGACTCTGCATTTCAAGTAGATAGAGAACAGGGGTGGAGAACCTGTTCCATGGATGGCCGATGTCGGTGTGGGTTTTTCATGCTTTTCAAGATGTCAGCAGTGATGGCCAAACTAATGTTCCCAGTGATGATCGAAGATATGGACTGAGGAGCGGAGTGAAGGAGTAGATTGATGAACAGATGACAGGAAGCAAGGCTTCAGTCTTGAGCCAGTCACAAATGACAGACATGGGTTAAAATCACCTCTTAAGCGCACCATCCCTCTCAAACCTCTGCAGAGTGTGAACATGCCTTCCTGATTGACTGTTAGCGTGATGGCTTCACTGGTGTGATTGTGTTACATGGTGCCACTCCTTTGAGATATTCCAGAATACTGAATCATTAGCAGTATGATAATCCATTTTCTCAGCCTGCTGTTCATTCTTTTGCTCTCTCACCCCTTTCTTAGGTTTTCTCAAATCAGCCTCATTGTTTACAAATAACTTCCTGGATCGTCTCCCTTTATGGCTCATTTCCATCTTTAGTGCATGAAATAAATTTTGTTGCTTCCTCCCAGACAAGTTTATCTGATATTTCTTGCATTTTTCACGGAAACATAAATGCTTTTTAACTTGGAAGGTGTCAAGAACAGAAGGCCAGACAAGTCCTTTATATCTTCTTTTGAATGATTCGAGGCTTACGGAAGGGATTTTGGCTTGCTGGCGGCTTCTGTTGGTATTTAACGTGACGCTGGTTGGCGAGATCCCAATGGCGTTCATAGGTTTGTTGTTAAATCCTGTTCTGTTATCTGTCCAAATGCTTTCGTGTTCCTTGTGAAGTACCGTCTCTCCGTCATGGCACCCTCCAGTTACACTCACCCTTATTAGTGCTACGATAGGGAGCCTTTCCGGGCCATGGCTCCGTGGACAGGGGCGCGTACGCAGGATCTGCATGCCTGTGCTTTCAGTAGGGGGTGCTTTGGGAGATCTGTATACCTGCAGCCAGAAGGAGGCGCTGTGCTAGGCTCTAACCATGTGTCTGCCCTCAGCGTTGCTGCAGGATGAGGTGGCCCAGCTCAAGGAGGAGGTGCACCTGCTGAAGCAGATGAAGGACATGCTGAGCAAGGAGCTGCAGGACTCCCCTTCTGAGGTGCTGTCCACCACCGAGCTCCGGGTGCAGCTGGAGCAGAAGGAGCAGGAGCTGGAAAGGGCCAAGGAAGCGCTACAGGGTAGGACCCCCAGCCAGGCATTATCCTCCCCCTTCTCCTCCCCTTTATGTGAGACCCCCCCCTTCTGTCTCTCCTCCCTCTTATGTGAGACTCCTCCCCCTTCTCTCTCCTGCCCTTTATGTGAGACCCCTCTCCCTTCTCCTCCTCCCCTGTATGTGAGACTCCTCCCCATCTACTCTCACCCCGCCCCTTAATGAAAGACTCCGCCCCATTCAGCTCTGCCCTCCCACCCCTTCATGGACTCTGCTGCTCCTGTTTCACAGACTCTCCCCCACCACTAACATAATTTCTTTGCCTGATGTCAGATCACAGACATCGGATGGGAATGTCCAGTTGCACGTATGATAACAACGTTACTCGATGTTGTGAAAATGTTTGTGCCACATCCATATAATCAACTGTAACATGATATAGAGTCATCTGCTGCTTGTCACGACACATTTTAGTTTGAGAAATTCACAAACACAACATAAAGTGTACATTCAGTGTTTTCCTCCATTTCTGAATGATAGTCGCCTTCAAAAGCCAGTGAAATACAGATGTTCCTCTCTTGTAACATTCCTACAGCAGCTCAGTTTAGGATTGATATGATTGTTTGTGTTTGTGTGTGTGTGTGTGTGTGTGTGTGTGTGTGTGTGTGTGTGTGTGTGTGTATGTGTGTGTGTGTTTTATAAATCTAGCTGCACAGTAGCCTAACAGGCGTCTGCAGACATATAGGGGTAATGAAAACCAAGATAAGCATTATTAAAATAACATTCTAACAGGATCATCTTTCTCGGGGATAGAGGCTCTCCACTGCAGTTCCACAGAATGTAAACAGCTTGACACCATCTCCAATCTGTCTTCCATCCTGTTAGCCCAGTCACAAACTCGAGTAAGTCGGGTATCTCTGCATGAGGCCCCACTAGAAGAAGGTGTGAAGCATTTAACACCAACACTGTCTTACTCTAACTTACGAATCAGTGTGTCGGTGTTTAAGTGTCTTCCTCCATCCATGCAGTGGAAAACCACCTGTACACTTACAAACAGGAGCCACATCTGCCCAGTTCTGAATGCCTGTGATTTTGCTTTGTCACCTGGAATACACGTGACTTTCTGTTGGCTTTTAATTGGGTACACTGATCATCAGTTGGTTTTAATTTGATATCCCATTTGTTTGTTTTTTCATTGGATGAGCTGAAGTGACATTCCATATTTTCTTTCTAGGGTCTTATGGAGCCATAAGGTTTTCCTGAAAATGGTGGCTTATGGCAGTTAAAGAGCAGGGAGTGTACTAGTTACAGAATACTCTGAGGTCTGCCTGCCTTTTCGTGTCACTCACAGCCAAATTACCGCAGGGAAAGAGCCCTTCACACGGTTAAGGCTGGTCAGACTGGCTGCTTGGAATCAGTATCAGTGCTTGGAAGCCCACAGTGGCTTTTAGCTCTTGTATCCTCATTGAGCCCAGCTGAGGTTTGTTTGGCTTGGGCTCACATGAAGGGTTATGTTAGCATGTGGCTAAGGGAGCCGCATTGGGTCACGAGCAGGTGCTTGGGCCGATGCTTGCAACCTTGCCCTCCTTTCCGAAGGGCAGCTTCAGGGATGATGTGTACGCCATGCGACCCAACTGCCCACATTCCTTGAAAACATTTACAAGCCACCGTCCCATTACGGCATAAGATAAGTATGTGACCTAAGGGGGAGGCCATGTCCGTTTATCTGTCTGCAGGCTGCTGAGAAGGTAGCATTTTACAGGCATTCTGTCAAGCGCACACACAAAACAAGTACAAACGTGAATGGATGGAATCGGGGGGGGGCACTCCACCTCCCTGCTCAGGTGAAACAGGTGCGAGGCTCAATGGCGTTGTTTGGGAATTAGGACTGGTGTGGCAGGAATGCCGGAACTGGGGCGTTAAAAGAGAAACGTCTACAATCCCGGAACGACTAGCGATCAAATCCAGGGGAGCTTTGCTTCACAAACGAAAAATAAGCGGACAAAAATCAGAGAACTTAAGTCTTTGACTTAATCACAAACCTACTGCTTTTATTTCTATGTCATGTGAGTGGTTAGGAGAGTATCAGCAGACGGTTAATCAGGCAGACCACTGGCACCCGGCCAGTCAGCACCTCTGCTCCCCATTTTACCCTGGAAAAGCCTTGAAGCCAGCAGCTCCAAGGTGGGTCAGTGGGGTGGATCTGCAGGGATGTTAGGACACTCCTGACGGGATGTGCACTTCCACAGTGATTTTGGCAATACCGCCTTGGTTTTCCCTGTGCTTCTGAAGACTTATACAGCTTTTTTTTTTTTTTGCTCCAGTAATTTATTCTTTATTTTGCGAAGGGGTCTTGTCCTCAACTCCATTTTCAGCATTAAAGTCCTTTTGTTTGATTTAACCCTCCATCCTGGTTTTTCGGAAAATCTCTGCAGCCCGGCTTTCAGCGGCCAGCCTTTTAATACGTATAATCACACCTGCGTGTTTCAGGAGACGGGCTCATTTTTGGCTGTCTGGTCATCAATAGTGTTTCCGCAGCGTTCCTCTTTATTGGATTCAGGGGGTCACAAAGCTACTGCTTCACCTCCTGGTGACCTTCAAACACTGATGGTGAGCCGCTGTCTTTTGCCGCTCTCGGTATCACAAGGCGGAAATGAATGCTTCACAGAAATATTAGGTACTCAGTTGGGAAGCCACTCATAACATCTCTAAATATTTTTCACCTAGTTGAGCCAATGTGCTACAGGATGTTAATTTCTGTCCCGTAATTATAAGGTCTTCAATTACACTCTTATAATCAAAACCGCAAATTTGTTTTTGTGAGGTTGTTCGAGGAAGCGAGCCCAAGGGGTTTAAATGTGGCAGACAGTGCCCCCTGGTGGTTATGCTGTGTATCTACGCACATATTTGCCCTGTGACTGTATGCAAACAACAGAAGCAGCAGCTGCATTGTAGCAGCACCGCCTCCGGGCAATTATAAAGGTTGAAAACCAAAGACAATCCATTCAGATCCACATGCTCCAGCTCCAAAGCGTAAAAAACTAGCAGACCCTGATTTCACAGTTTAACCAAAGCCCAGTTTGCAGCTGGTCTGTGCTCTTGTACACCGGGCGGACGTATGTGTTAAATTTCTGTACAGTTAGCTATTCTTATCGCATTTCAATTACGTTTTTAGCAGCCCCGGCCGCTGTCAGTTTGCCCGCAGAGCTGCGGTGATGTGTTGCGACTCCTAACGAGGCTGTAACGTCAAGCTGAGTTTTAGTCAAGGTTGTTTAAAGGAGGTGTTATTGCAGGTCGGAGTGCAGCATAATTGTGTTTCCTGGCTTCTTTGGCTGCCAGGTCACGGACGGCAGCAGGAAGGCACTAATGCCTTCATTAATGCCAGTATGCCAACCAGCATGTTCAGCCCTGCTGAGCCAGTCACCATAGCAGTCTAGGGGCACGCCCTACAGACACAGCACTGTAGCAAAGCAAAGGCCCAAGGTGGGTAGTTCAAGTCCAGAGACTAAAAATCCAGACCAAGATTTTGCTTCAACCAACCAGTTGAGTACTCTGTCACAGTGACTCTATATACTCATCTGGTATGATGCAATGGAACCAGGAACGCCATGGTGATTTAAGGTATAGACATGCAACCCCAAGGTTGTCGGTTCAGGTTTGCTGCAGGCTTCCAGTGAAGGGGTTAATCTTTCCCTTTCCAATAAAAGTGTCCACTGTTGTCAGATATTCTGCTGTTTTGGAAACACATTGAAGCACATGCAGAAATCCTGCTTTTGAGGATTAACTGTAGTGAAAAATATATTCAGGTATATTCCGCGAGATGCTGAATGGTGATCTTGTGCTTCCTGTAATTGGTTATCGCGGGGTGTTCCTCAGAGAGATGGCCATCACTGCACGGCACTGCGTACTGAGGCATGGTGAGTTCCAGCTGGGAGACACTGGTGCTGTCGTTGGTTTGAGGGAATCTCAAGCCTGTGCTGAACGCAGTACCAAGGGTTTTACTCTTTGGCAAAGGGGACTGTTGGACGTCACTGATGGCTGAGGGGGTCTGATGCCATCTCTGCGTCCGCAGCGATGAAGGCGGACCGGAAGCGGTTAAAGGGGGAGAAGGGAGACCTGGCCAGCCAGATGCAGCAGCTGTATGCCACGCTGGACAGCCGTGAGGAACAGCAGAGGGACTTCATCCGGAACTACGAGCAGCACAGAAAGGTGGGTCTCCAACAGGCTGCCCCAGAAATGGGAAGTGTCTCTCATCACCATGCACAGCAGATCCTGATAGGGTTGCCAACCTTCCCGCATTGGACCGGAGATTCAGGAAATGGAATGAGGCCTCCAGAGGTTTTCCGGGTATGCGGTTTAAGTGGGAATATTTAATATATAAACAATACTGAAAATGATTTGGATCATATAAAATCATATGATGTATAAGTATTGGTGTTATTTAATGTTCTTAATAATATATGTGTATACTATATCTATAATATTAAAAGTTATTATTTTTTATTCACTAAATTGTGAGATCTATGCATCTTGGCTTAGGTACGCCACATTGTTAGGTAGCAGCCTCTCTCTCGTGTCTGCTGTATCTGACACCTTGCAATCTCGCATTACTTGCAGTAACTTTTCAACATTTCAATGTTTTCGGTTTTGCATTTTTAATAATGGACCTAGTATTGTTCACAAATGTTCACATTCACTGGGATGTTCCGTTCCTGACCTTGTGACTATATAAGAAAAATAATAATAATTAATGATACAATTTAAATATTTGTGTCTCTCATCTGGAAAGTTCTGCGATGGCTTGTTCACCTCCTTGCACTATCCCCCCCCCCCCCCCCCCCCCGCGCTATGAATAGGATAAGTGGTTACAGGAAATGGATGGAAAAGATTCACGCAATCCCTTACGAAATAATTTTAACTGGACTGGCTATCAGATTTGCCATGCATTATGAAAACAATTGCAAACTAGCTAGTAAGCTACTTGCAGACCTGTTGCATGGTTAGTAGTACTATCGGATTAGTCTCAGATTAGCTGACTATATAGTTAGTGACCTCCCCCCCAAAATTCTCAAGGAACCCTGTCAGATGGAGTTGGCAACCCTAGATGTTGACATTTAACATCTCACTCCTGTTGACTCTTACCATCAAACATCCTACTGATCGCAGTCAGTCGTGGCTCTACTCTTCCTCCCTGGAAAGAGTCTCTCGACGGCCTCCTTGTGCACTTACAGGAGAGCGAGGATGCGGTAAAGAATCTGGCTAAGGAGAAGGACCTTCTGGAGAGGGAGAAGTGGGACCTGCGGAGGCAGGCCAAAGAGGCCACGGAACATGCCAGCACACTCCGCTCCCAGCTGGACCTGAAGGAGAACAGGATCAAGGAGCTGGAGGCTGAGCTGACCATGGTGAGAAGCTATGCGGCAGGAACCTGCCTGCCCTATTTCCATATCTCACACTCATCATTTAGCGGATCCAGGTTTCTGTCAATATTGTTGCCTGCATTGAGTTAGTCTCCTTTTCCCTACAAAACTTTCAACCATGCATCTCACTCTGTTTCTCTGCCTGTGTGGTTTAAAAAAAAAAGCCTTAAAAACTCCTTGACCCCCCCACCCCAACAGGCTTCGGGTTTTAATGATTACCCAGCATTTCCCATCCGCGCCTCTACTGGTTATTTCCTGCTGTTACTGTAGTCTGATTGACTATATAAGTATTCATAAGCCTCCCCCCTCCCCAGGCCAAGCAGTCGCTGGCTACGCTCACCAAGGATGTGCCCAAGCGGCACTCCCTGGCCATGCCTACGGATTCGGTGGTGAACGGGAGCCAGGAGTGGGTCCTCCACCCCGACCTGCCCCTGACCGCGGCCATCCGGCAGAGCCAGAACACGCTGTACCAAGGCCACCCGGCACACACCGTGGACAGGCAGGGTGGGTCAGCATCGCATATACACTTGGTGCCGAGGGAGTGTAGTCACAAATGATCCCACTGACTGCCATCCCCAGGCACCGTCCCCGGGGTTTTTGCCATACCTCATAAAAACACCCCGGCTCTGTTACCCTGCCTGGCTTTTGAGCTCCTGCCCCATGTCTCTTAGGTACCACACATGGCCTCAAACGGAATATCTGTTTCTTTCGTGTGTTCGGTTCACAGCAGCGGTTAGGATCAGCCCCGCCCACTCGCGGCAGGCTTCCGTAATCTCTGACGCCTCAGCCGCCGAGGGCGATCGCTCATCCACACCGAGCGACATCAACTCGCCTCGGCACCGGACTCACTCCCTCTGCAACGTAAGACCGCATCCAGCTGCTCCCCACATCATGCCCCCCCCATCCCACCCCGGGCGACTCAGGGTTTCCCCCAGGAACCACGTTAGCAAAGCCATTGCGGTCGTCCAGGAAACGGAGACATCGCAAAACATTTCAAGCTCCTAAACAAAGTCATTAACCTGGGAGGGGCAGGAACTTTTGAGAAAAAATGTGAGGCATGCAGCCTGGTAATTTTACCTAGAAGGGCTGGTGTGGCTGTATGTGTCAGGCGGGGCCACTTTCCGTGCCTCCAAACTCCGGGGGAAACCCTTCGCACAGTCAAACCCAGAGATAAGTAGTCAGGAGAAACCCCAACGACGCAAACATTCTGCGCCATGTAACTCGCCACTTCTGTTTCTGCCTGTTACTTTTGAGACTGTGCTGCTTTCATCTGTAATGTTGCTTACAACCTGTCAGCCATGCATTTTCAGTTTTTATACACTACTGCCAGAACTGAGGCCATATTTATTTTATTTTTATTATTTTGTTTTTATTATTTATTTATTACATACTTAGAGGTGAATTTGATTAGCCTGGGTTACTGACGCTTATCTAATCTGAATGAAAGCCCTGTCAATAACATACTGTACTGGGCTAAAGTCTTAGGTTGTCAGAGAAACCTTTTCTTAATCATTTTCTTCTGGGAAATATGTGTATATTTTCTCAGGAAAAACATAATTTAATATAATATATACTAATAAACAATATTACAACAAAGTGGAGCAATATTTTTTTCTATATTCCAGACAATTATTGGTATCTAGTTGCATGGTGAGATGAACCTCACATCAGTTCCCCAACCTCTCCTCAGGGGCACCTCAGCCATTCCATGTATTTATTAAACTTCACCGCCAGCTCACTTAAATAACAAACTTAATAAGTTAATAAACTTTTTGAGGTATTGGTGTGCCGGTGGACAACCTTAGTAAATAAATGGGTATCCTGGAAATAGTGGGGAGTGACTCGAGGAGAGATTTTGAAATGGTAAGCTGACACACATTGACAGACATAAAATCGTAGTTTTATATCAATATGAATATTATATAAACCTAATTTTCTCTGGCAGCCTGAGACTTTTGTACAGGACTCTATACCAGTACTTTGTTAACTTTGAATAACTCAATTTATGAGAAAGAAAAAATAAATGTACTTCTAGACCTTTACCTAATTTTATTGCCATAATGATTATCAATTGTTATTATTTTGTTTGTTTTCTGACTGTTGTTGTAGCTTTATATTTCTTGATTTTAAACCAGTGCCTTACAGCCCTGATCTGGCCCCGCGTGCAGTCAGATTAATTAGGCTCGTTCAGCATGGCGGATCCGCGTCCTGTGGCCCCGTTAGACGCAGACTGAGACGTGAGCCTGTTTCCACCCGCTTTCTCCATTCCTCTGTCTCGCGTCCCCCCCCGCCTCTCCCTCGCTTCCGCCGTCCCGTCGCCGCAGTCGATGGAGGACCTCGACGACCAGAGGCGTAAGAAGAAGAAGGAGAAGATCAGCCTGGGCTCTCTGTCGCGGGTGTTCGCCCGCGGCAAGCAGCGCAAGTCCATGGATCCGGGCCTCTTCGACGGCACCGCTGCTCCGGAATACTACATTGAGGAGGACGCTGACTGGTGACACCATGACGATGGCGACCAGCCGCATGTACATAGTATACATGAACACCATATAAATAAACATATGTGTGCGTCTAAAGCTATATTTGCATATATTGTTTTTATATGTGTTTATATATACAGAACTGTATATATACACAGAGCTATTGTGTGTGGATATGTTTAGCTGTGGTTAAAAAAATTTATTTGTCTGTATATATTATAATGTTTATTTTTTGTAACTCAGAACTTGAAGGACTGTTGTGTATTTTGTAAATATCACTGTAAATTCTGTGTTTGTAAATGTATTTTGTTCAGCATGCCTTTTAATTTTCCTTTTATACATTTTATAAGGCACTTCTATTGCTCCCCCCATATTTATGGTCCAGCCCAGTCTACCCCCCCCCCCCCCCATCCCCCAGAATGGTACGCTCCCTCAGCTGTTTCTGTGTGGGCTCTATGTTTAAGTAATCAAATCGAACCTATGACTGTGTCCAAATGCGGATTGGTTGGGCCAGAACCAACAGTCATTGCCTGTGGCCGAAGCATGAAAAAATCCCTCATCTTCAAAAGACATCCTGACTGAACATTGAAAAATTCCATGTGGGAGTAATTATTTAGTAATTATTTGCAAGTATTCATGGTAAAATGTGGGTGTTTTGCCCTCTGGGATAGGAACAGTTTTGCATGATGTAGCAAGAGTGGTTTTCAGTTTAAAGCGAACATCCAGGCTTTTAGAAGCTGTAGGACTGGTCCAAACCCGCAGTCTATGGGCAGGACACAGAAACACAGAACAGTGAACGGGGGCTGGTGGATGTACTCTCTGTTTGTGTGTGTGTGTTTTTTTTTTTGGGGGGGGGAGGGGTGGTAGTTGGGGAAATAACCGGCTATGGGAGGGAATGTATTTATTTTTTCTCGTCTTACATCATCATTTTCTAGAGAGAAAGGAGGGTGCCTCTCCTGGAGAAATCACGAACTGCACTTTGATCACCCCCGACTTTATTTTAGTGGTTTTCCCGCATTCAGAGTCCTGTGACAGACGCCTTCTCTTCTGTCTGCTGACACGCTGGTGGAGTCAGGTTGCCTCCGTGTGAGTGGAGACAGTCCGCTTCTCGAAGACCTCCAGCCCGCTCTGTCTGTCTCATGTTTACATGAACCGCTTTTGGCTCTTTTCTTTTACACCGAAATAGAACAGCAGTTTGTGAGAGATAAGGCTACGTTTTTCTGCAGAGTATTCAGGCTAAATCCATCTTCTTCTCCCTGCTGAATAAACGGCATCTGTTTCTGGAATGGTAAATGGTGATTGTGCTAATTAGGAGCCGTGTATTTTGGAAAAAAAGAGTGTTTAAGCAACAGATCTGAGGATTATTTATTGCGAGTCACTGTGCCTTCATTGCAAATATGTCTCATGCACTGTGGAAGAGATGGGGGGGGCAGACAGGTGCATCTGCAGGTATTTCTGTCTTTCGGTTTACAAATTTTGTGAAAACGTCCCCAGCAGGGCCTAAATCTGATGTACTCGGGGAGGATGCATTTCTGTTTGTGACTTCGTCTGCTTTGAAAACATCTAAAGGTGCCAAATGTTTCGTTTATCATCTGTCACCTGCTTTGGCATTCAGGGATTATTAAGTAGCGTAAAACGAGATTCAAAAAGATGTCCCCATAAAAGTAAGAATACAAATGTGTGCGTGCATGTATGTGTGTGTGTTTATGGTATTGTGAAAGCGTCCAAGTCATCTGGTTCGTGATTATAGATTGTTCCTACTTCAGAAATTCTAGACATTATATGTGTGAGTACAGGCGTAAATCATGTCTATGCTTGTGTGTGTGTGTGTGTGTGTGTGTGTGTTCCTCAGCACATCCTTCCCAAACTCAAACCAGATTCAGCATCGCATAACAGACACTCACGAATGCCACAGCGACACCAACCCCACAGATAAGAATAGCTGTTAATTAAAATGGAATCCAAACGAGGACGTGCCAAACGGTGTGCAGTGTTTAATGAAAAGCGGAGCTGTTTCTCGCCTTGCATACAGCCGCTTTGTCTCTTGTCTGATGCTCAGCCCTGCCTTGCCTTAAAGCAGTCTGTCTTTGTTCATTCCCCACCTGATGTGTGGAATAAGGTGCGTTTCGGGAGTGAGTGTTAGATGAACAATGTAATTAAATCGTTTGTTTCATTCGCTGTAAAGGCACTGACAGTTTTTTTTTAGGGTAAAATAGCATAATTTTAAACATAATTTCTGTATTTCAATTCTGTGGATAATTTTATGTTGTCTGTTTTGTAAATTAGGAAATATTGATGAGATTAAATATATTAGAATTTTATTTAAAGAACCGGAAGGAAGGAATGTCAATAGCTTAATAGCTAAGGAGCTGTTTGCACTCGGACCTCTGACCTCTCTGTTGTTCGGGGTGAAATGGACTGTGGTTTCAGCAGCATGGAAACCCGTGACATAAATCTAATGAAAGACTTATTTTGAAATAAAATGAAAGACCGAACCTTGGCGTGGCTCCTTTTCGTCCTGTGCCGTTTCGTGTTGTCTTGTGACGTTCCCTTCTAGGACAGAAGATTCAGAAAATCTCTGCAATATGTCCTGTAATCCAGGGGGGCGACGTACCCTGATCACCTCAGACAGGTTAATACGAGCTTTCGGGTGGGAGGAGGGACCGTAAACGTAACTCAGCTCGTGTGGGTGATGCTTAACAGCTATGCAGCCACATACATGCTGAATCGGTCAACAGGAGCACTCTTTAATTACTGTAGTCATGGTGATATGAAGGAAGAACAAGCTGTATTTTTTCCCGCTTATTCCCTCCCTCTCTGTCCCCATCTTTCTTCTCCTGCAGTTCTATATATTTTTTTCTGTCTTTAGGGTAATAATTTTTTTCTGTGAACCTCCTGCAAGCCCCTTAAACTGACTTCTCTGAATTCTCGACTGGATGCTTCATCGTTTCGGGCAGCCCCTGCTTTGCTCTACCATTTCCTCACACATCCCCCTTAAACACCAGTGGCTCTGATTAATAGCATGACAGTCACGGTAAATAAGAGTCACAACATTTCATGTGTTCATTACAGATATTTCCTCACAGATACTGTGAGAAAAAAACTGAACTCTTTTTACTCCCTTCCCTGCAATAGTGAGGGGGGGCAAATAAGGCCCCCGGCTGAGTCCCCCAGTGCCGACCAAATCACATGTTCCTCTGTGACTGCTGATCCCTCTTCGTGACAGTGACACACATTAATGACATGCTTTCTGCATCTCCGCGCCATCAGCACTTCTGGTGAACTTCCCACAAACCATCTCTCATTCTCCTTAAACTTCAGTTTCTTTGCTCAAAACAAGACAGAAGGGAAAGTCTATATTTCAAATGCTTTGTATAAAACGCTATTTTCTTACATCCCTAGCCTCCCTTCAGCTGTCAGAGGGACTGTGTTTGTTCTACCAGTGTCTGAGCTATGAACTCCTCCTATGAGCAAGAAAACTGCATGAAAGCCCTGAGCAGCAGGCAGACTATATAAAAACAGGCTTGAGTATAATTTGCATATTAAAGATATTGAAAATGATTTGGTTTTTATAGACCTGTAGTATTTTCAATTGTGGCGTTCCCTGCGGTAGATTTCCGAAAAGAATTCTGTTTATTGAAATATTAAAGTTTTTTGAACGTCCAGAATTAAAGACATTTTTTTAGAATTTTGGAATGTTGTAAGAATTAGAACGTTGAATATTTAGGTTTTATAATAGATTTTGGAATATTTATATTTTGTAATTGTATATTTAGAATGACTAAAGCTATTTGTTTTGTTTTGTGGCTATTCTAGTAATCTCTGTACCGCTGTCCTCTGGCAGTTCTGACATATTCCTCTCAGACCCTACACCCCTCCCACCACTGGAGACCACTGTTTTATTTATATCGCTGTGTACTCAGCTGTTCAAATGTTGTTAAGCTGTTTGCGAATCCAGCTTGCTTGGCTGCATAGTGAACAAGCAGAGGAAGAAGAGGGATGGTCATTAGCACTTTCAGAAGATCAGGTAAGCTTGGGCAGTGTACTCACTTTACGAGGGGTCAGGTTTTAAATATTGCACACCTGAAAAAATATGGTTATTTCGGAAAGATTTGGCAGAAGCCCAGCATTTCATGTCTCTGGCAGGTCAGAGCATTAAGATTTCTTGTGACATTGAAAAAAGTCCATCGATGTCCACCCCTCAAATCTCTGCAGATACCCAGTACTGATTTGTCAAGATTCACTGGTCTCTTTGGGCCATTCCAGCAAAGTGGGACTAACTGATAGGGTCCCAGGAAAGGGACGACTTTTCAGTCAAATTCACTCTTTACAAATGTACGCCATTTAGACACTTACACACTTGGGCTCTTTGGACTTTCTGGTACTCACTGTGCAGATGATGAGCTTCTATCAACAACGTGATATTATTGTACCACCACCTAGTGGGAGCTCGCCGGAATCACACTCTACAGCTAGTTTCATGACCACAAATGGGGTCTTCTAGATGTTTCTTTTTAATTTTCTGGCTCATATTGTATGAAATTAACTGGGACAGTACCGTCTTGCCAAAAGAACTGAATCGTGACGCTGACTTGTGGCGTGTTGTAGCCAAGCACTGACCGTCCATCTCAGCATCTGAAAGTGGCATGTGGGGCACAAAGTATAGGGAAGGAGGATCGGGGAGGAGGGTGCGTGGTGGAAAATTTCCCAACTATTTCAAAAATAGGTGCAAAATATCCTCGTGTGAAATGTCAAATGAGTTGTTACAATAAACACTAGCTTCTGGTTAAGAAAAACTGGCATTTTTTTACAACTTGGGCAAGAGAAGACAGGTCTCTTAACTGGCATCTGCTGGTCACCAGATAGTAGAATGAATGTCTCTCCCATTTCCACGACACTTCCGTCTCCCTGCAGCTGAGAAAAGGCCGGGGGGGAGAGGGGTCAGGCTACCTTTTATGTCCATAGCTAAGCGTTACTTTCTTTCTGCTGTCTGTGTAGATATAAACCGGTTTGTTTATGTTCCTCACAGCAGAAAAGCAGATGATGGACCATCAATGAACCATAACAAGAGCTAACATCTGTAAGAAGAGAAACCCCTTAGGCAAGAGGGCAGCCCACAGCTCATGCCCAGGTATAATCCGGCTCACAGCATCTTGGCTGCTATGATGAATCAAACCTCCCAGCTTGCCTCGACCCATTCCAAAGCACTCAGAGCGGAACGCTGTGACACTGCATCGTCCGTGTGAGCCGAGCCACTCACCCGTTAAGAGGTTTGTTTTGGAAGGGCGGCAGTCAATCTCGTGAGAACGTGGCTGAAGAGCTTCTCTGACGCTGGAAAATAGAGAGATGGACAGCAAACTCCCTCGCACGCGAAGCTATCTCCCTACTGGCTGGTCCGCCAGAGAGACAAGCTATCTCCCTACTGGCTGGTCCGCCGGAGAGACAAGCTATCTCCCTACTGGCTGGTCTGCCGGAGAGACAAGCTATCTGCGAAGATGTAAGACTGTGATGGTTCATGTAGGTTGATACTTTACCAGAGGCATGATGACCATCTGGGACATAAAAAAATAAGACCTTTGTTGGCCCCGACTGTTAATCACCTCTGCTGATGAGTGTGAGCACAAGACAGGCAGTAAATCACAGGGCTAATGAGTCTTAAACTCATGGGTTCGGGGGTGGAGATAAGACAGAGATTCCCTGCCGCTGGACGGTCATTATGCCACACAGAAAAGAAAAGGCAGTTGTGTTGTTTGTGCTTAATCTCTTGGTCATACACTAACCAGCATCTTGCCTTGGGTGTTTCCTGATGACTGTGAATGACTTTATACTGGATTATTCTTTACAGATGGATGGATATACTATGGGCATTACTTTAGTATCAAAGTTTGGTCCCAGAGTTAACAGCACGAAGATGCGAACCTGGAGGCCAGCCTCGGGTTTGGCATGTGCTGCTTTATGCAGCAGTGCAGGCTGCTCCTTCAGCCCCTGTGATGTTAGCTGAGTGGAAACCATTTCACCTGTACTGGTAATGCTTTTACACCAAGGCAACACATCTCCCCAAAGCAACATACCAACTTTACTTGTTATGGGTCCTCTAACAAGTTAAACACGTCGCTGAAGGGTTCAGCAGCTCACAGGACTCCACCGCTGTGTGAAGCGCTTGCTGATTTCATTTATGTCCTTTTAGGTATATCCATCCACATTCTGTAACTACTTCTCCTATTCAGGGTCACAGAGGATCTGAAGCCTATCCTGGAGACTACGGGCATAAGACAGGGAACAACCCAGGATGGGGCGTGAACCCATCACAGGACACACTAACACACTATTCCCTCACACATGTACACCTATGGGCAATTTGGTAACGGCAATTAACATCTGCATGTTTTTGGACTGTGGGGGTGGGTTGGAGTACCCATGACATTGGGAGCTCATGCAAGCTCCACGCACATTCAGCCATGGTGGAGACTCGAATCCTACCCCTAGTCAACAGTGCTAACCACTGCACCCCATGCCCCCCCATTAGGTATAATCCAATTGATTATACCTAATATTTTACAAAAATTTTTGATTTAATTCAACTGAAGTGTGTGTCATGGTTTACTTTGTGGATTTGAAAGGCAGCACAAATCTTACTCATCAGAGGTGGATAGTTCAGGTCCATAAAGCAAAAATACAGTCCAAGATTTAGCTTCAACCAACCGGTCGAGTATAATGAGTCAGGCTTTTAAATCTGCACTCTGTTCAGTGATGTGAAATACTATCCCTCTGTATTTCATTATTGTGTTCTGTCTGTTATTATTTATTCTGTTATTACCTTATTCATTCATGTGTAATACCACTAGGATTACATAGACCCAATGCAATACTACCTGTATGAAAGCATCTTTTCGGATGCTGATACCTGGTACGTGTGCAATTATGTTAAGTGTAATAAGAATGTGTGTAAGTTCAATAAATTGAATGAATTTGTATCATTTTGTTTTTTAAATATTTCTATAATACCGGTATTTAGTAACATTTGTTTTTAATGTGATTCTACATTTATTAGATTTATCTTCAGATGGTGTTTGTTATTCATTTATCTCACAGCTGTAACAACGGGATTTCTCTTTAGTCCAATGCCCCCTCTGGCTCAGTGGGAGCTCTCTGTGCTGCCAGTGAGGTCCACTGGCTCTGTGTTCTGATAAGATAAGACTAGGCAGGCAGCCATTACTCAGCTACAGACAGGAGATGGTGTGCGCCTCAGTGAGTTGGGGGAGGGGTGCTTGTATTTGGAAGGTTGGTGGTTCAAATCCCAAAGCTGGCAGAGTGATTTTGCCGGTGGGCCGTTGAACGAGGCTTTCCTCGTCTGATCCTTCTGTTGCAAAAAAGTGTTTCACTTTGGATAGAAACTTCTGTTAAGTTAAATGTCTACATGCTGCGTGAAATAGAGCTTTAAAAAGACATTGATTGATCAAAGCCAGTGAAAAACTACAAGACAGTATTGACCTCCAGTGAAAGACTTTTAATCACCTTGATTGCTCACTCCTTTGTCTTCTGCAGGTGTATTTTCATATATTCCTAATGGCACATTATCAGTGAATGACATTAGGTGAGGATAGGGTGGTTTGCAAGTGGCCACTGAAGTTGGAATATGTCACAAAATCCTAAAGTAACTCTATCGTGCATCCCCATCCTTACTCAGAGACGTGATTTTATTTTTTTGTTTTACTTACTCACCAAATTGTGCTTCAGGCTCCCCCCCCCCCCCAAAATTAAAATGCCAATATAGGTAGATGGGGAGGTGCTGTCCCCTCCTAAAATCTGATTGGCCACCTGGGTCACCTATAGGCTCTGAGTGATTTCTGTTCTGTAGAATGCAGTTCATCCCAATGCACCTTAGTGAGAGAGGATGCAGGTTGTGAATGTGAGGTAAGTACACATTTGAATTCACAGAATGGCATGAATATACATGAATCCTAAAAATACATGAAAGTTGCTGTTACGTTTTTGCTTCCAGTTTTGTGCACTGTCCTGCAGAGGTGGAAAGTTCAGGTCCAGAAAGCATAAATCCAGACAAAGGTTTTGTTTCAACCAACCAGTAGTACATAAAGAGTGACAGTCACAGGCTGTGTCCGAATTCAGGGGCTGCATCCTTCAAATGCATCTAAGAACAGAAAGTGCTGTGAAATGGGACGGTCTGGCCTATGGAAAACTTTCTATTTGCATCACCAGCTGTTCCCACCCTTAGCATTGAGTCATGAAGCGCTGCTCCTATAGCCTAACTAGGACACATCCACTTAACCTCTGCCCCGTGAATATTGGGATATGCCGGGCTGCAAAGGATCCATCAGCAGCGTCCTCTGCAACTCGTCAAAAGAGGGATGCATTTCTGAACCACATTTGAAGGAAGGAGCCTTAGAAATGGGACGGCCTTGTCGCACCTTGTCACACCGGCGTGACACATCGGCCCTTTGATCGCAGCCTTAGGAGGATGCAGCCCCTGAATTGGGACACACTCACAGAGTAAACCTTGGCCTGGATTTCTACTTTCTGGACCTGAACTTTCCTCCTCTGCTGTCTTGCCATCTGAAATAATAGCAACGCTACAAGCAATTGCTTGCTTTTGATTGTGTCATTGATATTCCAGCAGTTGCTCTGCTAATGTAAACAGCACACCCTCACCAGCACCCTCACCCACACCCTCACCAGCACCCTCACCCGTACCAGCACCCTCACCCACACCCATACCAGCACCCTCACCCACACCCTCACCAGCACCCTCACCCACACCCTCACCAGCACCATCACCCACACCCTCACCAGCACCTGCACCCACACCCTCACCAGCACCATCACCCACACCCTCATCAGCACCCACACCAGCACCCTCACCTGTACCCACACCCGCATCCACACCAGCACCCTCACCAGCACCTGCACCCACACCCTCATCAGCACCCACACCAGCACCCTCACCTGTACCCACACCCGCATCCACACCCACACCCTCACCCTCACCAGCACCATCACCCATACCCTCATCAGCACCCACACCAGCACCCTCACCTGTACCCACACCCGCATCCACACCCACACCCTCACCAGCACCTGCACCCACACCCTCACCAGCACCCTCACCCACACCCTCACCAGCACCCTCACCCACACCCTCACCAGCACCTGCATCCACACCCTCACCAGCACCCTCACCCACACCCTCACCAGCACCCTCACCCACACCCGTACCAGCACCCACACCAGCACCCTTACCAGCACCATCACCCACACCCTCACCAGCACCTGCACCCACACCCTCTCCAGCACCCTCACCCACACCCTCACCAGCACCTGCATCCACACCCTCACCAGCACCCTCACCCACACCCTCACCAGCACCCTCACCCACACCCTCACCAGCACCCTCACCCACACCCTCACCAGCACCCTCACCCACACCCTCACCAGCACCCTCACCCACACCCTCACCAGCACCTGCACCCACACCCTCACCAGCACCCTCACCCACACCCTCACCAGCACCCTCACCCACACCCTCACCAGCACCCTCACCCACACCCTCACCAGCACCTGCACCCACACCCTCACCAGCACCCTCACCCACACCCTCACCAGCACCTGCACCCACACCCGCATCCGGAAACCTCCGGGTGACAGTTAGGACAGTGACAAACTCCCTGGGAACGTGAGCCATATTCTGCTGTTATTCCACACTATCTAGCTGGATTGTCTATAATGACAGAAATGCAAACTTTCTAAATGTTAGGTAAGATTTGCCTACTAATTGTCTGTTACCTGTTTAAAATGAATGATATTTTAAACAAAATTATGAAAAATATTTATATATTTAAATGACGCAATTTGCATTTAAATTAAAACTGAAGAATTAACATCAGTGTTTTAGATGCACGCAGAAATGACTTTCTTCATCCGTCAACCTCTTCTGATGAAGAGAATGATATCGGACAGATTGCTGCAGACACATACAGTGACGACGGCAGCAGGAGGCTCCCACTGCAGTTTGGACCCGTGCTTGGTGCACCTAACAGTCCTCAAGGTGGAATAAATGTAATGTCAGTGATATTAAGGCACATTGCTTCAACCTATGAATTTCTAATATGTGTTTGTGTGTTTAAGCCAAGTGTCTCTTTTGGGTTACTTTCTTTGGTTCCTGTTTCAATTTATCAGCACTAATATCAGATAATATCAGAAGTAAACATCAGCAGTTTCCTATTCCAGTAATAAGAGAATGAGGACTCAGAATGGGGGCAAGGAGCATGTGAGCTCCTGACGCTGAATGACCTGATACAATCTGATCATCAACCACATGGGGCTGTTTTTCCAGACCCAGATTAAGTCTAAACCTGAGCAGAATTTTCAGTGATGATTTATGATTCACTGCCAGTGTTGCTATTTCCTCCAGGAATAGGCTAAATCCCTGTCTGGGAATCTGGTCCATATAAAGACATGGTGTGTTAAAATACTTCTCACCTCATAGTGAGGGGAAATGTGCTTCAAACAACATGCAGCTGTGGGTCCAATCCTGCCGGTACTGAAGGTCCTCCCCGGAACTGAACAGGCTCACGGGTGGAAGTGTCTTTTAATCGCACCTACGATAAAAAAGACCATATCCGGCTCCAGTCCTCATGAAGCAGGATTCCGCTTAGCGTTTTAACTCCCCAGCCCCTCCATATCATCACATCATTCTCCTCCATCGCTGTTATTTCTAACTGGTATGCAGATGGAGGTTTTCCAAAGCATGCCAAGGCAGATCATCATGTAAAAGCCGCGGTGCCACAGGCTGAATGCAAAGGGGTGTGGGATGCAGCTCGTCCATCATCCAGCCCATAGCTCAAGCATAACCGAAGAGAGTGGAAGGAAGCTGCAGCCTGCAAAAGCTGGTTCTCCACCGGCAGAGCTACTCCGGACGTTTGACAGTGAGAATCAGAGACTTTTTGGCTGTCGTGGACCACACAGCAAAACATTAGCCATTAATAAAGAAGAAAATATCGCACTGCCAAGACAAGTGTTCTATTCAAAAATTAAATCCTGGAGGCAGTAAAAGTGATAGTGACGGTTAATATTGTTCAATAAATCAGTGACCTCTTTAGTGTTCTAGCTGACAAAACCAGTGACATGAAAAACAGGAATAAATCCTTCCGTCCTGAAATATTATTAGAAAGGCTCAGCGTGTGAGATTTTCCTGCATTACCAGCAAGCTAGATGCCATTGGTCTGACAGAAAAGATCATAAATTTCCCTGAATAATATTGGTAGGCATACAGAAAACATTTTGACAGTGCTTCCGTGATGAGTGATAGACGATCACAATGATGGACACATTCTGTGGGAAAACACACTTTCTGTGTGCAACGCAATGCTCACTGCAGTCATAGCTGACTCAGTGCCAAAGGTCTCACGTATCCCTTATTGGCCTCGGAGATTGAACACCTTCTTGTCAGCCTCTGTATTCACCAGAGATGCCAGGAGGCACAGCCAGATATGTTCAAGGATCAGTCCTGGGAGATACAAAAGTTTGAGTGTGTCAAGGACCCGGGTTTAGCACGAAGGCGTGGCATCATGCAGGCGGGGAAAAGAATGTGGACGACCCACTGGCGGCTCACAGGACAGATGGGAATTTATTAACTAACAGAAAAACACGGGAAACACTACAAAATAAAAGGACCACGAGGGATCAAAATTAAACGGAGATAAATGAAGACTAATTACAAAATGGGTCAGGGCAACAAGGGGTGGGTGGGTAACAAAGAAAACAGGCAACAGCTGAAACTAATAATTAAATGCAGGGAACTCAAACCAACCAAGAAACTAAGAAAACAGAATCTACACTAGGGGAACAACAGACAGGTAAAAACACAAGCATGGGAACAAAGCATGAAACCAAAACCAAATACAAATCACAAGACACAGGAACTAGAAAAACTCATACAAATGAAACACTAGGGAACAAAATACTAAAACGGAGGAAGTGGGATTCAAACAATAGAGGAGTTAACGAGTCATGCGGCCGACAGGGAGCAGGGGAAAGCACTAAGGCTGACAATAGGAGGTACGGGATGAAGAGCAATGCCTGCTGGCCAAACTGGGAAGGGACACAAGAGTGGAGCAACAGGAGCTGATCCTGACAGAGTGACACCAGGTGGGTTTGTAGGGTCCCTGCGTGCTGCAAACTAAAGGACAGGCTGCTTGCAGTTCTGCATCCTAAATGAGAATGACGACGGAACAGGAGAGACAAGTCTGTGGAGACATGGAGTCATTAGCTGAACTGATTTGATCTTTAGTGGCTAAGTAGCGACATTCTGTAGAGTCCTTAGTGACACAAGGTGTCAGTCTGATGGGATCTGGTCTTTATCTTTGGAATTAGAAAGAGCTGTTCACCTCACTCATGCATTACAGGACAGGGAGGCCTGTGGACAAAAGCTAGAAACTGTGCAGCAGTGTGTCTTCTGCATTGATTGGGTTAGCAAAAGGCAGCCAAAGAGCAACTCTGCTCTATGGATCTTTTGTCACATCCACTCCGGTTCGGCAAAACTATGATCAGGATAAGGGATGTTTTCATAGGAATTTCATTCTGTTGTCACAACACTGCCTCAGGAGCCCAGGACTACCACAGCTCCAAACGGCCACCAACCTGCGATCTGCACCACCGACGGTTTGCGTGACGGTGATGGGGGATGTGAGACTCCGAGAGCAACAGGCCATCATCCTGCCTCCTCAGGAACAATGGCGTATTGATTAATTCACCTTGCTATTCCAGCAAGTTACACAGCCACCATTAAGACATGGGACCCGGCCCTGCTTTTCAGACTCATCCTCATCGCCAGCTAAAATAATAACAACGCAGACTGAGACGACGGCATTTTTCTGTTCTGTTTGTTTCCAGAACATTTTCGTCAATGTTAGTTCTCTTCTCTTGGTTAAACACCAGCAACCCAAACAAGACCGGCAACTGTCCCTACAACCCCCTCCCCTTCAGCCTACAGGCAAGCAGAGGCTTGTATGCAAGATAAACTCCTGGCTTAAATCAGACTTCCTGTGTGCCTGTGAGTATATATATCAGAGTTTCTCTTTCCCTCAGACTAGTCAGGCTATTTCATGAACATGAGCCATATTAAGTATCACGTACCTTGAACTTTGCCCCAGCTTAAAGCAACAAACAGCCAAGATGACGAACGGGGGAAGGAGGGTCTTGGCCAGAGTTCAGCTCATATTGCGGGTGTGCTTACACTGTCATTGCTTTACAAAATGTCCGAACGTGAGTGACTGATGTGTGCTGTCAATCACTGTCCTAGCTAATAGGCACCAATATGGCAGCCCATCAAAAGTCGACTAAGGACATTGTAATCCCTCCCACTGCAGCCATTACTCCCATTGCTACACAAAGGTTCATGAGAGATGTGTGTTTACAGATAATTTGGTCTGGATTTAATTGTTTTTCGTGTCTGTGTGATTGATTAGATGGCATTCTTAATTTTCTTCCAGCAGTAGTACATATCTGCCACTTACTGTATGTTGATTTCTGGTTTGTTTTGGAGAATATAAAGTGTCTGCATCTGTCTTATATACACCGGTGTGGACCTGCCCTCCATTCAGAACTTGTACATGTCCAGAGTCAGGAAATAGGCAGGAGCATCACTGCAGAGCCATCACACCCTGTACACAACCTGCTGGAACTCCTCCCCTCCGGCAAGCATTACAGAACACTGTATGCCAAAACAGCCAGACACACAGACAGCGTCTTTCCACAAGCCGTCACTCTCATGAACATTTAAGTATCAAGAATAATGCCTGTCCCATAATCTGCCATCACCAAGCATCCACTGTACTGTTTTCGCCATATGTCTGTCCTGTTTGAGTTTACTGAGAGCGACGGAAAACCGGAGACAAATTCCTTGTATGTGTAAACAAACTTGGCCAGATGGGCTGATTCTGATTCTGTCTGAAGAATCCACACTTAATTGCACAAAGGCGTGCGAATCACAGATTTCAGTGGCCTGTGAATCACCTTTGGGTGGCCACTTTGGCTTGTCACCTCCTGTTTACTTCTTTTTGTTCTGGTCTTTAAAACTAGTCAAGTAAGTTATTCTCCTGAGTGTCGTCACACAGCTTTTCATTAATGCAGGATATGTTTAATTAGCTTCTACACAATGTGAAATATTTCATTGTTGAGGTTCCAGTTTTTCTCTTCCTTTCCCCTCCAAAATAATGTTATTTTTGCATATTTAACGTACATTTCTGTATAACCCACCCCAGCAGAGCATTTCTATGTCCTTCTGTTCATCCCTTTATCATTTCCTGCCAACATCATCTGCCTGTCTGCTTGTTCCTTTGTCCGGTTCTTTTCTCACAACGATTTATCCAGTCAGACATGTGATCTAGACAAAACAGCAAAAATGTCAATGAACAAAATGAGTCAAATGTTTACAAATTTTACAAGGCATTTACATGTTTTCAGAGTAGGCTTTGTCAAGCATGCAATCTCCCTATATGTTTTGTTGATTTTCCATTTCTGTCTCCATGTATACATAAATGTTTACTTGGCTTTGGGTTCTCGTGATCCTTCAATGACATGTTGACAGGATTTTAATCAGGTTAATTCATGGCGAATGTGAGTAATTTGAAAAAAATAAAAATAAAATACATGCATAAGGACACGTCTCTTTTTAAAACTATGACTGTAAGAAAATAAAAATATTTTTGTGTCACTCATTGATTGTTTCTGCATACTGGAGGCTGGACCATATTGCTTTTTCTCCCAGTAAGTTTTTTCCAGTGCCTTTTCCACAGACTGGGAGGATGGATGGCAGCCCCAAGCACCATCAAAATCAGTCTTGACGGTTCACTGCAGCCTCATAGATGTGACAAACACCTGTGTTTTCTTTTTTTTTTTTTTTTGGGAGGGGGGGGGGGTCCGCACTTGGTTAAGGGAGTGAATACCTAGTTTACAGGAAGTGTTTAGGTTCCGGAACATGGTCTCACCTGAATGTTGCATTTTTAAAACCTGAGTGGGATTCTGTTGATGTACCTTTGAACTAAGCTATTTGCTCATGTCCTAGTGAATTATGACAGAGGGCGGTGAGTGGGTCAGTGGGCTAAGCCTCAGTGCCACATATGCTCAGAAGGCTGCTGGGTCAAGCCCCAGCCTCAGCAGGACAGTCACATGACCCCTGAGCAAGGCCCTTAACCCCCCGCTCCAGGGGCACCACATGTTGGCTGACCTTGTGCAGTGGCCCCCAAGCTATAGAGAGCAAGTTGGGGCAGGCAAACAGAAGAATTCCAATGTACTTGTGCAAATGATAAACTGAGGATTTATTTTTTTTATCAGCACTCTCACTTAAGCTGGGAGACAGAATTAACATGAAGGCAGACTACAGATTCACTCCTTCCCAGTCCATAGGAATCAGCATTTATACGTCTTGGGAGTCCATTCCCTAGTCCTAGTGGGACTAGCATGTTGGAGAATCCTTTTTAACGCTTGGGACACACCAGAAAAATCCACCTCGCACCATCAAGTGAATGGCTGTAGACCTCAGGCAGGTACAGTGGAAACCTGTAGCAAGTCACGTGTAATGTATATACATTACACATAATTCGCTGTGCCTGTCACAGACATTTCTAAATGCCATGAAACGATGACTATGTGGGTGGTGTGGCAGGAAGCCGACCCGATCCCTCTTAATCACTCTGCGCTTTCCCTGCGTACTTTGCGCATTCTGCGCACGCCGAGTCCGAGGGAAACCGGTTGTCACGTCGCCTTTTGCCATTTGTATGGCAGTCGGGAAAAGTTCCCGGCGTACAGCATTACAGGCTGATTACACGAGTAAAAGCCGAGAAACCGGCGGCGTTAGTTGATCCACAGATAAGGGGCAGAATCGTACAACATCAGATGGTATTTGTGCGTTAAAAACGGGGGCTGTATTGGGAGGAGACACTTCGAAGGAGACTTGCAACTGCGGATCTGTAAAGGTAAAAGGCCGCCTCCCTCACCTGTACGCCTTTCTGCCGCTCTTTATTCAACAGAGATTAAACTTTTTAGTGTCGCTTATATTAATGTATTACTATGGCAGGATAAGCCAGATCTAATTAATGCTGCGGATTCGGTTTCGGGTGAAAGTTGTTGAGTTATTTTAGTGATCCATGACTTTTATAAGTATAAATACCAGACTGTTGAATGAAATCAAGTCCTGGAGTCTAATTCCCCGTCATGTTGGAGTCCAAAAGCATTTACTGCGAGAGCTGAATCGCACCTGCCTTTTTCATGCAGTTTTACACGTTTCATTGCGATGTGTGGAGACATAATCACGGCAAATGGTAAAGTATATCTGCGATCGTGTAGGTTATCGATTTCGTGCGGATATTATCTTTGGATGTGAAATTACTTTCTAAAATCCTGTATTTTGCCGATTCCTTTCCACGGTGTATATCTTCAGTAAAATTTTGTGCAGTTTTGCTTTAATACAAATAAAAATATTCAAATCTCATTTGCATCAATGGCTACACCTGCGTTTTGCAAGTCGAAGAGGATCGCTGCTTTTAGGAGATCAAATCACACTTTGGTGTTTTTACTGAAGTCGATTTAGTTCAAATATTTAATGCCTTCCAAACTGCCCTGTTTTAGATAGCGTGGACTTATGTTTCTTGTGTTGTTCAAGGTGAATAATATATTTGATTATAATCAAATATAATTAGTCTTATAAAACTTCCTGTGGCTGTGATTGTACATGAGCGAAACGTGTACCCAGCTCAGGCGTAGAGCCGAACTTCGTGGCAGTTTAGGGATTTCCTCCATGTTAACGTCCCCGAAGACACCTGCCTTGCGATATTTTTGGGGGGAGGGTGTGTAGGTCCTTCCCCACCAACCCACCGATGCCCCTGAGCGTGACGTGGAAGTTCAGCCCACAAGGGACTAAATCTGAAAGGGCCATTTCATGGTCTGTGAACTGAGGTGCCTAATTTCAGGATCGGACTTCGGACTTAGCAGTTGTAACTGTTGGATGTATTTTCTTACGACATCTCTGAAACAGACTGTATATTGTACTTGTGATGATTCCACATGGAGTTTGCATGTTCTCCCCATGTCGTCGTGGGGTTTCCTCCGGGTACTCTGGTTTCCCCCCCACAGTCCAAAAACATGCTGAGGCTGATTGGACTTGCTAAATTGCCCATAGGTGTGCCTGTGTGAGTGAATGGTGTGTGAGTGTGCCCTGCGATGGGCTGGCCCCTCATCCTAGGTTGTTCCCTGCCTCGTGCCCATTGCTTCCGGGATAGGCTCCGGACCCCCTGCGACCCAGTAGGGTAAGAGGTTTGGAAAATGGATGGATGGATGATTGCACATCTAGTGCATGGTTTCTGTGAATGGGAGAACTTCTGACAGTTAAGGGTTTGAGGAAACAACTAGGGGATTATTGTAAATGTAGGTTATTTTTGGAAAATAAATTTGTGTTGGTGTAATTTGAATGCTGAATATAACTGGCAAGGTATCTATTCTGCTGTGACCTACTTTGGTGTGCTCCCTGGTATGCAAAGGTGGGAAGTGGCATGGCTCACATGCCAATCTGCCAACCTCTCTTTGTTTGTTTTTTTGGGGGGGTGGGTGGGTGTCAGATTGCTCCCACAGCTATTGCTATCTGAGAGAGGTTACAGCATTGGTATTCAGTTTCATTTTTGGTGTGTGTATGTGTGTGGTAACCATCTTGATGTGTCTTGATACAGTGGAGGGAGAGGCAGGTTACGGCAGGCCGCTACTGAATTTCCACCTTAACTGTGACCGGCATGTTTTTCAGCATTGGTGTACCTTCCAAATCTGACAGAAAATTCACGCGAAAAGCAGGAATGGTCACAAGGGTGGGTGTTTGTGAACCCAGAGACTTGGGTTCTGCGGGATGGACCAATTTTGTAGGCAGTGGTCACTGCTGCAGTCGGGTCTGCTTAAAAGCACCTGGCGTGTATTTTAATTTAGACTTAAGTGCTAGTGAGATTTCAGTTGTTGTTTTCCTTTTTTTTTTGGTGGGGGGCATTTAAGGCTCAGAATAAAAGCCTACTTCTGACTGATAAGCAGTCAGAAATTATGGATATTAGCCTCTGTTGTACATTTGACGACTTGTTCGTAACAAAATCAAAAAAGGGAGTTTGAGCTGCAATTTGACAGGCGGACCTTTAATCTTTTTCAGATGGGTGCCTTTCTGACAGCACTCTGAGGCCTGAGAGCTTCCCCCAGCTCACGAGAGCTTCAAAGCAAACTATTTTTAACTGGTGTCTGGCAAAAGTCTGGTTGTTCGTAATCTGGTAATCTTAGGTTGCGGTTTCTTGGAGAACTGGGTGTAGCTATTGATTATTAATTTAAAAAAAGGCATTGCGTAATTGTCACTGAGTGGCTTCCGGAACGTTTCTCTTCATCATAAGACACTGTGTAAATGAATGTCAGCCAGTCACCATCCTGCTCCTTCATTTCGTTCTTGTATGAGTTTGGTTCATTGTTCTTCGTGGATTTGGAATAGTAGACGTTTCAACTTGCCTCCGTTGACCAAACGGCAGTCCCCATGTTCCATATCAGATCCATTTCCTAAGTCTGTCTTTAAGTTGAATTTGTAAGTAAGCCTGAAAAATAATATAGTACTAAGGTTTATTATTACTGTATAATTAACTAAACACGGTATCATGCGATACCTTGAGCCTATGAGCTTATGGCAGTCTGTTCTTAAGGGCGAGTCTTGTGTCTTTAAGTCGGACGGTCTTAACCTGGTGACTCCTTGTATATGCTGTTGCTTTGCATTCTGGGACATGAGGAGGAGATTGGTGGGGTTAACCATGATTGGATGTGTGTGGGCCAGCTCATAAGACTGGAGGAAGGGAGGTCAGCAGCTAGAATTGTTGCCGAGTGGTTAATCTCTGAGGAATGCGCAGGGAATGATTGTACTTGCAGTAATTCTTGTCTCTAGGGGGGTGCTGTTTGTAACCTTGTTGGTGTCTAAATGCAAGCCAGTTTTCCTTGTTTGTTTGCCTTTAAGAGCCCTGTGCACTATATCAGTGTGTTGGGAGTGTCAACTGGTGGATTGGAACGTGGGTGAAAGTACAGGTGGTGCAGGAAGGGCAGTGTCACCGTGGCAGCTGGGTGTGTAGCCATGGCGTTAACGTAACAGGGTGCTGACTCCAGATGGCTGCGTCCTCTCATTGCTGTTTCCTAGTGTTTTTACTGCCACATGTCAATCTGAACTAATCCTAACTGGTATCAAACTGGTTCATGTATGTGCCGTATCTAAATCAAATAATCTGGGCTTTTTAATTCCCTTGAACCATCAACAAGTGTAACGGCACAAATCAGACCTACCCGTCTAAGGGTCACACAGCACACAGTCAAACCTGAGACTTAAATGGCCTTTGCTCAGACGAAAAACACAATACAATGAGTGTACTGTCATTCTCATGGTAACAGCACATCTCATGTGGTTAATAAGTGGTTTGTCCACTAGACTATGAAGTCTAAATTAGACGTACAGTTTAAATTAAATCAGATAATAGATTGTGACCCCAGTAGTGTTATTGCTTGGGTGTTGGGAGTGTGTTTTACTGTCATTTTTATGTTGACAGTCAGAACAAGCCCTGGGCAAACCACATTAAACTCGTGGATATGGTTCATGTGTTTACAGGGAACTGGTCACCACTCCCTTCTCTGGACTCCAGGCGAACATAAAACAATTCTCAAATCTGCTTTATAAATATAAGAAAAAAAACACGGCTGAAAACAGAGAATGGGGGAAATGAGTCTCACAGACAGTGTCTGACCCCAGGGTCCATGACTACAAGAGCTTTAAGTGGGATACACTAGATATCGGGTTCCACGTGAGGAGAGATTAAATGAGTTTGGATGCCCAGAACACCACATTCAGGGGATAAGCTTGTTCAGAAGTTACCATGTGCCTGTGAGGGGTTTACTGCTCTCCGTGCCTCTCAGCCACATGTCAGAGACTTTCAGAAGAAACCTACCCCAGGCAGTTAGCCCACATCTAAAAAATAAGAGGTGGTCTCAAGGTGGATGAGCAACACAATGGCACAGGACGGAATAGGCATGACAAAGTGATTTTTGTGGTGATACGTCAGGGAACTACAGGGACTGGCATCATCGCAACCTTAACAGTGAAGGGGATGTGTAGGTCTGACTCTGCTCCTCTGCTCCTCAAAACGTCAGGTAATCTTTATGCCAACGCAAGCATTTCTTGATGTTTGAGGACAACATGCTGAAAACATCTCCACACCTGCTAGTGTCAACCTTTTAAAGGCTAAACTGGTTCCACTGGCCCTCATACCTGGATGGCCTGATGTACGCGCTGCTGCCCCCGGTGTTCGGAACCATGACTGTGCAGGAAGTGAGGTGGTGTTTTTTGTGGCTCTGTTCAGTTGGTAAACGGGGAAGTTGGGGTTACCTGTGGGTGGATTTTGGCCAAGGTGGTGGATTCAGAACCCGATTGTGCGGATCCACCAAGAGCTTGTGACTGCTGGTTCTGCCCCTGTCACAGGACCTATCATTTTGGACTTCAGTATATTATACTGTGATTGCATGTTTTGTGTGATCTGCTGATCATCTCTTCTGTGTCTCACCAGACAGGGGGTGTGGTCCATAGCCCATGGTCCGGACGGGCCCTGGGGAGGGAACGTCCTATAGGGGGCGTAACCACCCTCCACACCACTCCGTTGGTGGCCACAGCTCTGGCTCCCAGTATGCACTCTGCACTCTGGGAGTGGGCCTCGTCGCCCTGGGTGTGGTCATGATCGTGTGGACTGTGGTGCCCACAGAGCCTGTCTACAATGTATCAACCATCAAGCCCTTGGATGGCAGCCAGGACTCACGAGGGAAGACCTCATCCATAGCCTTCGTGTTGCTGGCCGTGGGTCTAGCCATGTTGCTTCTCGCCATCTGTCTAGCTCTGAGGAACAAGCGGCGCCAGAGGGTCCGGGATCCTCATGAGACAAACTCCCGCTTCCTGAGCCCAACTGAGGGAGCAGCAGATGCGTGAGTGCTGCCCCCTGTCTGTCAGGAGGTCTTTTTTTCCCCCTCTCATTTTCACTTTTTAGAAGTCTGTTCTCACTGATAATGACTGGAGGCTACAACCCAAGGAAGGATGGTTTAAGGCTGATTTTCTGCATGAAAGCGACGCCATAACTATGGCATAACGGCGTGTACCGCCCCAGAAATGTAACCACACGTCGCAGCATCACAGACCACAAAAGCTGTGATTGGTCTGATTGGTAGCATTCCTTTTATTATGGGAGTGAGGAAAGTGTACATCCCAGGTGTATTTATATTGCGGATTGAAAGTGAAGTGCTGTTTATATACGGCATTAAATAACCCCCCCACCCCTTGCATCGTAGCAACAGGTCTACAAAAGTCTGGATGACGGCGCCAATTTCACTTGCGTCTACTAGGTTTACTTGTATTTTACAAGACTTACAAAAGTAAAAAGTAGCATAGCATGCTAACTGTAGAAGCGAGAGTGCATAAAAAGTGGCTTTGTAGCAGCTAGACTTTTTTCCAAATTTGTTTACAGGAAGTTTGGAGCAGCACAAATTCAACCAGAACTCGATAAATTGATTATTTTTTCAGTGTTTCAACTTTGTGATACAACAAATGAATATATTGCAGGGTAGGAAGGCAATGAATGCAGCATCCAAAACTATGTATCACTTAGTGTTTTGGTGGTGTAATTGCTGACTGACACAGACACACAATTACAAATGCTCGCAACGGCGTAGGTACGACGCAGAAACATAAATCAGGCTTTAGAGCAGGGGTCTCCAACTCCTGAAGAGCTACTGTCCAGTAGGTTTTCTATCCTACTTGGCTTCAGATGACTCAAACCTGTTCCTGGTATTTACCTGAGAGCAGGTGTGGCTCATCAGAAGCCAGGTAGGATAGAAAACCTACTGGATAGTAGCTCTTCAGGGCCGGAGTTGGAGACCCCTGATTTAGAGTGACGGCTTTGTGTGACAGTCCACACTCTGGACTGAATAATGGGGGCTAGACTGGTCATAAGCTCGTTTGCTCTTGATGTCCAAAGAAAACAGTCTAGATTTTTGGCCTCATCTGTTTATTTCGGGCCAGGAATGTGAGAGTCTCGGGCATCTTTGACGACTTGCGCTCTATACTGAAAACATCGCCGTCTCCAAATACGATGTGAATGACTCTCATCTACATCCAGCCTGTCATCAGTGAGATACTTCACAATTAATTGAAAAATACAGAACATCTTCTTGACTAAGAAATTACAACTCTACAGACTCTTCCAGCCTCTAATTTAGTATTTATAGTCTGTAGATTTGTTGTAATTTCTAATATAAAAGTCCATATTCTTAGCCATTCCCCTAGTCTTCAGAGAGGAGAAATGCATACTAACGTGTCTCCACAGGATGGAGGAGGCCCCGAGCTACGACGTGCCCAGTTATGAGGAGGCTGTGGGCAGCGGGCAGTACCCAGTACGGCAGAGCAACCTCCGAATGAGCTCCTCCCAACTGCCGTCCTATGAGGACCTAGTGGCGGCCGTCCAGAATGAGCCCATGCTCCAGGAGGCCCCTGTCCCAGCCCCTGTCCCAGCCCCAGCCCCCACCCCCGTCCCTGCCGCAGCTCGCCGCAGTAGCCGTTCCAGCCGGCTCCTGCGCCCCCTACTGGCTCGGCGGATCAAGTCTGAGAAACTAAGCCGAGAAATGCACCTCGACATCCAGTGCTTACCGCCGGGGGGGCAGGGGACCATCGAGCCTCTGACCCCCCCTCCACAGTATGAGGAGAAGATGCCCGAGCTTTGAGAGGCCTCGATCGGCCCTCCTTCCCCGTATAAGCAGACACCATCCTAGAGGGAGGAGCCAACCCTGACATGCAGGATGCTCTGATGATCTCTGGGACACCAGTGGCAGATCCCAGCAAAATCATTTCAGATGACAGAAAGAACTGAACAAGACCGGACTGAGCTTCTCAAACAGATAGTGCCATGGCTTCCCCAGTTGGTCACATCTCTTCATGTTATAAGATGCTGTGAAGCGGCTTCTTGCCGCCGCTCGTGCTTAACGTTACAGGTGCCTGCGAACCCCAGGAGAGGGCGATCTGGTGGACCGAAGTCTCCAGTGTGCCGTTTGAGCCAGCGTCCAGCCGACTGCTGTCCTCTTCGTGTTCTCAGGATAACTGATTGGCGTTATGACTCGTCCGCTTTTCCCTGACATCGTGGGAGCTGGATCGCGGGGAGGCTGGCAGGGAGACACGGAGCAGCGGGTTGTGGGTTTGGGGGTTAACGGCAGGGACCTGCTTTCTCACAGACCCAGGGATGGTGGCACTGCTGAGAAAGAGGACTGTGGCGTATGCTGTGTCTGCGTGGCCGTGATCCGAACACCAGCTTCGGACCAGGGTCATGCAGCCCGGTGTCCTCACCATGAGAACCACACTCCACTGTCAGTATAAAATAAAATAAAAATTGTGGGTGCTTCTACTGATGTTGATATCTCACTTTGGAAAATGTTAAGCTCAATCTGGCTAATATTATGTTGTCTTAATGTTCAGAACCACAGCAGGTTGTTCAGCATGAGGCGTAGATTTTAAGTGTGAGTGTAATTGTGCATGCTCTGGTTAAGGTACTTAGACAGTATGTTGTGATATATCTCTACAGTGAATCGCCTTGGATAACTTGTATTAATCCTGGAACTTGTCAGATTTTTTTCTATGGCTAGGGTGTACAGCAAATTTGATTAATGATGCAAATCGCTAAGCAACTTATGTATTTATTTTCTAGAAACTGTTTGTTTATTAAAAAAAGATTTCTCTGGAATAAAAGGAGAATAGAGTCTGTCTTGTTCAGGTTTGTTTATTCTGTCTGCCTGTGCTTTGCTTAATGTCACGGTTTAAGCCTGGCTTTTGATATCACTGTGTCTCTCTCCTAGGTCGTTAAAGGTTGTCTTTCACGTGTCGCTGCGGGTGACTGTGTACGTGCTGGTTTGCTCAGCTACTGAATTTGGCCGTTTTCCTTCCCCTGCAAGACCAGCCACGAATGAAGACCCTAGACTGAAGTGTGCTTTGTGTTATAAGCTATTTGCCTCCCTCTAGTGGTCATATCAGGTACTCAAAACACTTCAGTAATTGCAGATGAACTATTGACTCCAGTTACTTTGATTCTGGTTTCTGCATGACAAACTGTCAGTGACAGACTGGTCCTGTGCTCATTGTTGACTTAAGGAAGCTTTGTGCTCGTACATGCTGAGTGGACTGACTGAAGCCCTTGTCAGTGCCTTCACAGCATGTTTGAATCACCTGCTCTGTGATCCTTCACCTTTGATTCTTGAGGTTGTCACTCTGGGGTCCGTGATCAGAAGCCTGCTGGTTCAAGCCCCAGCCTCAGCAGAACAGTCACATGTCTTTGAGGCCTTCAGCCAGGTCCTTAACCCCCAATTGCAGGGGTGCTGCATGAGCCCTGTGCTGTGAGACCCCCCCCCCACCAAGCTATGGAGAGAAAGATGGGGCAGGTGAAGGGAAGTGTTCCAATGTACCTGTACTTGTGCAAATAGCAAATGAAGAATATATCATTCTCTTTCCTGGAAGGTCTTTGGGGGTTCATCACATCTCTAAACACCATGTAGCCAGGACAGATAAACAGGTAGGTAGTACAGCCCACTGCCTGGCTACTTATTTCCTGATCATTCTTTATGCCAAACCAGTTGGAGAACAGCTGTGTAGGTGTCTTGTTGCGTATGCTAAATCTGTGGTTCCTGGGAAGAGGAAGCTAAACCTGCCACAGTGACTGTTCTGCAGGGTTGGCCTGTTTGGTGCAGGGGTGACCGTTCTTATCCGCAAAGGGCCGGTGTTTATGCGTCTTTTAGAGGACTGATTGGCTGAAGAGTCCTCACACCTGGGTTTGAACAGCTGACCTAAAGGTTATCTCAAAAAACTTGCACACACACCGGCCCTTGGCGGATGAGACTGGCCACCTGTGGTTAAGTGGCTTAGCAGCAGACTGAGTGCATTCAATAAGTCCACCTGACAGAAAGTAGTATAGTCACGCCACCTTATTGTGATCTGTGGTGAGGTTCCTCCTACACTATCTGCCACTGCTTAGCCAATTAAATTGAACGTCCACCCTTCCCACAGAGGACTGATAAAAACTTGCTGAGGGAAGGACTTGGGTGGGGCTTCTTCTCTGAACTCTGACCCAATGTTCTGGTGTCTCTAGTCTTAAAGAGCGACTCGTAGAATACCGTTAACGTTGTTCACAAGGTTGGTGGTTCAGGGAGACAAACTTCAGGGACTATTCTGGATGTATCATCCAGCGCTAAGTTTCAACACGAGTCTGACAGCCTTGAAGTAATGGCATTTTATTCCCCATGGCTGTCTTACATTATGGAGATCTGCAACAGCGCTCATTTGCTGGAGGAAATGACATCATAGCTGTCGAGATACCACTTTGTGGAACGTTCCTAGAAGTTTGCTTGTATTCTGTCTGGTTTCTGGGTTTTAGTGGAAGGTGACGGCTAAGTTTGGGGTTGAGGCCCAAAGCTGGGGCCTATGCGTGAGAGGCGGTCCTCAGGCATCTCAGAAGGAGCACTGCAGAAGCACACAGAATCACTGCAGAAGCACACAGAATCACTGCAGAAGCACACAGACTAACACTCAGGTTTTCACATGGCACCAACCTGCCAAAACGCATCCAAGGTGAGATCGAATAAGACTCCTCTGCCGCCCCAGAAAGCGCTGCATGTGCCCAGTAAAACAGCAGCAAGAGTGTGTGGCCCATAGACGTACTGCACACGTTTCCCAGTGTGTGAGACAGTGATGCCTTTTTAATTTTACTCCAAGAACAGCCACTTCAGATGGGAGTCTTCTGCCTCTTAGTAGGTTGGAAGGAGTGTCAATTCGAGTCGCCTTCAGACAAGATGATGAAGCAGAGGGTTTGTCGTCGACTGTGGTGCCTTGAGGACCATCAGGGTCTCTGACACCTACAGTTCAAAAACTTCTTTGTTAAAACGCTACATATTACAAAGATGAGATTTTTAAAAATGGTTATTCTTTTGGAACCATTCAGTGTTATAAAATGTCAGTATTATAACGGCAAAATTATTTAGACCAACTGGATTCTCATAAGACAGGGATCTGCTGCAATACAAGTTGCAGATTTCCCTGCTCAAACACACCTTGTTGAGCTCACCAGCTAAATGACAGGTTTAGTAGGTGTGTCTGAACTGGGAAATCTGTAATACGGGGTTAAAGGAACTTTATGCAATTAGTTCTCTTCCCCGATGAGGCACATCTTTTCCTGAATAGCTCTGCTGTTTCTCAGACCAGTGAGCTTCACAATCATCCATAATCCTTGACTTGTTTAAGGATTCCCATGTCACCTTAAAAAGAATTACGAGAAATCCTGAAAATTCTGCACGTCTGACCTGTTTCACCAGTGCCCTTTTAATGTGTGGACCATCCATAGAGGAAATAATCGAGTTCATATAAACACTGCTAGTGTTAGTTCAAGACTGTTAACTTTTCTATGCTGGTGAGGAGACCTTCACCCAAGCAGAATAATGAAAAAATTTTAAGAGAGTAACTAAATGAATGTTACATTTATATAGCACTTTTCAAGATATCCAAAGTACCTTACAGAACCAAATAAGAAGCACTTCAGTGTCCACCACTGTGTCGCCCCCACCTGGCTGATGTGATGCCAGCCATTCTGCACCACTACACCCCCCCACACAGTAGCTAAGGTGGTGAAGGGGCAGGAGAGAATTCACCAGTTAGATTTAGGGGATAATTAGGGGGGCAGATCTGAAAAGGCTACAGTGGGCAGTTTAGCCAGGACGTCATGGTACCACCCCTACTCTTCCACACAGATGCCCAGACATCTTTTATGACCTGAGAGAGTCAGGACCTCAGGTTTATGTCTCATCTGAAGGACATTACTACCTTTACAACACAGTGCCTCCATCACTGCACTGGGGCACTGGGATCCACACTGACCACAGGATGGGTTAACCTGTTGGTCACACCAACATCTCTTCCAGCAGCATCCCAGCTTTCCCAGTTGGTCTCCAAACCAAGTACTGGTCAGGTCCAAACCTGCTTAGCTTCAGATGGATTACCTGGTCTGACCTGCAGGTGGCATGGCTAACTGAGCATTTTAAGTCTGGCTCTGGATTTCTGGTAGGGAAAAAACACTTATATTGCATTGTTGTGCAGATAAAAACTTCAACACATTGATATTTAACTTGGCGAACAGTAGTTTTTTTTTGTTTTGTACATGACGCCATTAGAGACTCACTAATTAGCTTATCTACCGCCACACCAAAGCCAAAATGTGAATAGGGAAATATGTCTTCACATTTAAAACCTCCCAGATATGCTATTCATTTTCTCATACATACTTAATGGATGTTGTGTTTCTCTGTCTGCCCGTCTCGCCACCCCACCCCCAGACCAGAGTGCCCTTTATTTGTCTTTTTCTCCCTCGCAATAATGACAGAGTTTACTTAGCCAAGGAACAGGAAGTGGCTGCAGTGAACTTCCTCCCAGCTCTCTACTACCATATATGGTAGCGGGACAGGTAGCCTAGAGTCTGTGAGAGAAAAGACAGTGAGGTGGGTTGGGTTGCCACACGCATGCGTAAGAAGCACATGAACCAGATGAAGCCGCTTCCAGTGTTACTATAAGCCACAATGAATCTCCCAGTAATGTCTCGTGAGCAAGAGAAGCACCTCAAGGCTCTCTGAGCCAAAATCCCAAGAACCTTTGAGAAAGAGTGATGTCAGTACAGTGAATGGCCAAGAGCAAGCCTTAAGTTATTAACTTTATTGACTTTAATGCCTGCTTGTTATGTTAGTCTCAGTTTGACTGTCTGAGAGTCTGCCAGCTCTTGAAAGCATTAACCCATCAGCAGATTCCAAACAAACGGTGTTACTCATGACTGAATCCCTACAGAGTAGCCTTGTCTGCAAATAATGCAGCACAGAAATGCTTGCTGTAGCACATTGTTTGCATCTCCAGTCAACGTCTATGTGTAACGTAATCGAAGCCGATGAGGAGGGGGAAATTACACAGATTCATACAGTGGCGTATTTTAACCTACAAGCAGTTTGATATTCACACTTCACTTACAGTGGATTAACTGATATCCAGTTTGGATTCTGTCCTACCACCTTCGTGTTCCGCAGTAAGATCTCGGTCATGGCTGGATAGGAAAAGATGGATAGAACCCAAGGTTCAGATACAAACTCCTTAACATGTTAAACAAAATGGCCGAATGGGGATTAATTTGAAATCCTCTAACGTTTTACAGTAAAATGGATCTTAATAAGATGTTTATAGAATTGATCTAACAATCTTGAACGAATCTAACAAGCTTCTCCTGCTAAACGGGCGCTGTAATATCAGCCTCTTCCACAGGGGGTCGCCTTTCAGATTTACCCCCGTAATCTGACAACTTTGGCGTGTTAGCTGAATGCTATGAGAACAAATGAATTTTGCTATCCATATCAGTGTATTTCTATGCGGCATTTCTATATACAGTAATATGCATTTTGAATAATAAATGGCACACCCAAGTGGTTTGTTTTTATGTTTAAATTCTAATTCTTTAGAACTGTATTTTTAGAAATGTGGGATCTTTAGGATTTTCTGAATTCGCTAATTTACTTTTAAAATTTGAATTATTGCAAATATTTCAAAATTTATACACTTTATTTTATTGACCCGGTCCGCGGATGTTCGGACGTCCCACGCTGCCCGGTGTCCTTTGGGGGGGGATTGCACGCTGTGCAGCGCTTTTCTGCCCTGAAACCATTCGCGTCCTTAAGAGGCGTGGCTGCATACAGGAGAGGTGAGTTCCGAGGAGGTGAGGCGCCTTTGGGCTGCAACTGCTGCCGCTTCTCTAAGGAGGAAGCCCTCTCGATCACTCTGGCTGACGAGGGGAATCCAGCACGAACGTAAGACTCCAAAAGGGGTTTTTCCAGCTCGTGGCGTGTTTCAGTTTTGGTATTTCGCGCATCACTTAACTGCACTCCAGCAGACCTTAGACGCACCTTCGCGGTGTTTTATCTGTTCGTTGATTCGGTTTTAAAAAAACCATGGCTTCCGACGAACTGGCATCCAAACTTTCCCGGCGCCTGAACATCGAGGACGGCGTGGAGCACCCGGTGGCCGTGGGCTGTGGCCATGAGGACGGAGGGGATGAGAAGCCCACCACGGCGAACGCCGACTCGGAACTGGGGGCCAAACTGCTCCGGCGCGGGGAGCTGAACGAAGGGATCGGGGAGCACCAGCAGCCCAGCAGCAAGGTGTTCAACCCTTACACCGAGTTCAAGGAGTTCTCAAGGAAACAGATCAAAGACATGGAGAAAATGTTCAAGCAGTGAGTCCCTGCCTGGGGTGACACGTGTAGAAGACGCGTTACTTATAATATTTGTCTTAGTATGTAATTGTGAAGTACTGGACCCACCCTCCCCATAACCGCGCAACTTCGTGCATTCATTTTTGAATTACTGTTTAAGTCATAAGATTTATATACAGTGCCTTAAAAGGCTCATTCTTAAGTTAAAATGTGCAGTTTGAAACGCCGCCTGTGGGTTGAATGTCTGGAATAACGCGAATAGTGTAAGACAAGCTGTCAAGTTCAGTGACGGATCCGGCCGCCTGATTAAGCGGTTCGGCTGTTAGACCCCAACACTCGCATCAGGGTTTGTACAGCAGCCTAAAAGGATCCTTATTTGTCGTGTTATTCCGGTTTATGGGCTCCAATTCATCCATTTGACTCAGTAATCGGGATCAGACGTAGTACCTTTGATCCTTTCGCACGGGGGGGGCGGGGGTGATGTGACAGGTGCTTGGTGATTTTTGACATTTTGTGCGGATTTTCTCCGTCCAGCCTGGAAGGAGCAGCATGTTGGCGCCGGTTTGGGTTTTTTTTTTTAATATAAGATTTGTGCAGCTGGAGATGCGTTTTCCGCTAAACGTGTCGACACATGCGTTTCTCGGGGACCGGGGACATAAAGGAGCGCAGACGCCCATAATGTCCTTTTAAAGGTTAAATTTGTAAGACGCCATATGACGGATATGTAAACATTAACAATACCGGTTACTGACTCTTACGTAGTTACTAAGATACAGAAACAAAGCTGTTTTAATGCTTAACTACACTCAGTTAAAAAGTTCATGTTCAGGGATGGACATAAGTTGTACGCAAGTACAATTTTCACCTTTAAAAACGATACGTGCGACTATCGACAAATACAGATGTTTGTAAAAGCGCAAATGCTTACTTATTTTTATGCATTTGCGCTGTTGTCACAAGAAAATACCTTGCATTTTAACCTGAATACCGCAATTGAAGTAGAGTTAGGACATAAATATTAAAATGCATTATATTCTGTTTTCAGCAGCAAAAACACTTAAAATAAGTACATTTACACTGTTACCACAATCGATTGCCGCACGTTTCGTTTTTAAAGGTGAACGCATACGAATTGCGTATCAGTTACTGTATGTACTGTTTCCTCTTCTAATGGAAATGCTTGTAGTTAACATGATCCCCCTCCCCCAAAGCCTTTGAGATAGATCTTTGAGATTTCTGGGTTGAAAAGCATCAGGAAGTTCTTCTGAGTTACCGCAGCCTCTTCCAAACCAGCTGGATTAACCAGAAGTGATCCAAGCACCCCAAGTTTAGCATGGGGCAACTGTTAGGAGGGGGTAGGGTCGGAAATCACGAGAGAAGATGGGGGTGGGTTAATGGTGGTGTTACCACGAGGGCCTGAATATAGTAGATGATCTTTATAGTGAGACAGACCTGAGAGTACAAGGATGTGGACAGTTTAGACACACAAATGATCTGCAAATTCAACTTTCATCTGTCGGTACAGATTTCTTTTGCTCAGTCAGCTTCACAAAGAATTCCCAGAAGCCACTTCAGCGACGAAAAACTGGGGGGGCAGGAAATGAAAAATATCTTTCTATTTATGGAGCCACACCGTTGTGCCGGAAGTTCATTCCTTGGCATGTTTCTCTCCCACTTTGTGGAAGTGAGACTTCTACAGAAATCTTCAAGTGAAAACTGTTACCCTTGGGCGAGCCATTCAGAAATACAGGTTATTCCAAAGCGACCGTCCCAGCTGCCCTGGGGGGGTGATACTTGATTGTTGGCCTGATAGGAGATCTCGGTTAGAAGGACCCTCAGAAACAGCCTGAGGTCATGGCTGCAGCTGAGGCCTTTGTGAACCAAGGTGGGGGGCCCCGCCTGGCCCCCGCCTGGCCCCTGCCTGGCCGCTTCGAGGGCAGCGTTGAGAAACGTCGTGTGGGTGAAACCACTCGTCTTGCTAGTTGAGTGGGGAAACTGCTCAAAGCACACAACCACACCGTGAAAAGAATGTACCCCAGGCTATGCGGACTGCAGCCCCCCCCCCCCCCCCCCCCCATCTGCTATCTGCTCCTTTGTGAAGTTATGCGTTACGGGGGTGGGGGGGATCACCATGAATTTACAGTCTGATCTGCCCACTTGGGCTGAATCTGCACAAACAGCAGACAGCTCCTTTAACTGAAGCAGTGCCACTGACAGTATGGCAGTAAGTGATGATCATTATCTTCCTTTAAACTTCTGCTCTCCCAGAGTGTTGAAACAGAACCGCTCGTTCTTCCTCCTTGGCCTGCTTCCCAGGCCGGCCATTGCACTAATCTGGTACAGTTGGCCCGTGACTCACACTCGCGGCACGCTGGACTCAACGGTCCGCGTTGCTGGTGTCTCATCAGTTTACCTTCCCGCCGTTTGCGTCTAGAGTTTCAGCGATAAGTAAATGCCAACAAGGCTGAAGCTACGGGCTGCTTCTTCCTTCTCGGCAAGCGGAACCTGCAGCACTTAGTTCCTCATTGATCTTGCAGAATGGGCAGGTCTGGAGCCGGCAGTTTCTGACTCTTCTGTGGGCCAAACCTCCATTTACCTGTGATTGATAGAGAAATGTGGTTTACATAGGACTGTCTGTCTATATAGGACTGTCTGTCTATATAGGACTGTCTGTCTATATAGGACTGTCTGTATCAATGTGTCCACATCGTCCCTTTTCCCAGGCAGGAATTACAGCACACAACCAGCTGGCAAAAATCAGAGGTAGCTGCAGGTGGCCGTGGGTGTACCAAAGCCAGGGCTGATCCCTGAAAATACAGACGGCAGTTAAACATTAATTGCAAGTAGTGTTATCACATGGTTCAGTGTAGAACCTCTGATAAGCACTGTAAGTTTAAGGGTCTGTAAGTTTAAGATCTGCTTACCCAATGAGGTTTCTCTGTGTCTCTCACCCAAGGCTTTATTTTTTTCCAGAAAAGCTTTATCTCTCGCCTTGAAAGTACGCTTTAGTGTCTTAGTATTGTTGGCTTTAGTGGAGGTTTAATAGCTTAATAGCTTTAATAGCTGAGGGGGCGTCATGTCTCAGGTGATCAGCAGAACAGGTGTTAGCGTGCGGAGACACAGGAAAGGAGGACTCCCATGTGGTGGTTAACCGGGGGGGGGGGGGGCAGACTGGCCCCCTCCGTGGAGCTGGATGGATTGCAGGCACCTCTGGTTCTCGTCAGATCAAAGGTGCCATTGTGTTCACTGTACATATCTTGGTGGGATTCAGCCAATAAAAGGAGCCTAAAGGTCATGGGGGGGGGGGGGGGGGGGGGGGGTGGCATAACAGCCAGAGAGGAGGGAGTGTGGTGGGAACTGCAAAACTCTCCTAAATGCCAGGTTTATCGCAGCCCCACCCCGAGGGGTTATGTGTTGGAGCGATAAATTTCGGAATGCTTACTGGGAGGTGACTGTAACTGTGGCAATAAGTGAACAAAAAGGTGTGTGTGTGTGTGTGTGTGTGTGTGTGTGCATGTGTATGCGTGTGTGAGTGCGTGCGTGCGTGCATGCGTGTGTGAGTGCGTGCGTGCGTGCGTGCGTGTGTGAGTGCGTGCGTTTCATCATGGTCTTCCTACAAGTCAAAATCCCCCAAATAAAAACTCTCACTGCTTGGTAGAAATCTTCACTTCATCTTCTGGTGTTTGAGGTTGGGGGAGTTTACAGTGAAGTGTCACTGTGATGGGCGGGGGTGTGGGGGTTGTGGGGGCGTGGGGGTGTGGGGGCCCTTCTCAGCTGAGAGAGCAGCTGAATCATAGAAAATGAAGGAATGGCAGTTTGGCTTTCACTACCATCTGGAATGGGCTTTAATGAATAGAGAAAATCCACCATCCAATGAGAGTGTGCACCAAGATCACTCCAACCAATGGGAGAAGACATTACCCTATGCAACGAGAGTGTGAAGCAAGGCCATTCCAACCAATGATAGAGGACATAATTGTTGTACAGTGGCAGCAGTGGTGCTGTCCAGTCGGAGGAGATCTTTGTCTTTCAACCAAGGTACGCTCCCCAATACTTTCAGTCCGTGATGATATCCAATGGAATATTTGTACATTTGATGCCCATGCATGACAGGTTATGGAGTTTGATTGAGGTTACTGGCGCTTGGATTAAGATGGACAAAGTTTGACATCTTGGCACCTGATGATGCTAGTGCTTCTAAGAGGTTATTACCAGTCACGCTTCTCCACATGTGTCCAGCTATGGAACCACACCAGCAACACGCACCTGCGCACAGGTGCAATATAATGTCAAGCACTGGTGGATGCTGATCCGATGCTAGCCTGGAGGCCATTGTTGGGAAACTTCTCAGAGCTGTTCTGGGTTGAACTCCAGCTGCAAGTCAGCATGTAATACCGATACATGCTGCCAGAAATTGGAATTTCCATAACTAGTCCAGGAAGGACAACGAGTGGGCAACAGGGGAAGGGGCTCATGTGTCAGAATGATGGCCTTCTACTGGCCAAGAACTTACTATCATATTTCAGTTGGTTAGACAGAGGTCACAGCAGCCTCGGAGATCCAACCGGCCTTGAATGATTGGTGATTAGGGTTTATCAAATCATGTGACCGGTTCTCTCACTCTCCCAAGGCCTTAAACACAGAGTGTTTATTATCCTAAGAAGAGCTTTGCTGGGAAGTCTACTTAACGTCAAACTAAAGTAAGAGGAATAGACTGTTAGCGTTTCCCATCTGGACTGGTGTGCTGTTTGGTGGATGTGATGTTTTCTTTATCTTCTCACTGGAGCAGAGATCAGTGATGTAATGACATAAGTTCTTAAAGACTGTGGAAATCTGTAGCGATCTGCCCATTTCCTAAGGCTCCCTCGTCTCAATTTTAAGAGCGGTATCTGCTACTTTGCTTGGATCTCTGTGATCTGTGATGGTGATGGTCCCGATGAACCCAACGCCAGCTTTGGCGTTTAGCCCCGAAAGCGGAACCAAGCCCTGCCTGAAGACAGCAAGGGTGCGTCAGCCTGCCCTGTGAAGGAGAGCGTGTACATTTTTAGGAAGCTCGTCTTGCTTCTATGAGCAGCTCAATCCGGGAGCAGCCAGTAAATCTGTGAGTTGTGCAAATGAGCATAAGCGATGGGCGGTGTCTGTGGTTGAGAGACACGTGTCATGTGCTTGTGACTGGGGGGGTCTGGAATGCGCTGCGATGACGTCGTCGTGCATGATGTTCCTGTGGCCAGTTTCCTCTGCCCCTCCCCCAGCCGCTTGCCTGTCTCACATGCTGGGCTGAAACCGTGTCTCCTGGGAAGGTTTTCTCAGAGCCGTTGGCTGTATCCTAGCAACGATCATTCTCCCTTTGGAGGTGGGGGCTTGGGAGGGGTCATGATGGTTGAGTGAAAGTGGGAAGAGGGTGACTAAGTAAGTGATTAACCATATTAACAAGATGTTAATGGAAACAGTTTGGACTCACCAGCCTATCTGCAGTGCATCCATCTTGGCTAAGCTCTGTCATCACGCCTGCATTCCATCTTTGATGATGATGATGATACTTTATTGATCCCCATGCGGAAATTCTCCATCTTGCTTTCTGTTGGTGAGGGCGAGCTTGACAGCGAAGGGCAGCCCCCCGTAACAGTGCCCAGGGAGCTGGGGGTTAAAAACCTTGCTCTAGGGCCCATAGACATGCCGAGTCGTGGCTTAAATCTTCAGATCAGACACAGAGGACCAGCCCCTGTGCCTCCTCGCTGTCTGCTTAGTGCTCTGGTGATCAGGTGATTCAGCACTGGAGTGGCTATGCAGAACTCAGTGTAATTGTATTTCTGGCTGCAATTACAGTCACAATAATAAAAAAATTATTTGTGCTAAAAATTAAAGTAACATCAAAGTACAAATGTGTCGTCATATAAGCATCAGATGGTCTTCAAGTTCAAAGGCATGGTTTTCCTGCTGGGTGTGTGATTTGAGATGCACCCATAAGCAGACCACCCGTCCTGAGGTGAGTTTGCGCCAATCGGTTTTCTCAAGGCGATTAGAGGCTGTGACTGGTTGTCGTAGCCCTGTTCACCACTGTGTGGCGCACTGCTCTGATTTCTGACCCAAACAATATGGCTTGTATATCCTTGAACAGCCCCCAGCCACACAGGTGGCATTTGGGCTTGGATGCTGTGTGCCTGTTGGAAGTTTTAGCCTCTCAGACCCGATGACTCTGCGATGGTGGCACAACATCTTCCTTCCACGCTGAAGTTAATCGTTTCCTCTTCACTCCGAAGACTCCTCTGACTCAGCCCAGAGCCCTCGGCAAGGCATAAGCAGGTCAAGAAACACCCTGATACCAAATATGGCTTAATTTCACAGCTCCCTCAAGCTGAGGGCCTGCCGGAAGCAGGCCTTCGTGGTCAGGGAAACCAGAACTGCTGGTGCTTCCTCTCTGCCTGTTGCTGGGTTGCGTGGTGCTTACCCAGCATTTCCTGCACACTCATATATGCCTCCCGCCCCCTAAAAACACTGGCCAGATGGATGAGGAGAAGACTTTGCCAGAAGAGCACTCCCCACCGTTAAATACATGCAGCAAGGTATCTCTTGCAGAAGTCTGGTCCTGCCTCCCGGGGGTCTGCCTGTCTAGCATGACTGTGCATGTGCTGCTCTAGGAATTTCAGACGTGATTGTCTTATGCAATCGGGAAACAACCGAGTATCACAACAGTATTTCAATATGCTGCATCATAAATTTGAGATGTTTGAGTTTGAGTTTGAGTTTGAGATGTAATCCATCATTACTTTTAAGGCTATCAGAATAGGATCTCGCGCATACTGTACAGTACTATACTAATCTGGGTTTGTGTTAGATATACACACTCGATTAGGGCAGCCTACTTGTACATGCCTGCTCGAAGACACACGAAAGCAAGCATCCCAGGGAGGTTCAAACTGAGATGCCCTGTTAGACATAGACAAGCACATACGGCCACACCCCCACGGCTTCTGTGGCAATGCCGGAACTTGCCGGGTAGGTGAAGACTGGGGCAGGCCCTAGCAGGCCCTCGGAGGTGTGGAAGCCCTGCACTCCACAGATTCCTCTTTTTTGCGACTGCCTCTGTCTTGACGTGTCTTCAGGTGAGCAGAGTGAGCCCAGCGTGCTTGTGCTGGGCCCAAAAAGTCAAACTTAAACAGGTTGAACATCACAGGTAATAATTTAGTGGAAACCTGAGAATGAGTAATTAATTGAACTAGACAAGCATACCAAGTATCGAGACGTGGAGAATGTTTCCGTGTCTTTGTGTAGGAGAGGATTTCAGGCGACACGTGTGAAGTTTTCAGTGGCTTATAGGGCAGGGGAGTTGGGGAGAGCGCTTACAAAATGGAAGCAGGCTTCCTGAACTTGTGGTAGCAGGAAGACACTTCGTGCATAAGACTGGGGGAGAAGGGTTGGGTGGGGGGCAGCATTTAACGGCGATTCATATCATGCAAGATGGGCACAGCAAAAGCAAACAGGAAGAGCCAGCAGAATGAAAGATCGACAAAGATGTCTGTTGTGTATGTGCGGGTTGGGGTGTGTGTGCACACAATTAAACATCTATAAAAAGTTCTAATGAGCTGGACATTAGGTGCACTTATAGGGTCACCTTGTTTCCATGCGAGAAATTCCATTCGATTTCAAAATAAGAGATATACCTGATGGATTTACTGGTATAACATGTATAATCCTCATTTGGCCTCATTTACTGGTTTGATGGAGTGTTTTGTTTTTTTCCACACTTTTCTGAATCTTTGTGAATCTTTGCGTGTCCAGATTGAAGCACATTGTCATTGGTCGGTAGGTGGTGGTTTTTCTGTTCCAGTTGCCTTTATGGTCTGAGTTTCAGTTCAGCATTAATTTCTAGATTTTTGATGTTTTTACATATTGCAACTTCGGAAATTTTTAATACATGTGATTAGACAAGGGAGTGTACCTTTGCTGATAGAATGGAGATACCGGTGGACTGTGTTTTGGTGCTGCTCTCTACTGGTCATCCATGGTATTGAGTCCTCTTAGGCAGACTTCACACCAGAGCTGTTCGTGATCCTCCCCACCTGCTACTTATGTAATATTATGGTACCTCTGAGTCAGAGTTGGCATGGACTTGCCACCACCCCCCCCTCGCCCCCTGGTGGCAGCCTGCACAAGCACAGCACTGTGTGTTCACAGGTTTTATCCATCTGCACATTTTGAAAACATATCTCCATGGTGATGCTAGCTGGAAAGATAGACATTGTCATGACATCTTCAGCAGACACATGCAATGTTGTTTTGTTTCTTAAATTCTCCATCTGCTTTTCTTTAACTGCCAATTTTCTTCGTTTTTGGGGGGATTTACTGTAAAGCGGTTGTGAAATGTGGGTCCTCATAAAGACCAAGCCGAGTGTTTGTGTTGGAGATTGACTAGCTGTGTCTCAGAGGTGTTTGCGAAAATATGAACATGCTGTTTGCACTTTAGCTCTGTAACCTGCACAGAACATCTGCCAAACTTGTATCCCCAAAACAAAAACAATCTCTAACTGTTTGTAGGTATGATGCGGGGAAGGATGGCTTCATTGACCTCATGGAGCTGAAGCTGATGATGGAAAAGCTAGGGGCTCCACAGACCCACCTGGGCCTCAAGAACATGATCAAGGAAGTAGATGAGGACCTGGACAACAAGCTCAACTTCAAGGAGGTGAGAGCTTCTCATGAAGTGTGGAGCTGAGGCCTGTTTCTGCTCCCTCCGTCTCACTCTCTCCATTTTTTTCTTTCATCTCTGTCTCTCTTCCTGTTGTGTCATAAGCAGGATTTAAGTTAGTGCTGGACCATAATTTTCTTCAGTGCATGAAGTTGCCAGTTTGTCAGGAGTGGGATTTAATTTCTTCCTGAATGTAAGAAGACAAGATGTTTAAGATGTTTAGAGGGTTGTCATCTGGAAACAGACACACTGGAGATTTAGTACTATGGACCTCCCTTTTCCACAGTTCCTGTTAATCTTCCGGAAAGCTGCAGCAGGAGAGCTTCCGGAGGACAGCGGGCTGCACGCCCTGGCCCGGCTGTCTGAGATCGACGTGTCCACGGAGGGAGTGAAGGGAGCCAAGACCTTCTTCGAGGCCAAAGTAAGCTGCAGACGTCCTTCCTAACAGATGCAAGCCGTGAGCGCAAAAGCAGCCCTCATGTGGCTGCTTTTAACATGATGTTCTGTCTGACAGCGTTGAATTTAATTGGTGCCAAAGTGCAAACTTTGCCCAGCAGGTCAGCCTGAACTTAATCTTTGAAGGTGAATTTCATCTTCTTTCTACGCCTTTCTCTGTCTCTACCAATCGCATGGTCAGCAGTTTACGGCCTGTGAGGACCACCCACCCTGACATGAACTAGACCGTGCCTCGCTTATTTGCGGCATCATTGAAATGTTGTCATCCCGTAATATTAAGCTTCTCCACATCTTCATAAACCGGTCCTGGTATGACGTTGTTTGCCGCACGCATCGTCATCACTTTCCAATTTGCGCTTCACCCGTGTAGGTTAAGGCCATCAATGAGTCCAGCAAGTTTGAGGCCGAGATCCGGCAAGAACAGGAGGAGAAGAAGAAGCAGGCAGAGGACAAGAAGCAGAGGCAAGCTGCTTTCAAGGAGCTCAAGTCGGCCTTCAAATGAGGGGCCAGCCTCTCCTCCATCGCTGGGCCTCCCCCATGCGCCCCCCCCCCCACACCTGATTCTCTGGGGCCCTGCTGTGACCCAACATCCACAGTTCCAAAGTATTTCTGTATGAATAAAAACAAACTGCTTTGTCGTCCCACTGCTAGCCTGGTCTCTGCATGCCCCCTGGTGGTGGTGGTGGTGATGACTTTGTTTCCCCACTTCCTGTTTGTGTTCCGTAACCAAATCTCAGCTCCTGCAGCTGCTTCAGCTGCCTTCAGTCAGACTACTCATATCAGGATGCACTCCAGGGAAGTCCAGCGTATCTGCCAGCTTGTGAGGCAGGGGCACGCGGCCGTAGCTGCACAGACCTCCACAATGCTCCATGGGGAGTGTTGGCACGTGTTGTTCGTAAAAATATACTGTAGACTTGTTTACAATATGTAAATCACCAATGCAAATGCCCTGAAGCTGTGCTGTGCCCAATTCCATCTCTGTTCCTCTGCCTGTTAAGGGTTTGTTTTTGTTGGCTTTTGGTCTGATGCTGGTGTTATAACTTCCTGCGTTTACCCACACTGGCGCCATTTTCCTTTCAGCCCGGGTGATCTCTACTCCCTATGCACTATTCTCACCGACTGCCTGACACTTGCTAATGAACCACATTTCAGCAGTCCCTCAGTGGTGGGGTTACCTTCCCTCCCTCGCAGGGGGCGTATTTTCAGATCCTGCTCCAACTTTGACTGTAACGTTTCTATAGTATTTTCTCATTTATTGTAATTAGCATCAAGCATGTTCTTCACTGCTCGATATCGGTTTGGATGTAAAATGCCTCTGTAGTTGCCTACAGAAGTGCTGGCCACTGATTGTTTCTTTGTGTGAGGGCATTTCCTTTGAAAATTATCTTTGTTATATAGCTTGTTATTGAGTACGTCACTTTCAGCATCGAAATCCTTGGTGTTATTTTGCTGGGTTTAAGCAAAGCAGTCGCTTTTAAAATACAATAACAGACTTCACCTTGAGCCTTAAACACTGAGGATTCCTATTGAGCCATCGGGTAACCAAATGATATCAAGCAAGTAATGGGCCATTGACAGAACGGAGTGAAAAATAACATGAACTGTAACACCTGTTAAACTTTGATTAAATAAAACTATTTTTTCACTAGAATAAAAAAATAGTTTTTTTAGAGTGTCTGCTTCTATATGTCCTGTTTTTTTCCTGCATGTCTTTCTGCATGTACCTGTAAATGTCCTAATTGAGATTATTATGTAATACTGCTGACTATGACAGAGTGACTCCATCCTATCTTGTGGAGATGTGAAGTTTAATGTCATGGTCAGACTTGGAAATGAGCTGCATAACTTTACATGCCATACAGTGGAGTCAGAGCCAATATGATGGTAGGGAAAATGTGTTATGTCTAATTGAGAACACAACTATGCCATGTCACAGAGGATATTAAACAATACACTGAGCTAATGTTTCTGGGTTTAAATGTTCTGATGGCTGGTCACCAGGGTATAACAATGCTTCCCTTGTTGTAATAATTGTGATTCTAGTTTATTGTTAATGTGTGTCCATTGCTACACTGAAAAACTGTGCCAAATTTACGGGGGAGTGTATCTCTGGATTAAGAGGAATTGAATGGGGAAATTCATAGACACAAACATGGGGGGGATAAGTAGGGAGTTTTGGGGGCTTACACTGCATGTATAAACTCTTCATTTCTTGACATCTCATGTTACCCTCCGTGAAGATGTAGTCAAAGTGAAAAGCATGGATAATACTTGTTATACCATACTGTATATGTCAAATACTGAAATGATATTTGCCACAGGGCTTGGTAACCTCAATGGATGCCCTCTCTGGTGACTAAATGATGAACCTTCACACCGCACATTTTGACTTTAAAAAGTACGTTTTGCTTGGTTTTATAAATTAATTGGATGTTATTGTGTGTTTCCACGTTTGCTGAATTTCTGACTTTGCAGCAATTCTCTTCGGTGTATGTTGTGTACGGTGTACGGTCATGCATAGTTCTGTGGGGTTTTGTATTTTAATACGAATAAATGACCCCATATATTTTTTAAGTTTCTAACACAAAGCTCGATTATTCTTGTGGCAATAAATAAAATACATACAATAACGTGTTTTATATTTTATTCATTTGGGTGCTAATCCGTTAATTATAATGTTATGTGTTTTAATCCATCCATCTTCCGACCGCAGCATATATTACGGTTGCCAACTTCGATCGGATAGCTGGTGTGAGATTTTCAATTAGACACGTCTGCCCAGACATTTACATGTATGTAGAAGTTTTATTATTTATATGTAGGGCTTGTAATTACACCGCTTTTGTTGTAGCTAATTTGGGGTTTATAATGGAATAATATAAGATTTGCCGTAAGACTTCTTGCGTGACCTTGAGTAGAAACCGTCAGTGTCACGCCAGATGCGTGAGAGTTGGCAACCCTGACATATCAATATCCCATACAGCATAAGGAACAAATCAGGAGTACACATTGGACGGGGCTGTGGTGGCAGTTAAAATAAGTATTCATCATCTGAAAAAAGGAGAGACTTTCTACACAGATAAAACAGTTACATCGATTGCTCGGAATCAAAATAATGAGGCAGAAGTCCTGACGGAGGTTAATTCACGTAACACCCGGAAGTCACATTGACGAAAACGGAGGCTGTTGCAGTTCGTGATTGTATACGCGAGTTATGACGCTTTTGTTGTATTTTTTATCTTATGCATAACTTGGGGATTGTTACCAGACGATTAACAAACAGAGACGCCAACTGTAACCTCTTGTAAACATATACAAGGCCGTCCCCCGTCTTTCCCAGGCTAGGCGGGCGCTTTGACGGAAAATGAACGTTGATGCCTCGCAGGCAGTCGCAGCCGGAGGCGCATCCTCCACCTCGGCCTCCAGCAGCAGCACCAACACCACCAGCAGCGCTGTGATGAATAACAGCGCCGCAACCAACGTAGTCTTGGCTGCCGGTAACGGTGAGTGGAGCCGGAGTGACCGGGACTGCGCAGTCAGACCGTGTACATCTGCTACTTAATACTTAAAAAGAGCAGCGCAGTGGTGTATTTACAGCTGTTTGCATAACATTTAGCGTTTATTTTCCTGATTTTAAACCTCACGTTATGATTGAAGTGCAGTTGTCGGAATAGGGAATTCAGGATGACCAGCTCTCACGCGTCTGCCGTGACACTCACGCTTTCAGACTCATGCAAGAAATCTTACGGCAAATCTATATTATTCCATTGTAAACCTAAAATTAGGTACAACAAAAAGCGTTGGTAGTTTGCAAAGCCTACAGACTATTTATAAGGTAATGAAACCGTTGCATACATGTAAATGCGTGTGCATGTGTGTGCGGACTTGTCTCGGATTGAAAGTCTCACGCGAGCCAACTGAACTAAGTTGGGTAATTTTGTATTTTCTGCCCGTATTTGCGCTGATCGTATCGGATCTCCGGGTATCGTGCTGTACTACACCATTTATGAAAACACTCAACAGGTAATGACACTTGAAAAATTCTTGTATACGTTCTGTCTGTATATTTAAATTCACATCCTGCTGCAGTACCGGCGTCCGCCGCCGCTGCTCCCCCATCGTCGGACGCCTCCGTCTCTAACGGGGTGTACCTTCCAGCTGGCATCACTAACGGCGATGTGAAGCCGGTGGTTTCCACGACGCCACTGGCGGATTTCCTCATGCAGCTGGAGGACTACACGCCCACGGTAGGATGCTCGGCCATCATCACTTCTATCTGTAAAAGCTTCCCCCTCTTGATGTAGATTTTGTGTCGTCCTTGACCAGATTCCAGACGCAGTGACTGGCTATTACCTGAACCGTGCTGGCTTTGAAGCATCAGATCCCCGAATGTAAGAGGTTAACCTTTCCCTGTAATGGTCCTTTTTGTTCCTAGATTCACAGCCTGCCCCATTTGTTTGGATTGTTTACTGCCGTGTTGGTTGGTTTGTTTGTCTCTTTACATGCTGGTCCATTTGCTGTGCTTGGCCTATGCTTCTTGTGCACTGCTGTGTGTGCTGGTGTAAGACCTTCCAGCATCTCTCTACCCCTAGAATTCGTCTGATCTCCCTGGCAGCGCAGAAGTTCATCTCTGACATCGCCAATGATGCCCTGCAGCACTGCAAAATGAAAGGTACTGCATCAGGCAGTTCCAGGAACAAAACCAAGGTGAGTCGGCATCCCATTACTCATTTCGCTAGTCCCTGTGGTATAAACTCAGTCAGTAAACTCTTCAGCTGGCTCTTTTACTTTTAGGTACTTTTACTTTTATTCCTGAGAAATTTCTGTGATGGTAAAAAAAAGTACCCACAGTGTCACAGCTGTGTGATATTGAAATATTTTTGTTCAGGATTGGTGGGTTTCAGAGAGAAATAGTTCATGCCCAGGAAGTAAAAATGCAGACCAAGATTTTGTATCAGCCAACCTGATTGACCTGAGTGCTCTGTGACTGTGACTCTATACTTATTTGATTGGTTGAAACAAAATCTTGATCTGGAATTTTACTTTCTGAACCTGAACTGTTTACCTTGGGTGGGTCTGCTTTAAAAAGTTATTTAATTTCTATGAATGTGATTTCTTAGCGGTATGAATTCAGTTCTGTCCTTTTTTGACTTGATTTAATACAGTTTAAATGGTAATTATAGCTCCCACATAATTAATGGGCTATTATGCAGCACGGCTGCATGTGTATGAGTGGCTGGATCTTTTGGGGTTAAAACTCATTGGTCAAAGTCAGGTCTAATCAGTCAGTATCACTTCTGATGGTATAGATGAAGGTGGCTTTTGTGCCTTTTGTTAAACAACCTGTCAGTCCATGTCAAAGGTCACAGGTCTGGAGATCACCCAATACAAGTAAAGCCTAGTTCATACTTTACCTTTTCCGCATGCGCTTTCAGGCTGGGGACAGTCATCCGCGCAACAGTTTGTGTCCAGGCTACATTTTGCTGCTGATGTGGATGGTTGCGGTCAGTGCATGCATACAACTGTGATATTCCACCAGACCAGGAGAGGGCAGATGTACACAACTACAAGCAGTGTAGTGAAACGGGTAAACTTCTATAAACAGTTTTAAAGTTACTAGTCATGGCTTGGGCAGCGTTATGGTAATAAGGTGTTCCACATTGTTTTGAAATCCTTAAGTCGCAGCCCCCCCCCCCCCCCCCCCCCCCGACCCGCTCGGAAAATTTTAAGGATTCAAAACACCGAAATAGTGCTGCTTTTAAAATAACATGTACTTCAGTATAATGTCTGGACAGTAATGAAAAATACCTCTAACCCTCTTCATACAGCTGCTCACCCTAACGACTACTAACTATTCTTCCTCCACTGTTTTGTCTGTTACCTCGGATCTGTGAAAAAACACACTGCCACCTACTGGAAGTACCTAATCAAGTATCTTGCACATGCGCGGTCGATGCGCGCAGATGTGCAAGGTTTCCGTTAGACATAACAATCTGGGTTACATTGCACACCGACTGCATTCGTCAACAGCCAACCCCCGATGATGAAATTTGCCTTGCATCCCCTCATCTGCAACTGAAAGTGCCCACAGAAAAGTGAAGTATGAATTGGTATTAAGGGAGAAAGGCCAGGAGCAAAACTTGCAGAAGTGGTGCAACAGCATATTAGCAGTAATAATATATAACTAAAGTGCATGACTTCCCACATCAGCCCTGGTCCAGAGGAGTCTCCACTCAGAAGGTTTGGGTCTCCTGACCGGTTACTGGAAGCTTAGATGGTTTTCACTTCTGTTTGCTTGAATGTAATGGGGGTTGTGAGATCAGACAGTAGGACTGGTTATTACTTCATGCGAAAACGCAGTGCCGGCCTGTCAGCAATCCTGAATGTTCTTGCTTCTAGTACTGATGCGCCAGACAATCATGTACTTTGATATCAGGCGTGGTCTGGTGCTGTAGAGCAAATCTGCTCTTAAAACTCACATTCATAGTGTGTAAATAAGAATTTTACTACCCATCAGACGTTATATAGCACTTTTCCTACAAACGCAATGTTACGCAAAGTGCTTTACATAATAAAAACAATGTCGACCCACCCCTACTATCACCTTTACCGAAACTATGTAAAATAAAGGAACAAAAGACACGAAAGACAATTATAAATAAGTAAGGAAATAAATAGATATTTAAATAATAAAAGAATAGACACGACAGTAACAACAGGACCTGAGGAAACGCCATCGTGGATCTCAAACTTGCACGAGGAAACGCCTGTGGCAGGTTAAAATATATTGAGTAAAATTACGATTGACTTAATAAGAAGGAAAAGAGAAATTTATTTCTAGAAAATAATATGATAAAGATAAAGGAGGAGAGAAAGTACAAGCAACTGCCAAATAAAAGTATAAATGGTGGGATGAAAAGGAGGATAATATTAGGGACGGAATAATGATGATAAAATAATAGGGTTTGAAAGAGATGCAATGTTCTGTGGGAAAAAGAAATAAGGTATTAAAAGGAAGATGATTGAAAGTATAAAATAAGAGAGAACATAGCAAGTAATAAAATGTACAAATATATACATTAGTAGACAAGCAATAAATAAAGTTTCGGTAAATCAATAAAACTCAAAGAAAGCCAGATCACAAAGGTATGTCTTGTGTCTGCTTTTAAAATATATACTAAAGCTAACTCTGCAGTTCAGCAGGCTGGATTATAATCAATTTCACTCAAATTAACTGAAATATAATAAGATGCGTAAATTAAATTAAAACTACAATTTAATATTGAGCCGAAAACCAACTAAAATAAAAACCAATCAAATACTTGCTGTTTCTGTTTTTAAAAACTATTTTGCTAAAATATTTTTTTTTGGTGGGGTGACGTGGCAATGCAGTGGTTAGCGCTGTTGCCTCCCACCTCTGGGACCAGGCTTTGAGTCATTATGGGGTTTCCTCCAGGCACCCTGGTACCCCCCCCCCCCCCAACCCTAACCCCCCTAGTCAAAAAACATGCTGATTACTTTGCGTTGCCAAATAACCCATAGGTGTGTGTGTGTGCCCTGCGATGGGTTGGTGCCCTATCCAGCGTTGTTCCCTGCCTTGCATGTGTAGTCTCTAGGATTGGCTCCGGACCCCCCGCAGCCCTGAATAGGACAAGCATTTTCAGAAGGTGGATGGATGGAATTATCTTTGGCCCTCTTGCGTAATGCACTTAAATCATAGAAACAGTCGATGGCCCTGCATCTTAACACTTTGTGGAAGCAGATTCTTACAACTTTCTGTCTATCCCTAGAAATAAAATGAGTAAAACCTAAAGTAAATTATATAACAACTAAATGGATTTACATCTATAAAATGAAAACTAATAAAATCACATCAAAAAGTAAAACTGATATAAAATTTAAATATCCAAAAAACATAACATCACAGACGCAAAAACATACACAGGGCATTGCGGTACGAACATATTTGATATTATTTTGTAGCGATCTGGGAGTTTTTATAATGGAGGAATCGTATAAATGCCGGTATTTCCAGTCTTTGTCAGTCAACCATCCTTCTAGCTATTTTTGTTATTCTGGTTGTGGAGAATAGAAAATGGGTTACAATCTTTAGTTCGATCTGCTTTCTGCTACTTTCTTCCCTGGTCGATACATGATGGAGATTTGCTTGCGTCACTGAGCAGAGCCTCTGCATTGTAATTTGTTTTGGGTGTTGCCTGGTCGCGCCAGCGCCTCCCCCTCCCCCCCCCCCCCCCACACGGCATCCAAGGCCAGACCTTCTAACAAAAATGTATGTCGCAATTCGCCACTCGCACTTAGCGCACTGCCACGTTTGTGAGAAGCCAAAAACAGCCCTTAGTGTCAAATTCAGGCTCTGTAGTCAGCTGGGTCAGAATTTCCCAGTCCTCAAGACATGCGTGATGAGTGACTGTAACATCCAGAACTCCCAGTACTGGTGACCAATGCATCAGCGTTTGCCCCAGTGGCATTTAGCCATTTATACATGCATGTATGTATTTGTTTGTTTACTTTTGTCCTTCTGCAGGACAAGAAGTACACCCTGACGATGGAAGACCTGAGCCCAGCTCTGTCCGAGTACGGCATCAATGTAAAGAAGCCCTATTATTTCACCTGAGCCTGTGGTAACTGCAGAGCCCCCCCCAGGGTCATCACCGGCATAAACACCCCCTCCTCTCCACTTTTGTTTTGCTAGTCAAATATTTCTCTTAGGTGCACATGACACACATTTGTCTGATTTAACCTGTTTTCTTTTGTCGCTTACTGGAGTGAACACTGCTTTTTATTGACAAATAAACGACTACAAATTACTGTGGTGCCTGATTAATCTGAGACGCCTGCTGTCAGAGGCTGTTAACAGAATGTGCGTTGAAGGATGGCGTTTGTCTCTCGTGCACGGCGGGGGTGTTTCCAGTGTCTATATATATATATACACACACACACACACACACATACACCCTAATGAAGACACAAAAAGTATTTCTCAAGGTTTTTGACACATGGCTATTGGGGTGCCCCTTGATCTAAAGTGTAGGGGCCTCAATCATTTTTACTGTGGGTGTTTGCACTGCACATCTATGGGAAATCTTTATTTTTCAAGCTTTATTTTGGTTCCTAGTTGGGGTTTTGTGAGTTTATGTGAAAATTTAGGGTAAAATTTGCCAGTTCCTGAAAAACCATTACATGTCTATGGATAGCTTAAGTATTTTTTGAAAAATAACCACAAGGCTTGGCAGAAAGAGTACCAAAAATGCGTTGGTGACAAAATACTTGAATGTGTCAAGTTCTGAAATGCATTTGGAGTGTTTCCGTCAGGCGATGTGCTTTACCTGCTGGTACCTACTAACGCATTTTATTCAGTGGTCGGGTGTCATATTATCTCAGCTTCCGTATGCATGCAAGCGCCGCTAAATTAGGGGTTTTCTAGTTTTTGTAGTGTGCTCTGCGTTGGCCAGGGTACATGCCCTATAGAGACCCTGCCCCATTGGCTGGCAGTGTAGGGCTGTGCCCCTGACTTCGCCCAGCCTCCAGATGACATCAGTGCCGTCAGAATCGGCCCACATCACCCATTTGTCCTGCTATGGTGGCTCCCCAGCCATGGTCTCGTGGCAGGCAGCTGGCCAGATACAATCATATTTATTCTAGATAAAACACACAATGAACAGGCGAACAAACGTTTACTGCTACCGTAGTAAATTAAATCAAAAGCGAAAGTTTTGGAATGAGCCATAATGAGCTTACTGCTTCTGACCGACCAGCTATGTGGTTCCTTGTTAAGAATCTTGTCCTTCTACATTTCAAAAAACTTGTTTTCTTTTGAGTTCTCTGTCATCTTCCCATCAGACTCCCTGCTCTGCCCTTTTGTTTTACTCCTTTATGGAAATCAGGTACATATTGCTATACACTGGAGTTGCTTTGCATCAGCATTCATATGCGCCCCTCCTCCTCCAGTGGATAAACCACTGAATGGGCAAGGAGAAACCGGTTCATACTGGTCGATGGGAGCCCATTTCCTTACATTTTATTAATACTGGCTGTACCTGTTGTGAATTCAAAGGAATTTCCACTATTACATTAGGCTGCCTTTCCATTATGGCACTCCTCAGGTCCAGAATGCCTGCATTTTGTGGTATGATTGATTGATCTTTATTGCCACTATTACAAAAACAGTTTAGCAGCTCTGTTAAGCAGCATACGTTAAAGTCATAAGAAATAAGAACAGCACATAAAAGAAAACGTAGACTTGCATAGAAGACAGTCATTCAGGGGGGTGGATATCATTTTACAGAACAGTCATTCGAGGGGTGGGCACATTTGATATGTATGTGTGGTACTCCTGTAAGATAAATAGTTGTAATTTTGGTACATTTTGTGTTTTCTCAGGTTTGCAGCTAGTGAACACCTTGATTTTCATCTGCAAATTTAAAGGTGAAGTTGTAGAAAGTTGGTTTCAGAGTGTGTGTCCCATGGAACTGAGTTCAGTTAATGGGTTTATGAAGGGTCAAATTCATGATACTGGGCAGTATGTTTGTGTGGGTTTGACTTCAGTGTGTGAAGTTGCTCATTTGTCACGTCTTTCCCACCAGTGGCTCAGAATGTGTGACCATGCAAATGTCCTGCACAACACAGTTTGATTCTCCACTCCTCCAAGTCACTGAAGCCAGATGTTTTGAACGACAGCAGGTGCATCACGAATATTGACATTGGCATTTATGAGTGACATACAGGGGCGCCGCTAGCAATTTTGGGCCCTATGACAAAATATGAGGTTGGGCCCCCCTACCGCACCCATTCAGATTTCTGGGGGCCCCTAAAGGGCGTGGGCCCTTAGAATTGTCCCAACTTTCCCCCCCTTAGCGGCGCCCCTGGTGACATATGCAATTTTATTATGTTACACTTTTTTGCAATTATGTTGAATTCAAATACAAAAATATTTTGTAAGTTACAAAATGTAGAATCCCATGTGTGCTTTTGCCAAGTGACCAGAGGGAAACACTCCAAATGTGCTCAGAGATCAGGTACGTCGCTGCACAATAACATAAAACCTTTCTGTCCCCAAACTTAGACCCTTTCATCTGTGGTTGAAAGTTGGTAAACGTGCATGTTATCAGACCATTTAATCTTCCAGTTTTTGTGCAGAACATTCCTCAGTTTTATTTTTGTCATCATAAAGATACTTGTGTCTAATTTTTTGGAGTCTACCCACTATTGGACACTACTGATGAGCTGCTTCCACAGACTGGCCTTTCCGAAGGGATTCTCGTGTTTAGGTTGAAGTTGGATTTTCTCCAGATGCTCCAAATCATCTAGAAGCTGATGTGCGTGAGCTTCTGACGTGACCTAGCACACTTCCTAGCTGGAACAGAGGTCCACTGCAATCGAATGTGATCTCTGCTGTCTAGTGGTCACACACGCAAGATGGCCGCTCTTGTCTTCTCGGAGATGGTAGAGATGCCACGAGCAAGCCGATCCTGGCGGACAAGCGCCCGGCACATCTCCCAGTCGCAGATTTCATCGAGGGTCAAGACAGATAGTCCCGATGCCTTGCCACAGGATGCGAAGATCACTCCAACCACCAGGCTATTGGCGCACATCAGCCAGAGGAGATTAAAGCTGATGTAAGAGGGAGCATTGAAGTCTAGGAGCCAGAAGGCTGTAGTAATGAAGAGAAAGGGGCCCCAGCTGGTTGCGAACCCAAAGACAAGGCTGAGTAAGAACGCTGATCCATTCATCCTGTCCTGCCCTGTCCAGGAGAAAGCTGGACTCACCCCTTCAATATGCAGGTCCTGAACCTTCTTATACGTGAAGGTCAGATCACTATGTTTAAGGGTTGGACAAGAGTCTGTGTACTTGTGGCTTTCTCTGATCCACACGGTTGCTTCTTGGCGGAATGTTATCAGTACACACAGAGTGAGTAAGCAGAGTCCAATGCTGAAGTAAGTTACTACAGAGGATTCGTGAATCATGCACAGCTGATAGGGGTGGATATGCCAGACCACCGTGTTTGTGACAGAGGAGGAGTAAAGGCAGGCCAGTGCCCAGAGAAGGAGGACCAGCATGGAGTATGCAAGCCCCCTACGGGTGTCTGTGAGGGGAGCTCCGAGCAGCAGGTGAGAGACATGTTCCAGTGTCCCCAGGAGCAGAACTGGGAGTGGCAGCACGGAGTAAATGGTTGAGGCATGCGCCAACACAAAGCACATGCACTGCGCAGTGTCGACGTGCTCCCCGAGGAGCCAGGGTATCGTCACCACTGAGAGGAGCAGGCCGTCAGCCAGGATCACAGAGTGCGCCATGTATCCCATCAGCGAGCGTCGCAGGCTGCTGAAGCAAGATACGGCCACCAGCAGATTGAGGAACACCTTCAGGAGTAGGATGAGAATGAATTGTAGGGTGTTGCCCTGCCTGGAGACCCCATCTGCCCCCAGCACCCCAAACACAGTCATCTTCCAGCCACTGGTGTTCGCCTCACACATGGTCATTCGACTCGCCGTCCTCTCATCCTATGATGCCTGAGGGTGGAACACAAACGGCACAGTTAAAAGACATATTTTTGCACTGGGATTCCTACACATCAGAGGGTTTTATGCAGGGGTGTAACTTCACAATATTTTGCCGCTAACCAGCTGAGCTAGGTCAGTAAAAAACATACTAGCCACATAGTTCAACGGTGGTGCTGTTGGAGAACCACAACAATATGTGCAATTTTGGAAGTATCAATCAGGAATTCCTCTTGGAAAACTCCGAGGGATTTCCTTGAGAAGAAGAAAAAGATGTCTTTTGCAAAGGACGATGAATTAAAATGGAAAGTGAGGATTTTCAAGGAAGTTATTTCTAATCTACTATTGTTTTTTGAGAAATGAAAATACAAGAGCAGACAACTTCCAATTCGACAACCATGTTGGAGAAAATGCGGTGAGATTAATGTGAATCATTCACATATATTTTGGAGAAATGATGTGTATGTGGTTTCAAGCAGAGTATTTGCTTGTGATATTCCTAAGTCTTGTAACATCCTTTATTGGGGAAAATTGAAACAAAAAGTGATCTAGAAATGTGACATGTACCTAGTTAAGATAATGTTGGAATCATCAAAGAAGACAATAATGACAATGTGCTACAAATGTCAATCCTACTTAGGATCAGTGGCTAAATGTAATTGAGGATATTTTGATGGAGCAATAACATTTATTTATTCTTTACTTCAAAAGTTGTTTTTCGTGAGAGTTTTGAAAAATAGAACCATTTTACGTCACGATAAAAGGTGTCTGCCAATCAAAACTCAAAACCTTGTTACAGCAGAGATTGCCTCTTATTGTAGATATTATCGAAATTCAGCAAACATAGTGAAAGGGTTTGGAACACAAAAATGTTCGGTGCACATCTCTGCCTGTGGACATGTTCCAGTAAAGATCTATGATTAAAAACCACCTGGATCCCTTTTGTTGAAAGATATCATAATCAGGAAGCTGAATACTGAATATAAAGCTAACTGTACCAAGGTGACAGGATTATTATGGAGAAGTTATTTTGAGAGTTTGGGAAAGCCCACTTGTTATGTCAGGATAAATACACGTATTATCTCTGGTCCAATTGCTGTTAGTGACCCATAAACCTTCATATAACCTGCTCAGGAGCAGGTTAGGCGTGTAGTATGAGATATGGTGGTGATGTACCCCACTAAGAAAACCAGTAAGTAAACCAGCGTCATGATAATCGGAAACTTTACCTCTGACAAACTTCAGAGTTATCCGGCGAAACAAGAAATCCTGTTTTGTGATACAAGTAACTTAACATGAGATAAGCTTGTCTCCTGATCTGAAAGCCAGTGTCTGGATGTTCCAGTTGTAATCAGTTACTTGCTCTCTTAAGCCTTTTCCTGGGTATCTGTTCGGCAGATCCGTCTGAACAAACTAATAACTAGCTTTAAATCAGGCTTCCTCAGTGGTGCTCCTGGAGTGCCACAATCCAACACAGTTTGCAAATTTCCCTGTTCAAACCGTACTGCATTCTGGACCCCCGGACCGGAGTTGGGGAACCCTGTCTAAACCGGCCCTTCAGAGTAATTAATGAAGAATAATTTATTAAACTATAACAATTTAATAATACTGTGTTACTAGTGTGCATAGGAATGAAATTTCCAGTTTCTTCTTTAAGACATTTTATTTACATTTTCACTGATCATCTGATGATTATTATTATTATAACTTCATTTATATACATAATAACGTCATATCCACCTGTTTTCTCTGTCAAAACTTACAAAAAGATTAAAAACTGATCCATCTAATTAACTAAATTCTTTTAATAGCACAGTGAATGACACAGGTGAGTCATCTCTGTTTACTTGAATCCCGTAACCCTAATTGCTTTGCTTTCCAAAATATCACAGTGAAGCTTCAAAGCCCCACTGTGGGTGGGATTGTTCAACGATGCAAATCAGCGATCGGCCCAATGCACTTCCCATCAGTGACTTTATTAATGTTCGCTTGGTTAAACCTGGCTCTGATTGGCTGCACACGGTGATCTCAGCTCTCGAGGCTGCAGAGCCCACCCTCATGACTCGCCATTGTGATCCTCATCATCTCTCTTGCTGGTTAATTATCCTCAGTGCTCAAGCTGTTCCTGGTGATCTGAGGCAGCATTTTAGAAGTCTGCAAATCTCATGGATTTTTTCAGCACTGTAAACATAGGACTCATTAACAATATTTTGGTAGCATTGCTTGCTATTCTTATTATCGTGTTATTTTTTTTACTCAAATAATTTTATCCAAGGGAGCATTTTTCATTCAGCCCAGTTCAGTGCATTTTGCAGTAACATTTTTCAGACCTTTTAAAGTAACTACCTTATAGCACACAGTGTGTGGCAACTCTTCCTCTGCTGGTATGTCTTCCCTACAGCCAGCTGTGCTGTAATTCTATCAGCGAAGGCATCTGAAAGTGGTGCTGTGGCGAACATGCACCTCTCTGTGCAACAGAGTGGCCAGGTGTGAAAGATTAGATATGACACACATTCCAGACAGAAGTGAAAGACAGAATGTGAGAGGTGGAGATATATGTGCGGATGCCTGTAGCTGGAACCATATAAGAGGTTCCCCACTTCCTAGTCAGAACATTTCCCCACATAGAAAAGCGACCCTTTAAACAAACTCGATACATTAATGAATCTCTTACATGTGATGTCATCGGGTTTGACTCGTCTTAACCTGCCAAGTGCAGCGTGATCTCTAGGGTCCGCCGTGCACCCTGGATGCCGTGCCCCCAAATGTGCAAAGGTGTTCCCACAGCGGTAGGTAGGTCAAGCGTGGCTCCTTACCTCAAACTGCAGTGCTGGCATCTGGTGAGCTGAGACGGCAGCAGACAGGCTCATATGCAGCTCCCGATACAACGCGCTTCCTTTTATCGGTCTCTGGCATTGCAAACAGGAAGGATTTCTGTGCCACGCCCATCTTGAAATGTAAAGTGGGGGGTTGAGCCACTCGTAGGCGGGTTCTGAAGTCAAGAGTCTCACTGAATGTGAGGGACCTGCGGATTCATCCCCTGGGGCTCTCATGTTTATCCCAGACAGTTTCGTTTTATATTCTTGAGAATCTCTTGTCATTTTAACCCTGAGGCAAAGCACAGAGTTCAGGAAGCGTAAAATAAGTAAGTAAACGTTGCATAATAGCTTGGATAATTGATTGCCCATAGAATCCCAGCGCCACTTCCTGTTATCTTTGCAGTGTTATTATCATTCACTGAACAGCAGGTGGATGTATAACAACTTTTCTACATGCTATTAACGAAGTCGCCAGTGGATATATGGCTGAAAACCAGCACTGTCTGGTCCTTACTTGAGCTAAGCCCTCTCTTGTTCTCTCCTTAAAAATTAAACTCAAAGCGCAATGCCCCGATTAGAAGTTTCCTCCCTAATTACTTGCGTCACACCATGAGTGAATATGCTTATCTGCGACGTGGTGTCAGGTTTCCAGCTCAAGCCGTTTGGTCGGTTGCTAATTGCTAATTACAGAGTAAATGGTTGAGGCATGCGGCAACACAAAGCACATGCATTGCGCAGTGTCGACGTGTCGACATTTTTTTCAGTAAATATAATTCCAGTGAGGCCATGAAACAGGCTAAGAAAAAGTTGTTTGAAAGTAATTCTATGTCTATATGAAGGTTTTTTGTTACCAAGGTGCCACACGAGAAGCACCTCATGATGGGTTAAAGTGAAGAACTCTACCAAAACTTTTGAAACCGCATTGTTGCAAAACATATCAGTGGAACTGGTTACAGACGTATTTCAAAACTTGTGAATTTTCCAGGAAGCTCCACTGGAGCCATTACTTGCAAGTGGAAGGAACATCAATCCACCATCAACCAGCCAAGCACAGGAGTTCTCCGTAAGATTTCTGACCAGGGAATAAGAAGGATAGTCAAAAGAGCCAAAGGCCACTTGGAAAGAACTCCAGAAAAACTTGGAGGCGGCAGGTACAATCGTCACAAAGAAAACAAATGGCAATGCTCTCCATACTCACCCACAGGGCTCTGTTACTGAAGAAAAGGCATGTTGAAGCTCGTTTAAAGTTTGCTATACAACATTTGGATAAGCCTATGGAAAACTGAGAGAATGTATTCCGGTCAGACGAGACCAAGATTGAACTTTTTGGCTGTCATGCTACACACCATGTTTAGAGGAGAAATGGCACTGCACGTCACCTGAAAAACACTGTACCAACAGTGAAGTTTGGTGTTGGGATCATCATGGTGTGGGGCTGGTTCATATCTCATGGTACTGGCAGACTTTGTATAATTGAAGGAAGGATGAATGGGACCATATCCAGGGAGATTCTTGAAATAAATCTGCTGCCATCCACCAGGATGATGAGGGTGAGACATGGGTGGACCTTCCAGCAGGACAACGATCCCAAACATACAGCAAAGGAAACTCTCAGTTGGTTTCAGAGAATGAAAATCGACTTGTTACACTGGCCCAGTCAGTCAGCTGACTTGAATCCAGGTGAACATTTGTGGAAGGAACTAAAGATACAGGTTCACAAGAGGCCCCTCCTGGAATCATCAAGATTTAAAGACAATCTCTTTAGAAGGTTGGGTGAAAATGACACCTGAGCATTGCAGGTAATTCGTTTCTTCATACAGGAAGCATCTGGAAACTATCATTATAAAACAAAGGCTTCTCTGCTATTAAATTTCACTTAGTGGTTCGATACTTTTTTTTTCTTGTGTCATTCCATGTTATTGTGCTTAGCTTTATTTACGGATTTTAATGTTGTGAATTCTTCATATTTGTGGATTTCTTGAGTTAATAGCACTGTCTGGTGAAAATGTCATGTGAATAGGCTCATTAGAAATATATTTCCTGACAAAAAATGTTGACTAGTTTAATAGTCAGTTCCCCCACAGTCTAGTCTTCTAGCCCTGGTAAGCCATTATTGCTTCCTTATTTAACTATAATTTAACGTACCGGAAGACTGGGGTGAGTTGCCACTTGCTCCACTAGCAGGGAGAGAGGAAGTGGCTGAATGAAGGTGGTGGCATGCAGGCATCCTGTGTTTGTGGGCAAGCTCAGATCATGCTATGGCTGTAATGAGCACCAACAGCCTGAAGGCACGGGCCATCACCAGCACGAGTTATATAGATCGAAATGCAAATATTACATTAGACTTCATATTTAAAAACATAACCTACATACTTCTGTTTTTTTATAAAGACAATTTACCATAGACACAGATGAACCTTACCACAGGCACGTTTGCCCATGTACAAACAGATTGACGATCCCCACATTTATCTTGCCTCTTTGACAAACATTAGAGGGTAGTAAAGAGTTTACTCCTTAGTCTGAAAACTCGTCCAACAGGTTTTCCTAATCCAGGCCAAGAATCATCAGCGCACCAGCAGCACGTGGGGGGACGGGGGTCGTGATATACGACGTTTAATGTGACACGATGCTTCACCAAACGGTGAAATCACTAAGAAATACATCCCACACCAGGTGTTTATCTCATTACAGGTTTGTTTTTGATGTTCAATGGTGTCTTCTTCAAAACCAGCTGGTTTGCCTTGCAGCAAACATTCCTCTGAAAGCCAGGAAAAAGAAAATGTTCGACAGTGGGTTCTCTCCCTGGTGATTCCCCTGCCCCTCGGGGCAGCAAATCAGCACCTTGTTTTTCTCTCAAATCATTGTCTTGCCCACCACTCATCCCCACGTCCATCTTCTCAGTCAATAACTGCGCTCCATTACTAATCTCATGCCATCTGAGACAGATGTCTGCATCTTTTTACATATTCAGTTACCTTATTTATAGACTTTGCTTAGCTGCCAGTTTCACGCTCTCATGATTTCTTACAGCTGGTAGAGTTACAGAATCTTGATGAGCATGGCATCTTTACTCAGGGTACCATCTGACCACCATGTGTGCTTGACACAGGCCCAACAGAAAAATCCCCAGCCCAGGGATTTAAACCAGTGACCTTCTGATCACTAGCAGTGCTCCGACCTGCTTAGCTATACATTGTCCCACCCCCTACCCTGTTTACACACAACTAGCTTCCCCCATGCCACACCTCAAGAGCATCAATAACTGTGTTCTATTCATGACAGGGTAAAAGTATCTACACTATATGGTGAAAAGTATCTAGGAAACCCTGATAAATCCAATCCAGTTGCAGGCGCATGGAGTGTAACAAAGAACACAGTCATGCAATATCCTGCAACAAACACTGGCTGCAGAACGTGTGATCGTACAGAAGAGGCTAGTGACTTTCCACTTGACACCGTCATAGGACGCCATCTGTCTAACAGGTTGGTTTGACACATTTCTACTCTGCTAGTGGTTTCCTGGTCAATCCCAGCCAAATGCGAAAAAAAAGTTCAGCTGCAAAGTGGCAGACTGACCAGCTTTTCTGAATGAGAAGTTTGACCATATAGCACAAGTACTGTTCCTGTGACCTTAGGGACAAAAACACTGAAACCACTGGCTCCATTGTATTAAAACACCTCCTTTTCAGCAATTAAGAAGAGGCCATAACTGTTGTGTTGCTTGTTTGTTATTGTATTAAACCAAGAGGCAAGTGAGTACCAATTAAATCAGAGGCGGACTGAGTAATAGCTACACATAACAGGCTGGTCTTCATAAATGATGGGGATCTTCAGCGTTAAGTGCTACGGGTAGGCAAATGTGTTGGACCAGTTACTCCTGGTCTAATGTTAACAGTACATATGATTTTCCATTTGGTATCACCAACATATCCGGGCTCAGTGAACGATATCATTTCCTAAAAATAAATACAAAATATGGGGGCGGCATGGTGGTGCAGTGGTTAGTACTGTTGCCTCACACTTCTGGGACCCAGGTTCGAGTATCCGCCTGGGTTACATGTGTGTGGAGTTTGCATGTCCTCCCCATGTCGTCGTGGGGTTTCCTCCGGGTACTCCGGTTTCCCCCCACAGTCCAAAAACATGCTGAGGCTAATTGGACTTGCTAAATTGTCCATAGGAATGTGTGTGTGAGTGACTGGTGTATGAGTGTGCCCTGTGATGGACTGGCCCCCCATCCTGGGTTGTTCCCTGCCTCGTGCCCATTGCTTCCGGGATAGGCTCCGGACCCCCCGCGACCCAGTAGGATACGTGGTTTAGAAAATGGATGGATGAAATACGAAATATTTGAGATAAAAATAACATCCCACAAAAACAAATATTAAAATTGTTGCATCCAGCCATGCACTCAATAAAGACCATTTCAGCTTTTGGTGTACACACCGGTTTTAAAACTTGAGTATTACTCCAGTAAACCTCTTTTGAACCTGGTTCCACTGTACATTTCCACAAATTCATCCATGACTTGCTTGCAATTTCAGGTGTGCTGAGGACTTTCTCCACCCTGTATTGTAGAGAATGACAGTGGGTGGGTTCATTACTGCTGAAATCCGCTCGTGTGTGCCAGGACTTGCGCTTGATGCTGTGGTTCTGCTGGAACCTTACTGCCATCGTAGACCATGTTTGAAAATTGGGTGGAAAGCCCAAATGGCTTGGAGGATCCAGACCTGGACAGGAGCCCTGGAACAACAGCAGTCAGGGGTGAACTTCGGTCAGGGAACTGGGATTTCTACCCATTCCGGTTGGTTTGTTACTGTATTTACCCGCACTGGAGGGATCCGGCCCTTTAACACTGCTATTGGAAGTCCCTCCCACACCCTATTACGTTTTCCACAGCAAGAAAACTCTTTTTGGTGTTCCAGTTGTACGTGGTCACACTCATGTCCTGTTTTCCTCCCAGGAGAGATGATAGACTTCTGGTGGACAGGCTAATAGAACATCACATTATGAACTGGTCACCACAGAAAGATGACAAACAGTTATTATAGCACACCCAAGAGCGCGAATGGGAAATGAAGAAGTCTTGTCCGTTTTAATGGCGTTGACTGTGAATGAGGTGATTACAGGAGCTGCTGTAAAAACAACAAGCAGGAAATTATGACGTGTTCAGGAAACTCCAGAAACAGGAATTGTAAATGACCTTTAATGTTGTGTTTATCCTGGCAGTTAGTACAGGGGTGCTCTACAAGTGAAATCCTTATGAGCCTTTTCTACTGCCACTAGGAATCTGAGTCGTACCCAAGCTGTACCGCGAACTGACGGTATTCCACTGTAAATTATACGAGCTGTACCCGAAGCGTCCACGCGCTGACATGGTGCCGCTTAATGGCCGAAAGTGTGACCAGACCGAGCTGGTTGGGTCACCACCGTCTGATTCGTCCAAATGCATGGAGATACCAGTGACCTGCGTCAATACTACTATAGAACAGCGGAACGTAATAAATTTGTGATGCAAATTTGCGCGAGCGAATGCTAATTCCGCTAACCTTTGATGCTAACGTAACAAAGCACAAAAGTGAGATAAAATTGTAAATATTTATTTTTATAAATGCATATACTTCAGGATGCTTAAAATATATATACAAAGACAAATCATTTTTCGTGGGGGATTCATTTTTATATTCATACAACAACAACAACAAATTTATTTTTATATAGCGCATTATCACAACATTACATTGTCTCAAAGCGCTTTACAGCATCCTCACCCAAAGCCCCCAGTGAGTAAGCCATAGGCGACAGTGGCAAGGAAAAACTCCCTAGAAGGAAGAAACCTTGGGAGGGACCAGACTCAAAGGGGGAGCCCATCCTCCAGGGGCCGGCAGGGATAGTCAAATAGAGAGATGGTTAAGTGCCAGAGATGGGCCAAGTCACATTGTCCCAATCATAAGATTTGGGAAATAACTGGAGAGCAAGGAAGATGACAAGCCAATGCCGATGCCGCATCTTCTTCCAATCGCCAGGCAACCAGAGGTAAGGCAGCGGGTCATACATGGAAGATCAGAACGGCGAGCTGGATGCAGGGACGTCACTGGTGGTGGCGACGTCACATGTGGCCGGGTGTGCTGGATATCTTGATAGATTGAGGTCTCCAGGCAGCACCCCCCAGGAGGAGTAGGGGAAATAAAATGTACAATTAGGCAAAGTAGAGGAGGCTATTGGCAGTGCTAAAAGCTAGGTGAGTGCAATATGAAGTGCAATGTGCAAGCTCCGGCAGATATGGCTATGGCAGCATCAGTAGGAGGGAGAGGCAAGTGGGAATGCAGGCATGGGGAGTCCCTGAAATGTCAACATTCCAGTTCCACAAGAGATTGCGAAGCTAGAGTGACAGCACTGACAATCCAGTTTATCCAATGGCACCGATCCCCACGCAGCTCTACACCTCATACTATAGGTCTGACTGGGAGTGAGGAGTTAGCTAGGGCTAGAACTAGTGTCCCTATACGCTAAACTAAACAGGTGTGTTTTTAATCTGGACTTGAATATTGAGAGTGAACCTGAAACCCGCACATCCGGTGGAAGACCATTCCACAGCTGAGGAGCTCTGTAGGAGAAAGCTCTGCAGCCTGTCGTAGCTCTTTCTACCCTAGGCACTAACAGATATCCCAGGGCTTGAGAGCGAAGCAAGCGTGGAGGGTTGTATGTGGTCAGCAGATCACTAAGGTATTCTGGTGCAAGGCCATTTAGTGCTTTATAAGTAAATAGCAGTATTTTATAGTCAATTCGAGACTTAACTGGCAGCCAATGAAGAGAGGATAAGACCGGTGTAATATGATCAAATTTTATAGTGTTTGTTAGAACTCTGGCTGCAGCATTCTGTACCATCTGAAGTTTTTGCAAGGATCCAGACGGGCAACCCGATAGGAGGGCATTACAGTAATCCAGTCTGGAACTTACGAAGGCATGTATTAGTTTTTCTGCATCATTAAGTGAGAGCATCTTACGAAGCTTGGCTATGTTCCGTAGATGATAAAATGCAGTTCTAGTAATACTTCTTATGTGAGCATCAAAGCATAGATCTGAATCGACAAGAACACCAAGATTTCTAACCACCGTGTTAGGTTGTGTAGGAAGGCTACCAACGTTGAGGTGGTGAAACTTATTTCTAGCAGCCTTGGGACCAATTACCAGAACTTCTGTTTTTCATAGGCTGCTACATCCCATTTACAACTGTATGCATTTTTGTAATATTTTACAAACATGCGGGGATTTAGGGTACATCTTCTGCTTATTTTATTTGGCTCTACGAACCTGACAAATCTACTTCCTTCTTCAGCAAAATCGAGTGCATGCCTCGTGAACGCGCTTGTCACCAGTTAACAGGATCACCACTTAAACCAGATACTCGTCCAGTCCCTCGTCATCTCACGCCTTGACTACTGTAACTCGCTTCTAGCGGGTTTACCACTGAGCGCCATCCGTCCCCTCCAACTGATTCAGAATGCAGCTGCTCGTCTTGTTTTCAACCTTCCCAAGTTCTCCCACACCACTCCTTTGCTGCGCTCCCTCTACTGGCTTCCTGTAGCTGCACGCATCAGATTCAAAACACTGATGCTGGCATACAAAGCCAAAAATTCTCTGGCACCATCCTACCTAAAGGACCTCATCACACCACGCTCTGCACCACGATCTCTCCGATCCTCCAGCACTGCTCGACTGGTCCCTCCTCCCCTCAAGGCACAAGGAAGACACGCATCTCGGCTCTTCTCTGTCCTGGCACCTAATTGGTGGAATGAACTCCCCCTAGATGTCCGAACAGCTGAATCCTTGACTGTCTTCAAGCGACGACTCAAAACATTTCTTTTTCAGAAATACTTGACGTAGAACTTCTATATTCTTTCTCGACTCTTATTCTGGTGTGTTTTTAAAAAAAAAAAAAATAAATAAAAAAAAAAAAAATTCTGCACTACTCAATGGAGTTCTCAGAGATAGTATTCATAGCTTGGGTCCTTATTGAGCTAGCATCGGAAATTCATTGCAGAGTCTCGAAGCACTTATGTAAGTCGCTCTGGCTAAGGGCGTCTGCCAAATCCTGTAAATGTAAATGTAAATAACGCTGGCGACACATTTACCGAGCCGGCCCTTCTGCTTTGGAAAGCCAAAGCGACCAGGAACTATAATGTAACTAGTCTCTCTTCGCGGATCGAGTTGGGTATGGCCTGGTTCCTGCATGACACTGGAGAAAAGCCAATACAAGGCCAAATCAGTCAAGGCTGTACAGTTCACCGACTCTCCACCAGGGGCCCTTAACACCAGGCTGTTCGACAAAGCAAGGAAAAGCTTGAGGTCAGAGAGCATCGTCTGCCAGCATCTCTGGAGGAGAGAGAAGTAAGAGTCTTGCTCAAGGGCCCAAAAATGATATGATTAATCTGCTAGCCACTATAATCCAGGTATAGCCATAGATCTGTAATGGCTCTGAGCAGAGGTTGCCATCGTATTAATTAATGAAATCCAGGTTCAGTCAAGCTGATTTCTCAGGGTAGACCCTTGACCTTCTTCCATCCTAGCTGACCTTGGCTCTGTTTGCTGACCCAGCTTTTGAGGGCAGCATGAACGCAGTTGTAGAAAGTTCTCAGGCCAGGCTGTAATCAAAACTGCTCCAAACTTCATAATTTTTTACAAAAAGAAGCACTGCCTGGTGATCTTTGCCCTGTGGTGCTGATCTTTGCATCATGACGTTTTTTGGAAACTCGTCTCCTGAATTGTAGCACATTATGATCTCTCATGGTTAAGATAATCTTTGCATTATGATGTTTTTGGGAAATGCCTCTCTTTTGTAGTGCAAAAAGTCAATGAGGTCACTAACTTGCTAGCTAAGTAAAAAGTAATGTTACATATGGTTAGTCTGACATATTGGTATCATTGGTCTGCAGTGTAAATCTTGGCTGATATTGCTGCTCATTATTGCCGGCCGATATTTTAAGTTATCAGCACCAGAGCTAAAGGCACAACTAGTAAAATAATGGATATTATTCCATAACTTACTCCATGAAAAAGAGCAAGTTGAGGGAGGCGTAAAGACAATTTCCCAACGGGGATCAATAAAGTATCGATTATTATTATTATTATTATTTGGACGAGGAGCCATTTTCCGTGGTGGCAAATGAGCAATTTCATCAACACATTCACCACTTGGAAGAGGTCACAAAGAACTGGCGTATGATTATAATTAATCTCCCCCCAGCAATACTGTCCAGCTATTGGTCACACCGTGCTACCTGAAAATTTGTAAAAAATAAAATAAATAAATAAATAAATAATAATAATAATAATAATTGGTAAGTACCTCCAAGAAATACTTATCTGAGGTTTTAATTAAGAACTTTTTGGACAATCTTTCAAAATGTCATTTATGTAAACTATATGGTTACCATAATTGGTCTATTTCAGTTCCTACAAATGAAATGCATGGAAAATACTGCCAATCCTAAATGTTACTCTTTTGCTCCCCCTGTTGACTGAAAGGTCAAGCAGCAATAATAATGATCTTATGGGCACGGACAACTTTCCAAGAGCAGATAAGGCTTATTGTGTTTTCTCTTCAGGATATTCAAACCTGCCCAGATAGATCACTCACCGAGCTCGACACTTTAACCTTCACGCCACTCCCAACGCACACATTAACCCCACCATTTGTCCACAATGCCTGCACTCCTCTAAGGTTATCCTTTCACTTCCAAGCCAATGAGCTGTCCTGTGTAGTGTTGTATGCATCTTAAACTTGTCCCATTATTGCATTTTTAAAATGCATGTGTTAACTTAGTCATGCCTATTAAATTTAGATCATATTCATAGTAAATGTTTAACCTTAAACGTAGATAAATCCTTTATACAAAGGAATAAACTAATATAAATTTACCATTACCACATCTACCTGGGTCCCAAGGCCTGATCTCAACCCACTGGAGAATCACTGTCCTTGTGATGTGATGTGCATGACCTGTGTTGTTGGCATCAATATCGCACATCACCCAGCCCTATAATATACTATAGTCATTTTCAGTATAAAATACCCCACCTCACGTTGTGATGATGTCATTCAGTACTGGTACCGGTTTTTACGCCAGTGGAAAACCAACATAAGGTGTACTGTACTTTTGGTACTTTCTTGAAGTTGTGGTGTTAAGCCCCACCCACCCCTGGATAGGGGCCATGAGGACACGTCCATCCTTAATTATAGTGCTCTCAGGTCTTTGGATGAAAGCAGGGCTGCTCCTCCAGCACTCCAGGGAACATCCACAGTTCCCTTCTCTGGATCTGTGAGCTGCACCATTGTCTCAATCATGATTCTACAACCCTGAATTTGAGAGGGAAGAGATAACAGCAGTTCTCCTTTGAGCCCCATCTTCACCTCCACCCCCATCCAGATGATATAGAGACTATTGCCTCCAGCTAAAGTCTTTCTTCACAGTTGAACTTGTCTACTGGCAGCTAGATGGTCTAACCCTCGCTAGACTCGACTCGCCCAACCCCCTCCCATGCCCTAGCATTGGGCCCTATCCTCCACCACAATGGGGTCTTTTCAAACCAGCCTCTTAAAAGTTCTAGACAAAGCAGGAAGTGTTTTGGGTGAGGTGGGAGGCCTTCGGGGTCTGTGTCAAAAGTGTCCCTTTGTGTGGATTGCAGTGGTCAGCCGTTAATAACAGGCACTTTTTGCAAACAGCCAGCGCTCTGAAATAGCTCCGTCAGGTCATTAGCATGACAAAGGGAAGGGGGGAGGCTGTGACTGTGAAGTGCTGTGGGGGGGGTGTGGGGGTCAAACCGGGCAAGGCCCAGGAAGCGTGAATGGGTCTTTTCATCTAGAGATGGTGTCAGGCCAGGAGAGCCCAGAGGAGGAGGAACCCAGAAGGGCAGGGAGTCAAACTGGCAAGGCTCACGTACAGTAACGTAGACTGAATATATGGGTGGGGGGCATATCTGCCCCGGATGTTTCCCCTTTCCCCTTACGTAACTGATTGTTCTGAGCCGTTAATCACTTTTAATTTCTCTAGCTTTTAATATGCACTGACACTTAAAACACTACCCTAAAGGCACACTGAGGTAAGGACTTGTCATCCTGTCACATCTTCCCAGCTGGGGACCCCCATCCCACATACCAATCCACAAAGAAAACCTCCTTTTCTCTTTTTTTTCTATTATATTATTAACAAGGCCATTTTACCCAGAGCATTAGCACACATTGCCAAAATATTTTTTTAATGTTTATAAATGTGCCCATTCGTTCAGCATGATTTTGCATTACTATTTCCTCTGAAATTATTTTTCAGAATACAACAGCGGGTTGGTTACTCGCAAATCAGAGTTAGTACAGCCTCCCCCCTAAAGTGAGGGTAAGTTATCTTGTGGTACCTCTGCCCTTTCATTTTACTAGTAGGTGAACCCGCATTAATATTGCCCTCTACCTTTTCTGGTCTGCCTTCACACCCCTTTCTCCTTAATCTTCAACAGCACCGGATGTCACTGTATGAGCCATCCCACCTGTCCGTCATGCTCCTCCTGTGTATCCACGCAATGGGAAATGAGAAAGCTCACACCTGATCAATTTGAACAGGGGTACATTCCAGGGCTTGGAAGCGGAAACACCTGGCCGAGAGGCTTCACGCCTATATATGGGCGGCCTAGTGGCGGGTATTCACTGATTGTACATTCCATCAGTGAGAGCAGAGTGTGAAAGCTGAATTAGCAGGGCAATGGCACAGCTGTACATAAAATATTGCAACCCACACACAGGGGCATCAGAAGCATTTTGAATGTGGGGGGACACACTGGCGTAAAACTAATATTGTATATTAAATGTGGGGAGTCCAAACGAATAATTATGAAATGTAAGGGGGACACGTCCCCCTCAGATTTAGTGGAGGCGACGCCATGTCCACACATTATAATGGGAGACATATTAGAGTTCAAAAGAGGACAAATTGTTCCTGTGCGTCTTGCTGGTGCATCCATGACCAAGACGGCAAGTCTTTGTGGTGTATCGAGAGCCACGGTATCCAGGGTAATGTCAGCCTCCCAGCAAGAATGATAGACCACATCCAACAGGAGTAAATGTAGATGGAAGAGGAAGCTGAAATGGATGTCTGGGCACTAACCCGGATTGTATCCAAAAAACCCCATAAAACCACAGCTGCTTCCAGTATTACATGCACACCTCGACTCTCCTGTTTCCACCATAACTGTTCATCAGGAGCTCCACAGGGCCAATATTCATGGTCAGGATACTATAGCCAAACCTTTGGTCACTCGTGCCAGAGCTAAACGTTGGTTTCAGTGGTGCCAGCAGCACAAATCTTGGGCTGTGGACAATGTGAAACATGTGTTCCTCTCTAATGAGTCCATCTTCACTGTCTTTCCCACATCCGGGAGAGTTACAGTGTGGAGAAGCCCCAAACAGACTACCAAACCATTCTGGAGAACAATGTTCACCCAGAGATTCAAACATTGTACCCTGAAGGTGGTGTCATGTATCAGGATGATAATGCACCAATACACACACCAGGATGGGTGACAGAGTAGTTTGATGACCATGAATGTGAAGTTGAACATCTCCCATGGCCTGCACAGTCACCAGATCTGAATATGATTGAACCATTTTGCGTTTTTTTAGAGGAGCGAGTCAGGCAACCTTTTCCTCCACCAGCATCCCCTAGTGACCTGGCCACTGTTCTGCAAGAGTTCTGACCAAAGTGCAGGACTTGTATCTATCATTCCCAAGACAAATTGATGCTGTATTGGTTGCAAAAGGAGGTCCTTTACAATATTAATAAATTATTGTGCTCTAAAATCAGGTGTTTCAGTTTCATTTTCCAACCTCTGTAATCTGGTAATATTTAACAGTAATATATAAATCTACATTAGAAAATAATTTTACTTCCTCTTCCAACCACATACAAGTGTATATCTAGGTTGTAGGGGAAATCTGAAATATTTATTTGAAAATAAGAAACATTGTGTTTTAATCTGTAGGATTTTATTTACAGATTATGTTGCTGCTGAACTTTTAAGAAAACTAATATACAGTGCTCATTGAAGGTCTAAGGACTCCTGCTTAATTCAGTAATTAAATTTAACCATGCAAAATTATTGGTTGTATCACAAAATCAGTACTTTATTCATTTGTTTGCAAAAAATAAATATCACATTAAAAATAGCCAGTAGTTTTAAGCAAAACCTTCAAGTAGTAATAAATTGAGCCCCAAATTGTAGATCTAAATGAGTTGTTCACAGTTAAAAGTGTCATTGACAAGCAGACTTTTTGAGTGTGTTTAATTAATAACACTTTTGCCATGACATAAAACACCAAACATTTGTGTTTAGTGTCCCTTTAGGAGCCAATGAGTACAATTGCAATTAATAGCAAAATAGCAAGAACAGAACTTAATACAAAGGATATATCCGTTGGAAGATACAGCTGTGGAAAAAATTGAGACCACTACATTTAATTGAAATCTGCATTTTTTAATTCTGGTTTAATCTTGGTTCCGCTGGCGGGAGGCTACACTGTGAGGCAGGCTGCTTCCAGACTCAAAGTTTCTAACACAGCAGTACACAAGAATAAGGTGAAGCAGGAAACATTGGCAATGACCAAAAACCAGCCATGTAGAGGGCAGAAGAAACTTTCTAATACCAGAAATGATCTTTAATTTATCAAACATCATGAATCGAATGATGACATCGAGTGACCTTCAATAGGAATGGGAAACATTAAGTGCAGGTGTAAAGTGCACTGCTAGGACAGTTCGTATCAGGCTGCTAGAAGCAGGACTGAAGTCCCATAAAGCAAGGAAGAAGCCCTTCATTAATGAGAAGCAGGGAGGAGCCAGGCTGGAGGTTGCAAAAAATGTATATTTCATACAAGCACATACCCATACATTGAGAAATATGGGAAACTGAAAATGCTGTGGTCTCTTAATTTTTTCCAGAGCTGTATGTGCAGATATGTTAAATATTGCCTGTCACTGGACTTTTTTAATGAAACCAATAAATTTGCTATTTTTTTTACAGAGTAAACCAAGCGTGCCAAGACTTTCTGCGAGTGCTGTAGCTACCAGGTAACTTGTTGGGTCTTATGACTGTAAGAGCCTGGAAGGGAAAGTGGCATCATTGTAAAGTGTCTGTCATACACTCAAGGCCATCGTCCCTTATATGTGTGCGTGTTTGTGTGTGTGTGTGTGTGTGTGTGGGGGGGATAGTTGTCTGAATAGGCTCATTAAAAAGGCAGAGTCAGTGGTAGGGCAGTCCCTGTACATGAGGACGGCAAAACTCACCACCATTAAAAACAATGACTCTCATGCTATCAGTGGTCTTGGAGCACCGTAAGGCAGCAGATAATGCCACTATGGTGCACCAAGGTGCATTCCTGGGGCCCCTTCCAGCCAACTGCCGCCACCCATACCTTAAGCCTCCCGCTCCCAGTGATCTGACCTTGAATGGGTTACATTTTTAATTCAATTTCATCATGTTTACCATTGTAAAGTGCAGCTAGAATTTCTCACTGGGATCAACAAAGTGCATTTTAATATATTTCTATTTGTTACATTGTATCATCGTTCTTGAGTAATTCTCTGTTTATTGTATATGCACACGTTTACCCCCAGGAGACCACATGATGCCATAGAGTATGTGGATATAAATTTATTATTAGAGCAGTGATTTCTGATTCTGGAGAAGGACAAAAAAACTTGCCTCTGTGGCAATTGTAATGATTTACTGTAATAAATAGCACGTAGATGATGAAGGGTCTTTTTTGTGAGCGTTACCACGAATGGCGGTGACATGATGTGCTGAAGGGAGGTGGTCAATATTTTGCATTTAGTGTGGCAAAACTGAAGGTGAAGTTAAGTACCATTAAAACAGTGGAAAGCATGACCTCAAACATCCCCCTGAATCAGTTACCCTAGTCGGACCTTTAAATTCTTCTAGACCACAATCTCAGACACTCCAAAGGAATGAGAACATCCTGACCACCACACAGTCCGCATGACTACAGGGTATGGAAGCACGTTGGTGAGATTATCATCGACCCCTCCCTCCCAGAGCACCACCTGTTCCCTTGACTCACTTCTGGAAAGTGTCACAGGTCCAATAAAACCAGAACCAACTAGCATTTCAGCAGCCTGTCTTCCAGAGCAGTCCTCATAGTGAAAAAGGGACCGTATGACTGACTCCTGTCTGGACTACATGTATTACTCAAATACAAAGCTTATATTATGGCAACATGTAATAGTTATTCTGATGAATTGATGTGTGGCTTCAGTCATGTAAATTGTTTTTATGTTTAAGAAGACCAGCCAAGACAAATTCCATGTAGATGGAACACTAGGCATGAACTTACGCACTATCTGATCCCGATTCCAAGAAACCCACTGTGAAATCATTTAATGATAAATAACCCCTTGACCTACATATCCCCTAACCTTAGCTGAACCCAAACTATAACGATAGCACGTCATGTAATGAAGCGTCATTTAAAACAATTAGTGAGACTGATGTTTGAAATTAATGTTGATCTTCGCCTTGAGATGTAACATGAGAACTCAATTAATTGCCCATACTGCTTTAGGTACTTCTTGTGTATAATGCATGAAAACGTTTTTCGTATATAAAGCACAACAGCCGGCGGATTCGTTCCTTAAGAGTTTACCCCCCGCATTGTGGTTATATATATATATATATATATATTTTTTTTTTTTCTTTTTCATTTTGCCTGCGATTAACACATCAGCAATCTTATCACCAGATAATAAAAATGATAAAATTTCTACTGAATTTCTGCTGGGAGGGACTTGCTATAGAAACTTGTAAAATGAGCCCAATTGCAAAAAAGACAACCTTCTTTGGGCAGCGCTTCGACCGATTTTGACCAATAGAGATCGTGAAGGGCGGACACGAGTATTAACGGACAAGCAAATTGGCCAATCATATGTGGAAATGGGAGTGTAGCTCTTTGGGAATATTGCACGATATCGACGCTCGATCCGTCCAGTTCGATCGGCAACGGGAGCGGAGAAAGAGAAGCTGAGAGCCCGAAAGGCAGCAGCCCCACCACCGCCGGCCCAGGTTACCATCTAGCACCGGGAAAAAACACCAAAACACTAGAAGGCCACCGCCGGCACAAAGAAGTTAATACCAACAGCCAGGAGACCACCATGAGCAGCGAGGCCGAGACGCAGCAGCAGCCGCAACAGCAGCCGCAGCCGCCTCAGCCTGCCGAAGCGGAGAGCCCCTCCAGTCCGGCGGCCACAGCTACCGCGGGGGAAAAGAAGGTCATCGGTGGGTATGCCGGAATGGTTTCGTTTATGTGCCTTTATTGATTGTTTTTCTTATTATTTCAAAAGTTTCCCAAACTACACGTTAGTTACCACGCGCAGTTGAGCTGCCTCCCCCAGCTCTTTCACTCCCAATCGCTTGATGGACTTGATCTGTCAAACTCTTTGTGTAAGAGGAGCCGTGGAGGTGCTGGTGAGGAGCGAGAGGGGAGTAAGGCGACGCTTTCGACGCGGAGCGTAGGGCGAGCTGGCGGCCAGGTGACAATCGGCTTCCACCTGGGCTCCGAATTCCATCGGATCGCTCCTCCGGTTCTGTAACGGAAATTGACCACGGCGGCGGCTCGAGGCAGGGCGCGAGAGCGAGGGTGGAGCGCCGCGGCGGTCCCTTATCGGTCCCCGGCGGCGTGCGCGCCGTCCGCTGTTAGGCTAGGAAAGGAATGGGGGGTGACTAACGTGATAAACACGCGAGCCCGGCCTTGCTTTCGGACGACCCGATTCACATCCGACGCGCAGCCGCCCCCCGTTTTAAATCGCCAACTATCGCTGCTGTATGGCCAATCGTTTAATTTTCAACACTTCTGTAAGTGTTGCTGGTTTTGCTGTATGTACGTGCGTTTAAAAAAGTTGGCCCGACTTCGGCCAGTTGAGGGGGGGGGGCGACTCGAACTGGTCAGCCGACTATTCCGTTCTGGCCGGCAGCGATGGCCGACTAACCAGCGGCGCCGCTTTAGCCGGCCATACGGTGTCTCTGTAAAGGAATTCGCCCCCCCAATTTAAAGCCGGAGCGGGTGTTGATTGTATTATTTTTCCTTGTTAATAAACTGGAACTGAGGGAAGGAAAGGAACCTGAAGCTAGGAAAGCTTGGACGGACATGGAATCCAAAATGTCTGCCGCGGTGCTCGGCTCCCCATTGTCTCGCCGGCGCGGTACGGCGTTGTTATAATTCAGCCCGTTCAGACGCCTCCGCGGACTGGGTGTAACCACCGGCTGGGCTGGGTTCGGCCCGGGTTTTTTTTAACACGTGAGAGCCCCGCTTGTCGTTTGAACGGCCCATCCGCGTTATAGGCGTTCATGTGGCCCGGGCCGAGACACCGAGCCCTCTGGGCACTTGGTGAACAAGCACCGTAGAGCCGGTGGCCGCGGTATCGTCTCCTCGCAGCACCGCATTAGGCATCGTGGTCTTTTGTTATCGTGGTGTGGCGGTTCCCCAAACGTGCTCACGTGTCAAAACTGCACCGGTAGCCTTTTGCGTTCCACTACTGGCAGGCGAACCACGTGTGCGGTGAGACACTTCCTTGATCGCCGCACGGATTCCCGTAAAGCAGTCGCAGGCCATGGCCGACCCCCACGCTGGCCTCACATAGCCTCGTACACGTGTAATCGCACGCAGTACACGTACGGCGGATGGGTGTCTCTACGGCCTCTGGGCGATCGTGCCCACCGGTCTGCGCCGTGCGGCCTGTGTCCGCCTGCCGTGTGGCGCAAACGGGTTTTTACATCAGAATCTAAAAAAAGCACCGCGGGCCGGAGGTTAAATATAGCGACGGCCCGGATAGTTTTCCGGCCCTTGTACGTTCTTGTGAAGTCGCGGAACATTTCCTTCTGAAACTATTATGTGCCTGTAATCATCGATTCCAAACGAGTTGTATCAATTATTAAATTCTTTGTGAGCAGAGTGTTTATCCCGTTTTGTCGCATTAAATAAACGTTAATTAAAAGTAAGTATCTGCTTGGTATTGTTTTTTGGGTAACAGGGGTTTTCGGGCATCTAACTAATCAGAGCAGTATTTTTAGTTTTATAACTAGTTTCACGTTTTATGCAATCGATTTGGTAAAATCCTGTCCACGAAAAGTAAGTAAATCACTGTAGCAGATGGCTGAAGCTGGAATGTAATCTGGGTCCTGTATTTTCTATTTCATTGCATTTAAAACGACTGTGTTTGCATTGCATTTCAGTTTTCTATATAACTGAAGAATTTCACGATCATTTAATACAATTTGGTCGAAATTCAATTTGAAATGAATCTGCTTTGCCACTGAATGTTTCTGTCCAATTTGTTAGTCGAGGTTTGCTGTATGTTTGTGTGTATGCACACTCAAAAGCATTTTATTTTTTTTTCAGCAACAAAAGTCTTGGGGACGGTCAAGTGGTTTAATGTGAGGAACGGTTACGGTTTCATCAACAGGTGAGGAAGCCCTGCTTCTTTAGGCTCTGGGGGTGTTATTCTCCCTCTACCCCAGTTAGTCAGCCTTGTTTCTCTTTCATGTTATTTGTTGAACATATACTCCAGACAGTTCATCACCTGATTACCTGTAATCTCAAATATCAATGTCAGATTTAACTCTGTTTTTTTTCATGTTAGGAATGACACAAAAGAAGATGTCTTTGTACACCAGGTATGCCTCTGTGCTGTGTGTTTTTAAACCTACTATTTCGCGTGTCTTTCCTTGACATGTGAAATGAAGTAACTTGTTTTCCCACCAAACAGACTGCGATTAAGAAAAACAACCCCAGAAAGTACCTTCGCAGTGTCGGAGACGGAGAAACTGTTGAGTTCGATGTAGTGGAAGGGGAGAAGGTAATGGCCACCAGTCTCTGTTTGGGCTTCTCTTGGGGGTCTTGGCGAATGGCTTGACAGTGGTTACAGGGTTACAAGGTACATGAGCTGCAGTTAAGGCCCATGCACAGTGATCTGTGCTTTTTTCCTTCTACTGATTGCTTAGACATCTGCTTCTGCCTTACGCCTGGATGTTTTGGCTCTGCTGCCCGCTGGTGTGTTTAACACTACAGGTCACTGCCTGGGGGGGGGTGGGGGTAGGGGTAGGCACGTCACCTAATAAAAACGTGAAAAATGTGGTTGTGGGTGTTTTGAGTATTGATCTGTGTCAGCATGAAATGAAGCTTGGTCTCTTGGTGCCGTGTCCTCTTGCTGTTGAGACGTACTCTGCTCTGAAACGCTGCCGTCCCGCCATGCAGGGTGCAGAAGCCGCCAACGTCACCGGCCCGGGAGGTGTCCCTGTCCAGGGCAGTAAATACGCTGCGGACAGGAACCGCTACAGGAGGTACCCACGTCGCCGGGGCCCCCCACGTGGCGACTACCAGCAGGGCTACCACAGTGACGGGGAGGGAGAGGGCCATGAGAAGAGGGAGGGAGTGGAGAATGCCCCAGACGGGGACTTGCAGTCCCAGGAGCGCAGGCCTAACTTCCCCCCCAGGCGTCGCTACCCCCCATACTTCGTCCGTCGACGCTATGGCCGACGGCCACCTTACACCAATGCTCCCCGTGGGGAGGTGACAGAGGTATGGACTTCCTGCTTGTGGCCTCACTAGAAATGATTTTCTGTTTATATGGGCAAATGGCAAATTTTGTATGCAAAAAAGTAAAGGTTTGTGTGTCTGTGTTATGCAGGTAGGTGAAGGAGATGAAAACCAGGCCAGGCCTGACCAGGGAAACAAACCCATAAGGCAGAACTACTACAGAGGCTTCCGGCCAAGGTTCACTGCCAGGTTTGCATTCTGCTCTTGGGCAAGAGGCTGTAGTAACAAGCTTTGGGGGGTGGGGGCATTGTAAAGTTATCTTAATCTGAAACTGGCAACTGAAGTTCAGTTGTCCTGCTGAGAACCAACATGATGTAATGATCCTTGGTACCACAGCTCTAGGCAGAATAGGTGACACCTGCTTTGTGCTGGTGTTTGAATGCAATTTGTACCTAAATTTCTGCCTGAGACACTCATTCAGCAGTGGACAGATCACTAGTTCTTCGCTTTGAGCAGTTTGCACATCTAAACCGCAGTTTTCATTGTGTAGAGGCTAGGAATGGAAAGCCGTCAGACCAGCTGAGTTAGATTCTTTAACGAAGGTATGTAACCTTCTGTTTAATGTTTTTCTTAGAGACTTAAGCTGCTTTAAATTTCATTGTCCCTTGTCTTAAGAATGCATGAGTTTAATGATGCTTTGTTGGAACTAGTGAGTAGCGTAGGTGAAGTTCTGTATGCATTTTTCCTGACTCTGAAGTCTGTTCCAGGTGATTGTCAGACTTGAATTGGTCCAAAGACACACTTTGCGCACCAGAGTACACTTGATATAATAATTCATATTTTTAGCTTCTGTAAGTGAACGCCAGTTAGCTCCATCTTGCCTCATCATATAGTGTATATTTTTCAAGGACCCCCAAAGTAACGTATATTGGAATAAATTAGTCTCAGAAATGAAATGTTAAAAGGCTGGGCATAATGGAAGAGGTCTGCCAGAATCAAGATGCATCATGTAGTAACACAGTTGTGATGTCTTCTATGTAATAAACTGTAAACACGACTAAGAACAGCACTACTGCTGTCCAATCGTGATGAAGTTGTTCTTGCCAGATGATTAATGTTGCTGAGTAAATGTTTGCTGTTATCTGGCTGCTTGTACCAAAGCTGTCAGCACTAGATGCAGAGTATTAAAATATAGATGCGTTAAGGCTGGTAATTAGCATTTAAGATGCCTGAGGTTATAATTTAGTGGTTACCTGGGAAAAGATTCCAGATATGAAAACTGTTGGAATTCCTACCGGCAGCTGCGGGTCTGTTTGAAATTGTTAGGTTGGCTGAATCAGTTATGATCCATTTCTTCTTCAGTTCTGTTGCGTTAAATGGATTTAGAGTCATTGCATGGTTAGGACCCCCACTGCTGACCACCAAAACAGATTTGTCTACTGCTGTAATTAGTGGAAACCTTTTAAATTCACTGATTCAAATTTTGAACTTTGTCCCAAAAGAGAATAAGTTGATTTTAATTGGCTGTTAAATGTATGTGCCCCATTGGGACAATATGTTTTAGTGGAAAAATACCATGTGGCTTACAGTATCTTTTCAGCTGTGGGCCTCTTGGGGTAATAGGGTCATTACACGCAGGGTTCTGTTTGTGGGGGGTGCACATAGTTGGACAGTAATGCATTGTGGGTAACTGCACCCTCCGGTCCTCGTGGTGACCAGGGGTGCTACCCGTCCCAGACCTCCCCGAGACGGCATCAACGAGGACGACAAGGAGAACCAGGGTGACGGAGCTAAGACCCAGGATCCAGGTCAGCGCCGGTACCGCCGCAACTTCAACTATCGCCGCAGACGCCCACAAACCACAAAGCCTCAAGAAGGCAAGGAGAACAAAGCCGCCGAGATGCCAGCGGAGAAGCCGCCCGCTCCCCAGGCCGAGCAGGGCGGGGCTGAGTAAAGACCGGAGTACCATCTGTACCATCTACCGGGTAGGAGCCACATCGGTCCCCAGGCTGTCTGCATATGTGGTCCTGGTGCGTTCATGACGGCACATAGCCGTACCATATCCTGCTGGATGGTCTTCACAGTATTGAATGGTGTCCCATATCACGCATGCAAAGAGCCTCGGCATTTACACGTCATAAGTCAAGCCGCAGTTGGACACGGCTACAAGGAGAATGGCGTCCTGATTGGTTCTTTTTCTTTTACAGTCATGTCAACATGAAGAAACAACGACACGAGCAATAAGACCCAGATTTGACTTGACGATCCTGAAAGCTTGCGCCATGTTCGACCAGATGACCACCTATCGCCTGCTCACCTATGCAGCCGTTTTCCCATTTTATGACCGCTTCAAATGAATTTTATTGGGGGAAATGACACGTTTTTGTAAAATTGGTTTTCTTTTTACACCAAATCGTTTTTAAAGCAGTTATTTGATATCTGGTCAATTTGACATTTTTAAATGAAGTTTTTATGTACACAACATGAATTTTAAAAAGCAAGCTCAAATAAAAGTCAAATACAAAGTTTAACTGTTTTATTGCAAGAGTTCATTCCGTTGACACTGTCCTGACACCCTAGTACTACATTTTGTACTTAGGGCCTTTACAACGGAGGCACCCAGGTTTAACCATTAAAATTATTTAGAACAACCCCATTGGCCCTGAGCTTTAAAAAGATGGAAGTTAACGTGTATATGCGCAATAGTCCTGTCTCTTACAGCAGTGTGTAAAGCATTCAGAACAGCCCTAGGCACTGTCCCTCAGTTATTTTGAAAACATCCTGGACATTCAGAACATAGTCTGCTCATGTCTCAATCTCTCATGCCTACAGGTGCTTTTTGCATGCTAAAAACATGCAGTTGCGTAATGCTGTACCAACGTAAGGACAAAAGTGTGGAGGGATGGGGGAGGGGTTACATATTCCCCACCCTCTTCAGACATTGGTCTCCTTCCGCAGCCGCTCCATTCGGCGCAAGTTGTTGGCCACAGCTGCACGGTTGGTGATCGCTGTGACACAGCTGGCTGGGAACCAGCCTCGCTCACCATCGCGCATTCTCTCACCGCGGTACCAGTCTGGGAGAGATGAACTTGTATGTTACCGTGGCACATAGGGTGGAAGCATGGTGGCAAACTAACTGGAATTTAGCTATCCTTTCTTACCGCCTCGGGCCTGCAGCATGACGACAACCTCTGCTTGCTGCAGTCCCAGCTCGTCCGACTCCCTGGGAAGATAAGCCTTCGTCACCTCATACTGGGGCAGGTCTGGAACCAGAAAGAGTTTACTGGTCTTCGATGTGTTCTTTGGTGACTCATTCACAACCAAGGTCGCTGAATATTAACCAAGCATCGGCAAGGAAGCAGTGAATTCATTCCTTGTTTGACAACTCATCAATACAACTAAAAAGTCACAGCTATGTTGACGAACATCAAATGGCATGAGAATGCTAAAATGGTACGTTAAAGTACATTTCTTTTTAAATCCAGATTTCATTACAGGAATAAGAGACTGTACAACGAACTTTAGTCACACTTATGCAAACTCTAAACAAAGCCCCCCGGTGAAATTTGTCTGTCATCTGCCATCCATTCAACACATTTTACGTAATAACAGGACTAAGCATATTAAGTGGGTGGAGCCTTGACTGCTTCAGGGTATCCTGGACAGTGTTGAACTCACCCTCTTTGTTTGGCACACCGTCTGTGTTTTTGTTGTGTTGCAGAGCAGCCACCCATCGATCACGATCCAACCTGACAGCAGGACAGAAACAAAATGCCTTTTAAGGGCCAGATATGAGCTGGCAGCAGCAATTCGCCAGCGTTTAAGGGTGATTTAGTCTAGCTGCTACTGACAGTTTTTTTTAAGAGAAGAGCCACCAGCAGAGGGAGCCAAGACGTCATTTATGCTGATGCGGAAACAACAGCAGGTGGACTCACAGAGACTCAGCCGCTAACAGCATCTGCTCCTCACGTCCCTCACTGTTCTTCTTCATCAGGATCTTGAGGGGGTAGGGGCTGGAGCCGCCCTGCTTCAGCGAAGGTGAGCTCTGCCCTTCCCACTGCGCCGCTTCCACCTCCAGGTTCTCCAGCATAGCATAGTCCATCACCACATAGGTCTCCTCACTGGAACACAAGGCACACGCATGTGAGCGCTCCGAGGCGGTGTGCCCATCTGACCTCAACCTCCTCTCTGATTATTCTAAAGGAAGCAGGGCAACCGAGGTTATAAATCAAGCAGGACTGCAGCCATCACCAGAAGACACAATGTCTTTCAAAAGTTTTAGTCAGAAAAGATGCAAACTTTACAAACTGAGGCAGGTTACGGCATCAGGGAAATCTAGCCTCTGTGGCTCATGGTACAGTACCCATTTGTCCTAACGACCTTGTCATCCCGACTCGGAATGCAGACACAAATACGTGACGTACATTAGGATCCATATTTCAAGATGAAGATGAAGTTCTAAGGCACACAACTGTGTGTGTGTGCGTGTGAGAGAAGGATTGCTCAGAAGCAACTTGATGCTGCAGAACACCAGTATTTTCTTCAATGAATAACAACCACATTCCATTTTGCACTTTGGGTTCTTTCATAGTTAAAACACTGTCACACCAACCATGTCGATATCACGTCAAGCATCAGTTGGAGAGTGGTCCGAACAGGGAAATACCACAATCTGTGGACAAGGTGTGGGGGCGGTTAAGACTTGTTGATGTGAGATATGAATGAAGGCTATCCTACCCGTCGTGGGTACACTGTTGATGGATAGTGGTTTTTCCCTTCTCAGATTACTCTCGATAGAAACTCACCAAGGCCAACTGTGAGCACAACACAAGCCTTGCTGTTTTGGAGCTGCTCTGACGCAGTCGTCTGACCATAATGATTTGACTGTTGTCAGACTCCCTCGGATCTTTATCCCTGTCCATTTCTTCTGCATTCAACATGTCAGCTATGAGTACTGAATGCTACCATACCTTCTGATATATCCCAGACCTTGACCTGCATCAATTTTATGAATGGGTCAATATTACCCACTTAATGTCATAATGTTGGTCATAATGTTTTGCTTCATAGGTATATGCTGCTTTGATATAACACCAAAGAGCATCGGAGGCTATCCAGGTACTACACGAAAGAAAAAGCGACCATCAGACCCTCCGCAGACACAGCCAGCAACTCCCACCTCTTCTTCCTGGTGACGATAAGCACATCATTGAACAGGAATAGGTAGTAGCTCTTTGTGCTGAAGGCTTTCCAGATGCTGACATCCAAAAAACACGTGGCCACCTCGCCCCGCTTCAGCAGCCAGCGGGACACGGAGATGAGTGGAAAAGGCTGTGGAGACACACATGCACACATTCCCGTCACACTGAAGCTAAACCTGACCCCAGATCCAGGATCACTGGTGCATGCCAGCACCTTGATCTTGCCAAAGTCCAGCTGGCGTTGGATCGTGTACATCTGCTCAGTCCTCTCCATGGTCCGAGCCCCGTCGTTGCATTTCTTTACCAGCTGAAAACAAAGCAGGACCAGTGAGGGACGAGGGATGAGATCACTGGTGATACCTGTACTCACTGCCTCATTAATTGCAGTGAACAGACCATGAACTGAAAGTGAGCAGTGCTATATGGTTAAACAAAATTGCACAATCCCAGGATCATCAGTTCTGTCAATCACAGTGAACGGGATTACTCTGGGATGATTCTTGCCAGAGCTATGGTGGAACTGAAAGCATTTGTAAACGGGATACCTTACTGATGGCCTTCAATGCCCACTCAGCAGCAAAGTACTCAGCCGTGTCCTTCGGTGTTTTCTGCCAGATGGTCTGCAGAGAGAGAGAGTGAAGGTGCCATCGTTCAGGCGAGCACTAGGCCTGGTCTAGGAGAGTGCGCATGGGCGGCAGAGAGGGCTGGGAAACGCGCGTGGCAGACTTACATCCATGAGCAGCGGGAGCCTGGTCACCCTCTGCATGGGCAGGATGAGGAAGGAGAGCATGGGAAGTCCTCCACATTCCGGCTTCATCTCGATCTGCTTCAGCACCTCCTTAAAAGGGCCACTGGTGGACCTATAGGCACAGTCATACAGACAGACTCATCAATACACACAGTCACGCACAAACACATAAATACACAGATGGACATGCATGGTCACAAACACGTAGATACATATTCAAGTGCGTAAGCACGTATATACACGGACACGCCCACAAACACATAAGTACAAACAGACATGCACACAAACAGTCACATGGACACATGCAAACACACAGATACACAGACACGCGTGCAAACGTACAGACACACAAGCAAACACATACATATGATACAAAATCTTAACCATCCATCCAACTGTAGAATTTTACCCTTTAACATCCAGCCCCTTTACTTTTTATAGTTTCCAATTTAGATTTTTTTTCCCCTTTCCCTCTGCATGACTTATTCTGACCATGATTACTATGCATTATGCGCTGTGTTCTCACAATAAAAATACTTTTAAAACAATACATCTTATTTTTCAATGCAATACTTGTTACTATATAATAATTATCCTGAAATACAACCTAAAAACACGCATCAATTTTACAACCACTTTAGCAAGGTAGGAACACACTCCCACAGTACTGACACAAATCCATATAAACCACAAGGGCAGTGCAGAGAGTGTATGTGAATTCATACACAGAGCCACAGTAAGAATCACACCCACGACCTGAAGGTGTGAGGTCACCATAACGGCTCATAAAAGAACATACAAACGTGCTGCATGTTTAAAGAAAATATATATGCTGGGAAGGGCTAAATTCCTCCGTATGTCTGTGTTGCGCAGAAAGGCCCCAAACTGAAAGTAAATCCACAGTTACTGGAAATCATTCGTGTCCAAACAGGCAGAGAAGTGCACAGACAACTGTAGCTTGGGCCTGATCCCAGGCTGTGGCACTCACAGCAGCTTCTGGAGCGCCCTCTGCTGGAAAATTTCGTTGGCACAGTAGTTGATGTAAGGCTGGAAGTGGTTTGCGGCATGGTCGTGTATGATGTCGCTGATGTCACGGATCAAAGGGTTCTCGCGGTGCCGTCTCTCCAGGTCATCAAAAAACCTGAAAAGTTTGCCGGATTGGACAGGGTCTGTCATGTCTTTCACTTGAACTCTAACTGCACATGACCATTATTTATTTTATGATTCAATTCATAAAAATTTATATTCATTATTTATGTGAAATTTCTGTTTTATATTTTTTGGTAAAATATATATTTTTTTATCTTCATAATGCACCATGGGGGACCTGTGTGGAACCACATTTCAATACACTGTATACCGTGTGTATAGTTGTACTGACAATAAACTAATCTTAAATCTTGAATGTATGGGGGAGCACTCTCCAAACCCCATTAACCCCTGAGGCGTGATACATGCCCTGTCCAGGCCTGCTTTTAGTACAGACATCTAGTGCGAACTGAGGAGGAGGAGGCTGGGTGTGCCTTCAGTTAATGAGCCACGTCAATGCCTTATCCACAAACAGATCCATTAGAGAACCATTTGTGTTCACATAGCTTCAACTGTGCTCTTATAGTGCACAGAAAGATCGGCTCCCCCTGTAGGATTGGAGGATCACATATAATGAGAGCTTGATTGATCCTGGTCAGGCCGGTATGAGAGGATCCTGACGCCAACAACTTCACTCCTTATCTGTGTCTCTTGGCATGAAATGAATGCTTTCGATTAATCGGGACGTGGTCCATCACATTCTAGACAAAAACTCCTCCACGGATTAGCAGGACAAAACATTCCTGCCTTGCCAGATCAGGAAAAATATCGGGCCTCGGATGGCAGGGAAGCCCAACAGGTTACCACATGCAGGACCATAAAGTGGGGGGAGATTTCTAAATTGACCCCCACCCCCACCCCAGAGTCTGCCTGCAAAACCAGTCTGACAGGCATGTTGTGACCCATCACTGCATGTTACCTGACTCTCTGACAGGACTGGGTTCCAAGATTTCATACACCCCTTCACCTCCATACACTAAAACTACATGCAAGTCATTGGCTTTAGGAAAGAGTGAGACTGGGGAGCGATTCAGGTCTACGTGTTTTTGCCTGCATCTGTCTATTTTAGCAGTTTCTTCCTAAAGGGATAATCATGCTACAATTGACAAACTTTCAGCAGCAAAACAAAACAATATCATCATACCAGTAGACATTCGAGGAATGAACCTCAACAAGAACCTCATGAAGAAGAATCAACAAGAACATCTAAAACCTGGACGTTCAAAAAAACGGTCCTTCCCCATTCTTTCCTACAGAACCATGTTCCCGAACGTCCCAGCCTCACCACTCACCGGTGACTTGCAGCCTGGATGTCTAAGATGTTCGAAAAGAGATGGTGATGCTCCGTCGCTGTCATGGTGTCATGCAGGTCCTTGCTGGTCCTGAAGTGACGTACCAGGATGTTCAGGCTGTGCAGGTATGAGTATTCGGATGTGATGATTTCAAAGATGGCCTGCCAACACATCAGCGTGTCAGAGGGCTGTCACAGAGAGTGTCAAACAACGAACTCCGATCATCCTAACATCTTCCATAACCGCTTCTCCAGATTGGAGACAACGCCAAGGAGAATAGGGCACACAGCAAGAGAGACACCCTGTATAGGATGCCAGACTGCTTCAGGGCAAACAGACACTAGGGGTAATTTAGATAAAGCAATTCAACCAGTCACATGCTTGTAGAAAGTGAGAGGAGTCCTGTGCTTGGGTAGGACATGGACAATCCAGCACAAAGAAATGGGGTTAAAATAAATAAATAAATAAATAAATCAAACCCACAATCCCCAGGGTGTGAGTTGACAGTGCCAAGCAATTTTGGTCATTTTTTCCACCATTATTGCAGTTTAACAGAAAAAGCAAACGTTCCCCCACTCACCTCCTGTCGCTTCCTCTCTGATGCTGATATATTCTGGAGAATACCGGTTTCTTTCACCTAAAAGACACACATCCTATTTTACCACCGCAGTTTGGATTTCACCACTTGTACAGTTTAGGGCAGAGCAGCCAGGCCACAGTAAGCATTTCCTCTTTCCCTCTGCATCCCATCTTCTCTTCGGTCTCATTCTGTGCCCCCTCTAGGCATTTGCTCATTGGTAGCGACAGTCCACACTGCCTTACGCACTGAATAACCTGACAGATTACCCACCCAGTCTGATTCGGTTCAGCTTCTTGGTATCTGAGAACAGGTTCTGCCTGTTTCTGTTGCCTTTTCAGACAGATCTGTTTTCAGGTTCCTGTCTCACCCTCTTGGCCTCTCATTTGCCCAGGATGACTGCTAGCACTTGGGTTACATGCATCTCGGAGACCTGAGATGGAGGGCAGCGCGGGGGCTGCGGCCTAACGCACGACAGAAGGCGTTCCGGATTCAAGAGCACAACAGAAGACATGACCGAAGCCCAACTGGGCCAGATTACTCAATGGTGAAAGGAGAGGCCTCTGGCCTACGAGTCGCGATCTGTCAAACCCTATCCGCCCAATTCCAGAATGATTCACAAACATCAATGTAAAGGAATTGTGTAACTTACTATATAACTGCAAAGACATTCCGATACACATGAATTTACAGGCTATTAATTCCCAAAAGGTACTGGCAGGCAAGCGTATTGACTGGAGACAAAAGGAAAAACCGTCCCAAGAACCTTCAGATTAAACTTCTTCCTCTGTCTAGAAAGTTTTCACAGAAAAGGATTTTTCTTACTCTTTTTGCCCATCTATGCCTTGTCTCTTTCTTTCAAAGATCGCATTGAAATTATGCATTTAAACACATTGATCTTTCAACATTCTATTGGTCAAAGTCGCCTTCAATTCACTCATACAAACCTGCGAAAAACCCACGAACCTAGGTACCAAAATAAAGCGTGAAAGTACTTCTGGAGAATCATAGCAAAACCCACTGGGGAAACGAAGGTGAAAACTTAAACTTAATGACGTGAATTTTTTACATATTTATTTGGTAGGAGAATAAAACATTGTGACTTATTAAATCTAACTTGGGCCCATTTCCGATTTTTACCTGCCTATTCCCATACTATACAGAGTGAACTACAATCTCCAAACAACACCAAATGTATTTTGGAATTTTAACCAAGAACCACTTCCTGAATAGTAATTTAACTCAGGCAATGGGTGTGACACTTAGAGAAATAATCCAAAGAGGATGGAGAAGTTAGACTAGAGTGGATCACTAGTCTTCAACTGTGTCCAGCAGGCTTCAGCCTGACCAAATAAATATAGGCAAGTTATTCGACTTGCATGACAAATGTAGCGGCCCTTTTCACTACGGAGATGGCTGCTGGCTTTAAGAACACCAATGCCACATATGGTGCTTTTCCACTGCCGCCAAGAACCGGGCCGTACCCGACCCATACTGCAAACTGGCTCTTTTTTCCCCACTGTATAGTATGCAAGCCATACCCAGCCTGTAACTGTGCTGCTTACTAGCAAGGTCAAAAGCTTGAGCAGGCCAAGTTGCACCACCATCTGACAGTATACAGCTGGATATCAGTGCTTTGGTGATGCTGCCTGGACTCAGTGTGGAACCTTGGGCGGCGGCATCCCAATCACTCGCTCACCTGTGGCAGTTGGCCCCAGGTAATATGGGCAGGCCTGTAGCTCTGGACCACGATGCTACGGTCTGGTTCTGGTGGCTCAGCCTGCGCATCATCAAGCAACTCGTCGTCGGCACTCTGATTGTTGGAGGTCAGGCCTCGTTCTCGGATCTCCTGGTACAGCCGGGGTTCTGGGTGCATAGACAACACATCACCCCCAGGGGGCACTCCACCCTTGGTTTCCTCAGACTCGATATCGCTCTTAAAAGTACCACGACCAAATCGTTAGGCCTACTACACACAGCTCAGTAGCCCCATTAAATACATTTTATCAATAACATGAAATTTTAGATTTAAAAGACCAACTGAATAATTACTGAGAGTCCTCTGACCAACTATTTTATGGAAGGCCAAATGAAATCAACAAAATCGCCAGTTAGGAAAAAAATTAGCATACAGAGTGTCCCTGTGGAATGAACACACACACAAAATTATGTGGAGCTTTCATTTTGATTTCCATTAATCAGCTCCTAAAGCTAGAGGGCAATAAAACTTAAAGCCTTCAAATACAAAAGTAGGAGAGGTTATTTGTTTTGTGATCATTTGTCTTCAGGTTTTATTAGAGCCTTTGGCTGAGCTTGTACACTCACCATCTTTGAAAGAACTCCTGATTTTCTGGTTCCTTTTCCATCCAATGGTCCTCTGCAACAAACAGGAGCAGAAGGGGATTAGCAGATGCAGAGCAACAAATATGGCAGCATCCCAAGAGAAACAGCTCCTATCCAAATGCCTTCCACAGACACCAAAAAGCAGGATCTCCACTACTGCTGGCTAATTACATTCCACATCCACCAGAAGCTGTGATGTGGTTGGAGATGAATCTGTCATGCTCTGAAGCTCTGGAATGATGTTTGGATTCATATTTGGGAACTTCTATTTTGTGCAGACAAAAAAAACGTACAGATGCTCCTCACTTTATAATGGTTCGACTTCACGATGGCACGACACCGAGTCACAATGAGTAGTCAACATTTAATTCTGATCTGGTCCCGCTAGCGATATGCCGTACAAAACTTTCTGCTGATGCCAGCCACACTTCCAGTTTAAATAGCGATCACAAGTGTAAAGATCTCATACACCGATTAACAACGTATGGGATGGTGTTTATATATATATATATATATATATATATATATATTAAAAAAATACTTATTCGGTGACAGTATTCAATTAATTATCATATCAAATTCATATTTGAAGTAATGTAATTTCCACTTACGATGAGTTCATCAGAACGTAACCCTATCGGGGAGCAACGAGCTTTAGGCCTTGTAAAAAAAATGCGAGTATTATATATCCCAGCGCAGACCAGTCACTGGATCGTGTTAGGAAGTACTTAGTATCGCTCACAGTTTACAAATTCCCATGGGTCCAACAGCAGCTCCCACCTGGGAAGTCCCCCTTTGGAGGACAAGCACTACTTGCCTTGCTGCGTTGCGGTCCGCGCCGTGGCGGCTCCTTAGTGGGGGGGTTCAGGGCGAGGGCATCCAGGTCAGCGGGCGTCTGTCCACCGGTAAGGAAGTCCACGGCGGCCCGGTACGACTTGTTTCTGCGGTTCCGGTTCAGCGAGCCGCCATCGCCCTCGCTGTCGTAGTCCTCCCACGACAGCTGCAGGCCAGGGACTGACGGTCGCTTGTCTTTCTGTCCACCGAGAGAAGCAGGGAGGGTGACTACGGTAGTGTGGTGGCGAGCCTTGGGACGACTGGATACTGCTAGATTTCGTGGGATGATCTGCTCTTTCCCAATTTTCTGAGCCGCCTTGCTCTGGGTGCTAAGCACCACTCCCCTCCGACTCAGCTCGTCCCGGGCATCTGCCGGGTGGGGAAGGTCCTCCAGAGAGCCTCCGAGGTTCGAGTGACCATCCAGCTGCAAAGCAGACATCCGATGCTCCAGCGTTGCGGACCTCGGCTCCCCCATCAGTCTGGAGCGAGCTCCGTCCAGCTGTCTGTTCGACATGTACCTGGGAAATGACCCGTCCGAACGTGGCCGTCAATACGGTGACAGCACCGGCTTCCACCAGCGCATCACCCCTGTGGGGATCAAGGTGGGCTGCAGAACTTTGTCTGGAGACAAAAACAAAAGCAGCAAAGGGTTAAAATCCACTCTGAGCAGCTGCTTATCTGTAGGCCAGGGCAAGCCGGTGAACCCCCACAGTCAACTTTGTGTCCGCAAACGTTAAAAAATCTGAAATTTCGTCTCACAAACAATATCCTGATCGCCTCTAAAAAAAAAGCAGCCGGCTGACGTCCAACATATATAAAGTATTAAAGCTGGGAATATTATTTGCGTGTGTCACATTACATTTAACTGAAGAGGGCTTCCCTCCCTTAAACTGGGCAGGAGAAGTCCAACCCGAAGCCTCGACATATAACTAAAGCATAAATATAATATAGTAATACGGCGACCAGGTTTATCCCATTAAAAACTTTGCGACTTGGTTTTATTCGTTACGGGACAAGCACTGATTAGCAGATTACAATCTTAACGACACGTTACTTTTGGCAGGGTGTCTATGACCTATACAGCACAACATAGGAATACAACCGTAAAAGAAATAAATCACCGACGTCACCTGGAATATATGTAAAGAGATACGCCGAGCTCAACATTTACACATACCGAAGCCGTAAGACGTGTTAAAACTGCTCTATCACATTAAACCGTAAAACGTGCCCTTATACACCTTCGTTTTGAGTCAAATCAGCATATAGAATAACGTATTGAAAGCCTGTCAACTTGTTCCGAACCAAAGCAGCTCGGACGAAAACGCTGTTTTTTAAACAACTGGTCAGAAACAAGCTGCCGTGCTGCTTAGAAAGTTTAGCAGGGAAGCGTCAGCTGGTCCCATCGTAGGGAACACGGCTTTCCGAAAGCAGCCCGCAAATTACGCGAAGACTTAATGACTCAGTACCTCGTTCCGACAGTGGAAAAAAACCCTTGGATAAGCGAGCCAGAATTATTTTTTTTTTAAAAAAAAAGAAAAATAAAGAAAAGGTATGAAGGCGGAGGTGAGGAGGGATTCCCGGGCTCCGAATCGCCGATGCGCCCTCCCAGTTCCCTGCTCCCCTCCCACCAGTCCGCCCAGACCTCCAGTTTCCGACGCGTCGCACGCAGGTGTGCGGCTCACCTCAGCGGTACCGAACCGGGGTTCTAGCCACTAGCGACCGAAACACTGTATTACAAATCGATGGCAATAAATTGCAATGAACTTACCTTCAAACTTTTAAAGCCAGAAACACATATGCGTGAGGCGGCCGAAGCGACAGCACTGCGATAACATCCGGCATCACTGACATGACATTTCGCAGGGCCGACGCGCCGCCTGCTGTTTAAAGCTAACTGTCAATCCAGGGGGGCGTGAAACGGACTTTCGCATGGAAACGGGCAAACACAGGCAGGAGCTGTTGGCAGTGATTCACACGGCGTTTAATTCGCAGTTACAGGTGAAATGTATATATTGCTTTATTAACATAAACATATGGGACGTACGTACAAAAACTTGGACACGTTGATGGTAACAGTGCATTACGGGAAAAGAATCAGCGGCACACAGTGACTCACTGGTGCCGCCACAGGGGACTACTCTCACCTACTGTGGCAGAAATTAAGACAGGGCTGTCTAATCTTATCCGCAAAGCACCGGTGTGTACACTGGTTTTAGTTGCAACTCCCTAATTAGAATACTAATTAGAGGACTGATTGGCTGAAGAGGTTAACCCAAAAACCTGCAAACACACTGGCCCTTTGCGGATTACAAGGAGATCACTGTGCAGTTTCTGTAGGTTGGCGGCACATGATTAACATATTTTGAGCTTTGAGTAGGATATGGCTGTTTCTCAACCATGAACCCATGAATCATGCATAAGAAACCCTATATTCATCCTCCTCCTGTTTTTGTTTTGCACATTACGTAATAATGCTTTGTTTTGTTGTTACACAGAACAGGCATCTGATTAAATTCACTCAAAGGGTTCTTAGTACCGGGATTTGATCCCTGCGCTGATCATTCTTATTCTTCCAGCACATATATGACCTTTATGTGCAAATAAGTACACTTAGGCTACTTATTTCACATACTGCTTATGCATCCTAACACAGACCACACGTGACCGTCCGCATAAACGGAACATTCTTGGTTGAAGCTCATCGCTAATTAAAGACTTCAGCAGAGATCGGGACAGAGAAACACAGACTGTGTAAGCCTAGTTCTAGAATTAACATCAAAAAGGACACATTTTCAAACTCTCCACTTATTACATGTACTAGTACAACTTAAGCCTTAATGAAGTCATCACTGCCTTTTCTGTGATATTTTCACACCCCAGGCAAACTGGATTGCATTAAAATGTATGACATGCTCCTGTACTTGAAAATTAAACCCAGACATATAACACAGATCCTATGTGCTCAGGGACGGATTACGGACCGGGCCAGCGGGGCCGCTGCCCAGGGGCCCTTGGGGTGCAGGGGGCCCATGGGGCCCCTAGCCCAAAACAATTTGCAACGCTTATCAACAATGTATTTTCGTTTGTCTATTTTAGAGGGCCTACATTCTTTGATCCTCTGCCTACAAGGGCCCCTGACCCTATAGGGAGGGCGTTTGGCTGCCAAGGGCCCTTGAATTGTGGTGGTTGTGGTGGTGGTGATGGGCCCTCGCGAACGTTTTGCCCAGGGGCCCACACAACCCATAATCCGTCCCTGTGTGCTCAAAGGTAATAGAATACTGATTTCCTTCTATGGTCTGTTAGATCATGCAGTTTTGAGTTCGAGACTCTCTCTCCAAAATGTGTTTACTGGTGATGTCCTGAACCTGGTTCTGATCATATCTGCCACCTTAGCCACAGGGCATATGGGCCCTACCTCAGGGTTCACTTAATCACACAAGTGTGAGGCTGGGTGGGCAGGGCAGAGGAGGATAACTCAGTAACACTGAAGAAATAAGTAATGCTATGATGGCTGTTCAGTTATTCCAGGGTGCGTCGCTTGAACGTGGGCGTCTCTGACACCGTCACCCTTCGCAGAGGGATGTGGGCTGGACAGGAATAAGGAGACTACTGCTTTGCTGGGTCTCATTTCTTCAGGATGACCTGCCGTTGCCATGGAGCCAGCTTGGTCTCGTCGTAGCCCAAGTACCGGAGCCTCTGCAGCGTTGCCTTTTCCTCGCGCTCCTTCTTCGCCCTCTGTCGCTCCTCTTCTTTCCTGTGCGCCAATCAGAGAAAGGTGGGTTTGTTTTATAATTGACCACCAGATGGCAACATTGTTACAATTTTTTTTCAGTCTTTTGAATGAGAGACATTTCATAAGGACAATAAGAGATTTTGATGGCAACGTTTACTGAATTTACCATTTGTTATTCAATAATATTCTTAGAATACAAGGTGGGCCACAAAGAAATTCTTACCGCTTTAGCTCCCTTCCCAACCCAGAAATGGTAAAGAGAAAAAGAAAAAATTTATTTTTAGAAAATGACAAGTGCAGAGAAGCATGAAATCTGTTTTTGAAAGGAGTCCAAAAATCTACTGTGACAGCAGGGAACAAGAGCTCAAGCACCCCTGGCTTCCACTTACTTCTCATTGTTTAGCTTCTTCTTCAGGATGTCCCGCCTCCAACCTGGCATGCTGGCCAATCGCGTCTGCTCATCTTCATCCTGCCAATCAGGGAGATGTCAGACACTCTTCACGGAAAGTCGCCGGTGTGGAAACGTAACTGATGTTCACACACGACACTGACAGATAACTAGGACTTAGCCTTTGTGTACCATACATACATCAAACTGGAAACAATTCATAAAACTATTAAAAGACACACTTCTTCCTTTGATACAGAGAGCAAGCCATTCATTCAGGCACCTCAGACATCTTGCATTCTGAACAAATGCTCAGGACATTCATCTACCTGGTCATTCCATTGTACCTTACAGAGCTAACTATAACGAGAGGAGTTTCCAATACTAATTAAAAATGTTTAACGAATGTGAACATGTAACAAAAACAAGGGCAGTGTCAGTTCCTGCCACATCCTTTCATGTGCAAATTTGTGTCTAAGGTGAACATGTCAGAGTGAGTCTACACACCCGTACATAATGGAAAATGGATGCAAGGCATGAAAATGTGCCTACAGCTGATTCAGCCTAATGTGGCCATTTTAACTGGGCTTCACACCACCTAAAGTAGGGATGTCTAACTCCAGTCCTGGGGGGCCGGAGCCCTGCACATTTTTGGGTTTCCCCTCATTTAACACACCCGATTCAACTCCTTGTGCTAATTATCACACAGCTCTTGAGCTGAATCATTCATGGTGGAACAGGGATAGAACTAAGCTACACAGGACTCCGGCCCCCCAGGCCTGGAGTTTGACACCCCTGACCTAGAGTAAACACAACCCCTCACTCAAGATCCAGATCATAAGCATATGCTCCAAGTACAAGGCCAGTAAAACCACATGGACTGATAAGTCATTCAGGTGCACTGATGCCAGTATCCAGAACTGTGAATTTCTTCACCAAAGGGAGCAAATTATAAAGATGTACTGAAAAAAGTTGACAATGTCATCAAACTCACCTTGCATACTAAGCAGGACATTCTTGCCACCACTCTTGTGTGCGTTTCTGTATGATGGCTGTAGTTTTAAGCCCCCGGGGCCAGTCCGTTACTCAGTGCTATTTCTGTTTCATTTTTCAGCAAATCGCATGGAATGTTCCAAGTACACGACTGAAAGAAACGTTTCTCTGCGGCATGATGTACCAGCAAAAATGGTAGTAAACATAACTTGCAAAAAAAATTATATTGCCTGTGGTGTTAATTCCCCCCCCCCCCCCCACACACACACACACACACACACACAAAGTAATTAGAGAGTCACCAGGGATGGACCTTACAGAACATACTCATCTTTCCAACATATCAAATTTCACACATTGAGTCTTTTTGTCACCAGCAGTTCTGCCCCCACAGTAAACCAATACAGGGCTTTCAATTTTAATGGTTCCCCATTAAGTTCACCATGAGTCCTGGTGGGTTTAAGAAACCAACTGACAAAAAAAAAAAAAAAAACTACCGCTGACTGAAATGGCCTATTTACGGGCAGGCAGGGAGCACTTTGAAGCAGGAGAGGGTCTGTAACGGAAATTCTAAGTGTGAAGCTGTCTCAGTAATTACATCAGCAAATATCCTCCTGGCAATGAGAATGATTTACCAAAAGAAGTTATGGAATGACATAACCTATAGTAAATGAGCTGCGGTTAGTATAGTGAGATAGGATGCTGAGGGGTTACACTCGTAGTGTAGGCGAGAGTTTGAGATTGGGGGGGGGGGGGTCACAACATTATAAATTAAGTACAAAGGTCTATTAACTGGGGCGATGAATGAAAGAAATTTAAATATTCCTCCCACGGTTCCTACTACTCTGGTTACGCCCCAGGAACGAACATTCTGAGTTTGCTGAGAAAAGGGGGGAAAATATGGACTGATGTGGATGTCATGTGATGAAGACTGTGATTGGTTAAAGAAATGAAACGCAAGACCCCTCCCTTTTTGACCCAGGGATGCATCGAGTCAGCAAAATTAGGACGTGCCCCTAGGAACAGAGAGGAACCAGCTTAGGTCAAGGTGTTCTTCTCAGTGAAGCCAAGTTACAGATAATCACTCAGCCTGATACTTCACTCACAATCTGCACACTGGATCTATAAAGAAAAGAGATACAGCTCTCAGTTTGAAATGATACATTCCACATGTCATGGAGTAGGACACAGATTCTGTGTTATCAACAGTGTTAAGATGTCTATCAGTGCCAAACTTCTCATCTCTTCCTGTACTATATGATACCGGTTGGTAATATGCTTTAGATGTAACTGATGAGGACTATTAATTACATTAAGATGGTTGACTTTGCTTGTCTGGTTTGGCCATTTGGATCAAATTCAATATCCCTAGCACAGCTGAGAGGATACACTCAAATATAAAACACAATGAACATGTGGAGTGACATGTAGAACGAAAAAACTGTTGAATTTCAAGAAACAAATATCTAAACTGGCAGCAGCTGAACGGTTTGAATCCAGATGCACAGAATGTCATGGAGCTAACCTTGAATTAAACAATCTGGCATTTTGAAATACAGCTTTATTGACAATTATGTCATGTGACAATTCTGCAAAAGTTAATAAGAAACACACTCAGTAAAAACAAAACATGGTTATATCACCATCAATGTCTGTGCCATAGATGTGACCTAATACTAAATATAAATACGGAATGAAAGAAGTTTGAAAACATTGCCTTTCTTCAAAATGATATAATACCTGACATATTTACGGAGTTACTGTTCAAACGATGATTGGTCAAATGGTGACTGATCATGTGCCGATTGGTCAAATTTGCACTTTGGATTTATAAGCCAGGGAAAGGGAGTGCAGGTCAAAATAGCAATTGGTCAAATGGCAGAAAAAGTTCTGGTTACATAAAATTATTTAAATCATATTTAAAAAAAAGACCCAGTCTCTGAAATAAGTACATAATGATTTCTATGACATGAATGAAATTTCTGTATGACAAGAATAAAAAGGCCAAGATGCTTCACTTATCCAGTGTTTGTGTTCAAATCGCACCTCCTGTCTGTGTGGAGTTTGCACGTCCTCTTTGTGCGTTTGTTTGTTTTTCCTATGGATACTCTGGTCTCCAGTCCAGAGGGTGTTAGGCTACAGTATGACTGTGTCTGTGTGTATGTACCCTGCAATGGATGCATATCTTGTCCAGGTTGCCCCAGCTTATTGCCCTCTGCTGCCTAGAACAGCCCCCCCCAGCAAACTGACTTGAATAAGTGGTTAAAAGATGAATGCTAGTAACTGAAGATCACTGGGGAAAAAAATTAATAAAACAGCCAGTGGCAACAGACAGAAAACACTCTACTTTCTAATTTCGAGTAGTTGGCCTTACGGAATGTCAGTCAACTGAGAAATTACTAGGGACTGAGGGGTTAACTCCTATGTTAATTGCCATTTGTCTTCTGTACGGCTCTCAATCCGTTTAAACACTGTGTAATGAATTGCTTATTTTGTAGAACATACATATTTTTGTAGTAACACACCAACCGCACCTATAACTTGGTTGAAATGTTACTTAGCTATGTCTCCTTGTCTGGACTGATCACACTTGTGTGATTAAACAAAAAAAGGTTTCAGATGCAAACTGCCTCTGAATCTCAGTGCTTCATTCACTTGTAAGGATGTGTGCCAGGGGCAGGGAACTGAGGGATGCTAGTGTGGGAGTGGCCCGTCAGCACCAAGTGGGGAGGTGACATCTCTCAAAGTCTCGGTTGCAAGAGAAACAAGCAACATTCCTAGTCCATGATTATTATTATCAAGCCAAAGGCTAAGTGATCATTCCTTGTTGACTTGACCACTTGTGGTGTAGAATGTTTGTAAAACGTTATGTAATATTCTGCACCCAAATGAATCAACGTGGTTGCCATAGTTTGTACCAGACATATCTGGAATTAACAAAAACAAATTATTTCACTATAATTCCTAACATACTTCAAACATCTCAGTAACCTATAAACTGAGATAGATTCCTTAGTTTTAACCACTTTTAGTCAATAAACTGCAAAAATGTTTCATAGCTATGCAGGAAACAAACTCTTGACAGTAATGCCAGTTGAGTTCCTCAGTGTTACGCATCCGTATTCCTCAGTTGACTTGTTGCTGCTCGTATTCTCCTGGAATTACAATGTGATTACACAAACAGTTCCCTAAGGCCCCACGAAGGTCAACAAGGGATGTGCTTCGCAAAATAACTCAACTAAAGAAGTTTGTTCATGTCACTTTTCTATTCATTGCTGAGCAAGAGCCCATGAGAGACATCTCTCAGCTCACTGGAGTTCCATCTTTCCTTGTCTTTGCCTGAGCTTGTAATCTTAGGTCACTCGTTACATGGCAAGGGTCAAATGTCAAACAGTTCTGCCTCCTTCTCCTTCCAGAAGGAGAAGCTGCGGTCTATGTATCTGCAAATCTCCTCATTGCTGAATTCTCCTAGCTCGGAGATCACCTGAAGAGAATCCTCATGGATTCCAGGTAGAGGTGCTGCCTTTTCATGCACCACAGCTGGACCTGGGTCTAACTTTGGCTCGGGTGGGACCTCAGAAAATTGTGGGTCCGGTTTCTCCACATGACACGGACTGACCGCTTCCACCACCTCCACAGAATCCCCAAAGTACTTCTGCTTTATGTCCTCAAATCCATCAGACCACTTCCTTTTACCAGACTCTATCTCCTCCATGACTTCATGGTGGAACCTCCGGATCAGCTCCCAGCTGTGACTGCCCAGGTGGTCGAACATTTCGAAGCAGAGTAGGTGACGGAACTTGCGCTCCGAGCGAGACATGCTCATTTCAAGCAGCTGGAAATACCCAAGCATGAAGAGGTCGAGAGTCAGGTTGTCATAAGCGACCGGAGCCCCATTGATGTGCGGGAGGAAGTGTTCTGGCCAATAGATCATCTGGGCTCGGCTGAGCCGTCGTAGCTGCCTAGTAGGAACCTGACTGATGATGGTTCTCCAGTGGTCGATCAGATTGCCCACCACCTGCCTCTGTTTCATGAGGTAGATGAGTCGGTCATCTTCATTCTGCTCGCTGCTATCCACATCCGCATCGCTAAGGCAGTACGAGGAACGCTGGTGACTGCTTCCTTGTCTCCTGGTGTATTTGGGCCTGACAGAATCAGTAAAGGTATACTTCCGCCAGTGCTCCAGAAACAAAAACACTATTCTCTCCTTCCTCATATCTATGTACTCTTGCACGTAACTCAAGTCTGTTTGTACCTCTAGGCTGCGGGTCTGTTGGTCATGGCCCAGTAACAGGTCTGGGGACATGGGTGAAGGGTACTGATTTAGGTCAGGCTGGGAGAGGTTCTCAGGAGCATAGGTCAGAGAAGCACAGGATGGCGTTATGATGGGTTCATCCACCAGTTCAGTCATGTCAAGTGGTGGAGCTTGGCTCTCAGAGTGCCACTGTATGTCCTCTGATGGGCAGACATAGTCCTCCTCTAAAATGGGCTCTGACCTGTAGCTCATAGACTCACTCCCCACAGGCAGAGACCGTTTACGCTTGTACACCCTGCCCATGCTCTCTGTGGATTCAGGCCGGCTGTGAACCTCATAGTTGGCCTTCAAGTTCTTCACCGACACGCCACACTGCTTTATCTCCTTCTCAACCTCTTCCCGGGTGGAAAATGACTGTGACCTTCCAATGTTTACGGAAGCAGAAGGCTGCGTAGGACCAGCTGAGCTGCTTGTTATAGTCTTGTTCTCCACTTGAGCGTATATTGGAGAGATCATATCCAGAATGTCTATCTGCTTGCCCCCAAGAGTGGCCAGGAGGATGGCCATACTCTTCAGCAAGGTGGAGATCTTGCTGCACCATGCTGGGAGGTCCTCAGCCTGCCCATGGACCTGCTTAGGGTTGACGGAGAAGTGCTCGTGGTTCAGTGCTGCAGATACTGGTAGGAGCTGCTGCAGCTCTTGCTCCAGCTGCTCCAGCTCTGTCTCCACCTCTTGCACCTTGTGCATGACCTGCAGGTTCTCGATCTGCCGCTCAATACGGATGAGGTCGTCCTCAGTCATGAGCTCCCCGAATGGGCCAAGGATGGCGTTGTGGGCGTGGGAGTAGTGCCAGTCCTGGGGCTCGTAGTACCCTCTGGAGGCAAACTAGATTGGAAATCAAATAGGGGGCAGGGTTCTTTCCAGTCATTGGGCACTGTCCATTCACAGCAAACACCCCAATTTACATGATTTTTGTAATGTAATGCCATGGCCTTCAAAGATGGTGGAAAGATGGAAGGATAGTTTGCAGCAAAGTTCTGAAATTCATCCCTTCGTGGGTCCACCACTGAGTCACAAGTAACGTAATAGGTTCACGCCTTGGCCGTGTTTGCATTACACCACTGAATCAACATGCAGGAGTTTGGAGCTCGAACACTCCACCCTAAAACTCAGGGATCCCCATGGCATCCCTGCGTTTAAGATGTGGGTGTGCTGTGCAGCTCGTCTGGGACATGCACGGCTCTGTTTAACACCACAGCACGACCTTCATCGCATCACAAAACATGCATCAAGCACATCTCAAAACATAAAGTAAAGAACATAAAATATCTGAAGATCTTCTACCTATAAGCACCTTCTGTGTCTGGCTGAGCAGTTCACCAGCCACAAAGTGACGTTAACCAGCTCTCTGACGCTATGCCTTTTGTTTACAAAATTAATGTGTACACATTTCAATCAAATGTCATCAAAACCAGAGAGCTCACTTGCCTTCAGTAACATTACCTTTCTAGCAAAGGAACCACGGCTAATTTCAACTTCAAGTTACTTTAGCTACAGCAACAAAGCTATTGCCATCCCATCCAATTTCAGGCCACCATAGTCTCCATAAGCCAGCGCTATAGCTCTTTATCCTGTACATAAGATAGTGCTTTTAGATTTGCAATAATTATGGAAAAGGACTGGTCTCCATTCGGTTGCGTTTAGCTACAGAGTGCTCTGCAATAGACCTGAATCCCATACAGTCAGTGGGTCTTCTTATAGGGCTATAAGAACTGCTATAACCCTTGTGGGAGGCAACTGGACCACCAGGACTACAGAATAACAGATTCTGGTCCTGCTGCCCAGCACAGCAGATGAAAACTCACACAGGTCATGCAGTACACAGCACGCCAATGTCAACATGCATGCAAAACTAGGCTGTGTCCACAAAGTCCCCTTTATGTTGGTTAACCACTCCCAGCCAACCTGGTATTTCAGCTAATCTCACATCCCAGCTCACCTCACATCCCAGGTAACCTTGCATCTACCCAGACCTACCTTGTGCCTTAGCTCCTCTTCCTCTTGTATCTTGACCTGGAGCTTGCGTACCATCACCTGCCTCTTCCACTCTGGGATGGCCCTGCCTTGCTCATCATGGGTGGGCACCAGGGTCTCCACATCCACCAGTGGAGTTTTCTGCACGGGGGGGGGCCTTGCATTGCCATTCACTAAGGGAGGCACCTGCTCATAGCTGACGGCGTTCACCGGGGGGTTGGAGGCCGGTGGACTGCCTGGGGTTGGGATGGTGGGAGCCAGGGACGGCGCATCAGCTGGGGAGGGAAGCTGGGATGATGCAGTAAGTGAGGTTGGAGGCTGAGAAGCAGGAGCCCCACCCTGCAATGCAGATTTCACATTTAAATGTCCAAAAGCAGTGGGTGGATAGACTGGTGAGGCCTATAAGTTTTGTAGACAACCAGCAGCATTTAGCACACATCACTGGCTGTGACAGACCATATGATTACACCATGTGATATACCATGTGATATGGGCAGCAGGGGTGGTACATATGAGTCATGACCTCTAATTAGGAATACTCAGCCAATGGCTTACACTGCTCTCGTCGGGCCTGCTGGTATAAACGGTGGAGTATCCTTTACTCTGAGGTGTTGGCTTCAGGCTCTTGCCAGCTTTGATCTCTGCCAGTAGTTCTGAATTGTCTCCATTGGGGGACATCATGTTAAAAGACTTTGTGCCTGTGGACAAGACATAGAAATGATAAGACCAAAGAGACAATGTCAGAGAACTTCTAACTTGCCACTAAGTACCAAGAAATGAGACAAGAAGAAGACTTGTTGCATCTAAAGATTTTCATGGGTAATCTACTTTTCTGCTTTGTTCCACTTGCAAACTGCCCTGTTTTATTTCACAATTTTCACTGGGCAGTTAAATCAAATCATGCAACAAGCACTTTAATATTACGATTTGCGGTTTTATTTCTAGGGATGCCACCACTTCATCTTAAATCAGATGAAGATTAAGACAGGAACACCAACAATCTCATCCCTGCCTCAAACAGCTGATTACTGTGGCGTGACACAGATCCAACAGAAAGAGGAAAAGGAATGATGGGTAAATGGAAAAGAAGTTCGATCAGAGAAAATTCTGGACTAATGAACAGGTGACGGTAGAGCTCAAAGGAAAAGAAGAACCTCATTAGGTAATGAAATGCAAGAGTGCGATTCTGGATAAGGTATGTTTACAGGGGCAATGTGATCTACACAGCTAGAGTATAGGGAAGTGTCGTGAAGACAACAGCCAAGGGAAGGACCACAGAGGTTCTCAGGGTAACCAAAGTCCTGGTATTAATTTGTAATCAGCTTTAGAGTGGGGGGGGGGGGGTTCAATGGCTCCAAGCTGATCTCACTCCTCTGATACCAAGACAGCTCTCTGTGACACTGTTGAGAAACCGCAGACATTTACTCTGTGAGTCTGCATGGGTCTCTGGTGGGGGGTAGTGCTGCGATATGGGGTCTGCCTACACTCCTACGATTCCTCAGCTGTGATCCGTCGCATTCCCTGCCGCATTCCCTGCCGCATTCCCTGCCGCATTCCCTGAGCTATACTACTGATACACTGTCTTCCGGCAAATATGATCAGCTAGTCACCAGAACCGGCAGCCAGGCCACATCTGCAGAGAGACAGAGACCGTGCACTCACTTCCAGCGGAGGATGACGGCCGCCGTTGGCTGGAGCTGTACTTGGGGGGCGGAGCTTCTGAAGGCAACGGAGGAGGAGGATGGGGGGGAGCGGGTTGAGTATGGGCCTGAGGGGGGGGGTGGTGGGGGTGGAGCCGGCGGTGGGGGTGCCGGTCCCCCCACGGCTCCATTTTTCAGTCCATCAGCCGGCTCCCCCGGCAGCAGGGAATCCTGGGAGGAAATGGTCAAACACGGGTTCCAGATGTCGTGAAGGAAGGCTGGGAACTGAGATTTCATCTTCCAAAGCCTGCACTGAAACACACCATAAATACTGGATTTGATGGATACAAAGTGGTTGGTGCCAGACACTGGCTGTTACCTCCTGGCCGGGCAGCATGGCTCTCTCGGGTCGCCCTGCCGTGCCCTCGGCTCCCAGGGCCTTGTAGTAGTCGGCGGTGCTGGGCTGCTTGCTGAAGCTGCGTGACTTTCGGGTTGAGTCTGTCCGCCGGAAGCTGCCTGGGGACTCCGCTGCAGTCAGCTGCTTCAAAAAAAAAAACCAGAGACAGGCAGAGCGGGTCTTTGTTACCATGACGACGGACCGCCTGGCATCCCATGTGACACAGATCCATTGGGGTCACCGATGTTGCTTCCTTTTTGTCTGTATTTTGATTTTGATTTACAGAAAGACTCTGCCTAAATGATTACTGCCAGCATTATAACATTTCTCTACCACCACTGTGCTTATGAACGATGCATGATTGTTCAATAGCCTGTGTGCAATGGATACACATTGACATGCAAGTCATATGATTACACAGATCTGCTCTTTTGTTTCATTTAGATTAAATCCAACCATTAAGAGTTTATTAACACTTTGATTGCAGATTCAAATGACCTTTACTGCACAGTAATGATATTTTATTGATGTAACTAACCTGTTAAAAATATACAATTTTAATGATAAATCCAAATGTGAGGACTCTTCCGCCAATCAGTCCTCTAATTAGTAATTTAATTAGGGAATTGCAGCAAAAACCTGCACACACAGTGGCCCTTTCTGGGTAAGACTGCCCTGCCCTGGTGTAATGCATTTTTCTCAAATATGTGCAGAGAGCCATTATCCAGAATGAACCAGAATCATAAATGCAGGAAAATTCTATTAGTGATGCGTGCCGTGATAGTGAACATTCAGCTAGTGATGCGTGCCGTGATAGTGAACATTCAGCTAGTGATGCGTGCCGTGATAGTGAACATTCAACTAGTGATGCGTGCTGTGATGGTGAACATTGTTTGTGATGTGTGCCGTGACGGTCAACATTCAATTTGTGATACGTGCCATGATTTTGAACATTGTTTGTGATGTGTCCTGTGACTGTGATGTGTGCCATGATTTTGAACAACCTATAGCCACGAATCGAGTAACCAAAACAAATTTTTGGGTTGCAGGATTTTAGTGAACAAATGGGTTAATAAGAAAAATGTGTGTGTAAATGACCCCAAGATGGGGAGTGAAAGCAACCCTGAGGGAGGCTGGACACTCCAGGACTGCCTGGATCACTTATCAAAATCCTCATGATTAAATGAGCCATAAATTTCCTTCCATATGGTTTGCATGGTCAGCCTAACAGCCTCAATATAGTGTCAACAACTAAAATGTTGTCCAGCAGTGTCAAATTTCACAGGTTCCTAAAATGACTAAAATGCATGACAGCACGGGACAGAGGCTGAACAGGAACATGGAGAACCCTCAGTGGCGGCCACAGCATGACAGCAGCTCAGAGTCGAGCGGAATCCAAGAGATCATGCAGGAGGTGCAGCGTAAACAGGGGAGAGAGAGATCTGACAGCGAGATGAAGTCGATCCCGGTCCAGCTTTCTGACACTGCATTTAGCTCCCAAACAGCACCACCACAGATTCCAACACTGCAGAATGTTCTAGAACTCTGCAGAACAGACAATCATCCGGGATCACAAATTCCAAGCTGTCATACTCCAGTACAATTTCTTTCATCATTATTTATATAACACTCAAGATCATCCTTCATAGACAATTTCACACACAGCTTCACACATCCCAATGTCAATCGATGTGTCATGACAATAAAGCCCTACTGCTGGATATGGTTGAGTGCTCGTCCATTAACACATTATATCCCACCCAAGTGACACGGTACACGCTGCTCGGAAGAGCCAGTGATGCCAGAGAGATCCCTCATACTGTAGCCCTCGCTGTAGTTACTCTGGAACATGGTTTGTCAGTCAAGAACTTGTAAGTCATTTGAAAAAAAAAATAAAAAATCAAAATAAAGCACATTCCACACAAGCAAATCAGCTCACCTCTGAACACTCCTTCCTGGTTCCTTTACTGACACCGACACCCTACATCCTCCTTCCTGTGTATCCCCAATACATCAAAAGACTCAATCATGCAAAGAAGCTGGAGTTAAAAGTCTTCGGTCTGTAGTTTTGACGCCCGGAGCTCGTGCAAAACTTCAATGCCTAACTGGTCGCATCCCCCAACACCTGCCTCAAACTACCCGGCCTCTCGTTTTACCCGGACGCTTCATCAATAAACTACACCTGTCACATCACGCTAAGCTGACCTCACCGTCTCCATGGCAGCCCAGCCAGCTCCTCGCACAGGATTCCTTACATCGTTGCCCATCGAACAGGAGAAGTGATCTGCGCGCGAGGAAATGGTTCTTACTGTGTGCTGAGCGTTACCCAGCAGGCAAACAAGACAGCTGACAGTGCTGTCAGACAGGGTGGTAAGCACCGACAATCAGACATTTAACGGGCATTCAGCCGTTTCTGTTCGCTGCCAGGTGAAATCAATTCTTCGACATAAGCTGCTGTGTACTGAGGTCCAATCCCTTAGGGCCTCTTAAATGGGTCTGGCCCCTCGTCTTTCATTTTACAGCATGATGGAGGCTTGTCTGGCACCTAGACACTGTTTCATGGGCTATAAGAAAACCTCACACATTTCTGGAGACAAGAGGAACACAGGATATTTTGCCAGCTGATTTGCTGAGATGGGCACTAAATGTTTTTAGCCCGCCAAAATAAATGCGTATTTATTGGCTAAAATCATGAATAGCTTTTTATATTATATATGTTTGCCATGCCTCCCCCCCCAGTAAACCTCAACCCTCCTATCCATTCATCTCTAACTACGTCCCTGTTTTTTCCCCATAACATTGACTCAGGGGTAGGTGAGGCAGCTGCTTTGTAAGTTTTCGCGCCTCTGAAAGCCAGCTAGTGCAGAGACCAGCTCATTCAGGATCCACCTCACACTGCCCTCAGTGCCTCCCTAATTAAAACAAACATTCAGCTGTCTCTGGAGAATTGGGCATGATTTCACAGCTGCTGTCACCTTATCTTAGGACTAAATGTCCTTCTGGCTATTTATTAAAGGTTTAATTGACCATAAAACTCTGCAGATAAACACCAGTTAAATCTGAAACAAATAACTTTGCCTGTTCTGGAACATTCTGTGGGACAGGAGCTTGAAAGACATCTAGACGTACATCTGTAAGCTTGTAGACAGCAGAGACAGATCCTGGTCAAATATATAACTATATACCCTACAAATTATACATTTCTTAGAGTAACGAAACATTTCTGACAGTGAGAACTCACCTCTCTCACAACAGTTTCACTCTCCACATGACGTAGATTTTTCTTCACTTTTACGTAGACTTCAGCAGGTGGCTGATCGCCGGTAGCTTCGGGGGCGGGGCTAAGGGGACCTGGGGGTGGCGGGGGAGGGTATGCTGGTGGTGGGGGCGGGACTGGCATGTGCCCGTAGGCCCCGCTCTTCTGCGCCCCTGCGTCCGAATTCGACACGTCCATGCAGGTCTGCGTGTCTGTGACGGCTGAATCTGAGAAACCGTTTTCCAGCAGATGAAGGAGTCAGTTCAGGAATGGGTTTCCCGTTCCTCACAGTGACATGGAGAACACTTTCCTTTAACTCAGTGGCTTTCCCGATCATTGGATACAAATTATTCAGGAATTAAATACATCCATCCATTTTCCAAACCGCTTATCCTACTGGGTCGCGGGGGGTCCGGAGCCTATCCCGAGAGCAATGGGCATGAGGCAGGATGGGGGGCCAGCCCATCGCAGGGCACACTCACACACCATTCACTCACACAGGCACACCTATGGGCAATTTAGTAACTCCAATTAGCCTCAGCATGTTTTTGGACTGTGAGGGGAAACCGGAGTACCCGGAGGAAACCCCACGACGACATAGGGAGAACATGCAAACTCCACACACATGTGACCCAGGCGGAGACTCGAACCCGGGTCTCAGAGGTGTGAGGCAACAGTGCTAACCACTGCACCACCATGCCACCCCGAATGAAATACATACACTACACAAATTAAATGTCAAAGGTCAAACATTTCGCAGAATTACATAGATACTCTGTGTCATTTAACAAGTCACCAGTAGATGGCAGCACTAGTGTCTACAGCAAACCTGGCCTTGAGCAGTTCACTACTGTAGGGAAAACTAAGCTGAAATTCATCCCAAGACTCAGTCTGAATAGTCCCCATTATTCTGCCCTCAAATGCAGGCACATGGTACATTAACTGTCCAACGATGCTAATATTTTGTTTCCTGTCACTACGTCTCGCAACAAAGCAGTAACAAAGAGTAACTGAGTTTAGGATAGATACAGCCTCCATATGCACACAGTCTTTGCTTTATTCCTTCCGAATCTGACCCACTTTGGATCAGACGGCTTAGTTCCAGTCTAATGGAGTTCTGACCCTGTCCGACCCGGATTGCCAGTCTGTCCACATGAAGTCTGCTCTAATTATGCAGTGGCCTGATTGTCACACGGCAGCCAGAACGTTAAACTGGCATTTTTTATAGACACCCAAAAATTAACTTGCAACGTGTCCTCTGCGCTTCAGCATGGAGAGCCAACCCCCCCCCACCAATAAATTCTGCATCATTCTGCACACACTGTGACTACTCTTCAAGTCGACTTTACTGCTCTGCGATGACACTTTAAGCTTGACATTTACTAGTTGCTGATCACGTGATTATGAAACTAACAACATGGATGTCTCAAAAAATACTGGTTACACGCACATGCAGGGAAAAGAGATCGAACTAGTGGGGCAAAGATTAAACAAGTGGAATTATGTTTGTACCTCAGTTCCGTTCAGTGCATTAATGAATACCTTCTTACTTGTGTCTCCATATTTCAGCCTCCAAATTCAACAATAACTAATATACTTTTGCCTTAAATCTTCCATGCTGGAATAACGCAAATTCATTTTTTATTCCACGGAAAATGACCAATCAATTTGCTAGCCACTATAACATAAATTATAAATGTGTTACGGGTCGTATAAATAAAACACCGCGTCCCGTTTTGATCGCGACCGACCCCCCAATAACTAACAAATCACTAACACAACCACATGGTTATCCTACACTGTTTTGGGGTGTCGGTGTAGTTTCATATGAAATTACCTGCACAGAGTTCCTGCTGTGAGGTGGGAATGCGACACACAAAAGCGGCTAAGGAGTACAGATCAAGACAGCCCAGGAACTCGGAACCAGGAACCTGGTTCCTGAACTTAGTTGGGAAAGCGCCTTACGACAGCAAGAACCAGGCTTACAGGCTGGCTTTGGCGTGAGGTTTGTTTTCCTCCGCAAGTGTTATGCCGACATATCAGTCTTACTCATTTCAATCTTTCGCACCTAAATGGAAACTGCGGCCAATAAGTATTATTGTTATATAAATTGTTGCTGCTGAGTTGCAGCCTGTGGTTGTTTCTCCTTGTTTCTGTTCCGTGTTAAAAGATATCTGTACGTCTGTCGTCAGCATATGCTTAAAGTTTCGCGAATGCAGACTGTCAATTGACGCAAAGCATTCCCTTGTCCTGTGGTTTTATTAAAGACATCATCACCGATTAATTGACGTCGGCTCGACTTTCATGACATAACTGTCCAGTATAAAGTCACGCAACCCCTACTTCTTTATAAGCTTAAAACTCTAAACCATCCAAAATGGTTTGGTTTAGTTAAAATTGGGCTGGGATGAGTTTACCGTGCTAAAGGCAGGACCTCCGCAAGCCCCTGACCACGCATGTGTGAGAGTGTGTGCGGGTTTTATTGACCATATCATGGGGACCTAAACCTGTTACTTTTTAGCTTGTGAGCACGTTTTTCAGCTCCCCACAATATAAATCTCTAATTTGATAAAATTCTGTGAATGTAATTAAAAAAACTAAAATAGACAAAAGTCTTGTATTTTGTTTGGTTAATTACGGTTAAGATTAGGGCTGGATAGGGGATGTCACTGTTAGGGTTAGGGTCATGCCCATAAAAATTAATGGAGGGTCCCCACAATGAATGGCATATATGAATTGCGCATGTGCGTGTCACTGACCATTGGGGCCACTCGTCGGCTGCCCCCCGCTCCTCTTCTCGCCACTGCTGGATTGGCTGGAAGCGCAGGAGTCGTAGTTGGACAGAGTGCTGGAGGGCGAGCCCACCTCAAAACAGGCAGGCTGGGCGGAGGAGGAGGATGGGGCGTTGGGGGAGGACAGGCCTGAGTCCGACTGCTTGCTCTCCAGGTCGGCGGACGGGTCCCTGGAGAGCACGCGGTGCTCCACGCTCTGTGTGGACACACGGGCGCGCACACAGCCTCAGCCAGGGGCCCCAAATTGGAGGAACACCTGGCATTTCCCATCTCACTGGCTTTTCCTAACACCTTCACATTGCATTGTGGGATTGAGGCTCATAACACTGTAGTACAGAAAGTCCCCGTGATACGAACCACTACCGTTCCGAGAGTGGGTTCGCAAGTCTAAAAGTTCAACAAAGTTAGCATAGGCGTCCAGCTGATGGCACTCCAGCCCCCAACCCTCAACTACTATCAAAGATATTTACACAAGTTAATATTTGTATTTTTGTTATTGGTTTCAGATGCATTTTAACAACCAATAACTGATTTTCTTTTTTCCTTTGTTTTCAGCCAGTTGATCTTGCTCACATCTAGCGAGCGAGCCTACGTCACTGTATCAAGAATACGTCTGCACACTTACTGTACCCCTCTTTCATCCCCCAACCCTCAACTGATTGAAAACAAGTATCATAGATAGCGCCTACATTTTTAATTTGGCAATTATTTAAACAATTTTTACTTTACTCGCCATGCACATTAGTATCTAGAGGATTGCAGAGGATCTTCTCATGTGGAGGATTTTCTGCAGTTCACAGCTATGACCGAAGCTCTTACCAAAGATCTGACTCAGAAAGTCCAATGGGGTTTCACAACCTCCCCCACCCCACCACGGCAGCAATGCTGACCAGGAGTAGGGTGGTACTTTATGGAGACCTTCTGATTTTGACATGATTCTTAGTGAAGAGGCTTCTTCTACCACTTAATGTCCAGTTCAGGTGTCACTCGAGTCAACCAGACGCCCACTCATCGAGGACCTTCCTTCTGCCTGCTGCTGTCACAAATAATCCATAAATCTGCGTTTACATGTAGTATGTCACATGTAGTATGTTATTATATCACACATCATTCAGCACAGTACCATGCAAGATACTGTACACATGGGCTGGGCTTGGGTTCGAGGTGGCGACCCTCCAAAGCACAATCCTGAGAGCCCACTTCCATGTGATGATCAGGGTAGAGCCACCCCCCGCCCCTCCCAGATCACTGCTGCTCTTTAGAAACTCGCCTCAATTCTATCTGGATGGTTAGCCAAAGCCACCTTTATCGGCTTGACTGCCCTTCAGCTAGAGATGGGGGGTGGGGGGTGGGGGGGTGGAATGGATGTATTTCAGAGGTTCAGTCAAGTTTAGGAAGTCGTTTTGGAGGATTACAAAAGCAAGTCTTTAAAGCTAAGGAAATGTTTAAATAGCACAATCAAAAAATCCATCATGTTGATTAGTAAGCCATTAGCCATTTAGCACTTAACAGCTCACATTTAGTGCAGGAAAACATATTCTTTTATTTTAGTGGGTTAAATATCCCTTAAAAGCTTAAGCTGGTTTAAATCCCAGGAGATTCCTACTGGGGGTCTTTAAACAGCATGTTTAACATTAATTATTTATAGGAAAATGACTTAGATGCATAAATGAGTCAAAGTTTTGATTAATAGCTCAGTGCAAAGCAAAATAAACACACAGTGACTTATTTGGAGGGGGTCAGTTTTCAGTCATTTATCCTGGATCTATCTGATGGAGAGCAGCATCCTCATGCAACTGCACAGGTTGTAAATTAATTGTTCCTAATCAAAACGACACTTTTCTATGTAAAGGCCGTCTTTCAGCAAGGAAGTAAAACAACAAAAATGTAGCCATAATCTTCCGGCATCCAATAGGTGTCTCTTCATGTTCTCTCTTCATGACACCATTTACCCCTCAAAGTCCAATCAATCTAATTAAATCTAAGCAGCCTTCATCGACACGCTGTGAATGTCATTTCCAGTGCATTACTCTGAATGCACTGTCGCTCTACTGAGTATTCCTTGAAAATGATTCATAAAGTCTTCAAAAGCCCTGACTTGGAAATGCCAGCCACAAAGAACAGCAGAGAATCACCCTAGTATGACCGCCATACAACCACAAATTACTTCTTACTATCACCACAGTACATCCACAAAGTATTTATTGGTATTACTATATTACAACCAAAAATTGTTGCTATTACAACTGTAGAACCACAAAGTACTGTTGAGTATTACACAGTAAAACTGCAAAGTATTTCCAAGGGTTACTATAATCAAACACAAAGAACAACTGAACACCACCTTACAAAAAACACAAAGTAGTGCTTAGTATCATCATAATATACCCACAAAGTATTTCTCAATATTATTACTATACAACCACATAATATGGTATGTATTACCACTGTCCTACTACAAACTATTGCTTAGGATTACTACAACGCAACCACAAAGTATTTTTGTGTGTTACTAGCAGACAACCACAAAGTACAGCTGAGTATAATCACAGTACTCATACAAAGTATGAGTATGGCCAACTCAATGCATACAACCGCAGAATCAGCACAAATCTGGGTAAAGTATTACACAAGCAACCAAAAAACCATGGCCCTGATTCTGCTGAAGGCAAAGACCAGGATAAGAGGGCAGACAGGGACAGGCAGCAGGGGGGCAGACAGCAGCAGCAGTGGATGCAGTAACCTCCCTTACCATGTTCTCCACAGTGCGCAGGTATCTGGCACAGTCACTGTGCCCGTTGTACTCGGCCAGGTCCGCCGCTGAGAAGCCGTCGCGGTCTCGCGTTCCCAGATGCACTCCGTTCACCACCAGAACCTGACAGCACTAGCAATGACAAATAAAGCAGAACTGAAGACCATCTTTGAAAAAGCTGCATGGTTTTTCAGTGAGTAACTAGAGGTCTATCTTCCTGGATTTCATCACCTTATTGTAAGAAGAAAATATTAAGTGAGTATTAATATACTTTCTGCACAGTTTTAATTAAAACTGAAAAAGGAGCAATACAGTCAAGACTTGCAGATGTACTGTTTGCTTTACTTGTATGTTACAGTGGACAGATGCTTCTGCTGAATAAAAAATAACATAAATGTAATGGCAGAAACTGGCAGCCGTGAATGAGAGTGAATGACCAAAGACACAGTCACATAAACTGGGTCCTGGGGACCTAACAACCAGGTATCACACACGTTATTTACACTAAATCACACAGTATTCAGGAAAAAAAAATAATTAAAAAACAAAGTGGTGAAACCCGACAAAATGGTCCAATAAACACATTTGTTATGAATGAATGAATGAATGAATGAATGTATGAATGAATGAATGAATGAATGAAAGAAAATTATTAGCTTATTGCACATTTTCACACGGGAACTGCCAGATCCTTGGAACTGAAAGCTGAACTGCATTTAGACCTTGAGACATGGTGCTCCTTCCATCAAATGGCTGAACGATCACATGAACGACAAACAAAGCCAGTTCCAGAAAACGTTAAAATAAGTCACATTACCTGCTGCCACTAAACATCATGTGACTCTTCACGCAGCCACTAAGCTCAACGCGGTTAAGATCCAAAGCGGTCTGAGTAGGCCGCGGTCCAGCCTGCCACTGGGCATGACAACTGGGACCTGCTGCTACTTATCACATGACTTAAATTAACTGACATATCGTTAAGAACACCATTGTGTTAAACATAATTCATGAAAGTAGAGGAATCTCTATAATGGTGAAAATATGGGAATCGGTCTGTTTTCTGAAGAATAAATATTCATTCCATTTATTTGATCATTTATGACGTTTAAAAAGAGGATTATATTTCACAGCAATAAGGTTAATTTAGATTAATCGAGCCATCAGCTACTCAGACCTCTACCTCCGAAATCTATAATGGACATTATAACGCTAAGGCCTCAGAATTAGTTTTAGATTAGACGTAATAATTAGGTAATTAAATATAATTCAAATTGATAAATCATTTAAGGGATGCCCAGTGGGGAAGCCCCAAAGAGGAGATTCTTCCAGGGTCGCAGAGCCCACCTCCAGCTCGCCGTTCTCCGCCGCGTCGTGCAGAGGGGTCCCGCCCCAGCCGTCGCTGACGATCTCGCCACCGTGCAGGAGAAGCCAGCTGAGCACCTTGGCGTGGCCGCGGCTGGCCGCGAAGTGCATGGGCGTGGCGCCGTCGTTGTCACGCTCCGATAGGCTGGTCGGGGTGAAGCTCACCTGTGTCCCAGAAGGAAGGTCTAATGTCACGTTCGCTGCGGCCGGGCTGCTCTGGACAGCGTACTGGGAGGACTGGCGGATAACTGGGATACCCTAACCCAGTATCCATCTACTCCTCGCATCCTTAACTTAGACGTGTGTTGCGTTTAGTCAAAGTGACCGTCTCATTCAGTATTATATGTAACTATAATACTTTTCTTTTATATATTAATAGAATGCAGCACGCATGTGTGTATGTGTGGATTATGCTTATATTACACTGAGGGGACCCCAAAATGTGATAAAAACCTGTTATTTCAGGTCCCCAAAAAGATCTGTGAATGCAATCAAAAAACTGTCATATTTTGTTTGGTTACTAAAGGCCACGGTTAGGGCTGGATGGAGGTTAAGCTCGTCATGTTGGAATTAAGATTTTTTCCATAGAAATGAAGGATGGTCCCCACAAAGATATGGATACAAATGTGTGTGTGTAAAGCCACATTTCATATAGCATTTCAATTTAAGTCCAATGCTCAGATACAGGATGTGGACTTTTCTGGAATTCACACCAACATGCTTTGTGTCACATACATTCACACACCTCCCCCCTCCTGGCCTACATACCAGCCAGACGATGACGGTGATGTGGCCCATCTGGGCGGCCGCGTGGAGTGGCGACATGCCATCGTGGGACCTGATCCGTGACTCTGACCCGCAGTCCTTGACGAGGTACTGCACGACCTCCAGGTGACCTTCCTGGCAGGCCAGGTAGAGGGGAGTGGCCCCATTCTTCGTCTGGCTGTTGACCACGCTGATGAATCACAGAAACAAGTTTACACAAGTTCTTGATGTTTCATTCATATGTTCCATTCCACAAATCTGCTCACGCAAAACATATGACAAATTAAGGTTGAAACAGATGTATTTTGTACACATAATTTGCAATTTGATGGCGTTCTTTACATTTATTATTCGTTTAAATATATACTAAGAAAATAGCTGCATTTTTCCAGTACTTAAAATAGCCGACGATCTAAGCTGTTTATATAAACCAATCAGATATGAGTCACAGCGGTCAGAGGAGTAACTCCCAAATAAAAGGATCTGTTTCAGAAAATCGATCTAGAAACTTCACTAACAGGTTTCCTAAGCATCTCTCACTGCCATTAGGTACGTAAAGCTCGTCATAAAGCTGTTCTTCAGTAGCCTGAGCAGATTTCACGACACGCTGCCCTGGATCCCACTCCCACCCTTACAGCAGAGAGTCAGGGGGCAGACCCACCCCCTCCTTAATCCCGTCTACTACTAACGCGATAATGAGTCTCCATTCTTGTGTCAGATGGCCTTGATCAGTCTGGAAGCTTCTTCCCATATATGCCTGCATGTGTTCATTTCAGAAAGGACTTTTATGAAAGAATGAGAGATGAGTCCATCTTTTGTCCTGACGGGGGGGGGGGGGGGGGGGGGCGATCACACAAAAAACAAGCGGGAATTAAAAATTCATGAGCTGGGTTTCCATCAACAGGATGCCTTAATCATGTATGAGTGTAACGGACAAGAGCTGAACAAGGTGAGTGGGATACAAAACACACACACACACACACACCTGCTGACACCAACATATACCATACGGGGCAACTGCTGTGCATAACACAGGTATTATTTTGAGGGCTCTGCATGAGTCCACATGCCTGAGGCCTCACACACACACATACACACATACACACACACACATACACACACACACATGCACACACACACACACACACACACACACACACACAGAGAAAGACACACACTTGTGTAAACGTGAGCCAGTACACAACAGACAGACATACTTCCTGCTGCCAACAGGCTCTGCTTACACGTTTGTAGTATCTACAGACTTCTGGATTTCTCTCAAACATCTTGAAGATGCAATTACACAAAACACAAACACACACATCCACAGGTGTCCATTCCTATCTATGCTCTGTCGGGGTTTTTCTTCATCAATTGTTTGCATGAGAAATACGGAGTTATTAATGGCCTTTTATTACCCTAATCATTGACTCATTTAGCATGTCGGCCAGAGCGAGCACTTGTTGAACAAAGGCTGATTAAGATCTCAATGGCCTTTCCGGTTTAAATAATTAAAACGTTAAATCAAAGGGTTTAGCTCCAGGGCAACATAAGCAAAGTGGGTCAGAGTGGAGGAATGTTGATATTAAAAAAAAAAGAGGTTAACAGACCAACACAGGACAGGCACCAGAAGCCTGAACCGCAGAGTCCAGCTTCGAGCAATCTGGAAACTTCTACTCCGATCGAAGTACAGGCTGTGTGAGGAAGAGGCACATGCGTGGCCGGGTGCAGCCATGCCGTTACATATCATGCCGGTAAGTACTTTAAAAGTCCTGATCCGGTTCAGGGTCATCTGAAAATGGTCCAGTGAGGACCGGAAGGTTCCAGAAAGCTGACGTGTAGTTAGGGGTATTATCACTATGGGATGGTGCAGACCAGTGAAAGGAGAACTTAGAAGCACACCAGGTGCCCGCTGCTGGTGGTCACTCACACTCCCAGTGTTCCCAGCTATGGGTGCCCAGTATAACTCTGCCCCAGGTAGTGATTAAGCCCTGGGGACCTTTTCGGACAGTAAGCTGGTTGTGTAACATGTCTCCTTGTTTCTGAGCATCTTTAGCTAACACTGGCAGATTTTGTTAGCTCTTAGTTCTTATACCCTTTGTCACATTAGCACTTTTGGTCAATAAAGGCTTATCTGTCTATTGGACGACTGGCTTCAGAAAGAAGTGGCATTGCGCTAAGCACAGCAAGCCCTCCCCAATGCAATGCTGAGTGTTATTGTATTATTGTGTGTGTCATTATGTGAGCTACTTTGTGTATGAAGGTGCCTAAATTTCCTCCATGATTAATAAAGTATTATCTATCTACCTACCTACCTACCTACCTACTCCAGGAAATGGTTCACCCTTCTGTCTCCTCTACATCAGTTTTATGAGGAGGCCTCCTGGGATGTTTCTCCATCCATGCTGAAGGAGGCTCCACATACATGCTGAGCACTCACTGGCCACTTTCCCTTCATTCTCCACAGTAACTCTTCCCAAAGCATCTCTATTGTGTCTAGGTCAGGTGGCTTGCTCATGTGACACTATCACTCTCCCTTGTAGGTGGCTTTGTGTGTCCAAACTTTTGACTGGCACTGCACGTGTGCTTGTCTGCGCATACAGGCCTACAGGAGCACTGAAGGAAACATAACACTGATGGGGGAAATAAAGCAAAGAAAAACTCTCAGCCTCCTGTAACAGTGAACGCTGGAGCACATCCCCCCAAAGATATATTTCAGTGCTGTTGCTCCTGGGCTCTTCCACCATTATCTTCGCCGACCCAGCATCTAACCTGAACGATGCTGACACCAGTCCAGCACCGTGTCCTTGTTCCATGGGATCTGTTTTCAGTCATTACTTTATGGCCAGTCAACCATTGTGCGTTGCCATAGAAACAGCCACAAACAATGCCAGGAAATGAATGGCCTTTCGCTATCAGGTGGCGCGTGACCCCACCTCCCACCATCCTCCTCCTCTCCACTGCCCCCCCCCCCACCCCCCCGGACTGGCAAGGATCGACACAACCGCTCGTTCTTGGGTGAGGGGAGGGGGGAGGCGGTCTGTCAGCGGTATACCTGTGTATGCAACCCATTTACCATAAACCACGTTACTCTCATGATGCGCTGTGACCTTAAAGTAAATGTCAGATACTATGTCAGCCTTTTTCCAACCTTTAGAAAACTGTTTCTTTTACCATAATAAATAATTCAGCCCAAATCAACAAGAATCAAGTACTATTTAACACCTGAAGCTGTAAGGTTAGGCGCAGGTTCGGTGTTTTACCGCTTAACACTGACACACCAAAGTAGATAGATCATGAGCCGCAAAAGGTCCTCTGAATTTGCAACGTGCCCAGAAGTGTTTCATTAAGACAGAGGGCATCCGTCATGTGGCCGTGATTCGCAGCGACGTTCTCAAGTGAATCACCAGATGACACCATCTGCTCACATCAGCTGACCTTTACTGTGACTCCCGGAAATGGAGCGTGACAACTGACTGGCAATATGCATAGCTATGTAAAAAGAAAAACTCTATTCCACATTTGCAAATACATGTGTTTTATAAGTTATAATAAATTTTCTGAGTTAAATATAATCATCTTCTGCCTTACAAAGATGACACAGTGTAGGGTGGGTCTTCATTTCCAAAAGATTTTGTTAGAAATAAAAATAGAAAAGAATATAAAAGTTATTAACATATGTTAAAGTTGTTAAGGAATGTTACAATGATAAGGTATACTTACATAATGCTTGTGGATATTCTATGAATGCCTTATGAATGCATTATGAAGGTGCAGTTAATGTGAAGTGTTAACTATTAATTTACCACATACTAAACACCTGGTGTTATATATCCAGTTGAACCCATTTTCTGAAACTCCAGCTTATGGGTTTATCAGGTGAAACAGTCACATTTATAGATGTTTCAAAGCCACTACATTCTTACACACGTCACCTGTCATGCACCATTGCACTATGATATTTACCTGGTTCTGTGTGCAGCATTGCATTCTGGGAGATCTCCCTGGTGCTGTGCAAAATTCTGCATGCTGGGAAATTTACCTGGGGCTGTGTTGCAGAAGAAGCCGCAGCGAGGGCAGGTCTCCCTTGGCAGCTGCGTAGTGGGCGGGCAGTGCCCCCGTGTCTGTGGCCATCTTGGGGTCCGCCCTTCCCCCCCTCAGCAGCCACTGGATGATCTCATGATGGCTGAAGCGCGATGCCAAATGCAGGACTGTAGCCCCAGAACTGTCCCTGTCCTGCTCGTCGAAGGCAGTGAGAGAGGGACAGGAGACAGTGGTACAGAGGAACTACAGAAAGCAATGCTTACTGGGGAGGGACATGATGGAACTAGAGTCATGTGAAACGTGTATGTTTACATAAAGAATACAGATGTGTGACTTGGAGGAAGACTGAAGTAATTATTGAGCACAGAGTTTAAAAATAATAGCACCTGAGCCTCGGTGAGTAAATACTCAGGTTGCACTTTTACTCAGATCCATTCGCGTGTGTACAAGGCCGAGAGAGAGTGACTAGATAGGCATGCGCATGACATCTGAAGCAAGGGGACCTGCATCGTAAACCTAGCGTCCAGCTTCATAAACTGGTCAAACATGAATCCATGTCAATCAACTTAAACCAAGCAAGAAGTTAAGTAATACTCCACAAAAATCCCTCTCCTTTTCCTGATAGGAATCCGGGACAACAGCAAATGATCTTAGAGAAGGTGAAAATGATCTCTGATAATGTGAACGGCCCACAGGAAGGACAGCTGAGGACGGCAGAGCGTGCCACCGAACCTTAAACTGGAATTCGAAAATTTGGTTTTAATGTCATTACAAGACACAAAAACGCCAGTATCAACCCCAACCGAAAGCTGTGGCAACAGACCCAAACCTTCCCGACACAATGGATATAACTTCCCTCTTCTCACAGTGACATTTCCTGGCGTGTTTTTGGAACCGGTCACGTTCTGTCGGTTGCATTCTGCCCCCGCTATGGCTACGATCTGGCAGCATAACTCGGCGAAGGGGCTCGTGTGTCACAACGGCTGCCCATTTTCACCGAGCTGCGCTGCCAGCGGGACGATGGTGTGAAACACAGTGTCCAAGCTGCGAAGTGAAGCTCCTGTGCTCTCTGCTGATCCTAATCCCCCATCAGGCTAAATATAGGGCTCCTCCTTAATCCCCAGCGTAGCGTTAGCCTGGCTGAAACTCGCTAATCTGCTAAAAGGCTGAAGCGCCACTGCAGGGGCATCCGGCGAAATCCGCTCTCGCCGAACCCGTCCAGCCACAGCACTGCGCAGCTCCGCCACCTCTGAATCCCCAGTCAGCACGCAGTCAAAAACGCGACAGGCAGTCGGCTACCTTAACTTCAGGAGACCAGCAGGTCTGTTTCACGTAGATAACACAAGATGTTTTCCATATTTTTTCAATTAAAATTAGGCGACAGTAAAATATCGAAACACCACGTCGTAATGTAATACTCATAAAGTAATGCTATAATCGCAAATAATCACCCGGCTGACAAATATTTTTCAATTGGTCTGAAAATAAATAATTCCCCCGATAAGCTGCTGATTGCAGACATCAACTAATTATCCCAATTAAGAAGAAAACATGTGATGTAATCAAATTGCTGGTGTGATTTTTTTGTAGTGCTGGATGCAAGCTTCGCATGATTTTTATTCAAAAATATATCAGCATTTATTGCTTTTCGTGAGTAATATAGCAGCCTAATTTAAGTCACACAAGGTTTATAGTTCATTATTCCCTAATTTCATTCTCTATACCATTATTCCCCCCCCATGTAAAAAACTTTGGACCCTACCCTGGAAGGCTGGTTAATATTAATAAAGTTTCTCATAAAGTATGAATTTTTCTAATATCGAAGTGCTTTATTTGTTACATTAACATTACATTAACATTAACATAAATGTTATGTTAAATTACAAAGCAGAAATCCTTTGTCAGAAAGTGTATCGATAATTTTATTTGCACTGCCTAAATGAAGATTTACAATGTCCACATAGGCCTATATACATTATACTTACAAATCACATAAATAATTTAAATATATAGGTTATATGACAGGAGTAAGTTGTTTCAATGATATTAAGCGTTCACAGACTTGTCTAAAATTTGTGGATCCACAATAACTGCGCATTCTTACTAAGAATAACTAGCCTACTCATGTACATCAGGTAATCTGTTCCTGCATTAATTTAATGTTTTTATTATTCAAATTTTATTATGTATTTTTAGAAAACAATACTCCAGCCATTCATCTCCCCAGCTCCCGGTTACTGTCGCGTATAATAACAACAACAACAATAATAATAATAATAACAATAATAAACAGGGTGGTAATCAGACCGGTAATATTATGAACGTGTGTATAATAATTGACACTCTTCCAGTTTTGCTGTTATTTGTCAGCTTTTTGCGCCTACAGAAGTGAAACTCGGAGCCTTACCGAGGCCCGGCAGCCCCCACGGGTCACCAGCCACTGCAGGCAGGCCAGGTTGCCGGTGGCCGCCGCGTCGTGCGCAGGACTCGCCCCGTTCTTCGCCAGCGAGTTCCCGGGCAGCCCCGCATCCTCCACCAGGTAGCGCAGACAGGTGAGCTTGCCCGATCGGGCTGCATGGTGGACTGGAGTGGCCCCCAGCGGGTCTCTCACGCCGGCGTGCAGCGCCTTCTCCGCCTGCAGTATTTTGAGGGTCTGAAGGTCCCCTTGGCGTGCAGCCAGCAGCGTTCTCTCCACCACCATGATGCTGCCCCAGGATTAACTGGCCCGGCGCATCCAAACGCGTCCCAGTCGGACCTCCGGCTAACTCCTCACGCGCTGTCAGCCATTGCATCCGTCGCAGTTTCGGTAGCACATTTAACAGTTTATCACATGAAATTATACCGACGTGACTTCGTTTCACAGCGGGGACAGCAGGCGATAGGGAAAATAAATATATTAAAAGAACAGAAATGTCACAGTGCATTCAACCCCACCGTCTCGTATTTATCCCGCATAACTTCGCGTGCACTTTTCTCGTAACCAAGTTCTTGACTTCGGGACTGTCTTACCGTTTTAAACCTGGATGAGAAAAAAGATAGATGAAAAATAACTTGTACAGTAAATTGAAGGTGTTTCAATTGATTGTTCGCGCAACGCGACTGCCTACCCGGAGTGAGCTGGATGGCCGGCTAAGACGAGTAAACGCGCTAGTTAAATAATACATACAGCGGACGGTCCGTGGAAGCCGCGGCGTTAAAGGGGCCGCAGAGCTTATCGCTGCAATTCTTTTCCAGCCCCCACTTTCCCCCGAAGAGGCAGGACGCTGGAGGCCAACTCCCATACGTTCAAATCAAGACACTTTTCAAAACATGTGCTTTTGCAGTCATTTACATATTACAGCGTTGCTAATGACATAATTATTTTATAGCGTTAACTCGTAATTTTCTGCCAAACATCTCAGTCTTCGTAGTTATAATGTTCTCATCAAACTGACGCATCCGTAAAACACACAAAGTACGAAGTATTGCAGCTGAGTGCCAAGTCCTGCAGGAAAAACTAAATTGTGCTTTAATAATAATCTCATTATGGTTGTGAATGGGAACACTGTAAAACGAGGGACCTACGAGTAGGCCTACGAGGGACAATTTTTAAAACTGCGTTTCTCAAACTGCACTGATTACGGTTCTGCTGAAATTGATTTAATTTCTTCCAAATGAGAATTTAATTAAATTGCAGACATTTACTTTACAACTGAATTTAATATGCTTTTAATCTGAATTCTCCTTTCAGCCCTGTGCCATGTCAGGATTAGTTCCTGTCTTGTCCTGTTCGGTCCATCATTTTCCCGTTTGACCAGTAGATGTCGCTGGATATCCTGTTCTCCCGATGTTCCCTTAAGTTGGCATTGTTCTGTTTTTTAGTGTGTTACTCTGCTCCACAGGCTACTGTGTGGCTTAATGGAGTAAGCAGATGGCTGCAACCTGAGCATCCCTACTGTTGTGACTTTGCGGCAGGCCAGAAGCGTAATTAGTAATGGCCCCCACCTTTCCCTCATAATGTCCTCATTATTTGTGTATATAAGTACCTGCCCCTGTCCTGTTCCTCAGTCGGTCATTGCATTTGATTCCTGCATGTGTTACCTACTAGTGGTTCAGTTTGATTGTTGTACAAATTTGCCTGTGTCCCATTGACTTTTCTCCTGTGCAGTTTCAGCTTCTATCAAAATTTAAACATCATGCCTCATTTTCACCGCTCATGGACCCTATTGTTTATGGTTTTCTGCATCTTCAGTTTACAGTAAAGTCCCTTGTTGTCTGTAAGCTGCACCTTGATCATGTCCCCACTATAACATGCCATAATCATTTGGTGATCCTTGATTAAATGATCTTAATTTGGTTATTTTGGGCCGTTTAAACAGTTTAAAGAAAAATTCCATTTTCAACGATTTCCTATTGTTTCTATTATTTAGAACAATAAGTACTTTTTTCTGATTTAATCTGTCATTAGCACAGGGGTCAAAATCTACACTGGCAACATGAAAACATCGTCTTAGCAAAGCCTTATGAATCAATGTGTGAAATATCAAGTAAATATCAGTGAATAATCTTGATGACATTTTCTGTAAGGGCAGTGCTTGTGTACGATCAGTGGCGAATGCTGGCAATTGTGCAGAGGAACATCTTTTGAGGGGGTGCCCCCAGCTGATAATTTATGCTATACCCTCCCTTAACAATTTTTACTATCGTCAGCACCTACCACCCCCCCAACAGTTCTTTTATCGCCCCTCTTGACCGTGATCAGTGCAGCTACGTTGGCATGGATGCATCAGACACGCTGCCACTGTGCACAACCAAGTTCAGAAACTCGACCTTGGGTCCGGTAGGCACAGAGTGATCATGCAGACCCACCAACGGGGGAAGCCGAAGCCTGCAGAGAGATTCTGGAGTCACCGTCTGCTTCTCTCCTCTTTACTGGATTGAAAGTTGCCTCAGGCCCCAGAGCAGAAACAGGAAGCCAAGCTGGCTCGCAGCTTGCAGGGCACGATGATGGCAAAGGCTGGAAAACAAATGCTGCGAAGGCGGTGGTGTAGGTAAAAAAAAAAAAAAAAATAGGCAAAGAACAGCCAATATATCAGTCTCGGTTCCTTCAAAAAATGAGCAACCTTACTAGTTACAGCAAAGGAGCCCCCACCGTCTGCCCACCTGGCAGCATTTATCACTCACAGTGCAGCGATTCCCGTCAGGGTCATATGGCGTCAATATTCATTTTCAAGATGTTGTGTAAATTCCTCTAAACATGTCGAGAAGTCAAAGTAAAAACGGAGTAGCATTTTCCTCATGACATTGCGACAAATGTCACTTTATTTTATAACCTGGGACATGGCAGTAAATGAATAACCGCTTCAGCAGAAAGCAAAGGGAGATTGCTGCGTTCACATCCTTCACATCGCCTGTGATGCAACACTGGATGTACTGGGTGGTGGTTGAGGTGGGACCTGAACCGGTCACTTATCCAGATTTTCCAAAGCTGTACCAGATGGGCTCCTGTCAAAGCAGCTGGCAGCAGACGAGGCGCTCACTGTTTATCTCCGGCAGACAGAGTGTGTGCATGAGGCATTCACAAACACACAAATAAATATACACACATTTACACACACATACACACACAGAGAGAGCTCTACTCACATCTTTGTGGGGACGTCTATTCATTTCTATGGGCAAAACCCTATTCCCAACAATGACGACCTTAACCCCCACCCAGCCCTAACCTTAAATATAAGTAACCAAACAAAATATGAGACTTTTGGCATTTTTGATTTTTCAATCGCAGTCGCAAATTTTTTGAAAATCGAGTTTCCCCTTGTGGGGACCAATGCCCCCTCCAACATCCAAATAGCAAGTTTTATGAAATTGTGGGTACTTTTATATTACTGTACAATCTGACCCACACACAAATACACACACATACACACACAGATTTCTTTCTGGAGAATAAACGTCTTCTAATTTTGCATCTGAATGTAATGACAGACAATTAAATATCTATTTTGTCTTTAATATTCAGCTTAATTTCAAGCCTTTACAGTGTTAACGTATCCAAACATCGTTCAAATACCTCACACACCATGCACTCACACACCATGCACTCACACACCATTCACTCACACGCTATACACTCACACGCCATACACTCACACACCATTCACTCACACGCCATACACTCACACACCATTCACTCAAACACCATGCACTCACACACCATACACTCACACACCATTCACTCAAACACCATACACTCACACACCATCACTCACACACCATACACTCACACACCATCACGCACACAGCATACTCTCACACACTATTCAATCACCCACCATGCACTCACACCTGTGGACAATTTGGTTCCTCTAATTAACCCCAGTGTGTTTTTGGACTGTGGGGGGAAACTGGAGAACCCAGAGTAAATCCCATGATGACTCGCGGCGAACATGCAAACTCCACACGCATGCACCCATGGTGGAGACTCAAACCAGTACTTACTAGTGCACCCCCAAGCCACATTTATCCATCCATCCATTAATCCATTTTCCAAACTGCTTATCCTACTGGGTTGCGGGGGGTCCGGAGCCAATCGCGGAAGCAATGGGCACAAGGCAGGGAACAACCCAGGATGGAAGGCCAGCCCATCACAGGGCACACTCACACACCAGTCACTCACACATACACACATACGGGCAATTTAGCAACTCCAATTAGCCTCAGCATGTTTTTGGACTGTGGGGGGAAACCGGAGAACCCGGACGACGACATGGGGAGAACATGCAAACTCCACACACATGTAACTCAGGCAGAGACTCGAACCCGGGTCCCAGAGGTGTGAGGCAACAGTGCTAACCACTGCACCACCATGCCACCCCCCACATTTATCCATATGTACAAAATATGAAATAGTCAATAGATTTGTGCAAATATGTATGAGAGTCTATAGTCTATACCATGCAGTATTGAGTACAAGGCAGGGGTAGACCCTGAATGGGATGCCAGTCCACTGCATGTCTAATACACACATTACATGCAATGCAGAATCAAAAATGCACCAAACCACATGTTTTTAGACTGCAGTAGGAAACCAGCAAAACAGAGAGAACTCCACAGACAACATGGGAGAACACACAAACCCCACGCATAACATGGGGAGAACATGCAAACACGACGCACATCATGGGGAGAACACACAAACCCCACGGATAACATGGGGAGAACATGCAAACACGACACACATCATGGGGAGAACACACAAACCCCACGCATATAGAACAGAGACAGGCTTCGAGTCCCCAGACCTGGAGGTGTCAGACAGCAGCACTACCCATAGCGTCACCCTCATAAAATAAGTAGGTCATTTTTTTTAACAACTGCATTTGAAGCTGTCTGCTGTAATTACAGAAATGCCATAGCTGTGTTTTCCGGTACATAGTGATACTATTTGTTTTCATCAAGCACACTTGAAGGTCCCCTGCTGTCTTTGTACTGAAGAATCATATGCCCAGTGAGGGTAATACATGCGGTCAGATAAATTGCAAAAGCCTTCCCACACACAAGCACAAAATACTTATTTAGCCTGTGAATTTTCTCCTAATTCAATTTCTGTGTCACTTTATCAAAACTTGAAATTAACCATAAATTAACAGTTTGTTTAAGGCCATCTTCCGTCTATGTCACAAGCTTCCAACTGAACCCTGGAGTGTAGATTACGGTGTGTTTCTACACTCTCCTCTGTGATGTGGTGTACTGCAGTACCTGGTCTTAACAGTAGAGGGTGCAGAGTGGAAGGAAGAAGTCAGAATGGCGAGATATGCCTGGCCTAAATTTGGTTGCAGTGTGAGACTAAAAGTACTTCGGGGCTCCCGAGTGAATGTAAATCAAATATGATGATATCTGTCTAGAAGATTTCGTATTTACTGATTCTGCCTCTATGGGTCAAGGTCAAGGTTTACATTGCTAAGACACATGTAAGAAAACATTGTTGATGGAATGTATCTTATTCAAAGACACATTTTGTGATGCAACATCACCAAATGCCGATTTAAAGTAATTTATAATAAGCTGTAATCTATAGTTGTAGTACTCATCATGTCCAGCAGGTGGCTCATCTTCAATATATTTTTGACATAACATCATCATATATTACCTTACTTACAACAGTCATTACAGCTCCATGGCAGCAGTCTCCATCAAAGGCCGAAGGCTCGTTCATTTTTATGTATGTTCCTTCATTTGTAAACGTGAGCTTAATGCACATTAATGCATCTCAAATTTCACCCCAGCTCACACACCACACATACACTATAATATTTCCAGATAACCTTCACTGAATGGAGACGATTCCATTTTACCTACCTGCAGAGAGGCAGATCAGCTAGAGATGGATGCCTAGCATTTGCCTTGATTTTGAGGGCTCAGGTTGGGGCTTCTGTGAGGCTCATCCAAGCCTCTTTCTACCTCCTGGAATTGCTGCACTGTCTGCCTGACAGGGTGGGGCCCAGTCTTCCAAGCATGAGTTTGTCATAGATGAAGGATCATTGTTTCGACACATTGTGGAATCTGAGTGACCCGTATCCCTGTGTTTACAGCAGCATTCTCCCAGGAAAGGATCTACACCAGCGCTGCAGAGACATTCCACCAACAAGAGAGCGCAACCAGCTGGCAGCAGGAGGTTTACAACACTGCAATGCATGATGGAAGCAAGTGAGACCTGCAAGCAGGTTCCCAGTAAAGTATCATCCTGCAGCATCAATGCTCTATTTAAAGCCATTTGTGTGGAGTCAAACACAAAGGTATGAGGGGACTCAGAAGGGCAGCCGCATCTTTACCACAGAGACCAGGGTTAAGTGCCTTTCTCAGGGGAATGACGGCAGTAAGGCGGTTTGTACATTGAGGCCAATCATCAGCTGTTTAACCACGTCGGGTTACCTAGCTCAGCTTTTAGCCAATATATTACAAGGCCGGATTCCTGAGTGCTGATTGGCCAGGTGAATTTGCAAGCACTAAAAAAAAAAAAAAAAAAATCAGTTTAGGCAGTGGTTCTGGGTCATTAAGCTGAGGAGTGCAGATTTGGCACCAGGCTGGAGGTGGCGTTGTGCAGAGAGAAAAGACAGCCTTATGTGTACTATCAGAGATTCAGGCTGCTCCGATGTCCTCTGGCCCTCTAAAGGTTCCCACGAGGCCTTGGGAGAGAGAGGATTATGGAAGCAGACATTATTAGCCTCTGTCACTCCAGGTTAGTGTCATGTATCTTGCAGGAGTCTCAGTCGGACAGCAAGACGCACCCCCCCAGGCTGCACCCTGGGTGCAAGCAGAGCTGCCCTACTGAACCGGGTCGAAATGGGGGCCAGGAGCACACTAATTGCCATGTCTCCCCCCACTGCACACCGTTCAGCAGGGTGCCTTAAAGACAACAACCACACTTTGCAAGAAATTGTAGCCCCCCAACCCCCCCCCCCCCCCCCAACACCACCTACACCAACCTGTATGAACTTCATATGCCCCAAGTTGGCTTCTCACCATTAGCTTCTCTTTCGGTTTCTCCTGCCCCAAGTTTCTGCTCCCAGATAATCCCTCAAACTCTGCCTCATACTAGCCTATCCCCCACCCTAGGTTACTAATTGCCAGTCAGACTCTATCATGTCACCCAGCAAGCTTGAAGACCCTGATGGTCTCTCTCTCCCTCTCTCTCTCCCTCTCTCTCTCTCTCTCTCTCTCTCTCTCTCTTCCTGTCCTCATGTATAGATATGCATTCACAAGCAGTCCTGATGCATTTCCGAGAGCTGCTGCTGAATGGGTGCTGCTTATCAAGCTAGCTGGCTGGTCTCCACAACCCATAAAATCACAGGGGCACACTTAAAGTATGCAGTTAATTCCAAGGATGTCAGTAGGGCACATTATAATAAACCTCCTTGGCTGAAACGGAGGTATAGGATATATAAGGGATCAGGTGAGTTGGGGTAGAGAGCCAAACTGTCTGAAAAGGTGTGGTGGGTGGGGAAAGTTTTGGATGGGAGGGGTTTATGTTGGGAATAAAGTCACACCCCAGGACCACAGGACTCATGGCATTTCTGTGGCTGTTATCAGGAACTTTGGAAACCAAAGTGGCCGTAGACTGCTCAGTAGACTGCACAGCCCACATATACGGTCGATGCCCTGTTTGAACACTGTTAGCGATACTTCTAGCACAGCATCGGCACACATCGCCCACAATGACAATAGCGGCGTGAACCAGCGGACCCAGGAAGTCTTAGAAAAATATGGAAACACTTGCTTTTCCAGATTGCACAGAACTTGGAGGAGCGAGCAGGAGGGCCAGTCGATAGAGGGTACACAGGGTACTGTGGCCTGCAGATAGGCAGGCCCTGCTGCATGAAGGAGCCGGAGGTAATGGGAACCGTGATATGGTCTCTTTGTCTTATTAAATACTCACCTTTATGTACGTGCCTGAAGAACGGAGCCAGCTGTGTGTCACACGTTTCAGAACATGCATACCTAATAGCAGATTACTTATTAGAGCTAATACTTATTATAACTGTTAGTATTGCGTCTGAGAGGAAATTTGTGAACATCAGGGGCTTTTGGACCACAGTACTGCTCACACGGAGCATGTGTGCATGCGAGGGCGAGGAGGTGGTGTCGCTGTAGGGCTGGAGACAGAAACATGTGTGGAAAGTTTGGAGTGTTGAACTGCCATGGTCATCTGGAACTCTGCACTTATGTGTGTGTTAGTGGGGGGGGGGGTCCTGCATGGTTGGCATGGCAACCAACCTGTCAGGATGGCTTGAGTGTAAAATGCAAATTGTTTTTCTCTAAACAATCTGCTGGAAGCTCTCTCACTCCATCATCGACTCCTTGTTGCTATTTATGACTTGAGACAAACATGCAAATGTTCCAACACGCTACTTTTCGGATTGATTTTCTGGAAGAAGAATGAGATGCATTTGTTTGCTTGCAGTTCCTGCATTCTTGCTCACCTGTTTCGCAGAATAAAAATATTTTAAACTATACTTGAGGCAGGTGCATGGCATCCCATAATGATTTTTCAGTCTGTATTATCTAGGCTCCTCAGGGAGAGGGGCTCACCACTGTCTGACATTTCCTCCATGAACATGGGGCCACAGAATCCATATTATCTGCCCATGGCGAGCAGACGTGCCTCCCACCTACGGTGGTAAGGAGCAATGTGGCGCGTTGACGTCGCCGTGACAACGCTGGAGCCTGGGGGGCGACAGCGCCTCAGATACAAGTGCAGGGCAACTGTCTGCAGGATGCTATCTGACACCTCCACACTCTCACACCGAGGTAAATTTCAGTTTGTGGGCCTGTCCTCCTGATTGGACGATGGGACCTCCCGTGGTGCCTAGGAGAGGGGGTGTGCAGTGGCAAGACAGGTAGATCAATTATACTGTGCCTGTTAACTAATTTTCACTGCTAAACTATAGCCACCTTACAGTAGCTGCTTCCTCTCTGGTAAATGGCTGACCTTTGTGCTCACCCACGTAAATAAATACGGCTTGCTTTGGAATTTTTGATACATGGTAATCGGGCTTTCATAAGGAGCAAAACAGCAGAGACAAATACTCATTACTAATCACAGCCTCTTATCCAAGCTGTTAGGAAATACGAGGCGAGTGCAGAAAAATTTGTGCTTGGCTTCACATCCTTCTCCGTCCACAGGTACAACTTCCCTGGAAACAAGATAATCAATGAACAGCTAATTAGCACTCAATAATTAACAGTTCTATATCCAGTCAACGGAAACTCTATGAGCTTTCAAGAAATGCCTCAAGAACCATCTTTTTCATGAATACCTTAGTAGTGTTCTTGGGAGAGAGGTCCAGGTGTCAGCCAACTCATCAAGGTCTCCCCCACGGAAGCCGAGATCCTCAGGTAAGACGCTTTTACCTGAACACCTCCAGGTAGGATTGTCTCGGGTAACAGCCATACAATGTATCTGTCAAGGCAAAACCTTAGATAATAATTGCTAACACCGGTAATGTGCTGATTTCCTATGTCACACCACAGTGGTGTGTACCTGTGACAGGATACGAAAGTGACAGGACATTGTTCTTTTGTCAGGAAGAAGAACATCTCTTAGGAAAATATCAGCAGTGTCTTTCACCAACAAATGAAGAAATGGTCAATGTGTCAGCCTTTCAGAACAGGGATGGAGAGACAGTCAACTTGTCAACCTTTCAGAAAAAAGGAAGAGGTATTACTGCCGGAAAGTAAATACTGAGGCCCTGGTGACGGCTGGTCATTTTTGAGCTTTTTAGAGACTAATAAAAAGACATTTCCTGTCTCTCTGCACAAAGACCTTCAATGGCTCATAACCCTTTGACAATTGTGGAGGATCATACATCACCGGCAGGTACCGGGGCACTGTACTGTTCAGCAGGTAAGTCTTACGGAAGCTGCAAGAGTGTGTCACCTCACATCTGGATTTCTGGACAGAAATATGTTAAGCAAACTGAAGAAAACATATAATGTCAACACATTAAGAAGGAAGAAAGGCAACCAATCACAATCTGAAAAGAAAGGTCACCTGCTCATGGTAGACCAATAGGTTGGTAAGGCAATGCAGCCATGTCAATGTCCTAATATGCAATATTAAACTTGCGATGAGTAGTTCACCGCTGAAAACACCTTTTTACACAATCCCATGGACCAAGAAGCTGCCCGTATTGATAGTATTGACTTCATGGTTAGACCCTACTCACAGTTGGGCAGATGACCTGTAGCTCTAGAGTAATTAGCAACAATGAGCAACTGGAAATGACTCTAAAACCCCTACAGTCATGGACCCAGGGCAGGAGCGCCTTAGGTGAGGTTTGTTACTGAGTCATGTAATCTCTAAGAGAGTAAACACAGAGGATAGAGTCTTCTGTAGGTTTCAGGTTAGTTCTGTTTACAGTTTAGCATTATGGTTTGTGAAGTGAGACGTGTGCCGCAGGGAAGGTTATAACATGACAGCTTTTAGGCTGACTGAATACCAGACACGCTGCCGCATTTTGAATAATCTGCAAGCCGTCGGACGGAACAAGCTGGAAAACCTCTAGTAGAGAGTTGCAGTAAGATGACAAATGCCTGGACTCGAAACAGAGCTGCATACTCAGACAGAAAAGGCCTGATCTTCCCAATGTTATGCAGGGTAAATTTACAAGCTCGGTGCTATGTGGTCCGCAAAGGACGGCCGGTCGTATATCATTGGCCCAAGGCTCCTGGCGGACCTTGATGGAGACAGCGTGGATCATCCATGCTGAACAGTGGTGTCATGATGGATGGTTAGGGCCGGCAGGGAAGACAAGAAGCTCGGTCTTGGAGAGATTTAACTGGAAGTTAGACTGGCTCAACAAACCAGTGGCCTGCTTTCATCTGCCACCCCTTAGCTGGTCTCTGATGTATCCTAGTATGCGTTTGCGTCTTTCACTTGAATAAATCTTATGTTAGGTTCTTGTAGTTTTTTGTAATGTATTGCGTAGCTCTTGCCCCAGTGCTAATTTGCACTTGTTACTGAAAGTTCAGTCAAACTTCATCTATGCATAGCTGGTACCTTGACAGCTGCATGCTTGTTATGTGTCTGCCTCAGTCACTTTGGACAAAAGTTTCTGCTAAATACATCAGTGTGAATATAAATGTAATACATATTCAGCTTTTTCATTTTTTGTACCCACTGCTCCTTTTGAGAATATTAGTTTATAAAGGGAATGTCGCTGAATATTATACTATTGGTGGACCTTCCCCTCCAACTCTGAGAGCCGTATCGTTCTATTGTTGGCTGGTGAAAGATTCTTTTCAGGAACGAAATAACTGGAAACCTCTATGAATATTTTCGTCACTCATTATAGAGAGGTCTTTATGGGATAACAGAGGAAATTCCTGCGCAAAGTGGACTGAAAGTCTAAAGGAACAGGACATGACTTCCTAACTCTACTTGTCCTTCATAAGCATAGATAACCTTCAAAGCTGCACTTCTGCTTTATAACTGAACTTAACCCTCATAGCTATGCTGATTCTTCATAATGTATCACCTTTTATTATTGTATTTACTCTTTACATCTGAATTCAATGTTCATTACTGTCGCCCGTCCTTCATAACACCCATCCATCCATCCATTTTCCAAACCGCTTATCCTATTGGGTCGCGGGGGGTCCGGAGCCTATCCCAGAAGCAATGGGCACGAGGCAGGGAACAACCCAGGATGGGGGGCCAGCCCATCGCAGGGCACACTCACACACCATTCACTCACGCATGCACACCTACGGGCAATTTAGCAACTCCAATTAGCCTCAGCATGTTTTTGGACTGTGGGGGGAAACCGGAGTACCCGGAGTAAACCCCACAACGACATGGGGAGAACATGCAAACTCCACACACATGTGACCCAGGCGGAGACTCGAACCTGGATCCCAGAAGTGTGAGGCAACAGTGCTAACCACTGCACCACCATGCTGCCCCCCTTCATAACATCTCCTCTGTAAATGTAACTGATCTTAAGGTTCATAACTGATGTAAACCTTCATAACTTTTATATATACTTACTTGGTGATTCAATAAATATGGTGACGTGGAAACATAATGAAATGTTTCTTCGTTTTGTGTTCACTAGGTAGAACGTTGCTGCTGTGCAGGACTGAGAACACGAGGGACGCAAGCACAAGCGGGGAAATGAGATGAAAGGAGCAGCATAGATGGTACCTGCCAAACCAATGAGCTCCTAACCAGTCTAGGCAGCTCATACGACTGAGAGCTTCACCCAGAACTTACCAGGAGTTTGTCAGAGTTGTTTTTTTTCCAGAGATTCTTCACTTCTTTGGGGTTTCTGAGCTGCTCCAGGGCTTCTTACTTTCCTGGAAGGTACAGCAGTCTGTCTCGTGGCTCCATTTGTTTGTTTCATCCTGTGTTTCCTGCACATGTCCCTCAGCTTCCTCTCACGCTCGCCCACGCATGTGCAGCTGAGAGAGAGAGGGTGGAGTTATGTTCACGCCTTTGTGTTCCTGGATGTCGGGCTAATTTAATATCCTGGGAAACAGCAGCCCTCACCCAGACAAAAGCATACCCACAGATGGTGCTGACCATGTAACAGCTGGGGATAAGGCCAGTAGAAAGGGAAGGTTCATGCTCCCACTGCAGGGGTGTAGGTACAGGGACAGCAGTCTTCAAAGATGGTGTGCTGAACATTCATTATAATCATCTTCCTCCCAGTATACCCAGCCTCCACCAAGTGGGGCACCCAGTCCATCATTATCAGTCAAGATCCCTAGACTCTAGCTCGTCATTTCTGGTTTTACGTGTGACCCGTGACTTGCCTGCCTTCCATGAGCATTGTTCAGTCACCATCTCTGAAGGGCTTGGGGAATCGTACTCTATTTCCGGTTTTTGAAAACCCAGGCCAGCTGCCTCTTCATGAATTTTAATCCAGAGTCACACACACGCTTGCCCACGTGAATTTCCCAATACATCTCCACCGTGCTAATGAACAAGCAAACGGGCTACGCATGAACATTTAAGACACATCGAGCCTTGTGAAGATCATATTTAATAACCCTCTCCCACACACACACTCACACACACACACACACACACACACACACACACACTGCAGCTGAAATGCATTTAAATAACCAAAAAGGCAAAGCCAATTCTGGAATATGGACTGATTTGAATTTCCCTATCTCCGTGAGTTTAGAGGATTCTAAGAATTACCGTACATCTGAGTCGACTTTACTCATTTTTGCCTGAGAACACAGACTTTGGGAGGCTAAGATGCCTCCACATCACAGAGCTTGCATCGATTTTGGCTTGTGGCACAGCAACAGGCCACAGAACTGTCACCTGACTTCATCATCGTCACATATTAACCCAGTCTCACTGCTATCAGTAGCTGCCATGCATCCTTCCTCCGGGCTGAGTGTGTAGGGTGTGAAGTTGGGCCTGTTTACTGCAAGAGTTTCATAACAATGGGGCTAGGTATGCCGCACCAGCCACCTTTATAACCACCATTATAGCCGCTAATTATAACCAAGCGAAACAAAAGCAAGTGCGCACGCTCCCCACCGCGCACCCCCCCCGCCCCCCCCCCCCCATCTCCTCCCGCCTGACGCAGGCATCACATTACGAGGTGAGACACGGCCTCCCACCTCCCTGTCTCCAGTCAGCAAGCAGAAGCAAGAGATGTCGCGATGCTCCGGCCCACAAAGGGATGAATATTTATGGAGAAACTAGGAATAATAATTATAGCTGTCAACAGCCTGGCCTTTCGCCCTGCTGGCATCATTCAATATGCCTGTGTTACATATGTGCAACACGTGTTAAATATATCAAAATCACGTTCGGTGTGTCACAGATGGACATATAGATTAGACCAGAATTATATATATATATATATATATATATATATATATATATATGTATATTTCTTTTTTTAAGACGCACTGCACATGTCTGAATGTCCTACTTTAAGCAATTAAAAAGATGAGAAGAACCATGAAATTGTGGCAAAAAGAGTTACTATTGTTTATGTGCATGTTTTGTGTCTCTTTCACAGTGAGAAATTCAAAAGATCTGTTTCAGAATCATCCACATAAAACCGCTTATTCTTAACATAATTACCCTGAATTAGAAGAAAAGAAACTGTGATGGACAAATTAGCATAAAAAGAGGGCAGGATATTTCCAGTAACAACAAAAACTGTTTGAAATTAAGGGGATCCACAGTTAGATATTTAAATGGTTACTGATATTGGTGCCCATAACAATCTGCTTGATCTTCATGGTGACCAGTTTGTTGGCACTGGGGTCTGACTTTTTTTGGCGGCAAAACACCTCGTGAAGATTCATGACCCCAGAGCTCACGGGAAAGAGTTGAGATGGACGTGCTCTGGTTGGATACGTGCAGTTACCAGGGCAACAGTAAACGTGCTCACAGACCACAGGACACATGTACCTGGGGAGATGGGACGTTCAGCAGTTACTGTGGGCGAGAAACAGTAATCTTATAAATATGACTAGTTTCCACCAGTAAATGCTTCTGTATGGGTGGTGTTCAATGTGGCTGGCATGTCTGATGTAAGACGCAGAGGAAAGGCACAGCACAGGACTGCCCTTATCTCCGCCTGCAGCCTGCGGTTCAGCTTCCACACCAGATCTTACTGAAAGCCTTTTGAAGGTAGTTATCCTGCTACTTTATAAATAAGAACAAACCCATAAAGTTGACCTCACTCGGAAAGACTTTTCAGTAAAATACTGTCCCCTTTTTTGTCTTTAAAAAGTGAACTGAAAGTTCATGACAATTAATTAAACCCATTTCTGCTTCAGTGGACCAACAATGTGGCACACAGGGATAACTTTTTATCTTTAAATTGGCTGTCATAACGGTGGACTTACTAAAACCTACTATTAATATTTACTAAGAGTAAACGTCAATGATGCCGGCAACACAGAACCAAGAAATTATGCCGTACTACAATTTTACAGAAATGCTGTAATGGTAACAACAGCAGGCCAGCTAACCTTAAAATCATCATAAAAACAATTTTGACTACAATATTTTTTCTAGATATATAATTTTTTTAAATTACACAGTTCTGTGAGGTAAGTGACAGATTTGGGGTTCTGAGTTCACGCGGTAACCACCGTTGTTAATGTTCCCTTGTTTACAGACATGAGGGCAAGAAAAAATAAATAGCATAGTACTTCAGAAATAATGAAATCACTTCACAGGAGTCCTGCTAAAAACCTCGCGGAGCCCCATGTCGGTGTGGGGAAGGAATCGGCGGCATTCGCAGGCCTAGCTCTCTGCCGCTTTCCGGCCCGGTGTGTCCTGTAGCAGCCTGCTTTAGATGGATGGCTTCATTAAAACGCCATTGTACTCCACAAATGGCCCCGAATGAGAGGCACGAAGGAGCCGCTCTCTGCGCCGAAGGTGGTTCATGTGGCTTTGCCAAGATGCAGCAGGCACGGGGCATCCATTAATCATTATCCATTATACATTATCCATTACCACCGTGACACACATGCAGCAATCAAACACCTTCACTCCTTCTGCATAAATGATGGGGACACTAATTATTACCTGAGGTTTCTTCAAAGATTTTATTGAAGGACTTTATGCATGCTGGATTGTTAGGCTAATTATGGGGGCAAAATAATTCAGTCTGTCATGTTTTACGTCAATGATATTTATGCACTTTTCTTCACATGTTCTTCAGCCAAGTTCCGAATGGGGTGGGGGGAGGGAGTTAACCCCCCCCCCCCCCCCCCCCCGCCAAAATATCCCTGAAGAAAAAGGATGCTTTGCATCTCCAGGATAAACATGCAGTAACAAAACAAATTTGACGCTACTTCATCTCACGTTTCTCAGGCTTGTCTCAAGGGAAACCATCATGCAGAAAGGCGCAGATCTCTCATCGAAAAGATCAATCTCAGCAGGGTCAGTGTTCTCCTTTCCTGCTGGGCAGAAGATTCACGCAAATCCCATCGGGAGCTTCTCACCCAGACCTCCTTTACCTTCTACAGCACAAAGGATTCAGGAGGATTACAATGCCTTTTAACAGAAAATTAGCACATATGTCGGAATAGAGGATTGTCGCCGCAACAAGCTGACACGAAAGAATTTCTAGTCTACTGAAAATTAGCTTGGAAAAATATTTGCCATTTGTTGAGTAGAATGTTTATTATTTAAAACTACATATGGGAAAGGTCTGTTGTTATTATAAGTGAGATAGAGAGAAGACACTCAGCAAAATTGTTATCGTACTTGTTTGGATTCTCCTACACAATTGGCCAAAGTTAGTCATTGTTGAAGGCCCTGTTGTTTATTATTGTGCTTATAATTATGTTTGGAAAAGGTCTGAAAACCAGTTTCTATGTAGGTGACGCTAAAAAATTGTGAAGTTTACAATGCGGCGTCGACCTCGTCCCTGAAGTGATGACATACTGCCAGGCCCTCTGCCCTCTCGCTAATGTGGGCTTTGCTGCTCCTCTGCAGGACGCTGAAAGGGCTGATGGCAGCGGGAACATGTGTACGATACGCGCTGCGCTAAACAACATCCACTTTAAAGTCCATGCTTTCGGAACTAAAGCACAAAAATAACTAAACAGCTTCCATTCTCTTCGGAAGAGGAGTCCTTGTGAATGCGAAGCATTAAAGCGACCTTCTCGCCCCACTTTGGCACACCTGCGTTAGCAACGGTGAGCTCAGCGTTACGTCCGCGGCCGCCACGGCAACCTGCGGTGCTGCCCAACCCCTCGTTAGGGAGTGACATCCGGCTGACGTTCCGGATTGAGCGCTAACCTCCCTTATATTTCAAACGTACCCCCGTGCCTTCATCGGCCACGCAGTTAAATGGGCTGTAACCATGGCAGCACATGCTTGCCGCAAAAATCCATTTCCCTCACAGTTTGCGGAATATGTTAATTCACGCGATGGCCGTTCATTTCGAGCAGAAGAGCAGTGAACAGCAAATGCACATCTTCATGGTCAGATGTCTGTACCTTTGGGTATAATGTGCACATATAAAAAGACAGGAACTATATAGTGGAACTATCCATTACTGGTCCCAAACCTGTTTCTATAGTAACACCTCATTAAAAGCCGTTTCAGCCTTTTTGTTATGCAGTGATAGGCCGCGTGCCCTGACAGAAGAGGGGGGGGGGAGGGGCTGGAGCCCAAGTTATTGATTTCCTGTAAGTATGGATCTGATTTGCGCTTTGAAGCTAACAGACACTTTTCTCATGGCAATCATAATGCCAGGACAGAAATAGGAGTTCCTTATGAGTCACTCGTTGACGAGAGTCGTTTATTATGTGAATGGTACTGTTTTGGCAGGCTACATTATGGAGAAAAATTACTTTTTGGTAAGCTGGAGGGCGCTTGATGATTACAGTTTTCCTGCCCCCCGCCCTCTCCCCAAGTATCTCAATAAAGCTCCTTTAACTTAGATGCTCATCGGCCAAATTCCTCTTTGCGAGAACGGAGCTGCTGCTGTTTCCACGGAGACGGACGGCCAGTCGCTTTGCTCTCCGCAATGAGATCCGCACGTTGTTTCAGCTCAGCCTCATATTTCAATCCATTTTATGCTGCTTTATGTTTATTGTCATTTCAGGGACATATATATAGCTACAAAGATATTACGGTATTTACTGCTGTGCCATGGAAATATATATTTAATAAGGTATCTTTTCATGTTAGCTTGACATGATCTGTGTATATGTTTCACGAGTACATTTAAGACTTTATTATTGGTTTTTACTAAGATTCTCATTAGTGCTGTAATTTTGAAGAAAGCCATCCAGAAAACTTTCCAGAAAATGATATAGCTTTTATAAAAGTTATTTAGATTCAAATGTATGTAGAGTAGACTTTAATTTTTTTTTACAAATGGATGTGATGTCAACATCTGATTTGCCTTCTAATGGTATTCTGTTAATCAACATCCTTTTAGAAATGGATTCCTTATACTGTGATATAGACGGTAAGAGAGGAATTTCTTGGGAAGAAGTGCTCCCTGGGAATCGCTAATTACCTCAATGTCATGTATTAAAGCAGATTTTAAATGTGTGACTGATTTCACTAGGTTGTATGCAGAATGTTTTTGAAAGGTCTGTGTAAAATAGCTACTGTTGTGTCTTCGGAATACTCTTTGAAATAGGGGGCTGGAAGTCAAAGAAAATTAAAAAGCTGTTCAACACAAGTCAGGGCGTCCAAAATGGGAGAAAGATAAGTATGGTTTCTCCAGTAAGAGGGGAGTGTACTCCTGTGAGTACAGGAACTCGCAGAATGCTACAATGAAGAATATATTACCCACTACCTATTTTCTTCTATGATACATTTAAAACACTTGTACATCACTGTGGACAAGAGTGCTTGCTAAACTAATGAATATAAATGTCTTGCGAATGTAAATCAGTTGCAGTTGTCTTCATGATATTCCATCGCGATGACTGAAAAAGTCCTGGTCCCTTCATTCCTTATTTCCTGCAGCATCTGTCATACTCAGAAAAAAAAACATCCTTCCCATCTGACATATTCAGAATAAATTGCAATATTAAAATATTAATTTATCATATAGTGCCATAGCACTGCTAGTCTGTTCTGTGTTCTCTCTGCTTTAAGAAACCGCAAAAGAGTGAGAGGAAGAAAGCAAAGCTCCATAGTAATATTATATTTAAGCTCATCCTTAGAGACCCTCGCTGTCATACTGAACTTTCATGTCACCGCATTAAGCTGGAACATCATGTAACCTAAACAGCATTTGCATTCATTCATTCAGCCCCAACTACGTCCAAAGGCCAGTCTCCTCACTGTCAGGGTAATAACATTAAAACAGCAGCATCCAGTGACTCATTTGAGAACAAATAATAGGTATCCTTTGAAGGAAGTGCTGCATTAATTCACAAGAAATGTATATCAATGATAGGATTTACCCTGCAGTCTATACATTTGCTGAATGTTTAGTTCATTTTTGTTTTGATCTGTATTTCAGGTATTGCTTACACCAAGGCCGAAATAAATTAAAAATGGCTTGTGAAATCAGCTTTGAACAGCATATTGAGGAAAGCAAAAATATCCTTTCCCCACGATTTATGTTCATCAACACCAATGCACCAATGTGATCGCACTTGCATTGCAAAACAACAGGCGGAGAACTTGCCGCCTTCCCCTCCTGTCTTCCCTGTTCTCATTCACCCCCCCCCATTTTCACTCAGCCTTCCCCAATCACCCAAACATCTCTTTTAATAGCAGTGAGACAGTGATTTCACAGATTCACCGCAGGAAGTGAAGCATTTAGGTTGTTGTCGTGCAGTGGGACTCCATGTTGGCTATTTATAAACCTGTTATTTATGACAGCTTGCCATCACACTATAAATCAGCCCCCTGCATTTTTAAAACATTATTTATGAGCACATATTGCAGATTACAGTAGGAAATTCCTTATTTGTAAAGCTAAATATTGTCTTGTTCTTAGTGCTTTAAAACAGATTTTGAATTTTCCATTAAACACCTCTAAATGCCCTTCCTCTCTCTTACTAACTTTTGTTGAAATGTGGTCTTACTGTTCTTCACTTATTTGTCGTATACAGTCCCTTCCTTCCGCCTTATCAGGCAGCCTGGTCAGTTAGGGCAGCAAATGAAAATAATAAGGAATAAATGCAATACATCCCAATCGTCCAAAGGCCTTTCTGAGCGGACAGCAGAGACGTCCTGATGGGAAAATGCGCTGCTGAATGATGTATTATTTTTAACAGCGTACCCCCATCCACACCCGTAGTTCCCATGGAAACGCTGCTCATAATAATCTCTGTCTGTGACATTTCACTGTCTAGAAAAATGTATCTGGCCGATGAACAGACGATGCTACTTGTCAGTTTACTTAGCGCACGCTCACACACTCTCCCGTACACATGTTGCGGGTGATTTTCTTTTATGGCCACAAAGCGCCAACATGAAGGATGAATGCAAATGTAGCCGGAGAGGTTGTGCCGTATGGGGAAAGTTGTACAGGATAATATGGAGAGCCAAATTTTTATATCTTTTATTTTGTGACCTGACCACTGCATATGAACTTGACAGGGAGCTGTTGCACTCATCCATCAACTTATCATTCAGCTGAAATACAGCCTAGAAGCTATCCTTGGAAGGCAGGAAGCAGGGTACACCATGAATAAGTCCATCACCGGCACATATACACATATCATGTATACTAATTGCTGAGGAGGACAAAAAAAGGTGAAACATGAGGGGAGCAGGAAAACTGCAAACTGAGCCCCCTAAGGAAAAAAATTCTTAAAATTTCCAAAGCATTTGAAACCAATTTTTTTTTTGCGTAGGGAACAGAAGAAGCAATCATTCATCCCCAGAGCATGCAAACGCAGAGATGTTTCAGCCCTTCAGTCCGGGTGGTTCATGTTAGCTTTGGACAAAAACAGGCGCAGCTGAATTTTATTTGCTTGCCATTGGACCAGACAACTGGCTAATTTTTACAGGGGGGGGTCCTACATAAAACAGTGCACTTTTCTCACTGGTTCATAGTCTAATATTAAATCCAAGACTATTTCCACTTCCCAAGTGTCTACTTTGAGAGATTTCTGTCCTAAAATTGTCTCTTGGGCCATATTACGGAAATAAATCTGAATTAGAAGTGAACTGTGTGTCTCAGGACAGTTTTCCGAGATTAAAAATTCTCACACCAGAGGAAGGCCGGTTGATCCCTGCCTCCATCTTCCGTTCCACCAATGATCTTTTTTTGTGTGGGTTAGAGGTTGGCACCGGCTGTGAGGTTCCTGCTGAAAAGCGGAGCATGAGGCACGTGCGCGAGCCTGCGTGTGTGTGTGTGTGAGTCAGGTGCTGTATCTATGCAAATGTTTCCTAAAGTGTCACTTTCTCCCATACATACATAATTGCATCATGAGTCATGACAAGTCATGAGTTAAAACAATTGTGTTCTATGCCTTCTTGGTAACTGAGAAGACAACTAATGCTGCCTCTGCATCTAAAGATTTAAAACTGTACTGCAACAAATTTGCAGCCACTGAAACAGTCAGTGTCACTGTGACTAGGAAAACAGCATATGGTGAGCATTCTGGCTGCATAAAGTAAAGAAGAAATACTTCATTGGATAGGTTTTTGGGATTTGTACTTCAGTATTTTGAAATACTAGTAGTTTTACTTTCAGTATTTAAACTTTCACTTTGCTGAATATGATTCATTTGGTTATTAATAATAATTTATTGTCATTGTTATTGTCATTATTACGGGGTGTCATGGTGTCACGGAGATTAGTGATGTCACCTCACACCTCTGGGACCCGGGTTCGAGTTGCCGCCATGGCTCCATGTCTGTGGAGTAAGCATGTTCTCCCTGTGTCACTGTGGGGATTCCTCTGGGTATACCGCCCCCCCATATATAAAGGTTAATATACTGCAATTGCTGCCCGATATTTAAACTTTATCAATATTTAAAATTAGCAGCACCAGCTATTACTAAGAAAATGGTGATGATTATATCAGACGATGGAAAACAGGGGTTTCAGTCAGGCTCATTCACCACTTATAAGAGATCTAAACGGCCGGCAAAATGCTTATAACGCACTATTAAATCTTACCCATAGATCGATCCTTCATTTTCCACAGAATAAAAACGTTATTCCTTTAACTTGCACCACCAAGCTTGGCAAGTTTCATTGTGTTTTCTGAATAAATAGGATGTATGGAACTCAGTTTGCCTTGTAGGGATGCACTGTAGCTTACAGTGCTATATTCAAACCTGGCTGGGGGAATTTAAAAGCACAGGTTGCTTTTGGTAAGATCAAAAAATTCAAATGTTGTGCTTTCAGCTTTGGTACCTTTAATACATTTACTTGAGTAACGTTTTGGTGAGTATTCTGTACTTTTTCTTAAGAATGAAAATTAGGCCTAATTTTTCCATCACTGGACCGAGCCACACAACTAGAGGCCTGGCCTGGAAAGAAGCAGGTTATTACGGATGGATCCCTCTCAGTGATAATGGGGTCCGAGCAGAGGAGCTGCTTGGAAAACACAGAATGGCTTGGGTGGACTTTAAAGTAAAATCAAGGTGAGCTGGGCGAATTAGGGCACGAGAAGTCTCTTCACTGGTGGTTTGGATGGAGATATTACTGGGGCCAAAAAAACAAGCATTACCAGTGACTCTCACCCCTTCCGGAGATGGCCATAATCTCTCCCGTGTTATTTACATTCTGCATAGTTAGGCTGTGTGTAAACTTTTAATAATTATCATTATTATCGTGTGATGCTTTACGACAATCAAAATGCAGTGGTGGTTTCCAGTTGCATGGCTCTGTGTTGCAGTGGGTAGTGCATTGGGTCTTTAGTTTCATCCTGGAGAGAAGTGATTCAAAGGTTGTGGATTTGAATCCTGTTAAAGCTTTGGGGTTGGGAATAGCCTGGCAGGTTAGGACTCTGTGACTGTGATTAAAAGGTTGCCAATGAAATCCCTCAGACTCACTGGATCCTTGAGCAAGGCCTGTAACCCCAACTGCTCCAGGGGTGCTAGATGCTGGCTGTGACCCCCGCCCCCCCAAACTTTTTTTCACCTGAATACATATCTGTGTGTCTCATATAGAACAAGACAAGATAGATAAACCATCCATCCATCCATTGTCCAAACCGCTTATCCTCCTGGGTCACGGGGGGGTCCGGAGCCTATCCCGGAAGCTATGGGCACGAGGCAGGGACAACCCAGGATGGGGGGGGCAGCCCAAATAGATAAACCCCCACAAATAATTTGACAGGTAAGTACCTCCAGCTGTCATAGGTAGTGCTGCTCAATTTAAAGGGCATATTCTGAGTGTTACCACTCTCCACAGCTCATCCCCAAAGAATCCATGTAAGGAGGGTGGGAGAGGGATCTATAAGCCTTCCCATTTAAAAGAGCCAGCTGTGTTTGTGTTGTTCAAGCCCTTCGTGTGCCAGCTTCTCACTCACAGGTCATGAGTATGAATGTTTGTGGCCCTGGGACACGGCTATGAAGGTGATGGATGAAGTGGTTGGGCCAGCGGGCACCCAGCCACGCTAACATTGTCACAGCCTCGGCAGACATTAAGGACGTCCACGGTGAGAACAGGGAAAAGGTGCGACTTGGGGCAAAGAGCAGGCAGCGCTATCAAAACAAATTATGATTGGCCTTTGTGAGAGCTGACAGCTGGAAGGTCTCTCTCCGCTGAGTGCCCATACGGTCACCCCGTCACCTCCATTCACAGCTTCTAAGGTGTTATGTCCGTCCTGAGGAAAATACACACGGACAGACCATGAAAGGTGGCAAGCAGCCTGCTAAAAAGCTTTTGGAACCATTCTGTGCTTCAGAATCTTGTTTTTAGTATCGAGATTGAGGCCCAGAACCTGCATCATTGCTTCCTGCCTCCCCCCCCCCCCCCCCCCCCGCCCACTCGCAGTCCCCAGGCTTCATCGTATCTCCTCGTCTGACCCCCTTTCACTTATTCTGTCCGTCCTGTTTCCCCTTCCCCATCCAGCTTTTGCCTTCTGTTGTGTATGATCCTGGATTGCTGTCTTGCCTGAGCAGGAGCGGGCTGGCATCAGCCCGGCTATTTGGTGGGGGCGGCCCTGCAAACATGCCGAGATTGATAGACGGGTTAGACACCCCGAAATATAGGCTCTGTAATGCCAGGGCTGTAGAAAGAAGACGGGCCCTGACAAGAGCAGCCCACTGGGAAAACTCCCCAAACTTCCCGGTGGCCAGTGGCTGAGCCTCAGGTTCTTAAGCCTTTGGCAAACAATGGAATCACCAACCTGACCACTAGTTGCATCTGGCAGAATGCGAGACTTGCTCAGTTATTTAAATGGTTAATTACTTGTATATTGAACAATGGTTTATTTTTTCTGCCCTGATCACGACTGATCAGGTGTGGTATAAGGCTTATATATCTTCTCCATCAGTTGCCGGTTAGGTAATTTAGCTAGTTAGTTGTCACTGCAGTGTTAGTATTAGGATCTAAATAAATTTTGTATTTCACTGCACTGGCATCCCATCCTGGGGGTTCTCCAGACCCCATCTGTGATCCTATACTAGTAAAGTGGTTGCAATATGGATGGATGTATGTTTTATGATCCTATTCCATAATATCATTTCTTTTAAATTGTCCTTGGCCAGCTTCTTAATAGCAGTCCGGGTGAATGAGGTCTTGAGAGGTGTTGGAATATTTTGTGAATGTGACCTTTGCTCTGGAAACTGGAGCACATTCAATCTGAAAGCATGCGCATCCTCCACGTTTCCTCAAAACGGCGTGAAACAGTAGGGAATAGATTTTGAGGTACATTTTCACTCCTTTGGTGGGTGTGTCAGGGGTTTTACACAATCAGCAGACCAGTCATTTACACCACCAGTCAACAGTTTTTGCACACACTAACCTTTTCAACATTTGCATGTTACTCACTTAACATTTACTAAAAATACACTCAATATTCTTTGCTAACAGATACATTTACACTACGGTCACATTTCAGTACTTTTATTAATAAGAAAATGTCATATCTTTGATTCTTCAAAGTAGCCTCCTCTAGGAGTTATAACAGCAGAGAAAAATCAGAATCAGAAGACTGTATTAATCCGGGAGGAAATTACTCACATTACGACTACAGAATCACATGTAGACGCAAAGACAAGAACAGTACAGTATAAGTATAGAAACAGCAATGAAGTGTAAGCTAATAAATTAGCTCTGTTAAACATTCTAATGAAATAAAATATAACAAATCTCTGTACAGGAATCTAAAAGTACCTTTGTCCAAAAGTTACAGGAAAGGTAGAAGTGTATAGAAGTATATTGCACAGTAAAATATAAGTATATTGCACCAATATCATAAGTGTCACGCCCAGCTCGTACGATCCTCGTGTGTGCCACGCCCCCCTGATTATCCACGTGTGCTTCCCCGATCGTACCCAGCTGTGTCCGATTATTTTCGCCCAGTCCTGTCTATTTCAATCCATGTCTTGCCTTCGTTCCTGGTCCGTCATTGATGTTAGTCGATGTTCGAGCCCTTGCTCCGTCTGTGCAACCCTGCTCTAAAATAAATCCCCGTTTTTCCCCTATTCTGCCTGCCTGCCTGCCTGCCTGCCTGCCTGCCTGCCTGCCTGCCTGCCTGTTGCCTGCCCGTGCGATCACGCGTTTACCCAGCGATCGTAAACCCGCATCGTGACAATAAGTGGTTATATTGCACCTGTTGGTAAAGGCAAGTTAAACAAAAATCGAGGTATGTTGCACCGAATCTTGGATTATAATATTACACATCTTAATTGTATTGCCCAGATATCACAGAATCACAGATGATAAAAATAGTTCACAGAATCATAGGTAAATAAATTGCATATTTAAAACCAAAAACCAAGCATGGGTAGCATCAGTTATTGCACAATTATTGTAATAGCAGTAAGTTACTGTGCCTATTATTGTGAATATGAGTGACGGATGGAGGAGCTACGGAGTCTGATTGCAGTGGGGAGGAAGGATTGTCTGTATTCTTTCTACAAGGGACATTAAATGATGCTCCGTCTGTGCCTTTAAAGTTAAACGACAGCCTAGAATTTCACTACGCCATCATCACACAGCCAGTTAATGTTAGTAGTGTCAGGCATGCACTGTTAAATACTCTTTATGTTATGAACTTGTTTTATTTGACTTGTATTTTCATTGAGTTGTTCACTCAATATTCCAATACTTAACAAGGATAACTAATAAAAAGTTTATGAAACAAATGGAAAAGTGGTAAGAACCTGTGCTGTGCAGATACTGTATACTGGTAGCGTATCCTCTGTGCAGATGGTGGAGTTCTGTGAATTTGACATGTAAGCTATGATTTGGTTCCACTATTTGAACTTCAGCCATGCCCCCCTCGCTGATCTGCCTCCCTGGAGTATTGGCAGCTGTGCCTGATTCTTCTAATTGTCAAGGTTATCTAATTGGTCTAGCTGGTTTCCCCAGTATTAGAATTGTTGACCTATGTCCAAGTGCTGGGTGTCTCAGATCCCTGCTTTTCCCTAAGTGCTTGATTCTCCCTTTGTGGGGTTTAATTAGTGTGTTTCTCCTGTGTTTCACACCATCCCTGTCTTAGTATGAGTGTGTGGCGATTCTCCCTTTTCTTCATGTGTGCCTGCCTTGCCCTTCACCCCTAGGATAGATCTTCTGGATTCTCGACCTTGGCTTCTGCTCCTGACTTGGACACTTACATCTTATTTTGGTTTCCTGTTTTCTCTCTTTGGCTACCTTCTCCCTGAGGTATCTCATCATAGAATTCCTCGCTGCAAGATGAACCCAGCTCTATGGTAACCTAGCCTATCTGGAGCAGTTCTTGGAGGATATGACTTCCGTCCAGTTTCCTGCCTCAGCTCAATGTCTGTGTTTTATAGACATCAAATACACCAGCAACTCACAGTACCTATTGTCCTCCATTTTGACTCTGGTGTTCATCCATTTATAGCCCACAGCCAGGAAGTTTGCTGATAACACTCTAGCTCACCATCTGAAACTCCTCCTGCAACCATTTGCTGCTTAACATTTGTGCCCTGCACTTGCCACCCCTAGGGGAAGGTTATACCATACAACATACAAAGCTCGTTCTTCTTCAACTGGGTCTGATCCATCAAGAACAAATTTGGCTCTTTATATCTAAGTGCCACAGGGATCCTGTAGTTCTTGTCCATCCCTGGCTGTGTAATCACGACTCTGAGATCTCATAGCGCATGCGTGAGAACTGCCTGGAATCCCTATTATTTTGCCTCTTGTTTACAGTTACCCATCTGTGCTGAACCGTGGAGAGTTCCAAGAGTGCACTAGAGGTCCACAATTTCCTTGAGTATCACTAATTCCAAGATGTTTTTAGCAAGGTCAGTACAACCAAGATGCCCCCGCACTTTCCCTGGGACTGCACTATTGACCTACTTCCGGGGGCTCTCTCACCTAAGAGCTGCATGTACCCCCTAATCTTGCTGGAATCACAAGTGATGGAAGAGCTTGTGGAGAATGCTCTGCAGTCCCGATTCTTCTGGCTACCCATCACTCATGTTGCTACCTGATTCTTCTTCATGGATAAGAAAGATGGAGAACTGCATCCTACATCAACAACTGAGCCCTGAAGGAGGTCACCCACAAGTACAGTTCCCCACTGCCCTTGATCTCCACCTTCTGGACTAGGCTATATTCACACATTACTTCACCAAGTTGGATTTGAAGACTCCGTATAACGTGATCTGGATATGGGAGAGGAATGATTGGAAGAATGCATTCTTCACTACCCATGGTCATTATGTCTAATGATATTGAGAGGTTAAACCAGGAGAGAGGGAGGTTCCTCCACTTGTACTGTGTTAATAATCAAGTGGACTGGTGCCAGTATCTCCCATGGGCTGAGTGTACCTAGAGCTCCTTGTATCATTCATCCCTCTGGCTGACTCCATTCCAGTATGTTCTAGGGTATCACCCTCTGGTGTACCCCACTTCATGAGTATGGTTCTGTACCCATGATGTCTTTCTCCATCTCCCATCCAATAAACTGTCCCCCTGGTATACTGGCCCTTCAAGATCCTTCGGCGTATCAAGCCTGCTACCTACCAACTGCAGCCGCCCAGTCAGTACTGCATCTCTATAGTGTTTCAGATCTTCTTGCTTAAACCTGTACATTAGATCCCACTGCAACCATCCACCCACCAATCAACCCCTCTGTCCCCCTCGGTCATTGATGGAGCTCTGGTGTATTCAGTCCACGCCGTCTTCACTTCCAGACATTGGAGAGGCCACCTTTAGTATCCGGTAGACTGGGAGAACAATATGGGATATCCTAGACCCAACACTGATTGCTGACTCCCACCATTAGCATCCTGACTGACCTGCACCTCGGCCTCATGGACACCTCCAAAGCATCAGGTATGCTTGGAGTCACCCGGGGAAGAGGGGTATCATAGGGTTTGATTGGGTTCCTCCATCTGGCCATCCCCCTATTGCTGCTTGTCCTCCCTAGAGTACCTGATTCTTCTAATTGTCTGGGCCATTTAAAAAGTTAAGCTGGTTTCCCCAGTGTGAGGAATGTTTGATCTGATCTGAGACCTTCTGGCTTCTCCACCTTTGCCTCTGTTCTTGAAAACAACCATTGCTTCTTGTCTTGGTTCCCTCTTCGCCCAGTCCCCCATCCCTGAGTTATCTTTTTACATAATGAATAATGTGCTGTCCATATGTTGGTCAGTGTTATCCTGTCCTGTGCTTATTTGAGCATCATTTCTGCACAGTCTACTGTTAATAGAATCACAGTACCTTGGGTTTACTACACTTGTGCGGTTCAGTGGTGCACAGGGAAAATACAAACCTCTGTGGCCGGTAGCCAGAAACCTTTTGCTTCCACTTAACACCTTTAACGTAATATGTCCCTTAATAAAATGTGACAGTTTCCACACCCCCCTCTTGAAAACGCTCTTCCTTCTTTTGTTTTGAGTAATTAAACTTGATGATAATTAATGACAGTAATCCATTTTCTCCCCCATTCCCAGGTGCCTTGCTGTCTGGTTTCTGGTGAGATTTATTTGCCCATAAAGGGAACCATGCAGGGGGGGGCGGCCTGTAGTGTGTCGGTTAGTGTTTGATTGGCACATGGACTCCTCCCCCAAAGGCTAAGCCATACACTTAACCAGAATAAAAAAAAAGACACCTACACTTTTGGATACTAACATCAGATGCGCAAAAATTCTATCAAAATAAAAATCAATTGTGGAATTAGTGAATATCAGCCTGAATAATTAATTGGGTTTCACTCATGATCGTGCTTGATTTTGTTCTCAGACTATGGCCACAAAGCTGACAATGGCACAAATTGTTCTGTTCTCCTACTTCCCCTATATATGGTAAATTTTGTAAAGTGCATTTCGTGTCTCAACATCCTCTGGCATCCATATTTTCATCCTGGACTTGATGCTTAATAAAAAAAGCATTAAAACCCATAACTTGTAGTTAACTGAACCTCTTGGTTCTACTGCTCCTGCAATCAGAAGCATACTGAACCACTTATCTTTCAGTTCAACACAATCATTTTGAAATATTGTTTGGTGACGTTAATGCTTTGGTCAGACGTTGGTACACAATCCTATTTCGTGTCTACCTCTCCTAAACGGTACAGGATCACTATTCCTGGTGGCGTGAGCACAAGAAAACCGTGTCCTTATTTGTCACAGCCCACCTTAACTATTTCCGTTGCCATGGTACCTGGGCCTGGGCCAGATATGTAAAGGAAACCGGAAATAGTCGCTCTTGTCTCATTCTGCCCCTGAAGAGTGCGTCTGTCAGGATAACTGCGCTGCTGACGTCACTGCTGGAGAACATATTATAATTTTTCATATAATCTGCTTACAATAAATCAACTGCTTACAATACATTTCAACAGGTGGAATCAAGACCAAGCTTTCATGAGGGGTGGGGTTATCTGCGGCAGCTTCTGGCACCCGGACATTTTAATTATGAAACATGGAGAGACGGTGGAGTTTAACCCACACTGAGAATGACGGACAATGATCCCGGGAAGGTTTGTAGGTCGTCCTTTTAGATCTTCGCACACATCATTCTGTTTGGATACCTCTTCTCCCAGGTCCCCCTCCCCAAAAAAATTTAAAGACCATTCACACTTACAGTAGCCCTTTATATGCAGTGACAACAGTTAAAAGATGAAAGGGAAGACATGGAAAGCCGGCCGTAGCAGCCATCAATTTGAGGGGAGCGGTGAAGGAAAAGGCCTACTTCTGAGATAGTCTGTCCCTCACCCCCCTGTTCCCCGGCCTTTGAAATGGAAAAATAAAATACATCCATCGCACAATAGGCTAAGGTGACAAGATCAAAGTCATCAGACATCAAACAGCAGTAGGGAACGCGCACTTGAGTGAAGTAAGTTGGTCTTTTTTTTTGTCATGGAAAGCCTTTTGGTGTCCTGGACAAGATCCAGACCCGGGCCAATGCACACCCCCACCATGAGTCATACACAGTGGCTTCTCTGCCGATGCCTTTCATTTGTTGTAATTGTTTTTTAAGTGTGTGTGATACAAGATGGCAGCATGGGGGGGCATAGTGTGCTTTGTTTGTTTCTAACTTTTCTCCAGTTCCATCTCTTTTTATAGCAATGCTGTAGGTTTGGTATCAATATCATCCATCCATCCATCCATTTTCCAAACCGCTTATCCTATTGGGTCGCAGGGGGGGGGAGGGGGCACGAGGCAGGGAACAACCCAGGATGGGGGGCCAGCCCATCACAGGGCACACTCCCACACGATTCACTCACACATGCACTCCTACGGGCAGTTTAGCAAGTCCGATTAGCCTCAGCATGTTTTTGGACTGTGGGGGGAAACCGGAGTACCCGGAGAAAACCCCATGACGACATGTGGAGAACATGCAAACTCCGCACACATGTGACCCAGGCGGAGACCCAAACCTGGGTCCCAGAGGTGTGAGGCAACAGTGCTAACCACTGCACCACCATGCCGCCCCCGGTTTCAATATCAGCAGGGGCCAAATCAGCCCCAAATCCTCCACCCCCCAAAACACATGGAGCTTCCGATATTACAAACATGCCTTTGTTGTCTAGTTCATGGTGTCCCTATGATGGACACGACCCCTAAAGGCCCTGCTCCAACAGGTGCCATCGCTGTGACTTTTCTGCTGACTGTCCAATTCTTACAAATTTATTTCCTTTTTTTCACAAAATAAAAATCATTTTAGTGACCTACAGTATTTAGGATGAAAACCGACAAAATGGCCAGTGGCTCAACAGCCAAGCGATGACCAAAGACACAGAGTGCCCCTTGTTAAGTCTGCAGTTTGTGGATGGAATGTTACCTCCATGACTTCCTTAATCTTCATCGTCACGTCCGCTTGTTGAAGTCACCCGCCTGGAACAGAGACCCTCTGCTGGCTGTCAGGACTGCCTTTGCCTACAGAGAGGCTCGTTAAGCTTAGACACGTTTGGACACATCGGCCCTCCTAATTGGCAGCTCAAAGCTCAGCATGGCCAGGAATTTGCACTCCCCTGAAGATACAGATAAGGTGGGTTAAGTCTGCTGCCAGAAACTGCCTGCACTGTCTCCACAAGAGGCTGACAGATGTGGGGATGACACCCCCCCCCCCCAGAAATGACAAACATAAGACAGCAGACAGTCCCACCTTGAATAAAGAAAGCTAAATGGTTAGGTAATTAATGGGCACGAGTCCAAAGCTCATGACACACCAGAGGTGGAAATTTCAGGTCCAGGAATTAAAAATCCAAGATTTAGTTTCAACCAACCAGTTGAGTTGAGTACTCTGTGACTTTTCATACTCAACTGGTTGAGTTAAACTTGGGTTTTTGGACCTGATCTGAACCTGAACCTGGACCTGGACCTGAAATTTCTACCTCTGTGACACACTTCCCCTCCCTAAGCAGAACTGTGCCAAAGCCAGTTTTTATTCTCCACTCAGCAAATTTAATTGTTTTTGTCCTTCTGTTCAATGTTGCTCATGTATCACTCAATAAAAGTGACAGGAGCATTTCGAGTTATTTCTGTCTCACAATATAACAGCTAACAATTTACTCCTGATCTGAGAAAATGTCTTCATCTTGTAGAAGGGCTTATAAGACATAATTTCTGAATTTTAGGCTCAATCACGGACAATCTCAGTGAGCTTAACAGACTTTCCCCAGAGGTAGTGAAAGGAGCCCTACCTTAAAGGGGGTGCCACTCCAGCTGAGCTCCACTGGGCCTCATTAGTGTCCATCACCACTAAAGTTCCTTAATTTAAAGACTTAGCACCCTTGATTAGCCTATCAGAATGCTGGGATTGCAAACTGCACCCCCATCTTGCGAAGGGAAGCACCTTGTGATGAACAGATGGAATAAAATAGGACAGACAACAAAATGATAGGACAGAAAGAAAAACCAATTAAGTCTCACTCACAACCGCACTGTCTGCTCATTGTTCTCCTTAGATCCTCAGGGCTGATTTGGAGGCCCTCCCCAAAAACACAGACTCTAAGGATAGGAAGCCAGAGTTACAGACTTCAGAGTCACCATGAACAGGAAGCCAGTCCATCACAGGAGTCACGAACTTCAGAGTCACCAAGGATAGGAAGCCAGTCCACCACAGGAGTCATACACTTCAGAGTCACCATGGACAGGAAGGCAGTCCACCACAGGAGTCACACACTTCAGAGTCACCATGGACAGGAAGCCAGTCCACCACAGGAGTCACACACTTCAAAGTCACCAAGGATAGGAAGCCAGTCCACCACAAGAATCACACACTTCAGAGTCACCATGGACAGGAAGCCAGTCCACCACAGGAGTCACACACTTCAGAGTCACCATGGATAAGAAGCCAGTCCACCACAAGAGTCATACATTTCAGAGTCACCATGGACAGGAAGCCAGTCCACCACAGGAGTCACACACTTCAGAGTCACCATGGACAGGAAGCCAGTCCACCACAGGAGTCATACATTTCAGAGTCACCATGGACAGGAAGCCAGTCCACCACAGGAGTCATACATTTCAGAGTCACCAGTTGCAAGAACAGCACATATCTGACTCTTAGGTACAGGTGGAACCAGGAGCAAAATTAAACATGTCACCTTGGAGCTGAGTGATGTTAAACCTGGGATAACCTTTAGGTTCAAACCAAGGTGTTCAATCGCAGGTGTGAGGACTCTTCAGCCAATCAGTCCTCTAATTAATGATCTAATTAGGCATTGTAGAGAAAACCTGCATACTCAGCGGCCCTTTCTGGATAAGATTGGCCACCCCTGCCTCAGACACTCATGACTGATAGCACATATTACAGATGGATACTTAAGAAGATGATGGCATGTGTTTAGATTAATTAGATAAATTAGACAGTGAACTATTAATTAGAGTGCAGTATTTGCCCAAAATCCTATAATAGCTAATACATTTATTTTTGTACTATGATATGAGAAATACCCAAATATTTATATATAATTTTATCTGGTACACTGTCCTCCTGTGTGTAAATTACACATGAAGTCCTTTTAAAAATATTTAGGTTTTCATTTTCATTTAGACCGATATAAACAAAGAGGAATATACGGCACAGCATGGATGTTCTTTTCTGGAAAAAAGCAGCCTTTATAAATTATTCATCAAAGAGCACCAATGCTGCATTTCAAAGGCAGTGCACGAAAGATACCAGGAGGACAAAGAAACCTCCTTATGTAATCATGGCGCTAGGTTTTCACAGATGGAGATACTTTCGTGTTTACCACTTGGAGCGTTCAGCCGCATGTTTGAGTCTGTCAACAATCCTTTTAAAAATTATGTTGTGCTTGATTTGTTCAGAGGCACCTTTAGCAAGACCCAGTACAGAAAGGCTAATGTAAGATACTTAAAGAGCTAAAAGTCTGCAGAGGTGAGTGCTGGAGAGCGACACGGGTAGTGATTGAAGAAAGTTGTATGGAGCAGTACAGTTTGTGGGCTAATATTATGTTCTTTAACAATGGGGAGGGGGAGGTTACTAAGTGCTGTCCTTTCTCTGATAGGTACAGTGAGTGGGATAACCAAGTGTTGTCCTTTCTCTGACTGATACAGTGAGTGGGATTACCAAGTGCGGTCCTAACTCTGATAGGTACAGTGATTGGGATTAGCAAGTGCTGTCCTTTCTCTGATAGGTACAGTGAGTGGGATTACCAAGTGCGGTCCTTTCTCTGATAGGTACAGTGAGTGGGATAACCAAGTGTTGTCCTTTCTCTGACTGATACAGTGAGTGGGATTACCAAGTGTTGTCCTTTCTCTGACTGATACAGTGAGTGGGATTACCAAGTGCGGTCCTAACTCTGATAGGTACAGTGATTGGGATTAGCAAGTGCTGTCCTTTCTCTGATAGGTACAGTGAGTGGGATTACCAAGTGCGGTCCTTTCTCTGATAGGTACAGTGAGTGGGATTACCAAGTGCGGTCCTTTCTCTGATAGGTACAGTGAGTGGGATAACCAAGTGTTGTCCTTTCTCTGACTGATACAGTGAGTGGGATTACCAAGTGCGGTCCTAACTCTGATAGGTACAGTGATTGGGATTAGCAAGTGCTGTCCTTTCTCTGATAGGTACAGTGAGTGGGATTACCAAGTGCGGTCCTTTCTCTGATAGGTACAGTGAGTGGGATAACCAAGTGTTGTCCTTTCTCTGACTGATACAGTGAGTGGGATTACCAAGTGCGGTCCTAACTCTGATAGGTACAGTGATTGGGATTAGCAAGTGCTGTCCTTTCTCTGATAGGTACAGTGAGTGGGATTACTAAGTGCGGTCCTTTCTCTGATAGGTACAGTGAGTGGGATTAACAAGTGCTGTTCTTTCTCTGATTAGTACAGTGAGTGGGATTAGCAAATGCTGTCCTTTCTCTAATTGGTACAGTGAGTGGGATTAGCAAGTGCTATACACTGACACGCAAAATATAAGGTTGACTGACATATAATAAACAGTGTAAAATCATAGAAAGCAGTAAAGTAACACTGACCAAAGGCAGTAATGCAGTCCATTTTAATCACTAAAAGGTTTTTTTACGTTTTAACAGGTGAAGAATCTCAGTTCTGTGGGTTATTAATGGCAGATTCATAGAAGAGTTCCATCTATTTTTGTCCTTATATTTTTTCGAGGGGAAAAAAAAACTCTCTTTCATGTCTATTTTTGGAGTGTTATTTTAGCAGATTGGCAGGGATTGATATTGGCTGAGCACCCCAGTGAATTCTGCTAGGGGGGATGTTCTGAATATTAACTGCCCTTAAATCTGACGGAATTAGGCACAAAATTCACAGCATTTGACTGTATTACTTTGTGCATTTATTTTACTCCTTCGGAAGGAGCTTCCTGTGGCCAAGATCACCCTTACAGTTTTACTAATCCCTACTCCCCATGCCAGTGCTTAAAAATGAGTAGAGATTTTACAATTATGCCATCTTAAAATGCACCTCGGTCTGATTTGAAAACCCAGCATAGTGCTAACAAAAAAAGACTGAAAAAAACACAAGTTAGGTTGCTATAGAAACTATGAAATGCAAGTCTATATTTAGGTTGCCGGTCCTTGGAAAATGGTCACCGGGGGTTAACATTTGTTATGTGGTTTAACGTTTGCCTAATTCTCGAATTCAGGCCTGAGCACATGAGAGGCCAGAAAAAGCTTCTCAAAACAGTCCCCGTGTTTATCCTGCCTGTTTCCCCCGCTGCGGACGACCTGGATGAACAGGCAGCGATGGTGGTGGCAACTATACTATTCTGAAGACGCTCTAACCACTTATCAAAATAAATGGTGAAAAGTGCTTGTGGCTCGAGTGTTCCAAGTGCCAGCCATGCCTGAATGCTAAAGCGATTTACCTTTAAAAATCAGCATTTCTGGTGCATATTGGAAAAAGAATCTTACAGACAAAGAAACTGACTTCTCCCTGAAGGCTCTCCCCCTTAACTGGAGAGCAAAAAAGCATTCCTAACAACTGGTTATAGAATCTGCTTAATGAATAATATTCACATGCAGGGCTGTCAACCCACCAGGCGACACAGGAGGCCACGGCCATCTTCTGAGGCAACGTTGACTTAGCAAGCCACTGGCACCAGTCATCGTGCGCTGTGCACCGTCCGAGACGCAGCCAGCAGTGAACGTTGCCTAAGGCACCACATCGGCTTTGACCAGCACTGGTCACATATCCCCAGGCAATTACAGTGTCCCTTACTAAAAAGACACTGAAGTCTGACTGTCAACAGCCAGTCACAGTGTCTCATGCTAAAAACTCACTGAAATCTAATTGTCAGCAGCCAATCACAGTGCCTCTTACTAGAAAACACACTGAAGACTGACTGTCAGCAGCCAGCAACAGTGCCTCTTACTAAAAAAACTATGAAGTCTGACTGTGAGCAGCAAATCACAATGTCTTTTACTAAATACACACTGAAATCTGACTGTCAGTAGCCAATCACAATGCCAGCTGTTACTAACAAGTATCTCTTCAAGGATCCACCGAAGTATTGCAGTGCCTCAGACTTTGAATTCAAACATAGCAATACATAAATAATAAAAAAACAGAAATGCCCTACTCAGAAAAGGACAGAAAAATGCAGGTATAGGGCAAAACCAGAGGTCGAAACAACAGTTAAACCAAGAATCCGCTCCTACCTTTCATTACTTACCCAGGGTCCTCTTTTGTTCAGGAGCTCGATGTATGCGTTGGCATTTATGTCTGATACCTATAACTCACTTAAAATCCATAGCCATTCACAGAAACCGTCTCCGAAGTGTCTAAGCGGAATTTACAGACAGCACTCAATCATTGGAGTTTCTTGTGTGGCAGACACCATCCAATCAGATCAGAGAGAGCTTCTGTGTCCTCCAAAGACCATTTAGAAGGGAATGGCACCATGCATGACATGAGATCTGGTGAGGCACACAAATATGACACATGCATGATAGGTTCAAGTCATCAGCATCATTATGGCTGTTGTTGATGCTTTGTCATTGGGGGGGGGGGGATTCACTAACACAATTCTAGCTGCGTCATGTCTCATTACTATAGCAACGAGAGTGATGGACAGCAGCTAATGAGGAACCCGGTGAACCTGGGGTCAGGAGGCCACCCGACAGCAAGGTGCTGAGATCTCCGACGCTGTGACCTCTAAGCCCACACACAACCGACGGAGAGTGTCGTTCACATTGGGTCAGTGATCGAAACAGAAACAGAGCTTGAGTTTGAATACAACTGACTCAAAGGCTGCTATTAACAAAACTGAAAGGTGACAAAAGTCAGAGGAAACTGAATTTTTTACAGAGACTTTGCTGTTTTTCTTTCCGCTGCTATTTCAATACTGAAACCTGTTACCTTCCAGTGCTCTACTGTTGCAGTAGCACAGAACACGCAGAAATTTCATAAAATATACTTGCTGGTTTTCAGTGAATTGCAGAAGAAGAATGTCTCCATTCCGAGCTTCATAAGGTGCCACACTTCATTATATATTCAAGATTTTTCTCTAAATAGCAGCTGAAATGTCTCCCCCCTTTAGCAGTGCGGTTCGCGGAAGATCCGTGAAGTGTGTTTTATCTCCGTGATTCTGTTTGGAATAAAACAGATGTCTGCGATGGGCTGGCCCCCCATCCTGGGTTGTTCCCTGCCTCATGCCCATTGCTTCCGTGATAGGCTCCGGACCCCCCGGATAAGCGGTTTGGAAAATGGATGGATGGATGGATGGATGGATAGATGGATAAAACAGATGTTAAAAAGGCATTGTATTACCCAGACTAATATTAGGCGGATTGAAAAACATTTTAGAAGAGAGAAACTCACACCCGATCAAAGCACTGGTTTTTAGGTAGGGTATTAACAGACTCTGAAGAAGGAGTGATCTGTAGTCAAGATGAGGTGTCATGGGACAGCCGAGGGGTGGTGGAAAAAAATACCTCTGGAAAGGAACGAGGCGATGTGGGCAGTAATTTATTTTCTCCAAGGGCGGTGACCAATGAAAAGTGACAGAAAGAAATGAAAATACATGAGGCAAAGGAAAAATATTACCACAAGAAATAAACAAAAGCAAGGCCAGGCTTTGGCAAATAGTGCGCTCAATTACAGCTGTGAGATCCACTCTGTACCCATGGCCAATCAACTTCCCCAAAGACACAACCCGTGCTCCTTAAATAGGAATGTGCCCTTTCAGTCTAAATACAAATGGAACAAGGGAATCCCTCCCAACAGCAACAATTCCACAGTTACCCAGATTTTTCTGGCACAAATTGGAAACTGCAATTCCCATAATCCCCCAGTTGGCAGGTCCTTTGCCCCGCACCTGATGAAACCTGTAAGTAAACCCAAAGCAAACTAGGGCTGCATCCCATTCAGCACACTTAAGGCCAAGCGCGCTAAGGTACTACACACTGCGGTGACATATTTTTAAACAAAGTGTCCAAGTGCACGGGGATTTCTTAAACCAATGGGACACACTTGAGATCTAAAGAGGTAAACTAGAGACATGCTATAATTATATTGTCATTTGGGATGGTTGTGTTTGTGGTTGTCCTCTCCCACTTCAGCAACAAAGCGCAGCATATGTAAACATTGGTTATACAACTTTGTGTATTTACTTTGAAACTACTTTGGAGTCATGTTGGGCTGTGATACGCTTGCAGACTTCCTTGTGTTTCATGAAAGCATTAGTCATCGCTGATGCAGTGCATTGTGGCCTATATATTTAGCGAAAGTTCGCTTCCTTGCAGTTTTTGCCAAAGTGTAAATCAAGTACACGTCAAGCTCGGAGCACTTGGCTTAGCTGAGGAACAGGACACTACTTACGCTAGGGACATGAATGCATATGTCAAGTGTGATCGTGTGTAAGTGTGGACCAAGTAGGACAAATGAGTCCAGAACTATTTTTAACAATTACTGTCTGGCTTTGTATATAACAGTTAGTAATGATTCAAATTTACTTACACAACCAACTAGCTACCATGAACGTATCCAAATAATTACACGTTTGTGTTTATTGTTGTGTGCAGGTATGTTTGTTCAGCATCTGTTGCAGTCAGGAATTCTTATTCACACTCTGTGGTCCCAATAAATACTTGAAAACTGTTCTTCATTATCCCTGATAACATACGTGTGCTCATTTAAACCCAATGCAATTGAGTATATGGTCAGATAATTAAACAATTTCCTTTTTTCCAGATTAATCAGACAGGATATAATCATGATAGTGTGATCTATAATCAAAAAGGGGGGGGATCACAGTGGGCTGATAATCAAGAAATCTATAATTAAGAGATGGAAAATAAATGACCAAAAATGAAGAATCAAGACAAAAATTTGATTGGTTTATAATGAAGAAATCTCCCTCTTTTTTCATTATAGGTCTCTTGCTTTGGTGAAATGGAAACAGTGGGAGGGTCTGGAAAGGGTCTAGGGGGGAAATGGTCCCTATTTCTTTGTTAAGAAAAGCAGAAGCGATTCTGCATGCCATAAGTAGAAGGGTGATTCAAGCACTGGGTAGCATTTGGTGTAATATGATTTATACGCCTACATAAAATGTGAGGAAAAAAACTGTAAATAGATAAAACACAACTTCAGTAACACCCGGCAAATATGAAAACAACGAACAAAATGGTGAAAACAAGACATAACAGTGAAAAAACGCACACATCCTTCAAAAGACCGTGCTGTGTGAACATTTAATGGTGAGTAAATTAGCTTAATCTTTAATTAGCCTAAAGATTCGGGTATATATAAAACGGGACACAGAAAAGCAGAGGTTACCTGGGAAATAAAGACAGAAGTAAATGTTATGCTAATTTGAGCGTGTGGACACTGAGCCGAACCTGAGCAGTACGGCAGGGGCTGTCGGACCCTCAGCCCTTGAGATGGGGGTCTGCAGAGGCGAGATTTTGCTGTGTTTTTGCTTTACCACACCATGCCAGTGTGAAGGACTGTGCTGCACACTCCTGGTTCTGGGCTCACTCAAGCTTGCCTGTTCTCGGGGGGCGGGGGAGGATGCACAGATTTTCCAGCCCGCCACTCTGCTGCCAGTGGGGTGGACTCAGGCCTCAGGCCCATGAGTCACTGCACAGATGGGAGGACTCCCACCCCCACCCCCCCCCCCACACACACAATGCCCCCCCCACACACTCAATTCAATAACGTGTTACGTGGTTTCCTGCCAGCGACGTGTCAACAAACAAACGATGAAATTTGCCCTACATTGAAGGTCTCCTCCACCTCCTCTGCCCCCCCCCATGCCCCCCGCCCCCATTTAGGGCTGTCCTTTACAGGGAGTGGCACTAAGACCTGTAAATACAGCACTGGAAGCTCACTCCATCACTGTGTCCTCCTCCTTCAGTTCTGCCCGGTTCCAGCACGTCCCACTTCATGCCTTCAGAACTGACAGGTGGAAAACCGTTTTCTTCCCCCATCCAGTCTCATTGGTCATGCCTCCTACCATCGCTATTATTAAAAAATGTAATCCACCTCAACTGCACGACAAAAGCCATGCTAACTTGTTCCTGAATTCTGCATGGTGCCTTTTGCTGAGCCCCCCGGGGTGTGTCTCTGAGACATTATGTCTGTTCCCTGTGAATGTCTCCTCACTCTCCCTCCTGGCACCGGTAAGGACGATGCTCTATTTCAGTGTCTAAGCGCCTGTTTGACAAAGCCATGCGACTCTTACTGCCAGGTAGGCTGCCCAACAAGACAACGAAGCTGCTTTCCCCAGACAGTCTGTCTAATTGGTCCTTTCCTTGTCAGAACAATGCCAATTTGTTGCTATGCAATGAGGGCAACCAATCACAATGAAATGAAAGTAATAAAATGTTATTCCTCATTAATTGCAGTGATAATAAATCCAGCCTTATTAATAGATAGTTCTGTTCTACATAGCAACCCAGGATAATGTCACATAACAGTATGGTCGTCCAACCACCTCCGGAATACAACAAGAATACTGTAAATGCTGTTTTAAACAGTGTATGCCTATGACTATTTAACATGTCATATGACAATGATTTTATATTTTGAGGAGCATCCAGCAACATGAAACATTAAAAACATAAATAAAATATAACAGCTCAGATAACTGGATATAGATTTCAAATTAAGTTGATTAAAAGATTTGTAAATCAGTTACTAATTTGCACAGTTACACAATTTTGCTAGATTTTCCAGTAGCCAAGAGTGTATATTCATTCACTGGCATGGGCCAGTCTTGTTATACTGCATGCAGTGAGTGACATTAAAGAATTCTCAGTGTAGACCTTTATTTCATTGCAGGACTGGAACTAAACTTTATTTGTAGCTTTTATTTATAACCCCCCCCCCCCCCATAACAAAACATTTTAGTGAGAGACACAATCAAAAATCAAGATTATAGGCCTGTAATATTCTTTATAGGTGTGATATGTATAGCGACACGGACAACTGGAAACTGTGCACTGCGTTCTTCAGCAGCCTCGTCGTTTAAAAGTGGCGAGCGGGTTTGGTGGATTTTCTGGGCTAATCCCACAAATCACCAAGGATACCGAGGGAAAAGAAACGCTGTTTTCTGGCAGCTTAAATTCCCACTCAGTACATAAACACTGACCTGAAATAGACTGGGTACTGCAATGCAACCATTTCCCTGCCACATTAGCATCTGTTACACCTCTGTTATAATAATAATAATAATAATAATAATAATAATAATAATGATGATGATGATGATGGTTTGTCTTATGTTTAGATTATCTGCTTTGCCTTTATGTAAAAGTACTATAATATAGGCCAGTAATATGAAGTTGGAGGCTGTGTGTTTGTTTCCATTTTTTAACCTCTCGTTTGTCTCTCCTCTCAGAATAGAGATCCATGCGGACACCTATAGTGCAACTGCATCGTTGTCTTGGAGTGAGTAAATATTCAGCATCTGATATTTTATATGTTCATTCATATTGTATCTGTGTCCCAGTCCGAGAGACTCAATTTCACTATGAGTGCGCAAAATAATTCCACCAAAAATAAAAATCCTAATAAGATTTCACGTTTTTACACTGAAATATTCACGATTTAAATACGCCACGCTTAGCGTATGGAAACCATCCATTCATTCATAAAGCGAGGGACTTTGGGGGAAACAGTCAGGTCCGATAACACTGCATAATAACACAAACAGTATTGAAATTACCAAAGTGAGAAACTGAACGATAGCAATAGAATACATGCCTCCGGATCGGCGGAGAGACGCGCTGGCTTCACCCAAAAACCCGGCTCGTTTCTGGCGAACCGATACTTCCAAGCGGTCGGGCGCAACCGCCTTTACTTAACAGGTTTGATCTCTTTGATGCGGAACCCTCGGCACATCATGAGACCACAAACCTGAACAACGTTACATATGAAGTGTATAGCGTTCGATCTGAAATAAAATACAATATTTTTTCACATGGCAGCCATACCCTTGTTTATAGGCTGTAATTGTATGTACTCCTATTTCGGGATAATCAAATTGTTAAACAGCTCAAATTCCGCGGTAAATAAGAGTATACACCCGGCTGGTGTCCAGTGTCGGTCTCTATCCGCTGCCTCGGATTCATGAATGAAATTTCGTTAATGTGAAACGTTTCCAGTCGCCGTCAACGCGAAGGGACAGAACAAACGCGTAGGATCAGAACCAAGCGAGAAACACCCCCCTCCAGTTCAGCGCTGGCCGCCGCAGCTGCAGCGTCTGCTCCATCTCCACGCCGCAAATGCCTTTGTTTCTGAGCTGCAGGTGAAATTAAAGATGTATTCCCTTTGCCCTGCGTTATTTGTGAACATGTAAATACGTCCACATATATCCTAATTGATCTTTTTTTATTATTTGCGAGAAAAAGGAGGAGAGATGCTCCTTGCGCTCAGCCAACGGCGCGCTTCGCAGCTTTGAACCGAAGAGCGAGTCGCGGCCGGCGCCGTTTTGAGGCTGCGCGTCCGCTTTTTGTTCTTCGGGCGGCTCTGATCTCTTACTCTGGATGGATGTGACACACAGCTGTTGTGGATTTTTAAAGATTTTTACATTTTTACACGAAATACGGAAATCGTCATCTTGAGTGAATATCCGCAACAAGGAGATAACTCTTTTTTTTAATGGTTATGCGCGTTTAACGATATATTACCGAAGATATATTAGTTTTACTTTGAGTACAAGGTCAGACAGCAGCCGGTGGGTTTAAAAGAGGGGGAAACTTGATTCTTCTTGATTCTGGTGGAAAGGTAAGACTACCAGCTGTTTTTGACACATCTGTGTGGTTCACTGTTGAAAACAAAACTTGGGTTTTCTTTAAAAACTGCACTGAGCATTTTCGCGAACTGCTTCGTCGTGCACAGCTTATGACACCCTCAGCACATCTGGCCGACACGCTCTGTACCTAGTTTACAGGTAAATGGTGGACTCTCATTACTGCTCAGATGTAGAATAATGACGACTAAAATGTCAAAAAAACAAGCATTTATCATACACAGCGCAACCCAGCGCAGCAGTATTTAAATATTATATTCTCATTGATTTTTAATAATTGGGCCCTATACATTGCCACAGGTGACTCAAAATCTAAATCCTTAATTGCGTTTATACGAACACGTATCAGTGTCCTCTAGAGCTTGCATTAATAAATTATAGGTCTTGGCTTTATTTAGACCATCTTCATCGCCCTATATGGGTATGACAAATCTGAGGACCGTTTTCATCTTGAAACTGAACTGTTAGGTCACCCTGGTCTTAGGTCGTATCCCCATCTGCCCTTAACCCCCCACATCATCAATGGATGTGTAGAATTGAATTAAACTTGTCCAGTGTGGTCGATCTACGGTCGGTTTCGTGAGTTATTCGCTCGAATTGCTCCTTTTTAAGTGTTATGAGTTGGCGAGGGTATGGCGATCTCAGATCAGTGCCTGGGGCAGTCGCTACCCCGGGTTGGATGTGTAGCGGATTGTAATGATCATAAATTTTTTATTTTTTTTTCATTTGAAAAAAAGAGGCGACAATGCCATGTATCGCAAACTGTTGTATTTGCAAGAATTTATCACGAAACGTAACGGGTTAATGTATGTAAATCGGTGTAAAATGCGCCCTAAACCCCTATATTCATACGTCAGGGAAACCGTCGTTTTCTGTTCCCTAAGAATACTTTTTATCTCCTGACTTGTAAGTGCGTCGTACAGGTTCCGCTGCAAATATGTCGTTTTCAGTGTTACTGAGATGTTCTGCGCCCCGTTAACAGTATATGTGTACGACAGAGATGCTGTTACGGAGGAGCACGGTGTGACCCAAGATTCAAGCGGAGCATCCGACGGGTTTGCCCAGGGCTACGCCACGGAAAATGCGCTCGAGGGTTCGGGAATGGGTGGTGTTAAGTCGGCGTTACGGTATACATGTGTGTGTCAGGGAGGGAGCGCTTGATGCCGTTCACGTTAATTACTAATAAGCAATACTGTATGCTGATGTTGAGAAACCGTCAACTGCACCAAATACTCAGTTGGTCATTTCTAACAAAAAAGCTGCTATTGTGTTCGTTGTTTTAAAAAGCATTCGGTATAATAAAAGTTTTAGAATTAGACTGTTATATAGAGCTTTTCCGTTTATTCACACAAGCAAATGGCAGAAAAGAAAATTATAATATGAAGGAATCAGAATGTAGAAGAAATGCTTCTGATGAACTTTTGGAAATAAAGAATGGGTCGTAGATACGTTTATTCAGTTCCTAAAACACCAGAATGGCGATTTTCCTGATTTTTAGCGGATGAAACACGGCAAGGCGATGGATTGACCTCACAACTGTTCCCGTGTAATGAGGAAGCTCTAGTTTAGAAATACACTCTGAGAGCGAAACAGCTTCTAGTGGGAAGCGGAGCCTTAAAGATCCAAAGTCGAATCCTCTTGATCTTACGTCGTTGTTCAATGAGAGGGTTAAAGTTCAGCATTTGGAGCGTCAGTGTACAGCACGGTTAGCTTTGCCTGGGTATAGATGAAATCCGTCCGATGCATATAATACTGTTAAGTAACCCTGCACTCTGGGATTCTTTGGACTCTTTATTTTAGCGGCAGATCTTTGAATGCCTGCATTTACCGTACAGGCCTGCTTTACCAGAAATTACTTAAGGCATTCCAGAGCCAGCAGACCGTGTCTCCCAGTTTTTTTCTCCTTTCAAAGCTTGTTTATTGTGACTACAATTGTTAGTTGTACAACAAAAGTTGCAGGACGGGTGCATGTGTTAGATTAGTCTTCAGATGAAGAATAACATTTTCACATCTATTACATTGCTATCAACCAAACCTTTTGTGTTGGGTGTTGTACTGACTTGAAGGTTGTGCTTTGGGAATGTTTAACATCATTCAGCGTATTTTCAGCTTTTTAAATTGCAGTAATCAGCGAATTAAGTTTCCTTCATTTATTGTTCTGGGCCTGAATTACTGTAATTAGTGGGTGTATCTTTTTTTAAGGAGAAATATTTAATCTAGATGTGTGAGACCCTCAGGCAAAGCATTGCATCTGTCCCTGCACTGTGTAGTTTCAAACTTACTTATTCATTTTTAAAGTGTCACTTTTTAAGTGTTCAAGTTCCTCACAGCAGTGGCAAGACGATGCAGTAGTAAAAGTATCTACCACATTTCTAGGGCACCTAACAACACATTCCGTATGTGGTCTACAAGGTTGCCACTGGCTGGCATGAAATTTTCATTTCAAGACAAGTTTGCACACATATGCACATGCATTTACATGTATGTAGCAGTTTTATTACCTTGTGAATAGTCTGTAAGGTTTGCAGACTACCTCAATGCTTTTGATATAGCTAAATTTGGGTTTATAATGGAGTATTACAGATTTACCATATGATTTCTTGTGTGAGTATGAGAGCTTGAAAGTGTGAGTGTCACCCCAGATGTGTGAGAGCTGGCAACCCTGGGTCTATGGAGTTAAGATGTGTAAACATTACCAGATGTTCCAGACATGCACAGGCAGGGATTTTTGGAAACATGGTAATGATGGTGCTCTCTGAAGTTTTACCACGTTCCCCTTGGTTGTTATCAAATTCGGACAAAGGTGTTTCTTCCTGCACATATCACTCCCACTCTTTTAAAGACCGCCATTGTAGACTAGCTGATTCCTCCAGAAAACTGAGGTCATCCAGTGACGGCATTTGATGCATTTTATAGACCACTCTCAACTTTTGTGTCCATTGTTTTTTCTTGTTATTTCAGAGTTGTGTGTGTAAATGATGCCACCACAAAACTGTGAGATTAAGGAAAGCTTGTGTGCGCGAGCACACACACACACACACACATACACACACACACATACACACACACACACACACACATACACACACACACACATACACACACACACATACGCACACACATACACACACACACACACACACACTCCTTGTGTGGCCTCCCTGGTGTAAAATTGCCATGTAAACAAAAACGCAGAAGATGACAAATGTTGAGAAGCAGACCTTCGTAATGCTGGGTCCTCCATAATGTTCATGGCGTTCTGGGCTGACAAGATCATTTTAAAATACAGAATAACACCTAAATATTATATTTGTTATTTAGCAGTCGTTTGCTCAAAGCGATGTACTAGTGAGTCTTCCTTTTAGCTGCCAGAGAGCCTTTCCAATCACGAGCCAGCTGGGGCTGTTATTGCGAGCCTGGTATGGAGGATTAGGGATGGGACCGAATTAGACGGCTCGTTCACAACCTAGGTTGACAGGTGACTGTCGTCTGTGGTTCTAATTGAGGTTGGCAGCCTCCTCTATTTTGGCCAGGGCAGGGTTAATTCTCGGTTTTGGAGTCGTTGCTGTAGTATAGCAGGAGCACTGGGAGAATGTGGGTACAGCGGAGCTTACGTTGTTCATGCCCAGCAGTAGGCAGCCCACCTCTCAGACCAAACCTTTCGGTCCCGGGGTACATGACCATAGTAACTAGTATAACAGAACTGCGTGATGTGGTTTGCCAACTGCCGAAACCCTGCTCAAGGACGTAGATGTCGCACTGGCTACCTGCAGCTGCATTTTCCCAGCCCATCATGCCAACGTTGCTGTTCCAGGAGAGCAAGAGAGTAAAAGGCCAGCATGCCCAGGGAAAGCCATGCTGCCGGCTTGGGGGAGGGGGCTTTCTCATGGTTTGGCACATCTGGGACGTCAGTCACAAAAGCTGTGGAGCTGCAGCTCACTATGAAGATAGGTGACGTGTTTATGTTTATATGGTGACAGAGGCGGTAGAAACTCCATTTTCTTCTTCCTGTAGTGAAGTCAGGGATGATCACAGGAGACGTTAGGGACTCCGGGGGCCCGAGGCAAAAAACAACAGGGGGCTCTTCAACTCCCCCTCCCATGGTAATAAAGCAGATTTGTTGTTGCAATGTACTACGTAATCAGACCTGCTTGAGGGCCGCCTCCCAGTTCTGGGCCCCAGGACACTGCCCATCCCGCCTGTCCTATCGCTGAACCCCTGGGTATGAGCTTGACCAATCTTCATGGGGAAATGGGGAACTGGGCCTCCAGTGAGTCCATCAGCAGTCCTCATCCTAGGGTTTGGTATGGTGGTGATGCAATTAATGCGGGGACTGTACCAGAATGAGGCTGTATAGAGGGCCTTGAGGTGAGGTGGTCAGGTTTTTATGAATTTTGGGATGGACTTCAGGATCTCTGTAGCTTCTTGTCAGATGTCTGGTTCTGGGAAAACGAATGAGTGTTTCTGTCTGAACTGTCTCACCATTTTCTGCTGGTCCAAATGGATTTTGTGCCTGTGTAGCATTTCATGTGGCATTTAATTACATCAGGTGCGAGTTTTGGTTGGTTGTTTGGTTGGTGCTTCTTATTTGGCAAATCTTATTGGAGTTTGTCTCTCCTCTCACCCCGTGATCCACAGTTTGAACCCAGACATTCTACTTCAAGCCATAATTGGCATCAGGTCCAGAGGTGGAGATTTCACGTCCAGAAAGTAAAAATCCAGACCTAGATTTTATTTCAGTCAACCAGCTGAGTGCTCTCTGACTGAGACTCTTTATACTCAAATGGTTGACTGAAACAAAATCTGGATTTTTATTTTCTAGATCTGATATGTCCACCTCTGATCAAGTCTGCGAGCGGTGGAGAGTATGGTAGGATGGCTGCTGCGTGGTGGTCATTTGGGGATTGAAACCTCACTCTTCAGCTATCTGTCATCTCTGCCAGAGTCCTGATTCAGACTCTAAAGAAGTATTTCCCAACCCAGACCTCGGTGAACCCCGGACAGTTCACATTTTTGCTTCCTCTCAGCCCCCAGCATACCTGTACCAGGTATTCGGTGTTCCTGATTGGCTGGAAGCTGAGAGGAAACACTGCTCTGAAGCACCGGCATGTAATCCTTTACTGACCCAGAGCAACCATAATTATCCATTCAAAAATGCATATGTACATCTTTCTCGTATGTCTATATTTATGCATAAAACCTTTCCATGGACCTTAAACTTCATGCCCACTCACTGGAGGTCCTGCAGGATACAAAGCAGGATGACCACAGCTGTGTTCACACTCATCCAAATCCACCTTAGTCAAGCAAGTGACCTTCAGCCTGCACACTGACATTTCGCTGTGACTCCACCACGTGAAATGATGATCCTGCCCCAGGGATCGCGACCTGTGGTGTAAATCACCAGTGGGACCGTTAATGAGTTCCGTTCGATGTGCACTGCATTTGGATGTGGCGTGCGGGCATCGCTACGGTGACGGGTCACAAGATGTAACCACACATTTTTTGTCATAAATTATGGTCGAGGCTTTTTTTAGGGGTCATATATTTCACGGTGAGAATCCTCAAGTCGAAGAACAATTAGCATTTTTAATATATCAGAGGTTCTTTCAACACCGAATGACTCACTGCAAAATGCCGACTTTCGTCCCATGCTGCTCCTTAACTCCTATGATCCGTGTGACGTCGACTTAAAGGGATCCCCCACAAGCCGTTTCCCCATCACAGTCTTGCTGGTTCGGGGTTTTGTGTGACAACTGTGACTTCGAAAAGCCACCGAAGGCATGAATATTACGTCCAGTCCAGAGAAACCCAACGAGGGGAGATGACCTGCAGCTTTTCAGAGATGCTGCCACCACTTTGGCTGCCTGCACCAGGCTCTTTTTGGACCGTCGCTCGTTACAGAAGCCTTCAGTGGCTGTGCTTGTTCCGGTTCCTGACGCTGTTGGGTCAAAATCCTTCTGATATTTGTGTGATTGGCTCAAGTAGCATTGTTATGAATGTTAATGTCACTGAATATAGTCGCTGAGTGGGAATAGAAGTCATAGCACAGTGCTAATGAGCCCCGAAGGTGTCAATCGTTCTAGTTTAATACAAATCAATTCAGATCCTTTTTAATGCACTCGCACAAAACAATCTGCAGTTGTTTTGCTACCCAGACTGGAGGTATGCAGGTGTGAGTCATGATATTTAAGGTCAGAGTACACTCTAGATGATCCCAGTAACTGATTCCAGAGTTTAATCAGCTCTTGCCGATTCAGATTAATTTATTGATTTGGATCATTATTAAAGGTTGTATTTGTAAATTTGAATTATACCATTTTAAACTGGCAGAGTGAGAGCTGTTTTGGATGGGGGTGATTAAAGAACCTTTTGGAACCTGTTAATGTCAACTAAAATGTTACCCTAATTTGAATAGTTAATCTTGCTTTCTAGGGGCAGGGGTATTTGGATGGGGATATATATACGTTTCCAGCAAGGATACTGCAATTCTAAGAATATTTTCTGAATTATTAGCTGGGGTTCTGAAAATGATTTGAATCCGTAAGTCATTTTAAAAGATAATGAAAGACTTTGACTCGTCACAGTGTGTGATCTAGTGTGTAGATCAGCAGGTTAAGACGCTGTGCCCATAACTGGTAGGTCACCAGGTCAAATCCCGTGTTTGGTAGAGTGACTTTAGTATCAAGCCCTTCACCTTGGGACTGGCTGACCCAGCTTTCACAAATGTGCATCCATTTGCACAAAACTCTCTAATAATAAATCAAGCCAGATGATTGACTGTCGGTTAGTCTCTCACAATCTGTCACGGCTCTTAATGACGATATGTTGTTACTCCTCGTACCTGCAGCCTTTATTTTGTGTCACTCTTTGACATAGACACACCCCCAAGATGTGATCCTTGTAACCCACACTATTCCATCTTTTCTACTCACTATTCAAAATGGCTGCCTAGCACATATGTGTGATTTCTGGCGGTCTTTCCAGGACTCCCCCCACGTCGTTCCACGGCCGGCATGACCCCCAGACTCTCGGCCGGGCCCTTGAGGAAGGACCACCCAGCAGAGTAGGATGCCCCATCCAGCCCCTCGCTCCCGTCGCTCCGCTCGCTCTGCTTGTTCCCATCGCCGTGCGCCGTCATGAAGGATGAGGTCGTCGACAGCAACGTGCTGGCCTGGCTGGCCTGTGCGGGGGTGTCTATCTTGGCCAACGCCTGGGCCATCCTGAGCATCAGCGCCAAGCAGAAGAAGTGGAAGCCCCTGGAGTTCCTACTCTGCACGCTGGCCGGTACCCACATCCTCAACATGGGCATCCCCATCACCATGTACTCCGTCATCCGGCTACGTCGCCGCTACTCCACCTACGAGTGGAACGAGGGACTCTGCAAGGTCTTCGTCTCCACCTTCTACACACTCACCCTGGTCACCTGCTTCTCCGTCACCTCCCTCTCCTACCACCGCATGTGGATGGTGCGATGGCCTGTCAACTACAGGTAAGGGTGACTGTCCTGCTCGCTGTGATCAAGCGTGAGGTGGCCCGAGGGAGGGCAGACAGGCAGAGCGGGAGAGAGAGTAATAAATACCTGTTTTCCACTAGTGCCATGTTAGTGCTGGTGCCAGGACTTACAGGGAGCTGGTTCTCAGAACCGGCTCACATTTCCACTGGTTAAAAGCATGTATAATAGACGGCAAGTCCTTTTTTGAATTTGTTAAATGTTTTTTGACAGAGAGTGTTTAGGCTAATGCTATCTTTAGTGCTGGTTCTTAAGTTAGCATTAGTCAAAATATTCATTTGCACAAAACATGAACTAGCTACATTACAAAGCATTACTAGTTAATATTTATAACTAATTATTTGCTGCATTATTTGCTGTGTAGATTTTGCAGTTGTTCAGAAGATTGATCAAGCCATTGATTGATCACAGTAGTTCCTCAATCACATGCAGTTCATCCAAAACTTTCATCAGTTTCATCAGAGTCATTTAATTACATATGTCACCATCTCGAACATAAACTTGGGAGAGCAAGCACCAATTTTTAACTGCGTGTACCCGTAGAGAAACTAGTTTCAATCGCACTTTGAAGGGCTACCAGCAATGAGTACAAATCAGTGGGGCATTTTTTAAATTCTTCCATCCTGAGCCGCCTTGTGGGAGTTTTTTGTAGTTTCAGTAGTTTTTTTTTTGTTTTGTTTTTTGAATTTGTTAATAATTTCTCTCATACTATGAAAGTAGCCTGCTTTCTCCAGATTCTACTTTCTGCGTGTGTTTAGCAAACGCTAAAATTAAACAGAACATCAAACACTGTAAATAAAAGCGGCTCTGCTGATGTTTACAGTGCACTGTAACCCCGTCTAACACGCTGACATCACAGGTTTGCAGTTTCAGATCGGCAATTCTCTGGTTCCGAGCCAGAGCTGGTCGGTCAGATTCCGCACCAGTTGATTGGCAGTGGAAAGCCTCGGGTATAAATTAGGCACCGTGTTGTTGGAAAAGGGGTAAAAGTGGGGTATTAGGTAAAGGGACAGTGCATGAAAAGGGGAGGGATTGGGGGAGGGACTGGGCAGGAGAGGATGACAGATGCAGCAGGACAGGGAGGATGTGAAGAACAGTGACTGAAACATCTAATATCCTATATCACTTCCTGTCTTGGTACCACTCACTATATACAGTATCTCCTGCTTCAGTCTGTCTCCATTCAAATCTTATATTCCCAAACATCCAGACATAACCATTTCAGCGATGAGCCTTATCAGACAAACTGATGCTAAGGGCTCTCAGTGCTCATCTGCCTTGTGTTTTACATATTTTACTTCTTTGGCTAATTACTAAATTTGGAGGTTACATTTTTAAAAATACTTAAAAATATATGACTCCATATTTAACCCTGATTCTGAGCATTACTCTCCTCCCAGTTCTGAACAGGATAGTGTGTCATCGCACCAGGCGGACAGGAAGGCATAAATAATGAATAGAAATCCTTCCCACATCTATCTTCATGGGGGAGGAGGTTTCTGTCTGATGGGATTCGCGACGTGTTCCTCAGGGTCTGTTGTGACGTCAATGCTCCCCCCGCCCCCCTAGCCGCCTCTGTCTGTTCTCTGGGCATTTCGGGAAACCCTGGTGTTCCAGGGAAAGGCGTTGGCCGGTGCCAGGCATGTTCTCCACGAGGACCACGACACCAAACGGCCACTAGGGGGTCCTGGCAAGACGTCGCGGCTACGTGAGCCCCCATACTGAAACTCACGCAGATGGAGCTCCATGAGGGGGTCGAGGGAAAGATTATGCTGCCTGGGTGATCTTTGACAGCCAGATTGGGGCTTCCAGGGGTCTCGTGGACCTCCAGGGACCCTCCAAAAATAACCTACCATCTCCACTCTGAAAAATAAGTCAGAATGAAACGTAAGCTGATGTGTCCGTGATGAAAAACAGACGCCTCTAATTAGGATTCCGGTATGTGGCACGTTGACCTTACCCTGTTTCCAGGTGTTGGTCTTAGTCTGTGTTTACGGGACCGCCCCCCCCTTGACGGCCAAGGCTCCATATCCTAGTACACTGACATCGTAGGATGTCAGCCGCAGCTGCTGATGGCTGTTCAGGAAAAGAGTATGTATGCCTTGTCGTAGATGGCAGCTATGAGCGGGTTCATGTGGACCTGGTTGTGAGCCGGGGGGGTCGAAAGGCAGGGATGGGACAGATCAGAAATATGATAGGAGAATTTGCAGAATGATTCAGCTGACATAGGTAACTGAATCGGACTGGTAAACACAGGCTGTTGAAGTCAAGGTTCAAAACCCATATGGAAATTGATACATTTACTATGTAACAATGAACTACAGTTGGCTGCCATTTATGCAGAAGGTATGTGGTCATGTGTGATACATATAGCACACATAATGCGCTCTGGAATGGATGGATGGATGGATAGATATTTTCTGTCAATGAGATGGTGCATAGGCCAGGTACAAAGAAGTTACCTTTGTAATATTAATCTTAATATTGCAGCCTTTTCACATTACAGCTGGGGGCTCATCAGCTCTTGAAAGCCTCCTGCCTGCTGAGTATCTCTCTCTCTCTCTGTCTCGTTTTCTCCCTCTCTTCTGTCTCTTTCCTTCCCTGTCTCTCTCTCCCTCACTCCCCCATTCTGTCTCTCCCCTTCCCTGTCTCTCTCTCCCTCACTTCCCCATTCCGTCTCTCCCCTTCCCTGTCTCTCTCTCCCTCACTTCCCCATTCCGTCTCTCCCCTTCCCTGTCTCTCTCTCCCTCACTTCCCCATTCCGTCTCTCTCCTTCCTTGTCTCTCTCTCTCCCTCACTCCCCCATTCTGTCTCTCCCCTTCCCTGTCTCTCTCTCCCTCACTTCCCCATTCTGTCTCTCTCCTTCCCTGTCTCTCTCTCCCTCACTCCCCCATTCTGTCTCTCTCCTTCCCTGTCTCTCTCTCCCTCACTCCCTCATTCTGTCTCTCTCCTCTTCCCTGTCTCTCTCTCCCTCACTCCCCCATTCTGTCTCTCTCCTTCCCTGTCTCTCTCTCCCTCACTTCCCCATTCTGTCTCTCTCCTTCCCTGTCTCTCTCTCCCTCACTCCCCCATTCTGTCTCTCTCCTTCCCTGTCTCTCTCTCCCTCACTTCCCCATTCTGTCTCTTTCCTTCCCTGTCTCTCCCTCACTCCCCCATTCTGTCTCTCTCCTTCCCTGTCTCTCTCTCCCTCACTTCCCCATTCCGTCTCTCTCCTTCCCTGTCTCTCTCTCTCCTTCCTCACCCCCATTGTCCCACAGGCTGAGCAACACCAAGAAGCAGGCCGTTCACACGGTGATGGCCATCTGGATGGTGTCCTTCATCCTGTCTGCGCTGCCCGCTGTGGGTTGGCACGACACCACCGAGCGTTTCTACATGCAGGACTGCCGCTTCATCGTGACGGAGATCGGCCTGGGCTTCGGCGTCTGCTTTCTGCTGCTGGTGGGCGGCGGTGTGGCCATGGGAGTTGTGTGCATCGCCATCGCACTCTTCCATACCTTCTCCACGCGGGCGGGCCGCAAAGCAGACAAGAACAAGTTCAATGTGCCCACCATCGTGGTGGAGGATGCCCAGGGCAAGCGGCGCTCCTCCATCGACGGCTCGGAGCCTGTGAAGACCTCTCTGCAGATCACCTACCTGATCAGCGGCATCGTCTTCATCTACGACTTCCTCACCGGCTTCCCCATTCTGGTGTGTCTCCTCCAGCCCCTTCCCTAGGCTTGTTCTGTAGTAAGATAATTCTTGAGATTCTGATATTTATATGACTCTGGTACTGGAAATAGGGTGACCATCCAATCCACAGTATGGGCTATGAGCTAGAATGGGGTTTGTAAACTACCATTTCAATTAAAAAGACCTGGATTTCACTTTTGCGCTGAGTTCTTGCTGTGTGCTGATTGGTCAGTCTCATACAATCATGCATGTGTCACTAATGTTAATGGGAAACAGCTGAATGAGGTTTTCAATCAAGGTAAACCAGTAAAAGCAAAAGAAGAACAGAACTAATTAGCCAAACACAGGAGCCTTTCAGTTTTAAAGTAGTAACTCATAGTGTCCCTCCTGACATAGGGAGTAGATGGTCAACTGTCATTGAGTCATCCAGGCAGGATGGACCTCCAAGACACTCTTAGATGGCACTGCATCCTACTTTCTGAGTAGCTATTTTCATAGAAGAGCTTAACATTCAGCTTTCTTGGTTTGACCCTTCCTGTTGACAGTAGCACAAATGGATTAATCTCAGGAAGGCCTTCCCTCAAATCCTGGTTAGAGCAAAGGGCAGCCCCTGCTCTACCCTCTGATACTGCTTAAAGATTTGACTTTTTCGTTCAGGAACATCCCCCTTTTAGAACTCATACTGTGGTTGGATGTAAGGTCCCAACTAACAGAGCTGCAGTTCAGGACTGGTTCCTAGAGCTTCCTAGACATGCAGTCTTGAAGTTTGCACTGATAAATGACACGCGCATCAGCCAACCCACTGCAGCACACAAAGCTTGGTGGTAACTAATCAGAATGGAGGTTTGGACAGAGACAGCCAATGTTACCTTCTTAAGCCAGCGTCTCAAATTGCTCAGTCTTTTAATGGTCTAAACTTCATGCGTGGTGTCATTAATTGCATGTTAATTAACAGTAATATAAGGCTTTAATTTTCTCATTGCTAATCTATACACCTAATCTCAGCCTGGGGCAAATGTGTTGTCATTCTTTGCCATTTTTTTACACATAGCAGACAAATCTTCACTCTGCAGGATATTTACCTAAGGGATATGCCTAAATTACCCTCTCAAGGATACAACAGAAGTGCTCTTTAGGGATTTTGACAGGCAGCTTTTACCTGCTGTACTGACTGATGAATGCTGGTTCGCTGTTAGCTTAGGGTTCAGATATACTGTACAGCAGCAGTGGTCAATTTTATTGGCAAGGGGCCAGTGTGCATGTAGGTTTTTGGAATAACCTTTAGGTCAGGTGTTCAAACCCAGGTGTGAGGACTCCTCAGCCAATCAGTCCTCTAATTAGCCATACCACCCCCATTCCCAAAACGCCATATAAATGTAACATTCATTCATACTTAGTAATTAGAGTTGCAGCAAAAACCCACACGCACAATGGCCCTCTTTGGATAAGAGTGGCCACCTCTGCTGTATAGTCGGGTAGGAATAATGTTTCTCCCTGGTTCTTCATGTCCACCTGCTCAGGTGGTGAGCTTCACCAGCCTGCGGTTTGACCGCTCCTATAACTGGATGGTGCTTTGCGTGCTCTGGTGCTCCATCGCCCAGTCCGCCCTGCTGCCCGTGTTCCTGTGGGCCTGCGATCGCTACCGTGCCGACGCCAAGACCGTGTGGGAGAAGTGTGTGGCGGTCATGTCCAACGATGACGTGGAGGACGGTGAGCGGTTCACACCAACTCAACTGAGTCTCTGCACATGATCCTGTAGCACAGGCCCTGCCTTGGTGCAGACTCTGTGTGAAGTGAGTGCCACGGGGTGCACTAGTGCAGTGTTTCCCAAGTCGGTCCTCGGGGACCCACGGACAGTCCGTGTTTTTGCTCCCTCCCAGCTCCCAAGCAAAAATGTGGACTGTCTAGGAACTGAGAGGGAACAAAAACATGGACCAACTGCCGGTCCCCAAGGACCGGATTGGGAAACACTGCACTAGTACATTCACAGTATTTTTCGCATTGACTTTCTTACAAACCTGATGCCCAATTCCCAGAAAGTCACACATCAGAAACATATTTTCCATGGAGCTCCACCGTGTTCCTCGCATACAAACTCACTTGTCTAGGCTGCTTGGTTTGTGTGGTTTCACTGAGAGTATGGCGAGATGCTTTGTACTGTATCAACTGATCTTCAGCCTTGATACCTGCTGCCCACTGTTGAGTCATAAAGGTACCGGCAGATGTTTCTGTGAGATCAGAATCCAGTGTGAACACAGGTGTATTCTAGAAACTTCTTACCTGTATATAAACCTTTAGTGGCATGTCCATTCTGTACATAAAGTTGACAATCCACATGTCCCTCATTGGTCTCTATTGACAACCTTTGACCATTTTTCCTCATGCTAGCTATTGGTTCATGTTCACATATGATGACAGCGATGTTTCCTGTTTTTCTGTGACGTTTCCCTGTTAATCGAGTTACTTCCTTGCCTGCTTCCAGAGGGAGTGCCTTGTATAAACCAGCTCAGTTGTATGTATCTAGGTTGTTTCAGCCTTGCAAATCCGCTTTTTAAACTCGCATGCCTGTCTGCTTCAGCAGGTGCTAACATCACCATCCATCCTTCAGCAGCTCACCTAACATTAAGAAAAGCATTTTACGCTTCAGTTGCCTGTTACATCAGAGACAAGCTTTACACGGAATGACCGTCAAACGCTTAAACATTAAGGAACTCGTTGCGTTTCAGTTTTAGACAATTTCTGAAGTCACAGTTTCCAGTCAGCGGGATAAAGCAAAATCCTGACTGCTTTGATTCTGAAAGAAACTCAATTTTCAGCATCAGATTTACAACACAGTAATTTGGATAATGTAGAATGACATTTATTTTGAAATTAAAATGCAGTTAAAGGGAGGAAATCGTGAACTGTATTGTTTTTCTAAACGTCTGTCTGTGTTCGATTAGATTTGTTTTTTCAATTCTGATTTGTATGTTTTTCTGCGTTTGCAGAAAACAGCCAGGATGGAGGAATTCATCCGGACTTAATATATGACAGACCATATGACTGTAGCCCCACTGCTGATAACATGACATTACACCATATTGCCAAGTACAAAACCTCAACCTTAGAGAGGGGTTACCTACTGAGAGAACCACAGGAGGATAAAATGCATTATCTGCAGGTATATTTCCTTTGACTTCATTTTCAAAAACTGCGCAGATCCCCTCTTTTCACCGACGCCAAGTAGCATCCATGTGCATGCCAAAGGGAGCCTGTAATCAGTCCAGCGTGCTGGGCCTCCCCCTGCTGGGCAGCTTTAAACTGCAATATTCAAAACCAAGTGCTTCTTCAGCCAAAGCATGAACTTTAAGGAAAAACACACCCAACGTTCAAATGCTTGGAAAATGCGAATAATCGACTTTTAACTGATGACAGTTGTGTTATGTGAGGCTAAGCGTTCGATTTTTCGAAATGCACAGATTCACAGTCAAATTTATGCTTCTGTCCCCAAATCGAAGCTGCAGAGCTACGGCATCCATGTTGTGTCTGAAACGAAAACCTGATGGCAATAGAATTGTGAAATGCTGGTCTTTTAACCTTCTGAGTTCTGGATCAGGTCTGTCAACAGTCCTCAGGTTCTGGTTCCACTCCAGCTGTGGTAGTTGCCCCCTAAATTAACCATAAGCCTCATTTTCCAACAAATGTGGGCGTAGATCCCCTCTGAGAGGCTGTCAAAGCTGAATGGCCAAGTTAGTCCCATTGCTGTAATCCCACAGCCCAACTCAATTCTGCCAAACCTGAGATCTTGAGGACTGAACATGGAGGCCTGATCTATGATCAGAGATCCACTCATCATGTCTTAAGGGATCAGATCAAGGCATCTCCAGCTCCAGTCCTTAGGTGTCTCCTTCCCACTGGTCATGTCACCTGCATGTGTTAGCAAAAAAATGTCTTCTATCAGTCACAGGCAGGGTGCTACATTCAATATTACTCACCCAAATATCTATTTTCAAGCACTGAGGCCTTGAGACATTTCAGTTCTCCTTTAGGTTCTGCTTCAGTACAGTCTTCCTGTTCTTGATAATCAATGTCCACCAAAATCGGCTAAGGCTCCATCCATCCATCTTCTAGCCCCTTATCCTGGTCAAGGTCAACTGGAGCTTATCCCAGTCAACATAGGACCAAAGGCTGGTGTATATGCTTGATGTTACTCCTCTCTATGACAAAGCACATGTACATCATACTCTATGAGTAAGTTAGAGCCACCAGGTGATCTGTGAACTATGGGAGGAAACATACAAACATACAAACATCATACACGGAGGGTGGAGGTGGGATAATAATGCGACCCACTGAGTCACCAGTCCCATAACATAAAAGTAGCTCATTCCCCATCCTGACACCAACCAGACCCATGGGACTGGAGCTGTTGCTGCCTTGTACTGATTTTATATTCACCTGGGCCATGCTTTCTGAAGCTGCCTTTCCAGCACGTTATCTAATGGCGCCCCCTGTGGTATGATGTGAATTGCACAAGACTGAAATAAAATAGCTACCAAATATATGGAATACACACTTGGAACCGAAACTGAATACCGGCTATAGCTTTGAATTTTCGTTACTTTGACTATATCGTATTAGACCTCTGGTGTGTATGTTAAGCATGTTTCAATAATAGAATTTCCGGGTTTGAATGCTGTCCGTCCTTGTCCTGACGTATGCATGATCATATTCATATCAGCCACTTATCTTCCAGAAGGTGGATGACATTACCTCACCATAGGTGATCCATATATTTATTCATAATCCTTTACATGAGGAACTACATAGTCTAGGGAAACTATGGAAAGACTCAGTTAACTGCATTTGTAAGCCTATAGAAATAATTGTGCATCACCCTTTACAAGGCTCTGTGATCACAAAAATCTGTATACACTTGTTTCAATGTAGTCTGACAGTAGGCAGTTAATAGCACATTTCAGTATTGGTGGCATATGAACTGTGCTTTGTTATGGCCCCAGCAGCATTTTTCCACACTTCTTGCTGTGCTGACAGTTGTTACTGAAGGAACGTTACTTGCTGGTTCAGGGAAACCGGTGTTCTGTGCAATTCGCAATTATGACTCATTGTGGCCATCGCTTGCGAGGCCAATGCTTTGCTGCCCTCTGCTGGCCGTAGAGTGAACAGCGACATCATCCATCGCGCGCCCTCTGTTTTTTTTTGTCTCTCTTTAGGATCCCAAGCTGAATTGAACGTTGGTCTTGAATTTACAAAAATGAGTGTAGTTTCCACTGAATTTCTGTTGTATTAAAATGTATTTTTCAAATTTTACATATTGAGAGTCATGCAAACCAAACCAAAAGAAGATGGAGCGTGTTGCCATTCTTTAAACCACACTGTGGTCAATGTAGTCATGGCGTCAATTCCATTAATTTGGAAATATGGAGCAATCTTGAGGTCACAGGTGAATCAAATCAATCCCATTTTACAAAAAAAAACACAACATCAACCATTCAAGACTAACATTTCAATCACTGTAGGGTCCTCTTAAGTGTTCCCAGCCAAGCTCACACTGAGTGTGCTGTAGACGTATGACCTGTATATGTAAGCTGACTGTGTGTGTCTCTCCTACCCAGTCCTCAGAACAGTGTGGAATGTGAGTATCCCTCTGCAGGCCTGACCCTGTGCTTACTATGCTTTTCTGGGTTAATGTGTTGCCCTTTTGGGATGACAGAAATGTCAGAAAAATGCGCGGGAAAGAATCTGAATTGGTTGGGAATATAACAAGGAAATTTAGTTTATTCACACATCTAACAAAACTGACAATTAGAAAAATAGACAGTATTCCTTAGATGCTATTTCTGAAAGAATGATCTAACTCTTGTTTCAAAGATTTCAGGATGTTTTTCCAAGATATTTATTGACGTACAGAACTCTGATACAATCTCTTCATCTCTGGTGTTCTCCTCATGCATGCGTGTGCATGTGCGAATGTGTCAGGTCCCTCCTACACGAAGATACTCTCATGACGAAAGTGATGTATGGACCACTAGCCATCTCCCACCATACCTTCACCGCTGGGGTTCCGCAGAGGACGTGATGTCGTTGCCGCGTTACAGCGTGCCCCTGCAGGACCGCCGCCGGCGCAGCTTGGCATCGCCACAAAGAGAGCGGGCACCACGACATGCCAGGCGAACTTCAGAGGACGCTGGGCGCCCCGGCAGACCACCGTCACCTTGGGGTGAACCCCGACAAGAGGACCTCAATTGCTTCAGTAGGGATGAAGTGGTGAGCTTTATCGATGATACACCACTGCCCACCCCTAGGGGGAGCCCTCGGCATGCCTCAGCACTGTCTCTGGTACCTGATACACGGAGGCAACGTACCTCGCAGGGTGCCCACTTTGCCCTTACTGACTTTGAACGTGAGCCCCAGGCCCTACGTCGCCCCACAGATGCCCCCAGTGGCTCCAACAGCAGGCACACGGGGCAGAGCCCCGGACCCCGTAGCCCCGGGAGGGGTTGTGATGGCCATCGTGATGGAGCACGCTCACCCAGACTGATCCACACCAATCAAACATCATGGGCAGGAGACCAGTCCTCCCAGAGACCCAGAACTGGCTGGTTGGTGGAGGACCATCACACACAGTCGAACAGCAAGGGAAGCCTAAACAGCTTTATGAGCTCAGCCTCCATTTCCTCTGGGTATAGAACCTTTCAGTCAGATTCTGTAGAATCCACCAGCTAAGGAAAGTGAGGGACCGGGTGGATGATTACTGATTAATGCTGAGTTCTTTACACAGCTGAATTACTGACAGCGCTCTTCAGTTTTGTTCATTTCTGTGTGGAAAGTAAGCTTTCTTTTCTTTTTGTAACATGGGAACAGATTTTCACTGCAGAGCTTTTTCTAAAGCACCAAAGATTACCCGGTGTGGGCTGGAAGGTGTATGTCAGTATGCACTATGGATATTTTTCAAGCCATGGTATATGTAATATTTTAACAGGCCTGTACATTAACTGACAATGTGTTACAAACTCAGGCAGCCTGAATTTGCCGGCACTTACGTAACCAGGCCCCTATAGCGGATCAGAAGTGTATCATTAGGGACAGCGATACCTCAGTAGACTGAACTTCAGCCATCCTCATATGCATTACTTAAAGTATTCAGTAGACAATGCAGTCTTATAACATCAAACCCTTATTGGTGCAGTTAATATAACAGTAAGGAGTAGGAAAATACTTCGAGTTCCCAGTGCGGGCAATGCACATGTATGTGAGAGACAGAACGACTTATTTCACAAATGTTTCTTTTTAAGCAAACAAGTAGCCCAAATCCCCTTCAGATTACACCCACTGGAAAAGCACAGTGTTTCATGCTTATGTTGCTTAATCATGTTTGAAAATTTGTTTTTGTAATTGTTCATGCCCAGCGTATTTTGTGTTTCGTGTCGTACGCCTTACAAAACCGGACGTTGACCAAACGGTTTGAGGTGATCTAAGATTAACTCAGAATTGTCATGGTGTTTTTTTCGCTTCTTAAAGTGACCGAGATTAGCCTATGATATTCTGTAAGGAAATGAGGGGGAACAAGGAAATAAAACTGACGGTTCTTTAAAAATGTCGGGGTGGGGGGTTGTGTCTGTGTTGCGTGACGTAGACTATAATAAATTATGATTAAGGAGGAAAGTTGTAAAGACAGGAGCTAAATAGCATTGCGCCCACAACAATCTTAGCGATAAAATAAAGTGAACGTTAAGATAAGTAAAAAACTTTACTTGGTGTTAAAGTGTTTTTCCTCGGAATTCTTTTTCAAACAGGTCTCTTTGGTCCCAGATGCTCAAGACGAGGGCATAGAAGGCCTGGCATTGGGCATCGCTTATTGTAAGCGTCTAGCTGTCAATATCTGTGCGTCTGCTCTATTCCTCCGCAGTGCTACCGCAGCTGAAATGCCGAATGACTGAGTTTTGAAGTTAAGCAAGTAAGGTTAACGAAATCCAAAACTACTAATGTAAAGGTTTCCAGCAAGATACAGATTGACTGATAAATGTATACAGGAGGAAAATCTTTGCTTTTCCGTCGTCATAAAAAGCAAAGCCAGGTTAGGTTTCAATAGGTTTCAATTTTCTCGGTGCCCTGCTGCACCGCTTTCAAGAACCTCAACATGAACCTCCCCCCGTAAAGGTGACTTAAAAGATGTCCCAGTCCATGTGATCCAATATTAGGAAGGTTCAAAAACTCTAAGACACACGCTATCAGAAAGGCGGCAATAAATGGTCAAGTTAAGAGTCTTCCAGTTTTTTCTGACATTTCCATTGGCTGACTTATAATTACTGCAGTTTTATACTGTCAAACCGATCACAAACGAAGCTATTTTAATTTACTGAGAAGGACGATGGAAATGAAATAATCTATCATTCCGTGTAGGTGAACATAGTACTTATTCGCAAATATGCCTGCTCTATATACCCTGTTTCGGCAGTTATGTATCGGAATCGGATCAGAACTGAAAAAAATGTGAATCGGCTCATCCCTAGTACAAATGGATGCAACTAGCCTTTCACGCGTTGATGAATTTCAGGAGTTGGATTAAGAGATCACTTCATGACTAAATAAATCGGGCTACAGACATTTGCTCGTCACACAAGTCGGTGCTTATGACAATAACAATTAGTGGCAGAAAATTCAACAACAGGTTCCTGGCTGTGCAATTATTCATGCTTAATGCGTTAAATCAGACAATAAAGGCGTGAAGGAGGGCTGACGAAGGTGGTCACTTTTTAGACCAGAACTGCAGACGGGAGACTTGCTGTATATAGATAACTGTCCACGCACAAGTATTAACAAGGGGCACTAAATCAAATATCAGTCAATCAACTAGATCTTCATGTAATTGCCAAATGCATTATTTGTTACAATGCTGTCTTGCTGTTTAGACAGAGATAGGGGGAAAGGGTCGGACTAAACATGCCTACGATTTCTTTCCAGGTCAAAATTAAATCGGCATTTAGGCTTTTTCGCAGACTTATCTGTCCAAAGGGATTGGATGTTTTATTATATTATTTTATTGAATACCTTTAAAAGTTCAAATACCAGTGATGTGTAAAAAGCTCACATTAGTCGATACTGACACAAGTCCATCTCTAACAACCCGAGTACGAGTCAAAACTGCATGCGTCCGCCAGTTGTGGGGAAAATCCGGGTTAATACTTCTCTATTACCGGAGCTGAGTAGGTAGGCCCGAGTCCGCAAGAACACAAATTCATTCTAGACCATCAATCTGAATCAAAAACTATAAACGAAAGATTAAACAAAACTTCCATCCATCTTCTATATGCGCTTATCCTATTCAGGGTCGCGGGGAACCAGAGTTACGGGCACGAGGTATAGGGAAAAACTGTAATGCACCTCCACTGCATTCTGTAGCTATAGTTAATATCACTGTAACATAACTATATCCTATATACCTACATACAACTATACACATTTTCTTTCAAGTTCTTTTTAAATTTAATTTTTAAATTTTTGTTTTTTGTATTAAATGCTTTGACACTTTCTTAAAAGTAGCATATACCCACAATATAGAGTGGAAATAACGTACATTTACAAATAATAATTATATATATATATATATATATATATATATATATATATATATATATATATATATGTGTGTGTGTGTGTGTGTGTGTGTGTGTGTGTGTGTGTGTGTGTGTGTGTGTGTGTGTGTGTAAATTAACGTTATTTCAGCATTTCCCGAAAAAATGCCTTGCTGGGGGTGTATATTTCTCGAAGTAAAACAACTGGGTATACGGTATTCCCGTAACACCGGTAATGCCCCCAACCAACCCATGCACTGCAAAAATACCCATCGTTCCGAAATTCCGACAGTATTCTGAGACGAGGATATATAGTTGTGTCCCAGGGCTCCACGGATGGACTTAACAAAGATGAAAATTTCAAAACATTTAAATTGTATTCATTGATTTATTTTGCAGTTCTGTTATTACAAAAATATATTTACAAGTAAAAAAAAATCTTACATTCTATGGCAGCATTACTAAATGCTGTCTGTTAACTATTGTAATACAAGTAAAGTAGGGCTGGCTGCTAAAGGGCTGGTTAAACTATACGGTGGATACTGACATTTTGAAAATGTACTTTCTCACTCAAAAAATATTATCCTAATTATAAATATTAAAACATAAAAGTATTACTGAAAGCTCAAGAATTGAGCTTAAGCAGAACACATAGGTGTAAAGATACCGCGTATCAAACATATAAGTGTCTCAGTTCTCCCTTTTTCTACCATGCACTTAACCAATATTCACCATAGGCTATATTTAAGGCATTCAGGGTTTCACCAAGGACGCCAATAACATTGGGACGCGGCAGGGCGATGCTCCTTTTGCAAATTCAAGAAACCGGGCGCATGCGTCTCATTTCGGGAACATGGAAGATGTCGCTGATTTTTACTTTGAACTCTTATTTCAGCCGATCGCGGGTCACCTAAAAGGCTAATGTTACAGTCCCTGGCTGTTACTGGCACTGGGGTCCATGGGTGTGGCTCAGTAGAGGACATGCGGTGATTCTCGTCGTTGTCTGCGGTGCTGGACCACGAAGGCAGTCCGGACAGGCGGTCCGAAAGATGTCTCAGGACATTAAAACGCAGCACACCGTTAGAGTTATCGGCCGTCAGCAGGAACTCGTGCACCCCGTTCAAACAACTTTTAAAGCCTTCTTGGTACTCAACGCACTTAGAATCCATGAATCGACCTTAGAGCGATAGCAAAGAAAACACTTTATTACAATTTGCATTTTAAAAGTTTCAACATTCTGCTTTTAACGCTCATTTCATTCATAAAGTAATATTAGTAGAATATACATTATATCACAGCAAGATTAGTATATTATAGCAGTGAAAGCGAAGTTAAACTGACCTCGTTGAGTTTTTTGGAGATTTCGTAGATGTTTTACCGTCATTTCTAAAATGTCCGCTTTTTCCAGTTTTCGTTTCCGAATCTGTTAAAAACGTAGTCAATTGCAAATAAAACAATGATAACGTAACAATGATAATCGCATGATGCTACTGGGGGCGTTTCTTGTGGTTTAACTATTGAAGAGATCATGGACTACGTCAAGTTCACCCTGGCCTTGACTGTTTTTTGTTTGTTTGTTTGTTTGTTTGTTTATTTTTGAAGGAAGATTGTTATCGGGGTAAAAATAGGCTGCTGGGCTCTATAGGCTTAAAATACTCGGGGCTACAGCTTCAGATGTTGATACGCTTTCTTATATGTTGTGAAAAAAGCATTTGTTAAACACTTAACTCTAGGCCTATTTGTAATGTTAGAGGCTCCATACTTACGTAATTAGTGTAGTAGGTTTCCATCAGCAGTTTAAGTTCGTCCAGACATTCGTTAATACGAGCCCTTCTCTTCTTCTCCATTAACGGTTTTGAAACCTAATTAAACGAACACCAAATATTATTTACTATTAAAATATGCATTGACCTGAATTTTATTTTATGTAGGCCTATTGGCCTAATCATTATTCTAATGCGTGACCAGTACCAACCTTTCTCCCGTTGTTAAGCGCCTTGGGTGAATGATCAGAAACTGCGACCATCTTCAGAGTTTATGAAATTTCCTTCGCGTTTGGTCCCGAAACAGCCAGTGAGGAAATTCGGCAGAGCGCCACAATTTATAGTCGGTCCTGTTTAACATGTGAATGCTTTGGCTTCCCCGCACTCCGCCGAATGGACAGAGCAAAGGCAATGACACTCACGTCAGCCGTATGAGTCTCGTCCACTTTGAGTCCAATGTAAAAATGATTTTCAAAAATGTCATCTAGCACGTCACAGTCTAAGTAGTGTATTTTTTATGATTTTGGGTATATGATTAAATAATAAAGTGCACTAACAGTCTAGCACAGTAATAAATAAGCATTTGTATTTAGCCTAATATAAGAACATCACTCACTAATTATGAACTTTATTAACTCACTTTGACTCTTCGCAGCAATTATTGCCGTTTTATTGCGCCCCCTTAAAGATTCGGCCACGGTTTCTGTCCCGACGTGTGAGGTGGGACAGAAAAGCGTAAAAATCAGTGCATAAAGGGAGTCGATAGCGAAGTAAATGGCTTGGCTCGAAGTGTGGGGGCTGCCCCTGTTTCAATACCAGCTCCCTCTATTCATATCTTTCTCTTAGCGTTTCGCACGGTGGCGGTACCGTGGAAATCTCTCCATGTCCCCATCGAATTCCAATTTTCCGACAAAATCCCAGACAATGTTTAGCAAATGCGTTAAATAGCCCGGCTTGTCGCATGCTTCTGTCGATCGTGTTCTATATTTTACGAACTGCGTCATATTGACATTCGTATAACCTTTAATGCCACGAGTTTTCCCATATAACTGAAAATCTGAACATAGTTTTCAGAATCTTTAGATGTTGTAGTTTTTGCCAAATTTGAAAACTACGATTTTACGTGAAAACGAGCTAAGCTAGAAATATTTTTGTCATCTTATTGTTTTGTATTTTGGGCCTGACATTTTACGCGCTTCACTTCTTAAAGACGCTATATAGAACTTGTGCAATAAGAGAACAACTAGAAAATTAGTAACTTCTCAGTTGTTGGTTAAGAACCTGATGAGGCTCTGATAGGTCCGATACTTGCCCTTAACTGGTTGGTATATCTGAACAGGTAGGCCTGTGCCTCAAACAAATATTTAACATCTTTCAAGAATAAGTCTCTGACAGTTAGGTGTAATTTCCATGCACTTATGTAACGAAAGTTACATAAATGTGTGGAGTTTGACTTGAGATACACAAAAAACACAAAGGCGGGGACAGAGGGAGTGCGCATTAACATATCTGTGTATCCAACCACGATGGCAGGGTGGATGAAAGCACCATGCTTTGTACCGCTGGAAAGGCTCGGGTTCCTTTATCTAGTCAGTTTTGTGTTAAAATTACAGGCGCATCAAAGCTCTGCCTCGCTTCCCCTATACAGATTTGTCGTAGCCAGACTTGGTGTTGGTATATCTCAACAGGTGTGCCTCAAACAAATACTTGACATCTTTCAGGAATAAGTCTCCGAGTGGTTATGTTTTTAAAACCGTTTAACTTTATGACAATTCGGCCGACAAGTCTGAAAGCACATCCTTGTCACTCTGTTGTGTTACAATTTTAATGTAAAGTGTGTTTAAAAGTCGCACTGCGATTTATGTGTTATAATTCCACGAACACCAATGGCGGGTTGAATGTGGAAGGGTGGATGGACTTAACTTCAAGGTTGGTTTTTATCATAGAGCAATTCTTTACACTAATCGATGAGTATAAACATGTTTATAGGACCTGAACAGAGATTATGCGGTGCGTGCATGCATGCCTTTGCCTTGACCAGCAACAAATAAGGGCCACCTTTCCGAAAAACCGAGGCAATTAAATTAATTAACCAGCTTACCCAACAACTATTTATAATTCTAGATCAGTCCAAGGTTGTTACCTTCTTTACTATTCGATCCATTGACAGCATTGGCCGAAGCACAAAAACACAACGTCCACAGTTAGGCCGGCCTACATTAGATCTTCTGAATCTGTTTAATTCCATTACATTTAATTCCGTAAAATGTACCGACAAATTGGCCGTCAGCACAGAACGCCCGTTTCAATTTGCAGTGGAATCGGTATGAAATCGGAGGGTCGCTTTGAAGTGCATTAAGTTCGCTGCGCCTCCTTTGTTCGATTCCAGCTCTGTTCCGATTTCTGTTTTTCACGGTAGCCTGTAACCAGCTGAACCGTGGTAATTTTCAAAACTATTAAGAATCGTTAATTAATCTTGTTCATACGTGAAACGGATTTTACTCAAAGTAACCGGCTAAAATGGATTTCAAAGTTTTAGGCTTAAAGTAAATTTTAAAGAAGCATGAAACCATAGGCTAGTTTGGAAAATATTACTTAATGAATCTGAATGGATATTAACCGAGACGAATGACAGAAACCGAACAATTTAACAAATGGTAAATTATAACCTGATTAATATGAACTTGACAGCAGCTTTTGGGTTAAGTGATCGAAAGAGTCCTTCTAGAACTTTTTCCTAAAGAGTAAAACAAAATACTATAGCGAACAAATGTGCTGAAATGCTGTCATTTTGATCGTCATTGAATAAGACGCGTCGACCATCTAACAGCAGAAATGGGAGCCCATGCATCTTCCAGAAACCATGTTATGATGAAAATCAAAAGCTGCTACAGGGAGTCCTCTCTGATGTTTGCTGTCGCTGTTTCAGGTCATTAACCACGGCACACCTTTGTCATGCGACCACAGTGGCCGCCAGCCTTAAACTAGCGCTGTAATAATTTGACTATTGGGCTCCTGTTAACAATTAGTGTAGCAATTATGCAATTACCCACAATAAAACCACGTACGAGGCGGCGTGTTGCGTCTTATTAGCAAAAGAAAGCCGGGATGCGAGGAGAGGGGACAAGGAAGCGCGTGCAGTTCCCCTTCCTCAATAACTCCGTCCTAGTCGTAAACCTGCTTTCTGTAGTGGTACTAAAAATAATAATTTCCGAAATTCAGGTTCCAGTCTCACAACATACTCTAATCACCAGTGTTTCTTTTTCAAATAGGCCTAATTAAAGTTCATTTCCACTATTTCACACTTTCTGCTTTTTTTCCCTCTTAGATACGGTGCAGCTAAACGGTGTTCTGACAGATGGCCTCACAGAAAGACATTTAATAACAAATAGAGACACGTTCTGTATCTTGTGTTTTAAAAGCAAGCGCTGAGGGGAAGGGTAGCGCTAAAAATGCGTCCGGGGGGCATCTCTCAATGGGCAATAGACCCTCAGACACCGAGGAAAATTGAGGAACCGCCTCAATTCACATTTCGGCGAGCGAAGTTGAAGACCGAGAAAAAGCAGATGTCTACCCTATAGGACTAGGGAGAGGGTTCGCTGCAAGGCAGCAACGTCCCTCAGCTGGTGGAACGCAGCACAAGGCGACACACTCCGTCGTCACTCGGCGAAACTCTCCGCAAAGCGGCAACACCATGAATTTCTATAGACTTCTTTCCAGCTTACTTAGGAGTATTTGCTTTGCGTGGGTGCCACAATAGAGCGTGCTTGGTTGTGTGCGCTGGGGTTACAGTCTGAAAAGGACAGAGGTGCACATTAACATCGCATTGCGCTTTCCCAAGCGCTGAAATGAACTAGAGCAAAGTAACTTTATAACTCAACAGAGGATGACTCCTTTGTCAAGCACTCTGTTATCCAGTCTGAAAGAGACAAGTGCCAGACAATACCAGCCTCCTTTCATGCTAACACCATGGCTTTTGGGTTTTTTTATGCGCCCTGAATTGCTAAACATCTGCCATTTACTTCAAACCACTTGACTCAAATTTAAATGAGAATAAAAATGCGTTTTGGTACAGTGCGTTCAAGCGTAAATTAAATAACAAAAATCACAAAAAGAATCACAAAGCTGTTGTGCTTCGAGTTAATAAAAAGCAACAACATTCCGTCCTTTGCTAGAAGAGTTTAATTTACTTTTTTTTCATTGTAAAATTCGTCAGTGTTAAAATGTCTGTAAGGGTTCTTTTGTAAACAGATGAAATTCCTTGCTTTTGGCAAATAATTCAGTGGCCGTTTAAATAAAAAGAAATGTTCGGGTAATTTTTGGAGGCTCATTTTTGAAGTGTAGACCATTAAGTCGGACAGGTACTATAGCTACGATCTTCAATGTTACGGTCTTCAATGCGCCCCACTCCGACCACAGCTTTTGAGAAAGGGAGTTTCCCAGGCCATCCTTTTTTTTTTGTTGTGGAGGTGTAAAATCGGACCTTTCTGCTGAAAGGCGCGGAGGCGTTTCTCCGATTTCCTCGGTTCATATTTTGAAGCGCCGGAAAATACGTGGTCCGTCTCAGAATGAATGTGGTTCGGTGCTGAGAAGAGAGAAACAGACAATAGTGCGTTTCCACCCCAAAAAGAGATGCAAACTCCATGAGACATTAAAATATCAGCACATATCCTTGTGCAACTTAAGGAGCCTATATTTGTACACAAAGCATAAGCTGCGGTCCTCGAATTGTTTTTCAGTGCCCGACAAGTATCCGTGTGTCGTAAGCTGACTTCACACTTTTTGGTCAATTATAATTTAAATCATTAATTTAAAATAAGAGTGAGCTAGCACGTCAATTAATCGAGGAAACTAAATTTCTCACGCATCTGCCTTAATAATTGCAAGTGAACTTCTGTCGTTGATCGTTTCCCAGTTAAACATTAGTTCGGCCGTAGTGCCAAGAAAAAGTCGACGTGTGTGGTTTGTATTATGCAAGACATTTCGAACAGAATTGGTATGAAATCTCAATTTGTTGCACTCGGCGTCGTGCTGTCGAGTCACCCGGTTAAACCTTACTTAGTGGCACCATTGAAACAATTAGTTGCCACTGTCATGGTACTTCAGTCAAGAAACGCACCGTGGCTGCAGATTCAATGGCCCCACAGAAGGCCAATTTAGCATTTCAGATTTCAACGCCTCACAAGGTTGGACCTTTCCGCTTCCAGCAGTGAGACAGAGGGGTGCAGCTTCTTCTCCTTACTGCCCCCACCCCAGCGTGTGGTGTTGGCACATTTCCACCGCAGATAGCTTCTTTTATCCTCTTTGCCACTGAAGTCATAAATGTTATTTAAAAAAATAATTACGAAGTACTGGTGAAAAGCCTGTATTACAAAGAAACATAAGTTTGACTGGTGTTTCTATGTGACTAACTTTTATTCAGTAAATTCGTTTAACTAAACACTAAAAATATGCCACAGCTGGATTTTCAAATATTAGTGTGCATATAGGTTAGATAATATGGGAATGATACAGAAGACAGAACTATTTATTTGCGCGCTTGCTCGTAGCGCCACTGTGTGGTAAAAATAATACACACGTAACTTGTCAGGATAGATTGCGTTTAAAACAGATAGTCGAGGCTTTATAGGTAAACGGAAATGAAGGCGGCGAAATTAATATTTAAATTAAAATATTAAATCATATTAATTAAATATATAGCGTTTGTATTAAATGAACACGTATGGATATCACAGTGGTAAATTAAAATGCAACATCACAGCTCTAAATTCAAATCTAACATTCATGAATGACAGACCTATCTGACGAACAGAAGTCAGCGATTTGGGTTTTCCCGGTTGAGGTTTTAGGTGCTGCTGGACTGAAGGGTATAACTCTGGATGGAAGTTTGAAAGTAAGCTGCTGTGTTGTGGTCCGGCTTGAAGAGGATGATGTAGCACTTGGGGAAAAAGTATCCGTAGAGCACGCCATAGAGACTACAGAGGATGGAAAGGGCATTGACGGCAGCCGTGTTGCTCTCCCTGGCAGCTAGGTGCACGGTCAGGAAGATGGCCCACGATATGTAAAAGACAATCAGGCTGAAGGTGATGCACTTGCCCTCATTGTAGTTCTTCGGCAGGTCGGTGCCCAAGTACGCGAAAGTGAAGCAGATGACGCTAAGAAAGCCCATGAACATGATGATCAGGTAGAAAATGGCAACGTTTCCCAGCGTGCAGTCGAAGACGATCACCTTCTGCACCCTGATGTCGATGGGTCTGGGGCCGCCGATGCTCACCCACATGGCACAAAGGAACAGCTGCACCACAACGCACGTGATGATGATGACCCACTGGCCATTGTCCTTCACCCAGTACTCGTAGGACTTGGGCAGGTTGGTCGCCAACTTAAAGACGCAGAAAATCTGGAATGAGCGAACGGCGAGGCACGAGAGGCAGGCCGTGTAGCAGACGGCAAAGACGGAATTGCGCAAGATGCAGTGATGGGGTCCCGGTCGACCGATGAAGAAGAAAACGCTGATGGAGGACAGACCCAGGCAGGTAAGCAGGAAGAAGCACGTCTTTCCCCCGGCTGAGCGCACGATGGGCGTGTTCTGATGGTACGCAAATAGACCTATGATCGCCGCTGAGCTGAGTACCATGAAGGAGGCCGACAGCGTGATCCCTGTAGATACGAAGTCATCGCCTTGCAGGTATTCCGGAGACCGCTTCTGGCACTGGACACTGCCGACATTAGACCACTCATCCTTCTTGCACGGCACACAGGTGTAGGGATCCACTGTTGGGAAAGGGTCGGAGTTTAGGGGGAGCCAGTAGGCAGTGGCCTAATGTGGGATATGGGCAGGGCTGAAGCCAAACTGTCACCTGTGTAGTTGATGTATGTTTCATTTCCACAGATCTCGCAGTTGAAACAACAGCTGGGGAAACTCGACGGCACTCTCCTGTAGCCCGGTTGACACTCCTGTGAACACCTTAGCACAGGGGCCTGCAGTAGCCCTCTGCTGGTCACTATGATGTACTGCAGCTTCACTGAATGTGCACAAATGATTAATCTGTGGGGACTAAACTTGGTGAAAATGCTATTGTTGTGCAGTCAAACAAGATACTGCTTCAGCACCCAAGCGTATAAATATGCGATGCATAAGTTAGGAAAAACAGTTTTTGTGTAAATATCTTAAAGAAATCCAAATTTTATGGCAACATATTTGTGTCATTTCTATGTCTAAAACTTTTTTATTTGATCATCGGTTACTTCAAATTAAATATTTTCGGAAACATTTTCTACAAAGAATAACACTACTTCCTACGAACTCTGTGACCATTTGTACAGTATCACTGTATTCTGGCACGCAGCTGAGGAAGTGTAGCCTGCACTGGCTGATCTGACGAGACTGTAGCCCATCGGAACCCCTCTATAATCCAGAAGCACCACATCAATGCGAGAACCACCAAACACAGACAAAGCAAGTAATTACAGAGGGAGCATATGGTGAGATAAGTCAGGGTTCTAGTCCACGATGCACCCAGTAACCACAACCCAAAGGTTTGGTCAGGTCCAGTTATTCCAAGTAATGTTTTCAGAATTAAGGTGTTCTTCTATCACCTGATAAACAATGCATTCTACAAAGATAATGGATATTACAATTACAAACACAAAAAGACTCTCTGTAGGTCCCGGGTACTGGAAAGGCATTTATTACCGACACTTACAGTTCCGTTATTCATCCAATGAATGAGCCGTGCATCAATACTGAAGTACTCTTCCTGGTCCCTTTCATAAGAGCCAACGATGGTGTGCTGGCGGGAGCGCCAATCCCAGGATACGAGGTCGTAGCGGGCCGGTGGGTTGCCATCCTCATGAAACTTCACGGTTTTGTTGAAGAGAGTGAAGCTGACCCGCCTCAGCATTTTGGTGACCTGAAGTAAAGGCAGAAACGTCTAGGTCAATGTCATTCCAGATGAAGTTATTAGGCTACAATCAATGTGAGATGCATCACTAGCCTGAAAGTCCCGACCAAATGTGAACGAGCCCAGATCCATTCGTTTAACTCGGATGTTTTAACAACTATGGAATAATTCCATACCTGACAAGTCCTAGTCCAGGGCTGCGTTTTCCTAAACCTTTGTGGAGGTGCTATGACCACATGCGGTTGCAATGGGGTGGGAGACCCCCAGGGGTGTTGGTAGACAAAAAGATCCCCCACCCCTATTACTCATATGGGTTTTGAAAGCTGAACATGAGATTTAACTAGAAAATGTGCCTCAGTAAAACAGGTGTAGCCCCACCCATGGTGAGCCCTCAGACAGATTAGGTCTCTGTGCTAAGCCCCTCAAAGTCTTAAAACCCCTGCAATGGTCCTGATGAATTCTATTAATTTGCAAGATAAATTAAACCACCATACATACAGGAATGTGGGGGTAAATTTACAGCAGTACTTGACCTGTGATACTGAAAATTTTTGGTGGTGCAATGGTTAGCACTGTTGCCTCACACCTCTGGGACCCGGGTTCGAGTCTCCACCTGGGTTACATGTGTGTAGAGTTTGCATGTTCTCCCCATGTCATCGTGGGGTTTTCTCCGGGTACTCCAGTTTCCCCCCACAGTCCAAAAACATGCTGAGGCTAAATGGAGTTGTTAAATTGCCCGTAGGTGTGCATGTGTGAGTGAATGGTGTGTGAGTGTGCCCTGAAATGGGCTCGCCCCCCATCCTGGGTTGTTCCCTGCCTTGTGCCCATTGCTTCCAGGATAGGCTCCAGACCCCCCGCGACCCAGTAAGATAAGGGGTTTGGACAATGGATGGATGGATAGTTATTACAGTTCAGAAATGTAACTAAATGTGATTATCATTGTGCAATTACAAAATGGTTCTACAGATTAATGCAGCATTTTTTGTGGTTCTTTTTTAATGTACCAATTGTACATTAAAGGTCAGAATGAGAAAAGGTATATGTTTAAAATCCTGAAAGTTCTCAACTCTTCGGTAAGGGAGAGTGGGTAAATTATCACTTTGTGCGTTTTTCCAAACCCAGTGCGTGCAACCTAAAAGTTAAATACAAGTTTTCTACTTGGTCAAATGTAATTACCTGTCTGGGAGAGACCAACAGTGGTATGAGCTGAGGTGAACACAGATTTACCATTTTTCACACTCTAAAGTAAAAAAATAGGGATGGCGGATCCACATATATTTTCAGTTCCAATCTGATTCCAATACAAGAGCTCTTTTTACTTTAATATTCTAATATAATATATTATATATAATAATGTATATATTATAACCTACATATATTTAAACCCTATATATATATATATATATATATATATATATATATATATATATATATATATAGATGAAAAATGTATGCCAAAAAATCTTTACGCTGCTAGACACATACATAACACACTGTTCCACCTCGTTTGTACATCTTGTTTTAAGCATTTGAGGTATTTTGCAGTTCAATTGGAATATCTTCCAAGAGAGGATACGTGGCGAATGCTTAAAATGCCCCAAATGGGTGTTTCATGTGTTAAGTTAAAGGGGCATTTTGCCCTAAAACTGAAAAATATATGTTTTACTGGGGCATTAGTGCTATCTGTCCATCTAGGTCGTCCTGCTGGGAGATGTTTAGTTTTGAAGATGTCGGTCTTCTCTCGAATGTAATGGGACTGAATGGCATTCTTTCTGTGGTGGTTAAAGCAGCAGAAAATACATTTAAAAAATTCAGTAGCGATGACTTTTACAGGAAATCATCACCGATGTTATTGAATATTATCCACGGATGAGCAACCTGGCGATACGATTGCGGTGTGGAATTCGATAGAAGAAAATAGTTCCTACATTAAACTGCTCGCTACAAAGTCTGTGGATTATATTCATCTCCCAGTAGACCCCCTCTAAAACATATATTTTCCAGTTTTAGGATGAGCTGCCCCATTAACCTAAGATTTAACAAGCCTTAGCAAACATGCCAGTTTGGGGCAAGTTGTCTCATTCATTTTATGACAAGTAGTCACACTACCTCGCCCTCACCCAGGAATACCAACTCTAACTGTACACCAACTCCGCCAGCTATTTAGACATACCCAAAAGCAGGCCCCAGAAAAATAGCCAAAAAGAAGAAAACTGCTATTTTCACTGACACACAATTGAGAGCTTAACAAAAATCTGTTCCAAAAGACAGGGAGTGAATCCAGATCTAAATAAATGAAGAAAAAGCTGGCAACTACAAAATGAAAGATGAGGACGAGTGCTTGTGTCTGTATTGTTATTCTCTAACAGCCATCCCAATGAAATCTGGGCGTAGTCAGGGCTGGATCTACCTCTTCAGGGGCCCCTAGGCAGGTCAGTATCCAGAAATAAATTTTAGCGGTGTGGGCAACTCGATTGATTTCATTGGGAGTCCAAAAGATTTCAGTGATAGGGGGCGGGGGCCTTTTCCTAGTCTTGATATGTTCTGTTTGAAAGGTTGTTTGGAAGGACTTTGCGGGTGTTGTATCTGGGCTTTTTAAGTGAAAACATGAAACTTGAATTGGTTGTGTTTCTGTGTTTTTTCAGTATCCAGTGTGACATCTCACCTACATCATTTATAACAATATGATGTATTGATCTCATGATATATATGAAAAAGTGCGAAAAGTTTGACAGGATGCCACGTCTCCCCTACTTGAGCAGCATAAAATTGGCTTTAACACTTGTCTGCTGATAACAGCATCTATCAATCCTGCATTCACTTCAGATCAAGATTAAAAGCTTACTGTATAAGGATAAACGGGTGTTGAGCCATTGCAAGAAGTAGTTCCACATTGAAGAACCATGTGGAGTGCATGGGCTATGGCGTAAACAGCTGAGTAAATGGGGAAATTGTATGCTGGGTCTTGATCGAGGATAACATTTGGATCTGTGGTGAGACATTCTTTGCAGGCCTGATTGCATGACTTCACATTGGAACTGGAGCAAGTTTCATTTGGCGATCGATCCATTGTCCTGTAGACGAAATCGTCAAATCCAGACAGCGGTCCGTATACTGGGATGGAAACACCCAAAACAACACCCAGGGCTTCGGCCCCATTTACTCGAATAAGGTCCTGGTTCAGAGACCATGTTTCACTGGCGATCCATATCTTCTGCACATTGTTATTTAAGGCGACCTGGATGAATGGGCGTACAAAGTCAAAGGTAGCAAACACCACGACCACGTTGATCTTCAGGCTGTTTATCTTTTCAAACATTTTGCTGTACGTGGAGGTGTCAGTGGAGAGAATCCCTTTGTAAGCCAAACAAACATTAGCCAATGGGATCTGATCCAGAAATTGACTTAAAGCGTCACGGGAATAATCATCTTCGCTTCCAAAAAACGCGACCCAGTTCCACTGAAATCGCTGCAGGATGCGCACAATTGCCCTCACTTGGTAAAAATCACTTGGAATGGTCCGGAAAAATGAAGGGTAGAGATTTTTATTACTCAGTTGTACACTTGAAGCTGAGAAACCAATCTGCAAAATGGAAGAAATAGTATTACTTAGTGACGTTACTTAGCTTTATAATTGATGTAAGATATGAGAATGGTGTACGGTGATAAACTTTAGTTTACCATGGGAATGAGGCTAGACATAAACAGAGGTGCGAGAATTAGTGTTTTTGTGCTTCCAGAAGGGCCAGTTACAGATATCACTTTGTGCAAATTAGTGTTGAGGGAAATCGAGCCGTTTGAGGACAAGAAGTCGAGGGCGGCCCTGAAATTGAGGGCATCTGAGCAGTAGTCGAAGATCTCATAGCCCAGTTTGATGCCGGGCAGCAGGACACTGGAATTGTTGATCTCCTCCACGGCGAAACGAAACACCTGCATCTGATGGTACCCCAATGGGACAAACTTGAATCTGCAGAAGAGATAATGAGATGATGGTTTGCCTAAATGATACTTGATTATTGTGAGATTGAATAGCTGACAAAAAGTTGCAGGACACAACTAATGCAGTTTGTCCAGTTTTACTAAGGTCGAATTTTATTGGGCCTATGTTGGTTATTTATAAATAATAATTTATATAGTCTGCAGTGGGTAGGGGGCCCATCCTTGTTTCCTGCCTTGTGCCTATAGGCTCTGGGACCCCTGTGACCCTGAATAGGATAAGTGGTTACAGAAGATGGATGGATGGATGAATGAATTTATATGGTCTAGCAAGACATTTAGCTGAAAGAGCTGCTGTAACACCATTAACCTCACAGCCAAACGTAAACAGCACCATTATCCGAAGAAGTAGCCAGAAGGTTTTTTCATTTAATACGTATTGAATACATATCATTTAAGTGGAGTTAAGACCCAATTCAAGTCTCTGAGGGCCGGGCCTGAATATAAAGCCAATATAAAGTTACGTCTTTTTTGTGTGGAGCTATTCCCTAACAGCCATCCCAATGAAAGGGTAACCGGGCTGAAGTTTCAAGTCTTTGAAACAGTCTGGGTTAAAAATCTCTGCTTCCAACATGCAGACGCACGTCTGACTCCTTTGTCAGCTACGGTCGCTTTCTTTTTTTTAACTTTCATGAGTAAACACATGCTAATTTTTAAAACCTAATCTTAATATGCTCAAATCTAAATTTCCTTTAGCAATGAAAACACGATTAGATGCATTACAATAGATTATAAGCAATTTTTTTACAATGAATTTAGGCAACCTGCGTTCCAGTTAAAATATTCTCTTACTTCGACATTAGCAGTAAACAAAATTAGCGTCAGTAATCTATTATGTCGTTCACGATGCACAGCGGCACCTCAGGTCTGCTGTCGCCTCTCGTCCTGTCACTGTATTTTTCTCCGAGTCTCTGCTCTGTGTCATATTAATAAATTCTGGTTCATATCCCCGTAAATACGGCCATGTTATTCCGAACTCAGGAGCAGTCAATACACGAACATCATCTGTTCTCTAAAAAGGGCCTATTTCGGAGTTTGCATGATTTTGCGTTAATTTCTGAGATCACAGAATCACAAATTTTATTGCCTGGAGGGACTAGCTACAAGATCAGTGAGGATTTATAAAAATCAAGACCTTGCTCCTGCAAAAACCTTCAACTCCTCTATAGACTATGAAAGACTCTTAATGTTCACGAGTCTCTATCCAGGAGTTTCACGTCAAGTGTGAAGTCAATACGGAAGTTTTGAGGTCGCCAACTCGAGTGCCCATCTCTGTTTATTAGCGTTACAGCCGTTCTAGCTACTAGTTTTAGATGTAAATCTGAAATTGTTTAAATCGAAATAGCCTATAATTTAAATTGCCATTGTAAAATATGGAATAAAAATATTTCTGTTAAAATAACACATTTCCCATATTTCTTCGTCAATCCCAAAACTTAAAGAACAAAAACCAAAAGGTATAACGACTCATAACGGGTACAATGATGCATTCAGAATGGCATGGCAAACTTCAAAACATATTAATAAAAAGTGTTATTTATTAAATACATTGACAAGTTATAAAGTTAAAGACAATGACAACTCACCAAAAAATCATATATTAAAAATGTGTTTAGACATTATCTTTTACTGTTATGGTTTTATTGATGCAAAGTTAATATTAAAATTCTGACTTAAAATGATAATTTGGTAGTAGCAAACTACCACAAGTCTGGTTATCTTCACAACTGAAACAAAACTAGATTTTTTTTATAAAAAAAAAAACAAAAAAACAAAAAGCAAACAAAAACAACTTATAAGCCTTTTATGTGATGTATTCAGTTTGGGTTTATTTGTAGGAAAGTGCCTATTCACTTTACATTGTCTCAAAGTGCTTTACATCATCCCTGCCCAAAGCACCGAGCGCACAAGTCAGAGACGACAGTGGCAAGGAAAAACTCCCTAGTGTGAAGAAACCTTTGGAGGAACCAAACATTAACAAAATCATAATTTATACAGTCTAAATTTTAAGGTTATTTACTCATTTAAAGAAGTACAACTGTCCTTTTAACTGCTCACCTGTTGCACTGCAAAGGCGCTGGTAACCTGTTTCGCATGTCAATTGCAGTGTTGACTTTGTGAACTGCAAAAAGACCCCCCAAAAGGTAGTTACCCGCCAAATTGAAATCAGGCAAAGGACATCCACCGCCTGCCGCTGAGCAGCACCAACAAAGCAACGAAATTCCTAACTTGAACCACGCAGTAATGGACATGGTCGTACAGGCGCCAGTCAAGAAAGACAAGCTGACTTTCTGCGTCCGCATCTTACCTAAAGAGGGAATCGTTCACTGAAGCTCTTCACATCCGTCCTGCTCGTTTGCATTTATGCTGATGTATAGTTCCGTTCCAATGAAGTGTTCCTTACCACGTCCAACCTAAACCACACGTCAAACTCTTCGATAAGCCAGAGAGTGCAGCTCAGAAAATACCGATCTGAATTTTTGCCCATAGTGCGTGAGGGTATGCCCTGTATTTCACTTGCATTCTGGTGGGTGTCTCCAGGACCACAACGACTCTGTATTAACTAAACGATTATAAAAGACGGAGACCTCAAATGTGCTAGAAGGACATTAGGGAGGGACATTATGTTGACAGACGTCCTACATCTCTGTATACTTTGTTCATTTTACATTATATGCATGCACGCTGCTCTCAGTGTATATGTGATGGGCGTCGTTAGGCCCGATCACTTAGGACTCTCTATAGCCCAGAGTATTTTAACCTCGATGCCAGTCTTCCTTAAAAAAAAACACCAGGTAAATTTGACTTAAGTCCTGATCTTTTCAATAGCTAGAAACTCCTCTGGTATATGCACAAGAACGTCACCCCCAGGATCAGTAAGATTTATCTTGTATATGAATTACGTGCTTGTCATATTGTTAACAGACATCACATAGGCAATCCCATAATTAGGCCTCCCTAATCAACAATGAGGTAGCGGTAAATGAGAGCAAGGAGAGGGGGGAGCAGACACACAACTTCACCACCTAACCGTTTTTCTCCATTGCTTTGGCACATTTCATGAAAAATACTTAACATTCTCAAGATAAGAACATTTCTCAAAACGGTTTATGCATATAGCACACTATGCTTTAGCTGCTGAAAGCTGTACCCCCCAAAAACAATTAACTCAAAAGTACGTCTCAAAAGCAATTCATTCCACCAATGAATTAGTCAGTGCCACCAAAACAAAAAAGTACAATCAGTATTATTTTAACAATGAGTCAAAACTCTTATATTGTCAAAATGGCAGTGTATGTTCCTGAGCTCCACAATTCTGAATGAAAGTCGGTCCCCACTTTCTCGTTGTCAATGGCCGACGATTCTTTGACATGAGTATCTGTTTGCTAAACACCACTTAACGTTGCTAAGGCCCATATTACAGCATGTAAAGTCCACTGTCAAAGAAAGCATTCGCACACCCTTTTCCTTCAGATTGCAAGACAGTACAATAAAGTCACACAGGACTGTATAACACAAAAACATCAAAATGGCAATACAAGCAGAAACAAAATGACAACAAAATCACATGCTATGGGAACCAAAAATGCAACAATGCTACATCATTGCAAATTTACGGAATATCCTTTTGAAAGTTCGGTGACCTGTTTTGCATGCGGTAGCTTACATAATGATCACGTACAGCTTTGAGTGCGAAATTATTACAATGTAAAACTACATACTGCATTTTGACCAACAAGACTAAAGCAACTGAAAATCATGCCAAATGATGACAATTGTCCAAGACCATCTGCATACACGTAGGCCGACTGAAACTTTTGGAAATTTCTGTGAAACAATGACGCCCCACTATGCAGAAGTGACATTATGGTGTGGGGATGCTTGCTGTTTGAGAAATGTGACTAAGCACTCAACTGTATTAGACACATTGTAAATCTGTGGTTTAGGCAAAGTGCTGGATTAGGATTTTAGATTTGCCAGAGAGGTGCTTTTCATGCCACATTTAATACCATTTCCTCTTGCAAATTCTTTATTTGCAAATCTTAGTTTTCCATATTAGAAAAGTATGGAGACGTAACACTGCACACAGAGATTGTGAAATCGGTTTTATTTGCACCGCTCAGCCTCACGTTCTGAAATTTTCATTAGCGTTGATATCCAATACTTATCTGACATAATGAACAACATATATAAGATTAAGATTTGGAATGAATATTACACAATTATTAAAATAATCTTTTTGCGTTCTGCAGTATTAGAAGTAGAACTGCATCATGTTGTTTCCTCCATGTGATGAGTGTCTTAATGTAGCAAATCCGTCTTTTCCTTTTTAAATGGACGGGGGAAAAAATATAAAAAAAAAAAAAAAAAATCAGCATTTGGGCATGGGGTAGTTTTATGGTCATTTTTTAGCCTGTCAAATTATGTAACGCTTAAAATTAAGAAGTCATCAATGCACATCTGGACACATTTCACAGAAAACCCGCTTCTTCCTTTTATACAGTGACCAGGATTCCAGGCATCTCAAATTCAGGAACAAAAAAAAAAAAAAAAAAAAAAAAAAAAAAATCACCAAAGATCTTTAGTTTTATCACAAAACCTCCGGCGAAATGGAAAAAGGCCAAAAATTTAAAAAGCAGTAGTAGTAGTTTACAACTCTTTTCAGTCATTAAAAGCTCCCAAGTTCCCTTATGTGTCTTCTGCAAAGGAAAAGAGAAATAGGCGTTTGGAATGATCACATGCTACTGCTTCTTGAGATTAAGTGTGATCAGCGACGCAGCACACAAAACTTCATGAAAAGCCCCACATTTCACCCGTCATGGTCAGAATTAAAACACCAACAAGGTACAAAACTATGAATTATGGGATGTATTTATGCTGATCAGGGAGATTTTAAAATAACAGTGATACAAATAAAATGTGTTAATTTGCAAGACAACAGTGTGATTTAACTTTTGCCCAAAGCATTTAAATTCAAATCTGGAGTGCAAACTGATTTTGTACAGCTTTCTTACAGCTGAAAGCGTCAACATAGCTTGACACTATTGAGAGAGAAAACTCAGCATCGAGCTGAAGCAAGGGAAATGTCCTATGGTTTAGTTGAGGATCCAGAACAACTGCGATGCTTTTTTGCGTCTGTGTGCAGGGAGGCTGGAGATGACGGAGATCGTTGCATTAAAACCGTGGAGAGAGAAATAATACTTATTGATTCAAAACTTTGCCGAAACACTCACAGAAGATCCTCAAAATGAGGGGGAAAATGTTTACAGGCAGTTAGGCAAATATGTGAGCGACAACTGGACCAAGATCGCTGGCGGGCTGGATTTCCAAGTCAGCTTCTGAAAGGGCTGCGGATCTGAAGTGCTTGTCTGCAGCCAGACCTAAGTTGCTGCTACACCCGCGGCACTGAACCCCCAAAACCAATCCAGCTAACCTGCACAGTGAGGAAGGCTTTGCATTTCCCTGCTGGAATATAAAGCTTCCCAGCTGCTCCCCATCCAGCTCCAGGAAGGAAACTCTTTGTATCAAAGGCATAATTTGTTTACAAAATCTACGCCCCACCCAATCTATCTCGTTAACACTATCATGACACCCGCTCCTCCCCCACAAATTCCCTCCCCATAACATATTTTAAATGATTACTTTCGTTTTAGATGGAAAAGTTTTAACTAGCAACAGTTTTCCCTGTGTCCTCCTTGCCTCTGTAGGTCCTCTTCCCATGCGTGAAGGGTATATATCTGTACTTGATCATATGCTGCAGAAAAACAAGGAAAAAAAGATATACACTGAAACAAAACAAGAATAAAAAAATACTTCTAAAGACTCAAAATTCTACCCAGCACATTTTAAGGGTTGGTGCAGACGAGCTCAAATCTAGTCACCTTGATCTGTCTCTTCATGGTGATGCAGAAGAGCATGATGAAGTATATGACGAGGATTGGCCAAAACACTGGAACGTTGAAAGCGTCAAAGAAGGTGCAGACCATCGCAATGACGACTCCTTTGGTGGCAGAATACCTGTGAACAGGAAAACCAGAATGATGTGTGATTTGCACCAAAGGACAGCGGTTGAAAACGAGCCACGTTAACAACAAAATAAAAACATGTCGCAATGCAAAATATAGGACCAACACAACAGCAGCCATTTGCAGAAAAACAAGGGAAATTCGCAACCTATGTATTAAGCCTACTAAACTATCATTCCCGTGTAATATTTACATGAAGACCATCCCATTACGCCTTATATTTTCTCACTTACCGCCAGCACTAATACCAGTCAGAGCAACCTAGCAAACATGACTCACTTAGTATTTACAAACCTACCAGACACCCACTGTGATCGAGCAGGAACAGGCTATGCAACTGATTTGATGTAGGTTACTGGCAAATGTGTAAATCTGAACAAATGGATGTTAAGCTGTTAAGCCTAAGATTTCTTAGCTGAGGACAGCAGTGAACTTGTTAGGAAAATACAATCTGAGAATTACTTATGAAATATGGAATAGGGAACGCTTAGTTAAGCAGCCCTGTAGCCTCACATCTGCAGGGCTAGGGCTTGGATTCTCACCTCTGCTCTGTGCGTCTGGAGTTTGCATGTTCTGTGTAATCTTGACCAGGATTGGGCATTATAGGTCCATGTCTATGTTTTCCTTCGTCTTTCTAGGATATGTGAAGCTATTTAGTGATCAATTTTCGATATACAATGATGCCTATAATAAAACTAAAATGTGTTTGGAAGACGGATGTGGTGTGACCTTAAGGTGATACACTACAGTGAAAAGATATTTGCCTCCCATTCAGTTCCATTCTATCTGCTTGAGGCAATAAGCAAAACATTTGCTTCTGGTTGGGAAGTGAATTCACAAGGCGTTTTCACACCGGGCTCATTTAAATGAACTTTGACTTGTTGCTAAAGCAATCTGGTGTGGAATGGGCAGTGCAAAATGGAGTAAGATACTTATTTCATGCACATTTACACTGTTATAACAAGAAATTACCATCACGCGAATCCCTTTATGCTGCTCATGCCTACTTGCATACCAGTTATGTCAATTCCTATTTAGAACGCATTGCTAACATGCTACATCTAACATACCTTGCCATATGGTATTCTTAAAAGCAACACTTAATTCGCTGAATGAAAATAACACGATAGCAAAAAATACCGTGATATATTGTATTACACAGTCATGCCCATTTTCGTTTGAGTATGTGAAGACGATGGATACGTTTCATGATAATGTGACTGTACTTTTAAGTACCTAGACAGCAGCTGCATAAATAACTCGCCAGTTCAAACTCACTGTTTTACCGAAGGGCAACAAACCTTAATTTTAACACCAAACTACAAGGATCCACTGCGAAGACTCCAAGTTCCTTCTTATTTATTGTTGACATTATACAAGTAAAAACAATTTCTTCTGTGACAACTTGACTAGATCATGAATAGCAAATCAACCAAATTTCTACTTAAAGTTGAAAAGCTTCACCATGCCTCTGCATGTACTCCCCCTCCCACCCCACTACACATCTTGCCAACCTGGGGTGCGTTTCCCAAACGACGACGGAAGTTAGCATTAACGATTCATCGTACTATGGTAGTTCAAACTAACAAACATCCAAAGTATGACTGTTTCCCAAAACTGTCGTACCACAGTAGTTCGAACCACGCTGGGATCATCGTAGTTCGAGCTACAGTGGTTCCAGCACTGATTGGTCTGACTCACGGTGAGTCGTGCGCAAAAACTAACCAACTTCATATCATCAATGGTCTAACTTTCACACCTGGTCGCGTACAAAAACCCGCGAACTGTGTAGTATTATACAAGTATATAATCACTCTCTCACACACACACACACACACACACACACACACACACACACCATCCTGGGTTGTTCCTGTGCCCATTGCTTCCGGGATAGGCTCCGGACCCCCCGCGACCCAGTAGGATAAGCGGTTTGGAAAATGGATGGATGGATGGATGTTTCAATCACACTACGAACACTTACAAATTCCTGGTCCGACGGTGTCGCTTACAGAATGTTAGCGGCTGACTGGAATAGACAGATGTGTGTAATATCCAAACATCACAGGCATCATTTCCCCAGTACAAAGGCATGGATTCCTATCTGACCGCTGTAGTGTCATACTGCTCCTCCATTATGGCGAGAGGAAGAGTACAGCACAAGTTGTCCCTCTGAAATTGTGTGTGTAATGAAGAAACTGCACAACACCCAATGGTCTGCATAGGGCTAAAAATACACACATGTACACATACAAGGGATAATGATTTATTATTATTATTTTTGGGTTTTATTCTTTTCTTTTAATGTTTTTTTTTTATTATTTCTCAATTTTTTTTCTGCTATATGTGGCAAAGTGTACCATATGGCACAATGACCACTGGGTACAACATCCTTTACCGAGCAACACACACTAACCGCATATGCTACTACAAGGGTGGGCAATCTTAGCCGATGTGTTGGCAGATTTTTTTGGGATAACCATTCAATTAGTTATGCAAACCCAGGTGTGCAAACTCTCCAGTCAATCAGTCCTCTACATACTACTCTAAGTAGAGAGTTGCAGCGAAAAGCTGCATGCCTAACGGCACTTTCTGGATAAAATTAGCAACCCCTGTGCTAATACAATACTTTGCAGTCTGAGAATTGTCCCTATTGCTCACTACAGACAGTTACCGTACCTATGACCAGAGACCCACACAACAATTATGTTTAAAACTACATTATCAGACAACTTCACATAATGTGTGACCGTAGAGCTAAATTGTTTCTTATTAGGTATTAAAGATTACTTACTTGCACGGTGACTATACCCTTCTTAGACTGCATTTTCTATCATCGCTAATGTATTTACCTGTAACTAAACTTACCTACAGCTTGCAAGCTGTAGTTCGAACTACACAACTTAATGACAGTGTTTGCAAACGTTCGTTCAAACTATGGTTTCGGGAAACACCTGCATCGTACTTACATAGTTCGAACCACACAAGTTACTAACTTGGTTAGCTACTAAGGTTTTGGGAAACACACCCCTGGTCAGCGGCTTCACACATTACACTATTGCCTCGTTGCCACCAACACGGAGCAAACACTGGGCTCGTTCTCATTTGGTGCCTTTTGAGAACCTACCCGCGTTCGCACCATTTTCGATAAAGAATGGAACAGAAATGTTACGTAGATGGGAGTAAAAGTAAAGTAAAAGTTAATCTGTATTTCGTTTTTTGGATTAATTTTGATCCTTTTTGGATTTTACGTTTTTATAAGCTGCAGAGCTGTCACTACTGCCTGTATCCACTTTTGTCGCCTTAAAAGCCCCCCCCGTCTGTGTGCGAGTGAGTTTATTCTCGCTTGCTGTTTTACTGTTGTCCTTTTAAGGACCTCGCAATAAAAGACTCTGCTAAAAACTAAACTTTGCTGTCCTCCTCATGATCTCTTTGCCATTCGAGCATCATAATATTTTATTTTTTCGACCTGCGACATATTTATAATTTATTATTAAATATGGTCAGCAGATCTATATTTCGTTTTTCACAGAATAATAAAACAATGTAATGTTATTCCGCTAATAGGCTGCCAAGTTGTTTCACTGCCAGCACTTGCAATATTAGACAAAACAGTATTAGTTATGGACTGAGTTTTCTGGGTATGCTGAATGTTTGGAGGTGACAGCCTGTCCCACTTTTGCTGATGTTATGGTGCCAAATTCTGAGACTAGTTTTTCTGTGGTGCTGTGCTGGAGCCGTTTTTTCTGCCCCAGGGCCAGTTTTTTGTGGTGGAAACACATGGAACTAGTTCCAGAAAAAGTCCGGCACCAGCACAATGTTGGGGGAAATGAGGCTTATGTTGAAAGGCGAAATGCCTGCACAGAAGTGGAAACTGATGATAGACACTGAAAATGTTTCATTATATATACACTCACTGAGCCATTTACTTGGATCCCTGGATGACTCAGCAATTGTGCTGCCTCTCAGTTGGACTCGGATCCCATTCAACAGCTGAAACACCTCAAACCATACCTGACTTTTTACTGGATAAACCACAGAAGAGCCTCTCACCAGTAATCAAAGTGATATCCTTCCTATAGTCTAAGGCTACATCCACAATGATAAGTTTTCGGCTTGGTAGATAACGAATTTGTGCCAACACAAAAAAACCAGTGTCCACCAATCAGCTTTTGCTGAATAATATCTCTAACGAATACAAAAAATTTCCACGCAGTGGACAACTAATGTTTTTTGATGGCCAGTTCTTTTCTCCTCCTCATCCCTTTGTACTAAAGTTCTCACATATGTGCAGAATTGCATTTGTATTTGCACAATTTTCAGTTGAAGAGAAAAACGCTATGCGAACTACAACATAATATGGTCTTAGAGAGGAACACTACTTGCGTGCAAACAGCTATCCAAGTGAATGATAGTGATGTCCCATTCGTGAATGAATCATGAACCTGTTTTTTTAGGTGACTCTGTCAAATCGGTTTTCAAATCTAAAATACATTCACACATTTCACGGGTCAGTCATAGATATTTGACAAATCGTCATATTAAAAACATAATATTTTTTAATTCACTTATTCATTTGCTTTTCGTAGACTAACTGTGGCCATGTTACCTTCAGTGCCCGTCCACATACGACAATTCATTGTATTTGTGTTGTGTGCGAACCTGGCCAACTGTTGGCCGTGGATCACTACTCCCAGCTGCTGTATTTTCAAGCCCCACTGGCTGGTGCTCTCTGTTCAAAAGGGCTCAAAGGATGCCCCAAAGTAAACGGAGAGCACCATCTAGTGGGGTCAAAGAATATAGCAAATGGTTCAGAAAACATTCTTTTGGTCATCACTACTCCCGACTCTCAGCAATCAACAAGTTAACGAGTTAGGTACATTCGGTTGCTGAAGCCCTGAATAGGCAATTCTCATGAGACTTGTGTTCGATTGTTGTGTGTGCCCTTGCTTGTGTCTTGTGTGAACCCTGTCCAATCCTCTCGTGCCTCTAGTTATCGAGTAAACTATCCACCATGCGCTTCATCATCTGGCATCAGATTTCCCTGTGTTTTCCTGTTATGTGCTGTTCAGTGTTTGTTTGGTGCCTGTGCTAGTCCTTTGAAGGGCTTAATAAAAGGACATTCTTTCTCCCTAAAGCAAGCTGCCTTATTTCTTGCCGCCTCAATGCGTTTAGTCTGCCAGACGATATGCTATTATTTTTTCTTATTTAAAATACATGTAAACGCATTATTGGTCAGTGATACTGCTATTTTTATTATTTAATTTCAGTTGCCGTAAGTTGTTCTTTCTTGGAGTCGCTTTCCCCTAACCCTATTTTTCCCATTGGATGTGTGTATTTTAATACTTGATTATTAATATAATTGATTCTGCCAGCCCTATTCAACAGTTTAGTTTCAAACCAGATCAAGACTAGTTAATATCATAGCCAATGAGAGGACGTAGGGTGTGTGTGATGGGGAGGTTGCTCACCAGAATTTGAATTCAGGCAGTCTTCTGATGAATGGCCGAAACTCTTCATTTTGCTTTGTGGGCAACTCTGGTCCTTCATCTACAGGAAACGCAACACAAAGCCGCAACATAAAAATGAAACCAAGACATCTCAAGAGACAAAGACTCAACTGGAATTAATTTCATGAACGTTCTGAATAGAGGTGTTGACAATGTACCTCGAGGAGACCGAATGGAACAAATTTCAATAATTTGACTATATTTCAATAGCTCTGAAACGCTTCAGGTACGCTGATCAGCATGTATTTTCATTTATCCGCCACACATAAACAAAAAAGTATGGAATAAGCACTGCAAAATGATCCCTTTGAATTGGCTACAGTGTAACTTGCCTGTGTCCTCCAGGAGCGATGGGTCCACTTTTGGCGACAGGAAAGCGATAAACAAGTTGAGATGGTAGATCCCAAGAGCATAGGTGACTATGTACCATCCCTACACATGAAAGAAAACCCATAATTTACCAAATGCAGCAAATTTAAACCCCTCTGCCAAATCAGAGATGGGCAATTACCCCCTTGTAGACCTTCATTTAAACACATACAGACAGCTGAGGGGTGAGACCTAGCAGACACCTGCTTCATATTGCTCCATGAGCAGCAGGCTTCATCGAGACACAACATGCTTGGAAGGCAGTGCTCTGTGCTCAGGTCTATCCACAGTCCTCCACGTACCCAGCCAACAGCAGGTATTGCTGTTAAGTCAAGAGAACCTATCAGACTCACCAGCCCAACCCCCAAGGCCTCCACACCATATATGGTTAAGTCAGAAAAGCGGGGACTGAACCTAGACTCTGCCTGCCAGATTTAAATTCTTACACATAGATGTCACGAAAATCAGGCTGATATCTGTTTTACAGCCAACAGAGGTGCTCGGAAGGGAAATGAAATCAGGAATCCAATATAAACACAAGCTGCACATTTAAAAAAAAAAAGTACAGATGTTCATTACCTGCAGTAAATACACTCTGATCATGTAAATAACAATTAAAAGAAGAGTGAAAATCCACCGCATAGCTGAGAAGGGTGTCGACTTGTCAAGCCATGACTGATAGATCTAGTGGGGGGGGTGGGAGAAAAAAAGGGTTAGATCTTTAGTGCGCTTACATTTGGTAATCCAGACAAAGCATATTAGAAAACTCCTAACAGACAAATGGTAAAATATATGTTGAAGGCAAGAATGTTAAAATGAGTGGGACCATCCATGAGATTAGATGGAGGCGAGTAGGACACACCTGACCAAGCCGTGTGAAGAAGCTGCCGATGACTGATGGTTTGCCATGAATGGCCTCCCCAACACTGTCACCCTCTGACATCCTACCTAAGGGAGACGCAAACTTGACTTTGCCCGTGGGCCCACATTTACACCACATAAAAAAAGACACTTTTATCCAAAGTGATACAGCTGGAAAAAAAGCAGGATCGGCCAGTCGCTGGACAAATTGGGGTTAAGGGCTTTGTTCAAGAGACCAACAATGAAATCGCTCTGCCGACTACGGGATTTGAGAACCTTCCAATAACACGCAGAGAGTCCTAACCTGCACAGCAACACACTGTCCCACACACCGACCTAAAGTGTAACACTTACACAAGATGAACAGGTGAAGCATGTAATTTTTCTGACTGGTAGTTCTGCTTCAGGGATGGGGCACAGTTTGGGTCTCAATATAACCCCTGATAACCTCCATAGCCACTGGTGCAGTTAGCAAAACCATATATTTGCATAATGTTACACACACACTTCAGATGTTGAATATTTAATTGATACATACACATGCATATAGCGACTAAAGTATTAGTATTAATTGCTGCAAAAAATCTTTACATAACAGATTATGAACTGTATTAAGAGATATTCAAAAGTGTGTGAACTAGAATATGTGCTGCCATCACCTTAACTACTTAGACCAGAAACAAATGGCTTATAAACCACATTTATGCTTCTCTGTACACAATAAATGTTTTACTGGTCCTACAAATCAGTTCAATTCACTATTACCTTCCAGACATAAATGTATTTTTGACCCTTTGCTACTAAAGTTTTTTATCTTTAAATAACTGCGGTATTGGCAAGAGGGGTGTTGAATCGATACCATCAGGCCGTTTCACTGCTCTTTGTCCTCTATGACTTGGTTACCGATTTAATATTAATTTAATCGTCTTCTCAGGGTGGACAGCTGTTCGGCACATTTAAGAGAAGGGAATTTTCGTGAAACCCAGGAGGGAAGGGGAAAAGAAACAACCAGAACAGACCATGTGCTACACAGTGCCGTTAAAGAGGCTTTAAAAACCATTTTGCTTGCTTGCAATCCAGATATGCGTATTTTAGAAAACGTCCATACATACAACCATACGCTGAACGACAGTGGAATTGCAAAAGTGCAACCCAGTTCTGCGGTTTTAAGGAATAATATGGACACATCAGTCTATCAAGCTGCCTCACAACATTAGCATATCTAGCTAACTATCATCGGGCATTTACTATCAGAAGGCCATGTTTTACAGTATCAGAATAGTATGGCAACATTTTTCAGCATTTTGGACAGCCTGCTGGTTTAGTGATTAATTGGGTTGCTCGTCTGTTGAGCACAATTACTGTGTAGCCAAAAAGGTGAATGTCTTGACGCCTCATCATGTAGGTTTTATCACCTATTCGGTTAACTTCTTCACATTAACCTTCGTTAATCCCATGTACTTCAAAAGACAGATGTTCTTTATATGTCTTCATTACCTAAAAACGGTCCATAAAAATTATTTTGACTATTACTCCCACAATGAATTTGGGAAGCCGCTGTTAATTGGCATTCTTGTTAAGGTGGGTAATGTAGTTCATATGGCTCTACCTTCCCAGTCAAAAAAACACCGAGGTTCATTCACTTGAACTACACATACCGTCGAATCTTGCAAAACGTCAGTTCGTTTACGGCACGACATTTTACGACAGCGAAAGCGATCGATTCAGAGACGCGATGTTTCTAGGACCGAAGTTGTTCAGTCACAATACTATCAGCCAAAGTTTACCTCCGACTTGATATGGAAGCACAGCAAGGATCTCATGCGTACATTTCTTAGGATTTGGAAAAATGCCTACGACAGCGACCGGACTGACGCTCTTACCCGGCGATGTCGTTGTGTCCCTACGCTTTGCGGGATTGCCGTCGCGTACGAGCTCCCTGAAAGTGATCCTCTGCGAACACGTCAGTACTTCCGCGAGGACCACCTTCTCTGACAGACAGACTTAATAGAGCACCGATCCCGGGTCGTCGTCACTGTCATAATTATCGTCGTAACTTTTTAATATAACTAGAAAGACATTTTGACATTCAAAATCACACGGTCAAACAGAAAATTACTCGTGTAATAGGCACATTGTTTTAAGAATTTATCTACGACGAATTTGGTCCAGTGGAATATGATAATGCGTCTGAATTTAAAGGCCCAGTCGATTTGTTTTGTTTTGGTTGTTTTTGTAATCATATTTGTAAACTAGACATAGAAAATTACCCTAGGAAACATGAGGAGCTACAAAAATATGGTTGATGTTGCGGAAGTGGATCAGCTGGTTCTGCTCGGTGGACTTTTTAGGGGAAGTGGATGTTGTCAATGAAATCTACATTCAGAATTTCTGTTTGCTGTATTTGTTGATGTTTTACAGGAAGTTGGACATTACTACATAATAAAGAGATCATTAGATCTAATACAATAAGTGATTGTATGTCACAATAATATAGTAGATTCCATGTGTTACATTTCTAATAATGTGCTAACGTACTAGGCTTTACGACCTTGTAGTCAAAATGCATCATTGATGTATCATTGTTTCTCTGCTAGTTAAATATCATGTTCATTAAACTGAACGTTCAAATATGTTCCATTATCTTCCATACGTAGCCAAACCCACATTAAGATATGCCAAAGCAGTACTGCAAAAAATAATTACTCTACTTTTATATTTGCCCTTACACCCAAAAATCAGTTTACTATTCCATAATACAGCTACTATTGAAAAATCATCAATAAAACCCGCCAGTTGCAATAACGAAGGGTGTCTGACAAAGGAAAACATCGAGTATGAGTATAACCAGTTTAAAAGACAGAATTTCATAGATTGTGTTCTTTACAAATTTAACATTAAAAAAAATAATTTTTACTGAGCTTAAACATGAACAAGGTGAATAATTCATGAGGGGCAGAATCTAAATCGAATAAAGTGTCTAGTTGTATAAACGAAAAAAAATAGTTATCGTTGTTTTAATAAACATCGCGTACAGTAATTGTTAAGGGTAATTTCTACTTGTATACTTCGAAGCAAGCAGTTATGCAACAGCGCCCTCAAGAAAAATGGTACAGATTACCCCAACTGCGGGATATGAGTACGCAGTACTTCTGTATGTTTTCATACACCCGTAACATCCCCCTTTTAAGAAAAAAATGCCACTATTTGACATAATGTGGCATAGTGCCCTATAGAAAATTAATCGGAGGTACGATTAACTCGTTCAATCGATTATTATTACTGGGCGATACCACCGCGGGAGCAGGCAAAATGTTAAATTTTTTTGTTTGATCGAATGAACTTGAATCCACTCGAAATTCGAATGAAACATTTTGGGATGAAAATTGGGGCGTTGTAGGGAAATTGTGATATCTGTGGAATAGGAGTGTGTCTGGTCGGAGTTTTGTAACCACGTCTTCTAATTTATTGTTTTGCTCAGGAGAGGAATGAGCCCTACCCACATCGAAGACGTAATTCCCCTCGATGACACGGGAGGCCATTTTGAGTTGAAGTTTGCGGAGAAGGGAATCGGGTTCTTGTGCCGGATTATCTCTGTGTTTTTTTTTTAATTCTGGAGGAGCGGCTCGATTGATCTGACGGGAGGACCATAGTTAAAAGTCGAGTGTGATAGCTTGGGGGTTTGATTTTCAAAGCTGGGTTCGGAGAGGCTATCCACTGATATTTATATGCGCACGCGACACAAAGGAAAAGTGCTTTCCATTCATTTCGAAAACGTGCTTCGCGTTGTCGGCCTTACATGGCCGCGCGTTTTAATTAACCGGATTTTATTTTAATTAAGAAAAACCTGGGACTAATGCAGTGGTAAACACTTTGAGGTATTCGTTTTGCTTTTTCTTTTGTTGCGCCTTTTCCCCTTCCACTAAAAAGAAATAAAGGTAATTAGAAGCGATCCGAACCGGTTGCGTTTGAAAATGGCCGAGCTGTACATTCGTGTTGCTGAGGACGAGAACGAGGAGCCCATGGAGATCCCTTCCGAGGACGACGGCACTGTGCTGCTGTCCACCGTGGCGGCGCAGTTCCCCGGGGCGTGCGGCCTGCGCTACCGCAGTCCGGTTTCCCAGTGCATGCGCGGCGTGCGCCTGGTGGAGGGCATCCTTCACGCCCCCGAGAATGGCTGGGGCAATCTGGTCTACGTGGTCAACTACCCCAAAGGTATGCAGTGGATAGTGCCATCAGACGCGGTGTGGTTGTTAAATCCACGCACTTCCCATGTTGGGTCTGTTTATAAACATTCTAATCGTAATTTTGCTACGGTAACATTTCTGCGGCACTATTTTCTTGAGGATCTTGTCGCAGAAGCGTTGCGCCGATCGAGCGATTAGCGTTGTGTTTGTGTGGTCAGAAACGCATCTTTTCCGCCGTTACGGGCTAGTAACGGAGAAAGTATTGGCTATGCAGATAACAAGAGGAAGATGGACGAGATCGACGCATCCTCAGCGGTGAAGATCAAGAGGGGCGATCAGAAGACGTCGGACCTTATCGTCCTTGGCTTACCGTGGAAGACGTCCGAGCAGGACCTGAAAGAGTATTTCAGCACCTTTGGGGAAGTCATTATGGTGCAAGTGAGTAGATAAATGCAAAAGAACATACCATTTAGTTAGAAAAACTATAACAAAGTTTCAATAAAGTTAGTTCCGTAACTTGCAGTGTTTTGTGATTTTAAAACACCAGCATCAAAATAGAATCATCTTCTGGGATTATTACATTGAATTCACTGCATGTAAACACAACTGCTTAGGAGTAGCATTATCAAAAGTTTCTTACAAGTGTTATGGTTTTGTTTTCTATATAATGGAAACCCTGCTTATTTGTGGCTGTTGACAAATTGGTTTTAAGGTCTGGCTTCATGATATTAACGGCTCGATTAGCTTGGGTCTGGAAGTGTTGATCAATGGGCGTCTGTTTGTAGGTGAAAAGGGACGTGAAAACCGGGAATTCCAAAGGGTTTGGGTTTGTGCGCTTCGCGGACTACGAGACGCAGGTGAAGGTGATGTCGCAGCGGCACATGATCGACGGGAGGTGGTGTGACTGCAAGCTTCCGAATTCCAAGGTGACTTTCCTTCCAGAGCACTTTTCCTTGTGGTTTGACCTCGTTAATGAATGAACCGTGTTTGCTAAATGGATTGTCAGAAGTGTTGAGGAGAAATAATGTGTAACTTGAAAGAAGACACTGCTTCCATATTTCTCTTTCCCATGGCAGCAAGGCCCTGATGAGCCCATGAGGAGCAGAAAGGTGTTCGTTGGCCGCTGCACAGAGGACATGACTGCTGAAGAGCTGCGCCAGTTCTTCATGCAGTACGGCGAGGTCACTGACGTCTTCATACCCAAGCCGTTCCGGGCCTTTGCTTTCGTCACCTTTGCTGATGACCAGGTAACCCAGCCTGTTATCGACGGACTTACCACGGTAGGAGTGTTCCAGAAGGGTGCCTAATCGTCACCTTGTCTTGGCTCACAGGTTGCCCAATCCCTGTGCGGGGAGGACCTGATCATCAAAGGGGTCAGCGTGCACATCTCCAACGCGGAACCTAAGCATAACAATAGTAGGCAAATGATGGACCGGGGTCGATTTGGGAATGGAGGTTTTGGAGGTCAGGGATTCGGGAACAGCCGCAGTGGGCTTGGGAACAGCACTAACAACATGGGGAGTGGGGTCAATTTCGGGGCCTTTAGCCTAAACCCTGCCATGATGGCCGCGGCACAGGCCGCACTGCAGAGCAGCTGGGGGATGATGGGCATGCTGGCCAGCCAGCAGGGCCAGTCCGCCGCGTCGGGCTCCACCCCCGCCGGCCAGACTAGTACCACCCGCGAACAGAACCAGTCCTTCAGTTCTGGCAGCAACAGCTATACCACCGGTTCTGGGAGCTTAGGCTGGGGCACAGGCTCCAATTCTGGCAATAACAGCAGCGGGTTCAGCTCTGGCTTCGGCTCCAGTATGGAGTCGAAGTCCTCGGGCTGGGGAATGTAGCTGGCCGTCCAGGTTTAGCTCTAGGCTGTATGGTAAGTATATGTTTTTCTTTTTGTTATTTGAGGAGTCCCAGATCCCCTGAGGTTAATTTCTGAATATCAATATTTCAATGATTCCTGCCTGTCCCCCCCCCCCCACCCTCCCCTTAATGGAAAGTGAATGTTTGTCCTCATTGGCGTTAATCTGAACACGATGTTATGTCAGAGTGGTTGAAATCATCTGTTTACTAATAGTTTGAACTGCAACGCTACTTCCCACAGTGGTTTTCCTTTTATTTTAAAATTTTCTTATTAACTTTTGTTAAGAGGCTTCTTTGGCAGAGTAGACCATGACTGGCTTAAATATATATAAAATATATAAAAATGCATGAGTTAATTTCCAGTTCAACGAGTGATGGTTTGTCTGGAGTTTAGTTTTGTTTGCATTTTTTTTTCTTTTTTTTTCCTTTTTTTTTTTTTTTTTAAGTTTTATGGAAAACGCCTTCATTGAAATCTCTCCTGCAGTTCACCACCTCTTTTCCAATTTCCCGGGAAGAAGTCCCTCGTTGGCAGCAATGCTGGAGAGATCTCACTTTCAGTTCCCCAGTTCGCACGTGTAAATGCTTTGTCATCACAGGCTGCTGCTGCCTCACTCTACATGTTCTGTTTTAGACGGTGGGTGTTGCCTTTTTTTATCCACTTTTTTTCATGGAAAAAAAAACAAACAAACCCAAGTCTTTTTTTTTCCCCTGAACTGTTGGCGAAGAATGAGTGGGATTGGAGGATGGGTTGGTGGTGGCCAGGGAGTGAGAGTGAGCGAACGAACGGAGAGCGGGGGCGAGAGGAGAGAAAGAAAGAAAATGCAAAGCACGTGTGGAAAGGACTGTTTGTGCGATGAGACAGAGAGAAGCGGCGCCTAATGACTGCGAGAGCTTGGACGAACTTGTAGCTTTTGGTGCGCGAGTGTGATCGGGGGTCACCGGATGGCGTGTGAGACCATCGTGAAGACATTTGATACGCTGTTACCCTGGAGATGCCTGCCATGTAGTCTTTCTCTGATCTCTACTCCTTAGTTTAAAGATTGAGCATAAAAAACATAGAAATCAATGTAGTGGAATGTTTAGCAATACGAATATGTGTACCTTTCCTTGCTATATTACGATGTGAATGCTGTGGTGTGTGTGATTTTTCTTTCCTGTCATTGGCCCATCTGTGTGACCATGTGACTCGATGCCGGTGATTGTTTGTCCTGGCTTGGAGGTGCGTGTGTGTGCGTGTGGAGGGTGGGGGTGCTCCATGTGAGCTCGGTGTGTTTCACTGGGCATTTGTTGGTGTGTTTAGAAAGACTGGTTTTGTTAAGTGTGTTTGCATTTTTCTATGAGCTGTCAATCGAAAGGCCGTTCTCAAATAAAGTTAATTTGAATAGGCGTTTGTCTTTAATGTTGTTTTTTGTTTTATTTTTGTTTTATTTTTTGACAGTTGGATTTTTAATTGAAATGCACAAATCCTTATTTAATTCACATATCTAGGCACTTCGGATACTGCTACCCCGGGCTGGCACCTGAATCCAGAGACGCCTGAAGACCCAAGTTGGAGTCTCGATGGTCACATCAGTAACTGTGAGGGGATAAAGCTTGATGCCGTTCCCTGAATAACGGGTCTTCTCTGCTTTTTATAACGCAATCCCTGGACATACCTCAAATTCAAACGGACAGTTTAGAATCGGAGGGAGGGGGCTGGCCACTCTAATCCAAATTCCTTTTTGAAGCAAACTTTAACTTGGATGACATTTTTTAGTCGATCTGGCAATTATATGAATCTTTCAGTGGGAATATGTTTGAATATATGATTTCTACGTCTGTTCAAAATTTACTGGGTAATATGGTTTTTCTTATGTTTTGTTTAAATACACTGTTATTGGCATATTTTGCTGTCACTTAAAATGGGACTAAAATTTATTGAAGTATTTTGTGAACCCACAATGACTATTTTTGTGGTACTGATTTAAAGCCAATCTGCATCTTGTTTTTTTATTCAAATTATTGTAGGTTGTTTTGATTTCTCTCTGACTGGAATGTGAAATTGCACAAAGGGTTCACCTGTTGATTGTATTTTGCACAGGATATAAGGCACAGAAGTTGATGCCATCTGCGGTCTGAATTTTTGTCATGCGTCTTCTGGTCTTATTTTAAACCCTTGAAATGTATTTTTTTTTAATTCCATAAACATGTAGTCCTGACTTGTTTTAGATGCACCACTTGCAGTGCGTAAAGGATCACTAGTGTAATGTATTGCGTTTTGCAATTTAATAAACTTTTTTTACAAGCATCTAAGTATGGCTCTCAGCCCATCTAGTGGTGTGGATTTTAGAGGGGTCTCTGCTTCACTAGTGGATCGGTCACATTGTATTGCTTTTTAAGGAGTCGTCCTGCCATTTTAAAGGTCTTGATGGTGTTTGTGACTCTTGTGTACATTGCATATCATTTACTAGCACTTCAGGGACGTTAAGCTAACTATCTGTGACTTTAAAAACTCATGTGTTTGATCGACATTCCTCTTGTTTGAGGTGATTGTGGCACTGGGTAATGGATTGTTTGAACAGACAAAGCTGCCTTTTATACATTTATTATGGAAAAAAAGTAAAAACACCTGCTGATCTAAAGCTATGTCATAAGCCAACACAAACTACACGGCTTCCCTGTGCCCTTTTTAATGAACTTCCTTCCCGTCATATTTTCCTTTCCCTCTTCCAGACTGGGTTACTTTTTCCTAAGGAGAATTGGTGTACATCTCAAACTAGCATTGTAGCCGTTTCTGATTCACGTACATCCTTTTTGTGGTGGTGGGGGGGGGGGGTCCTTCTCAGACAGTCCACTTTATTCTTCCTCACCATCATCCTCATCTCCTGGCCTGGCCTCTGCCTGCTCCCCTTCGCTGCTCCTCTTCTTGTCTGATTTCTGTTTCTTCCTTTCCTTCTGCTCCTGGTTAGCAGATACAAGATCCTCACACTTCTTTGTGATGTACTTGGACTGAAGGGACACAAATGGCATGTCTGCATTCAGATCACTGTTGTAGTTTACACGTGTGATATAATGAACTTTAGTGTGGGGAGACCAATCAGTGCCAATATAACAGGATTTCAAACCAATTTATACTTTAAACTGGGACAAAGATTCTCATCTGGACTGCTATCAGGAACAAGGTGAGTAAATTGATGTCACCAGTAAATGATAATCATTATGAACAAGTCGTTGGCATAAAGCATTCACTTTATTCCTAAAGGTTCTCCTGTACAATGTGGCAAACGCATTCAGGCTGGAGACCAAAATTTCAGACTTTAAGCAGGACATTGTGTCAGCCTGCTGCAGAACAGGTATCTCTCACCAGTGCTGGGCTCCTTCGGGCTATAAGTTTGACGTCATCCGAGTTGATAGTGGTCCTTTTTCCGTGTCTGTAGCCCAACAAAACCATAAACAATTTACCCGGAGAGGCCTTACAAAGTCAGAAAGCAAAATTACATTTATTAACGTTACATGGTCTATCTTTATATGAACTGTTAACCAAAACAGAAACTGCTTCAATAAAATACCTTGCAAAAGCTTCCAGATCCTTGGCAAAGTTATCTGTAATGATACAGCAAATAAAACAATGTGATTTACGGCATTATGCCAAACCTTTATACGTTGACACTCTTATGGACTAGTCAGAATGCCGAAACGGGATCCGGTCCGGCCCGGAGGAGCACTCACCGCACTGTCTGAAGGTGGTTTCGGCGATGGCGGCGGTAACCTGTTTGCTGAACTCCTTGTCGCAGTCCTGCCCGACCTCCTGACAGAGACGGCCGACTGTGAAATGAACCGCGGCTTTCAGCCTCTAAGGAAGAGAATCAGACACGCCAGTTACCTTTTCTTTCTTTTTTTGTTTTAAGAAAATGGGGACATCACACATCAATCCCAATGTGTGAGACAGCAGGACAGGAAAGGTTATGGTCACTCCGAAGCAAGTTACAGAAAAAATAGAACACTTTATACATTTGCATTATCTTGATTATACATATGTAACGAGAAACAAAGCAGAATGAAAGCCAGACATGAAAAAGACAAACGTCACGTATCATCGACATGCAACAGGTGATTTATGAAATAATACATTTAGAACGGAAAACCACCATCCGAAGCATATTACACCAAAAGTCTGAGGACGTCTGTCTATATAAAATATTAAGCAGAATGCAGTTGATATATTTATGCTTATAAATTTAGTAAATCATATGTTGGCGTGTGAACAACCTGGGTCTTCGAGAACTCGTCTTCCATTCTTTAATGAAAGCAGGCACGGTAATAGTGCTGGGCAGTGTTACTGAAAACAAACTTTTACTATCAAGAGTTAGATACTCTTAACATTTAGACATTTTAAATACATTTGTAGAAGTACCGCAGGCTATTATGGTCGCCGGCCACCCGCCCGCTTGAGTTTAGCGCGGTCTACGGAAACTCAATAAGGTCAAACTGGACCTCTCAAAAAAGCGAACATTAAAATCATACTGAAACTACAATACGCTCAGAAAGTCCGAGTACAGAATTGTAAAAATCCGCAATATTATTAATTTGATAAATGTACGTTAATGCATATTTTATGACGAAAAGTATTTGTTTTTGAAAAGTGAGAAAATAAAGAAACTTTTCAGTTAGGGTCTCAGACAAACAGCAACAACTAAACACATTATTCTAAGAGGATAACCCACTTATCTGAAAGTGAATTAGCAGTAAATTTTCATTATATTAAATCCAAAATGTGTCATAGATTTAGCATACAGGTGCTTGACTATAGAATCTATTGGTACTGATCGTAATAAATACCCCATTTTTTTCATAGCCATAGTTCTCTTTTAAACACAAACTAATGAAAACAACACACAAAAAATCAAAATATAGGTTTTAATACATTTTTTAGAATAGTTTAAAATTTAAAATACGACCAACAGAAGTACCTCCTTTGGTATGATGATGTTTTTATTAGAACATGCATCCAAACAATGTTTTCTACTTTACAGAGCATAATAAAGTCATACAGGCATGTTGTGGTGGGACAGAGGGGAGGAGAGGAAAGAACAACAGAACATCAGGTATGGTCTGGGGAGGCTTTGCTGTGCGCCCCACCCTTCTTCATGCTGTCCAGGTACTCCTGCTGGGAGACAGCCAGCACGGAGGCCAGGATCGCATCATCCTCCCAGTCTGTTAGGCCTAAAGGCACGGAGGAGGGAAAAGCACACCGACACCCAGTTACTTGTACAATACAAACTCATCAACTGCCACAAGGGGGAAGGGTGGGAAATGGCACTTTGTTTTCATTTCAAACAACTGGAGAAAATCCATTGTTAGGCAGGTGTAATCCGAAATGCTGAAAAAACAGAACATTCTGTTTCCGATGCAGCTGCATACATTCAGTCACACTAAATACTCTCAGTTTCAGTTTAGTTTTGTTAGACAAGTTTTTATTTGATGTGTAACAAGTATGTGTCATTGTAAGTGACAGGTTTAGGCATAGGGATTCCGTTCCTCTTTAGCTGCCAGGTAAACTTACCAAAGACTGTCGGTGACATTTCCTGCATGATTGCTTGATACCCCAACGTGGGGTACAGAGTCACTAGGGAAGGGGACTTGGATCTGTCTGGTCCCTCAGAGGACTGGCTGCTAGGACCTGGAGATGAACCAGGAGCATTATCACGTGCCGTTTGTTATGGGACCAAGAGCTATACACAGCACAAAGTCAAAGTCAGACTGGGAGTCATAGGCCCAGCATGCAGCCTCCCACCGCCATCCTCCTCCATCAGCATCCACCCACTAACCTGGCGCACAGGGAGAGGAAGGATTAGGAAGAACAAAGCCCGGCCCGGCCTGGGGGGACAGCTCTGCAGATGTATGAGGATGGACGGAGCCCGGGCTCTCAGGCGAGAGGTCTGAGCTGTGCCAGTGGGGGCACCGCCCAATCCGCTCTTCGGGTCCGCCGCATGCGGCTGCTGTTGCCGAGCTGCAGGTGGCGCTGGCTTTCTGGGGCTGAAACACGCACAAGATAGAGCAGGATAAATAAGTATTTCTCTGAATTGTTTGAATAATCCCGGTAATCTGTAGTCACCGGTGCTGCCCGCAGGGTGTCTTCCATGACACACCTGCCGCGAGCGTCTCTCCTGGTCCCGAAGCCACTGCAGATAGGACTCCCGTGCCACCTGCTCCTCTATGGCCTCATTGGTGGCCTCCCAGTCTGTAGCCCTCTTTTTGTCCTCCAGCATCTGTTGCTCTATCCAGGAGTCCTCCGAGCACCGGATGGCGCTCTTCATCAAGGACTGATCTGCGTACTGACCAGGGACAATGAGGGGCCGCCACTCAAAGTTAGGATACGGGTAGAAACTAAACCATGGGCGATACAAATAATCAAACTGAGGAAAGGGTGGCACCATCCCGGGCAGTTTGTGGCTTTGGGGGCTAATTATTACTCGTGAATAAAATCTAAATCTGAATCAAATCCAGACCAAGATTTTGTTTCATCCAACCAGTTGAGTATAAAGAGTCAGAGTCACAGTGGACTCCATTGGTTGGTTGAAACATAATGTTGGTCTGGATTTGTACTTTCTGAACTTGAACAGTTGGCAGAGTGATATCACTCGAGGGGGCCTTGAGCAAAGCCCTTTGACTGCTCCAGGGTCTGGCTGACCCTGCTTCCTCCACTGTACATTCCTCTGAATAAAAGTGTATAAATGTTCTCACCCCAGGCTTGTAGGCTGGCAGCCCAAGGCCCACACCTATGGTGGCCTTGGCTGGGTTCACCACTGAGTTGTAGTGACTAGCACGGTGGTAGCTAACTCTGATTGGCTCATCATTGTTCTGATGAAAGCTGTGGAATGTGTTGATTGGCTCTAGAAATTTAAAGAGGAGGGGGAACAAGAAGAAAATGAATGACATTTGACACTAATCTTACTTTAGCACACATGACTAGCGATTTCCTTGTCATGAAAAGTGTCACCTAATCACCTGTCCCATACTGGTAAACTTCTACTGGTCGGTTGTACATTTCTGCCATTGCCTGCATCTCAACATGGTTGCCATGACAGTTGCTTTTCCGTTTCCGGTTGATGTAGGTAGTGAAGTCTTCTGTCACGAAGCGTGAGAAATAGTCTGCATTTTTCACCTGAAATCAAAGCATGTTAAATTTAATTATAAATTTATTGGATGCTTTTTACAACCTACTCTGGGAACGCCATTCTTCAAACAACATTCTGTACGCTTCATTTACCGATTTAATACATGTATCTAGTGTTTTCATGATAATGGACCTGGGATACACTCCAGAGTCTCCATGTCCCTATACTTGTAACATGGATTTTTTTTTACACATTTCTGTACTTTAATACTTAATAAGGTGGTAATATTACACTGGCTAGTCAAATTTCACTATGCAAACCCATAATTTAAAAGGAAGGCATCTCTTAAAGGGCAGCGTGTGGCTCAGGGGGCTCAGTCCCTGTGGGTGTGATCAGATGGTCACTGCTGCGAGCCCAGCATGTCTATGTCTGTGGTTCCCTGAGCGAGGCCCTTAACCCCCAGGTCCCTGGGCACTGCTATGGGTGGCTGCCCTTCTGCGGCCAGCTTACTCTCACCTACAGAAAGCAAGCTGAGGGAGGTGTAGAGAATTTCCCCACGGGGGTCAATTATTAATATACCTCTGATGTGCTGAAACCAGAGTGATGGCATAGTTTTTTTAACAAGTGACCGATGTTTTCAGGACAGTATGGAAAAAAATCTGCTGTAAAGGACCGAGGAACAAGTAGCCCAGCGTTACCAGCAAATGACAGTATTGCTGCGGGGAAAAAATGACCATTTAGCTCCCTCCACAGTGCCCGTATGATGATATAGCATATAATATAGAGTATAAAGCATTCTCTGTAAATGCTACCATTACTGCATTACTCACCAAGTAATCCATACAATGTTTCCTGACCAGGTCGTGCATATCTTGGTCCCCGTACACTTGATCAGCTTAAAAGAAAAACATTGTCAGTTGAATTAATGACAAAAACAGGCACCTTATGGGGGTCTGCTGTTGACTAAAATCTGTTACTGTGGTTGGGAAATACCAATGTTCAAGAAATAAAATTATGAAGACCACCATGCCAAATTTATCTTGATTTTAACAATAATCCCAAAAATAGAAGACTTGGCTTCCATGCTGTGTCAAGAAAAGAAAGACAGCTAGAATGACAGGCAGGGAATTTACAGAGTAAATGACAGGCAGGGAATTTACAGAGTTTAGTTAAATTAAGTGTAACATTCAAGTTTGAAAAACTGTTGAAAAAATGTTAACTCTGAGCACTGAAAATGTATCCTCAAATCACTGGGCATTTTCAAGTCAGACTGAAAATCAGTCCCAGTTTTCACAAACTAGGAGGTAAACAGAAGATTAATCTATTACTGTACACCACGCTAATGTTAAACCAGGTTGAAGCTGCGGAAACGGTACAGGCACACTCACCGACGGCTCGGAACAGACAGGCACCGTCCTCTTTCATTTTCTTGATGATAAACCCTTTCTTTTCACGTAGTGTTTTCTCAAACCATTGCTCCTGCTGCAAGCAGAAAAACGGGGCTCTAAAACAGCGTTTTTCAACATTATGGACGATCTGAAAGACAGCCAGAAGTTTGAATGAAGTTCTAACAACACGCCCAGTGGCGCAGAGGGGCACCGAAACAACGGCAATTCTCCATCACAATCACAATGGTGCGGCCGCCAGTGCAAGGAGGGAAATACAAAAGATATGAGGCGTCATTCCCCCCCCAGAAGATATTAAATGAATACCCACCATACAATTAACAGGGGTAGTCTCTTGCCCAAAAACCTTCCACTTGATGACACTGGGATCTATTATTAGTGACAAATTACTACTCTCTGGCCGGTTTATTTAAACTAGCGACTATGCATGAGATCAGGAAGCCTTCAAAATGTATCAAGAAGGGTCATTTGCATGCTTCAGCTACCTGTTCGGCTGCTATGCATGAGATCAGGAAGCCTTCGAAATGTATCAAGAAGGGTCATTTGCATGCTTCAGCTACCTGTTCGGCTGCTGTGGGGTCAATACTTTGTAGCCTGGAGGCGTTTTCGTACTCGTCCTCACTGTTGTTGCCTGTCCCCTCCTCCGTGTCATTACCTCCACTACCCACGGTAGGTCCAGCCACTCCAACAGTGGAAATCCCGGTCGGACAGACAGCCTGTCTACGTCTTTTGCTGAGCCCGGGTCCGGAGCAGCAACCTCCAGGCCCTCCGCTGCCAGACAGTTCCCCACGTCCCCCAACGACACCTGCCACCCCGCTGCTTCCACTAGAGTCACCAGCCCTCGTTGGCGACCCCGTTCCAACCCGCTGGGGAGAGGCCTGCTGGGGTCGGGGGTTAGAGGGAGGCACGGTTTGATAGGACCAGGACGGCGGAGATGTTCTGGTCCTAACCCCTGTTCGGCCTCCCCGCTGATGGGAGTCAGAACACGTTCGACGGTCCGCCTCATCGGGGTGATCCGACGTGCCGACCGAAGAGCTCGGTTTCTTCGGCAGAATTGTCATAGTTAATAATTTAGGCCTCTAATTACAGGCAAACGCTACACAGTTCCACTTTCACACCTAATCAGATTGAGGTGTACGTATTGTTCCAATAAGTTTTAATAAGTAACTTATTCAATATGGTCCTTCTCTGTCGGTATGCCGTTGCACGGAAACAAACGAAACAGTCCCTTCCGAAACATCAACACGATTTACGGTTTAGATACGTCATTTCCTTTGGCCAACACCACGCATCCGGTCCTCAGGAAAGTGTCGCGTTGCAGCCATCAGCAAATGATGCCGTACCAGGGTAGTCATGTGACTTAGGCATTAGGAAGAAGTGAGGGAAAAAACAACGCGCAGCTGGATAGGCGACAGACTTTATATACGCCCAGAAATAACGTTTCGTTGTTAGAGTCGAAACATTATTCGCAGAAAATATATGAATGTTAGTCACTTGAGGTTTCCAAAAAGGATCTTAACTGGCCCTTAATATATGTCGCATGTTTAAATTTTATTTTTCTTTATAGTGACACTTCCAAATGTATATAGATCCTTAACGTAAAGAGAGCATGTGATTCTTTTGTTTTCTTTTTTAATCAAACCGCAGATTCTCGTGAGCCGTTTTAACTTGTTACTGTACCTTTTAGAATTAGAATTGAATGAATCAGACACAACACAGTTGCAGTACCGCTCAATCCAGTGCCAATAAAAACAACAGGGGCATAGGCGGTCACCTAGGGCGCCATCTTCTGAGAAGCACCCGATTTCTCTTGGGGTAGGTGAAGCTTGCCTAGGGTACCACATGTGCTTCGACCGGTATTGCACAGACCTACATACCGACTTATCCCCGTCAAATTTTAAGTTGATATTAGGCAGGACATTAGGTTCAAAATACAGAAATACACCAGACAACATGTAAAACCCGGCAATTTCTTACAGGCATCACAGTAACGACGTTAAGTTGGTTCCTTTAAATCAGAGCTAGATAAGAGTTTAACAACTCAGAGCTATTAGTTGAGTTCTTCCCAAACGAGCTGGATGGACCGAATGGCCTCCTCTCGTTTGTAAACTTATGTTCTTATGTTACACTGAAACACATCACCAATCGCAGTTGAACAAATAGATGAGCGGGAATTGTGTCGTACAAATACACGCATCTTCCTAGCACATGTAGCCTTCGATCGATCCCCGTCACATGACATGGGTCTTCCGCTTGGCCGTGTGTTCCGCGCATGTTCATTGCTGGGAGCTCGTTTCCTGCTCCGTGAGTAATATCGTGTCCTACCGAGAGTTAAATGCGGATTTGATTCAGCGCGATGTGCGTTTATGACCCCTTCCGCCTTTGCATGCTTGTAAGTCGAACCACGGCGATTCGGACGCGACGGCCGGCGCGCTGCCCAGCTGTAGGGGCGATCGGTTTAAAAGGCACATGCTTTGACTGGCTAGTTGGCATTCTCACTGTGAGCCAGGCAGCTTTGCTACTGTTAAGGGGTAGGCGCTGTAGAAAGTGTTGGATAGCGTCAGAGCTAATCGGTTTCGTCGTCCTGTTGCTGTGAGTTTTCTGGGTGGCTTCGTGTTTAAGAGTTTCCGCGCTCGCCGAGAGACGCGTTTTGGGTCTCTTGAACAGTCTGTTCTCAGTTCCATGTACAGGGCTTCTCAAGTCTGTGGTCGTTGCATCTTATTATGCCCGTTTCTCTTGTCCCCGTTTGGAATCCGTTTCACCATCTTCGTGGTTTATTCCTGATCACATATTTACGATACATTCCCTTCAGAATGTTTGTGTTTTTGAACCTGGATCACTCTGGATTGTGTCCACCCGCACATGCTGCCAAAGCGGGTCTGGATAAGAGAGAACCTTGCTCTTCAGAAGCAGGACCCTAAGCAGGATTACTATTTTCAGGGTGTAAAATTAACTGCAGGCTCTGAAATAAGTCGTGTTCCCGGCTATTTACACAAGAACACTTGTTCTGTGGTGTGTCATTTATATGCCAGTCCTTGAATTCCGAGGAGCGACGTGTTACACCTACGTTTTGTGCGGAATCCGCAATATACCTACGCCATTAACGGCTTTTGCTGTCGTTTGCGAAGAGTGACAAAACCGGTTTGTTTTTCCGCTGAAAATGAGCTGGAACTGGTTTTTGTCGAAACATGTTCGTAAAACATGTTATTTAAGTCTTATGCCTACAAGAATCATGTTTCTCCTTCTCCCTGTTATATATCAGAGTTTAAGTATAACAAATCACCCATACCCCTTTACGGGGCAGTTAGGTATACAAAAAAATCTAATGGGTATTGGTGAGGTCCTACCACTGCACTTGACTGATAAGAGCGGAAAAACTGAAACACGTTGGTACTGTTTCCTGAAGATGATGTTAATAATATATCATACTCAGGCACATTCTTGCAGCAATAATCTCATTGGGATGACAGTGTTATAGGATGCTCTGCAAACACCCCTGTGCTGAAAGGAGCTCCCAAAGAGTCACCCATGATAGGAACACTGTAGACATGGGTGGTTCACTTGAAGCTCTGTCAGTCATTTGCTTGTGTCTCTGTGGGCATGATATCTTAACCATAGAGGCCAGCCTGCTTATCTGATCTTGTCACATCATAGTCCAATTTCAAACTTTTTTTCTGCATGAAGCTGGGGACTATCACCTCCAATTTATTTCTACCCCTTTATCTCTCATAAACTCTGTTGAGCTGGATAACTTCACTCATATGTAATCGGTTCTAACTAGGCTGACCCCATGTCTGAGGGGGGTTGACTTAAATACTCCCAAAGACCACAAAATTACTTGGAACAGAAGGACTTGAACTTGCACCCATCCTGTCTTTTTCACTTTCACTTATTTAAAAAAAATAAAAGTAAATAAAGTGAGGTGCCCATCTACTGGAAAAACTTACCAAAGCTATGTCAATGTCGGAGTTCTCAGTTCCAAGTGTGCTGTTATCAGTAAAACTGCAATAGTACTTGTGGTGTAACATCACCCCAGACTTGGAGTAAACCTGTGCTTTTTATTAAATAAATTTGTTCTTTAGTCTCGAGGATCCCTGTAATGGTTCTTTTTCTTTTCCCTCAGAAGGGTGACCCTCCCACTAACACAGTAGACTGAAGATCTGTGGCATGGATGTTCACTCTTATTTGCGTATGTTGTTCTTTTTTTTTATACATTCTTACTGAATGCACTATTCCAAATGCAGAATTATTTTCTCTTTTCTAAAGCACAAAAGTAAATTCAGCTTAATAAAACTTGAAAATTTACATTCTGAGTTGCATCTTCTGAAGCTGTTTTGAGTGTGCGTTACGCAGCCGTGTGCTTGAGAGACTGATCGTTGTTCACTGTTATCTCGCCAGGGGAATTTTCATTTTCTCAGAAGAATCAAGGAACAGAAAGAAGAATTCTGTGTGAAACTTGATATGGAGTGACTGATGTAGGAACTTCTTCCTAAATGGAAAATCAAATCTCCACACTGCCTTGAGTGGGTGCAGAGTGAAGGGTCAGTCGAAGTCTAATCCCCCACAAGGGCTGGTATTTGTCAGTTGCTTGTTTTCTGGGAAACCACAAGGGGGCAGCAGTAAGAAAGCGAGCTTCTGGCCCCCACGCGCTTGAGTACGCGTGTGGCTGTAGGGGCGGTGGCTTTCATGTGGGTCCTGGGAGATGAGCAAGGAAGCACAGAGTAACTCAGACCCTGATAGCCAAAGGGGGGACAGAAATAAAGATGGAGCAGGGGAGGTGGAGACCTGGAGCAAAGGGACAAAAGGTCTAGTATTATCAGATGGAGCGGAGAGGCCTTTGGCCAGTGCTGTGGATGGAGATGCTGTGGGGAAAGGTGAGGAGAGGGTGGGTTCAGAGATGGAGGCCCAGGACAAGATGGATGAGCCTCCCGGTGACTGGCTGGAGCCTTTGGAGGAGGATGACGACGATGACGACGGCATTGGGGACAACCGGCAGAGCTGGCAGCTGGGTCTGCTTCCGGGGGCTGCGTGTCACAACGGCAAAGGGGATGTGGAAGTGGGCAGCTTGGCCGGGGAGAGCGAGCGTAGTGGGAGTCTGGCTGACAGCGAGCGCAACTTCATGAGGAAGCGCAGGAGCAACGGCAAGTAGGTTACCTCTCGGCCGAAGTCCCCGCCCTTCCTGTCCTCGCCTCGTTAAAACCCTCGTGCACGTCCAGCAGGTCCAGGCACAGGAGGAAGAAGAGCATTGTCGACGACGAATGGGAGGACTGGCCCATACTGGGACGGGGCTGGAAGCGCAAGGAGGTCTTTCGCCGGTCGGGCTTCACCGTCGGCAGGACCGACACTTATTACATGAGGTAGTGATGTGGGCATGTGTTTAGCTCAAGTAGAGCAGTACACTAATAATGCATAGGTCATGGGTTCAAATCCCAGGGAGCACACATTAATTGTGACCCATCCCTCTACCCTCAGTTTCTTTGTGATAGTGACAGATAAGTTAAATATTAATGTCCGTGGGGGCTGTTTTTGCCTCATTGTCACCCCTCATGTGACATCTACAGCCCCAGCGGCGACCGCCTGCGCAGCAAGATCGAGATGATCCGACACCTGGCCGGGGCCATGGACCTGTCCTCCTTCGACTTCAAATCGGGGCTGTTCCTGGACAGGGTTGTTAAATGTGTCAGGAAACGGGGGGTGAGCACCACCGAGCAGGGGGCCGTTTGTTGATGTATCTCTGTGGTGCTGATTTGCACGTCGTCCTCGTTTCTGTTGTGTCTGGGGGGAGGATCTGTTGCACTTAAGGTGTCTCAGGTTAACTTGATGTGATCAGTATGGTTCCATCTGTATGCTGCTTGCAAGTGGTTTCACTTGAGGAGCTGATGACCCATGACGTGCTCACGTGACAAACACTCCTTAGTTGTTCTTTGATTTTCTCCTGCAGCGTCCGAAAAAGGACCGATCGCCGTCGACTGGTGGTGGTAATTCTTCCGAGCGCAGTGTCTCCTCTGAGCGGGGGGGCCATCCGGACCATTCCTACACCTCCGACATGCCCCTTGCCCTCCCGAGAGCCGCTCCTGGGTCCCCCCTGCCCCTGAGCAGGTCCCAGCAGGAGAGCGCTGCTTCCTTGCCAACCCGCCGCCCTGCTGGAATCCTACCCGTTGGCTTCCGCATCTGCCCTGTCGTTTGGTCGGAACCGGATCCCTCACTGGCCCCCCTTAGTCTGCCCTCCACCCCCGAGGGTGATGGCGAGCTGAGTTCCGGGTCGCCATCGTCCTCTGTGGGGCCCGGTCTGTTCGCAGATGTGCCTGGGAACACAGCTAGGTGAGTAGCTGCCCCCCCCCCCCCAGCTAGTGAGCGGTATGACGGTTAGCTGTGATCTGCTCTCTTTCAGTAGCTGCTCCCGATGCGGTGACCTGCTCACCGGGGGGGACGGGCCCCCACTGCAGCCAGGGACGTGCCATAAGTGCAGGTGTACGTCAAGAACTGTCACACTCGCCATTTCAGCGTCTCACTAAAAACCGACGTTAACATCAAACACTCTGTTTTAAAGATAAACTGATAAATCTGAACATGTGTGCAAAAAAGCGGTAAATGTCTTCAGATCCGTCCCGCTGAATTAGTTTGTCTGGTGTTGATGAATTAGATTAGTTTTGTTGGACCTTGTGTGCGTCTCCTTCCAGCTGAGAAGAAGCCAGTTGACAGTAGAAGCATCATCTTCAGGAAGGTAAGCGTGCCCCCTGTTTACGCACGTGCTCTGTGTGACGATCAGCAGCGGGAGGCTGCCGGCCTGTCGTTAAAGGCAAATCTTTTTGCTCTCTTAAAGGTGACATTAGTTTTTCCCGCCACCCAGTCTGCTGAGCTAAGGCCGGCCGTACTCCACTGTTAATGGCTCGCGTCCTTCCTGGTGTGAAATGGGGGTTCACTGAAAACCAACCCTGGAACGGCAGACCCACAGTTTTTAGGAGAAATCACTTCAATCCCACCATCTGTTTTCTCCCTCCCAGTGGCTGCCCTGTGGTCAGTGCCGTGCTTGCCTGGTCACAGAGGATTGTGGGAACTGTGCCAACTGCAGAAACGGGCTTCTTTACCCCGATTTTCGGAAACCGATCCGGTGCCGGCACCGGAAGTGCTTGTGCCCCATTCGCAAGGTACTACCTGGGACTGTGGAGGGTCTCTGGTTAAATGACCATCACACCATGATTTAATGTGGTACCTGTCAATCATAATCTGAGCCCCATTTGATGCTTGCAGAGTCTGGAGGCCCCCATGGTGGATGACTACACCGGGGCTTCAGCAAGCAGGCAAACAGTCAGTGAGGTGAACTTTCTCCGTGTCTCATTTGATAACACTCTGCTGATTGCAGGATAAAACGGAAATATCACCTAACCATTCAAAAAAATCTCAGCAAGTTTTTGTGGTAGAAACATAAAAAGCACCCTCCGAAACCTTCAACACTGTACTTTTCAGATACATCGGTAGAAACTAAATATATTTTTAGAGCTTCGTAAGGAGAATAAAAAGAACAAGTAACTGACTCGAGTCTCTGAGTCACGAAGCAGCGCTAATTTCCCATCCGTTTGCAAATACCACTATTTGTATGATAACGACCCGATAAGCCCAAGGTTGTTAATCGGTCAAGAAAACGCGTGAAAACTCCCATGTCATCTTGTTTATGTCTAGCTTCAACTTCAGTAACAGTAACATTGCAGCAAGGAAGCAGACTGATGGAACTTTGACAGTAGGCAAACTATTACTGATGTTTTGCTTCATTGTGTTGGCCGCTGACTGGGGGGGGTCACTTCGAAGTACTGACACTTTAGTAATCAAACCATATGAAATTTCTGAATGCTTTGCTCACCTAGGTGTGGCCAACACATATGTTTACAAGCTGCAGAGCTGAGGAGTCTCCTAAACTCTAAATGTTTATAACCTGTTTAATAATACCTCTGAAAATAGGTTTTTGAGAAATGTGTATGTTTACAGTTTGAACAAAAAACAAAGACATCTAAATGGTCTGATTATTGGTGCCGAGTTAGAGCTGGATATAGGTATATGTAGCACTTTGGGATAAATGTTTTTTTAGATAGGTGAAATAAATAAAAACGTCAAGCTTACCTCAAAACTTCAAAAGTGACTGACGGGCCACAGCCTCCAGGGGGTTCAGCTTTTATAAGCTAATTGCGGGGGGGGGGGTGTAATCACACAATCAGTTAACATATGGTTTAGTTTTGCATTTACTTCTTTTAAATGTAAGTGTGTATATGATCCTCCAAGACACAGGAAGATGAGTCGCCTAACAGGGGACCTATAGGGGAATGAATGAAGAATGGTGTGTGTGTCAGTGAGAGAGAGAAGGTCTGAAGTTGTGAGAGAGTCATTATGTCCTGTTTCCATTCTCCAGTACACTGGATCGGAAGAGTTCTTCCTTTTGGATGATGATGATGACTTGGAGGTATGAGAGTCGCTGTCATATTGCACATTTTACTGTCCGCTGTCCCCATGTATCGATCGGGACAAAGTCTCTTGCGCACTATGGAGTTTTCTCAGGAGAACTGCACAGGGACGGACGGACGGACGGCGTAGGTCAGAGTTCATCGCCGATTTCAGTGCTTGGCCGTGTTGCCCCCTGCAGGGCGGACCAAAGAGGCGCAGCCGGAGGGCCTGCGGCATGTGCAGTGCCTGCCTGCACACCAGCGACTGCGGCACCTGCGACTTCTGCATAGACAAGCCCAAATTCGGAGGCAGCAATAAGAAGAGGCAGAAGTGCCGGCTGAGGCAGTGCCAGAGGCAGGCCATGGTGAGTCGGCCGTTCCTGTCTCCTCTCAGAAGCGCACTGTCAGTTCAACCACTGGTGCTGTTGCTCTGTTTTAAAGCGACTGAATTTGTGTGTCACCTGAAAAATGGCTGCACCCAGATCTGCTACGGCATGCGTCAGTTTTGTGTTGCTAGTGGAACACCCTTCTAATCATATTCGCCTTGTAAAAGTCGTAATGTGTTCTGAATGTGGTACTCATGATGTCGGCGTGTCCCTTGGACAGAGACACCTGCTGCCCTTTCAGATGGACGGGTTGGAGTTCCCTCCCGCAGAGGGCTGGTCAGAAGCAGGCAGGCCGAGACCGTCCTACAAATACCCAGCCTGCAGCAGCAGCATGCGGAAGAGCTCGGTGTTTATGGATGAGCCATGGGGCACCGACGAGGAGGAGGACAGTAACGAGGCGTTCAGGCTGGAGCGTTACGGGCTGGAGACAATGGATGGTGACAGTGTCACTTCCCTGTTGTATCAGGTGAATAATGCTTCATGTGGAGAGAGGGGTGTCTCTGAATACCAGTGTTTAATCCCTCTGTCTCCTTGTAGGTCAACCCCACCAACGGCCAGAAGGAGGGAAGTGTCAGTTTCTGCCAGCTGCCCATCCAGGTGAGGGCGGTGTTCATTTACCCACCTATGTTAGAGGATGCTTACCTATGCCCGAACCTAAGGTGGCTCCCCCTAGGGGTGGCCTTAGGTCAATTTCCAGAGTCCTGTGAATGGGACCATATGAAATGGGGAAAGTTTGACCCCAACTGGAAGTGTATTGACACGGCAACACCGGTTGGGGCTTTATATGAGGGTGCTGTTTTGGAAAGGGTACCTCACAGATCAGATAATTTGCAAACGCCTCACTGTTAATCGCTGCTCTGTCCACTGTCATCTAGCCTTTGAAGCCAGGCTGCCACAGATGGTTTGTGTAGTAGCCCTCTTTGATGGGTATATCCAGTGCTTATCTGTGCTGATGTCTCTCGGCAGACTGATGGTGGAGCGAAAAGCAGCAGGTCTGAAGGAAGGACTGAGAATGGCCTTACTGACAAGCTGCCTGATGGCGGCTACTCGCCCGCCGCCCTCCCTTTGAGAACCGCTGCTGGGCCGCCGGCGCTGTGCACGGTACCTGTGCGGATGCCTGAGGGGCAGGTTGCCAGGGGGAGCGCGGGGCCCGATGAAGGTGCCGGCCTCCAGGAGGTCGTCAGTCCCGTGAACGCCCTGGAGCTCACGCCCAAGGTGAGATCATGCAGACAGGCCACTGATGGGCTTCCTGAATCCCTGGCTCCATGCCCATTGGCTCTAACACCCCTGCAGATCACGCAGATATTCAGCCTGGCGGGCCCCATCCAGCCAGGGCCTGAATGCCTGTCTCCGGACCGTGAGCTGCGGCAGCTGCTGGCGAAGCTGCACGAATCCGTGCTGCCCATCCACTGGGTGGCGCTGATGACCGAGGGCCCGCAGCTGCAGCTGGTGCAGTGCTCCAAGCTGTCGGCCATGGCGGACACGGTACTGCACATCGAACTCGGCCTCGGTTACCAGCTCAGCGTGCAGGGCCAGCCGCTGCTGCCCACCCACCCCGTGTACGACGGCCGGCCGGCCCGCATGGCATCTGTGGCCGACGTAGTGTCCCTTCTCCTGGACCTGGAGGAACTGGCAGTGTGTCTGGGCTTTCCACTGTCCGGCATGCTGCCCTGCCCTGGGCCATCGCCCTGTGAGCGGGCAGCCACTTGCGACTTCCTGGTGCCGCAGAACACTGAGCGCTGCAGGAAGTGTGCTGCAGTAGCGCCAGTGCAGTAAGGAGACTGCAGGAAACGCAGCCTGTCCTTCTCACTGTCACCACCACCCTATCCCATGCGTTCCCTGTAGCCTCAGGGTCTTAAATGCCCAAGCGTCTGCATGCATACTCATGCCGACTCAGGTTTGAGCCAAACTAGACACTGATGTCAGTTTAAATCCATTTGACCCCTAATTCCTTTATTCTGTGTTAAGGGTCTTTGTACTTACGTTTGTACTTATAAGATGGTAGAAAGAGGGGATATTTTATATTTTAATAAAATTTGCCCTTTAAAAATCAAAATTAATACTTCTGATTTTATCACTGATTTTACAATATTGAATTCAGCGGATAATTGTATTATAACTGTCCTGCTCTAAAAAGTGACCCATCTATTTTAGCTTTGCTTTATTTGCTTTCTGTGTATGTTGGTTTCTACTACGGCTTCGTTATTTGCACAGAGGTACCCATAATTCCCTGCTCCCAGGACCTCCCTTCTCTGCTGGTAAACACAGGATCTGAGTGGGGGTTTCCAAGCAGCCCGTAAATCCCCATCAAGCAGGGCAACTGCGTCACTCATCTCTACAGGCACATGGGCTTGCCTAACTAAGACCATAACAGATTAACTAAAGCAGTTAATATCAATGCCTCAACAGAGAGCAGCATAAAGAACTCATATTCTGGTCCTTTTGCCAAAAAGGCAAGACGGTGAGGTTTATAGACTTTAGGCAGAGAACTGGATTCAACCTGGTTATTGGGAGACTTCGTAATGAAGTGTTCTTACAAATGCCTTAAACCAGTATAAACACCAAGAGGTTTTTGTCCTTGAGTTTTAGGATGCACAAACTGCTTTTAGGACATTAGCCTTGGCGGACGTAGTTGTGAGATTAAACAATTTCTCTCCTATCAATTTAATTTTTTCAGTATGTAAATCTTGTAATTAGTGTGAATACACTATGTGTAATGAATTAGATGTTAAGGCTGCCTATAGCCAGATAGTTCGTGAAACAGTTTAAACAAACAAAGGTAATATTCCAGTGACACTGTTACTGGTTTTATTTTAGTTAAGTCTCAGGTAACTTGAACCTAGCTTGTGTGACTCTCAGATTCAGGGTGAAATTAGCACTTCCATAATTAGATCTCATAAAAGATGTCTTTGTCCTTGCCCTTTAGGGAAGTCTCAGGTCCAGATGCTAGTAAGGATCCTACTGAAAGTTCGCAATTCAGTACCTTTCCAGTGGTCCCCCTTGTTTGTAATCTAAATAGTTTAACCATAGCCAGTTAACACCCAAGTGCTTTTAATTACAACATTTTTGAAGATGGCACCGTTGAGAGGGGGTGGCAGGGGTATGTTTATCCAGGCCCTGGACTGGAGGGAGCCTGGTCAGGGGGCTAAAGGTGATATTTTGTGCGGGAGCTCAAAATTACTTGCTGCGTCCTTGAATGCACGTGACCCCCCCTGTAATTCACCATGCCACCAACAGAGCAAATTAGGTGGATTCTCCACACATGGGTTCAGTCGAAACATGTTTTGTGTAACTAAAAATTAATATCAGTCTATTTAGATGGTAAACACGGCGTGTCTAGCACTGCGGTGTCGAGGCGTGAGACACGATTTGTTCCTATTTTCTAGGAAAATTTTCGTTTTTCTGAGATGACTCGTGTGCGCCCTAAGGGAGACGCTGTAGAGAGTGGAACATGGCTTTAAACAGATAAGTAGATGCACTTTATTGGTCCCAAGCGGGAAATTCTGGATGATGCAACTGGATGTGAACACGCATTTGTCCTTTTTACTAGATGCGTGGTTGTAAAAAACAAGCGTACAAGAAATAAGGAAAAATATACATGTACCTTAAATATACGGTAAAGACTTACCTGAACGGTCAGTGCCGGATGAAGAAAGTTATTTTTGTACAAGTGTTTTAAGTGAGCGAGATTTGTCGGCCCGCCCCCCAAAAAAGGAGAAAATCGATGTGTGCGAGCCGATCAGCTTGTTTTATTGTATGATTGTGTGTGTATGTGTGGTTGTATGGGCCGATTTTTAACCCCAGTCCAGTTCTTTTGCTTTGTCATTGCAATGATTCATTATGGTTGCGTATAGGTTTGCGTTAATGTGACGCCATATGCATTATGTGTAAGAAATATATGCTATAATTTGACTTGCACGTTTTTTGGATTTATTAATCTTAACACAATTTCATTTCACATAAAAAGACAAACTTTCCCCGGATCTCCGCGACAGAAATATAGGCCTATCCAATACATAGTCGAATGTATTTTTCAGGATGTTTTCTCCCGTACATCTTAAAGAACTGTTTGTGACTGCTGATGTCGATCATTTAAGCATAGTATAGCTTTTCGCAACATTTCAGTTATTTGTGGTTTGGAAAGGTTTTCGAGATTCATGCGTCTGTGTGAATGCTAACCTAAATGTTTGCCTCTTTCCGCAATGCATGCTTTCCTTCCCTTTTAAAAATCTCTTGCCCGAGTGTGTGCTTTAAAGTTCTAGTTTAATGAGTGTATCGTAAAAGAAATCAATAGCGTGTTATTTTGGGCCTGTAAAATGTTTATTCAAATAAAGCTATTTTTGCTACACTATACGTGTAATTCAAATGAATGAGTTATATTTGACTTAACCTTCAGTTCTCCAATATAGCCTGGACCTTTTGTCCGTGGTTGTTGGTTACCCAAGCACAGACCTTATTAGTAGCGATACGGTTGTTCCTAACGAATATATTAAGCCGATCCTAGAAAATATCCTAGATGTTTTAGCAACGAGACATTATAAACCATATATATGAATATATTATATGGCTATATTGTTTTTGTTTTAGCTTACATGTGACGACTAATATCAATATCCGTGCCATTCTACCACGGATAGTGTAATAACTGAAAGCGCCTCTAGACCTTCATGTTACTTTAACCAACGAAAATGTCAGATTTTTATTAATCGTCACGAGTTTCTGTATTTTCTTTTACTGCGCTCCTGTAGAGGACCATTCATTCCCATTAGACCATTTAAATCTCACGGTCCACTTCACGGTAACGTCTGGTCAGCTCACTGGTGCGACTAAGAGTGGTGGAACTGTCCTCTAGGGGGCAGCAGGTGGGGACGGCCGTGCGGAGGGAATTCACTCATTCATTGGCAGGTCAAGTTGCCGTAGTGTTTTTTTAATACAGCGCTGTATTCATACAAGGCAAAAGGTCTTATTTAAATCTATTATTTGCCATCTACTGTTTTCTTCCTCTTCGTAGCGCACGTGAAATCTATCTCCAGGTCTAAACCATATGCAAGACATTGACAAACCAGTGGAAGTGTGAAATGATGACGCTGTGCCGGTTGTTGTGCGGGAAAGGCGGTTCTGCGGCGGTGTAAGTGCGGGCTGAGAGCGGAAACCGCCTAGTAAGGGTTAACGGCGGAGCGCGTCCCCGGCACCGCGAACCGGGGAGCTGCTGTGTGCGCGCATCATAACAAGCAGACAGCCGGCACTGCGCCCAACCCGACGGCTCAGGGAGGACCTCCAACACTCCTCACTGTCCACCGTCCGCCGGGCTGCTGGAGATTCCCAGGACCGCGTCTGATGCGCAAACCCGGCGGGGATCCGGGGCAATTTAACAGGCATATCGGACGCTGTTGAAAGAGTTTCCCGTCAGACCACAGCCGCGTATCCTCCACTGTGCAGATGTTTTAATTTTATTTAGAAAACGTGTTGGCATACATGGTATATAATATACGCGCGGTTTCTAGCGGATGGGTTAAGGGGGAAAATAATATTTCTATGAAAAGCTTTAAAGGGATTTAAATTTTTCTTTTTCCTTTGGCAACCTGTTTGGTTAATTGAACAAGTGAGCGGTGTTTTTCCTCTGCTGAAATACTGGCAGTAAACACAGATGGAGCTGCGTGTTTCTGACTGAGGCTCTGTGTGTATCTCACGCACACAAACCCAGAATCCTTCTCCGGACACCCCCGCAGTGTTTTCAATAACACGTTAAGCGAAAAGCTGCACCGGCTTGACCTGACGGCGGTGTTTGGCTGCACGGATCGGGTGCAGTGTGTGTGTGTGTATCTATGTGTCCCACCTCTGTGTATTGCTGTTTCGGGTGCTGAAATCAGCGGATCCCCCTCATCTACCGGCTTCTGGTCATTCGTCCGGACTTGAATCAATTGGACTGCATAATGCTCCGTGCAATCACAGATTTCTTAATTGCATTTAATATCATTTCGTCATGAATGAAGAACACTTCGGCTGTTGTGGGAGTTATTTTTCTTGGACAAGGTGACGGATTCGGCAGACTGAAAATCGCCTGTTTTTTTACACCACGTTGATGATTTTTTATTTTTTTAAGGAAATCTCTGAATGACGGACACGAAGATGAACTCGGTGGTGACACGTCTCGGGACCTCCTTTTAATCGACTGGCAGGTAAGAAGAGGCCGATCCGCAACCCTTAGAGGCCAGTGACAGTACTTTGACTTTGGGTCGTTGCGGGTAAGACGTCCCCGGTACTCCCCTCAGACGCGGTTACGGCGTCCACCGGCCAAACTGGTATCACTGAACCGCAAATCCATCCGAGCCTCACCGTTTGTGCAGCGTCACATGCGCTGACAGCAAGGGAGGAAGATACTGGTGATCGGATGCGGCAGCGTGCGCTGAATGTTTATGCTTAAATGTCATTATATAGCAGCGTGTGCGTGACTGCATACGCAACAGTTATAATAAGTAGCCTTAAATTATCAGACCCCTTGTGTAGTGATAGTGTCGCGCAAAAAAATGACCGCAAACGCAGAGCATTTGCGCTTTAGTACGCTTTTTAAAGACGCAGAAGAACCCAAGTTCGGAGGCAATGCAACAAGGTGATGCTAAGTTATAACCAGCTGTATGTTCAATTCGGCTTGGCAGGCCTCCTCATGCCGGTCTTTATCGCCTGTGTCTACTTGTTGTTTTTTTTTTTATTATTTATTTCATTTTTTTTGAGGGGGACCGGCTAAAGCTGGAAATACGCCCCGAAGTACGAAAAAAGTGAGACAACAGTAATGAATAAAAAATGTGGATTGCTTGGGGATGGATGCGTTATTCGGTAGGAATGGAGGAAAACTGGATGTGGGGCACAGTGCATGTAAAGTTAAGCAAAGGCAAAAGTTTCCGCAGGGACTCCCAAGGACGGTTTTGTTATTGCATGACCAGGCTGAATGTGTTCCGTATTTCACAAAGAAGCCTGAAAAAAATCACAGTACCTCCTACTAAACCGCATCTCCAAAGCTATGCAATATTAAACAATTACAGGGGGTCCTACTGTTCATTAAAGTTGTTTGTCTTTTCTAGATTCCAGCAGGTGAAAACGAGGCTGTTTATTCTGTGTTGTTGATTTTGACTTGCCATGTTGGACCGCAGTTGGATGATGTTGCTGCTGTTTGGTTGGTGTCGCCCCTGACTCCAGTATCAAACAGTGTCCCAACTTCAAGGAAAATGCCTGTAATTTTGAGCAACATGGTCGGGATTCAGTCTATAAATTCTGAGACTGGGGTCATCTGACCATGGCTGGAATGATCAGAAGTGATTCCTAAGAAGCCTGAGCCGTAAGACAGGTCGCTAGGTAACAGGCTAAATGAGCTGCGGGATTAATTCATCAGATAGTCCGTTGGCAAGATTGCTGTCGCAGGGAAAATCTGAATGAGAATTGGGCAGATTGAGCGACGTGTTGCTGTGAGAATACCCCCCGCCCCCCCTGTCAGCATGTCGGGTTGCCACCCTGTCTCTGCGCTGTCAGCTGTGAGTCTCGCATTCCACACCGCAGGTTCTCCTCTGTACGAGTTTGGCAGAATCAAAGGTTCTGTTGCCCCCCCCCCCCACATGTGCTGATGCTGCTGGTTTATTGCCACACAGTCACAGACCTGTCCACGATGCTCGGGTGTTATTGATGTGGGAACAGCGTGTTTGGCAGTCAGCAGCTGCTCGTTTCCCGATTGCCCATATGTTCAACACTCAACCCAACAGCAGAGATGACTGTCCATTTCCATAGTAACCACCTTTATTGTTCCGTATTCTTACAGTGATCACAGCACGACTATATGCAGGGTTGGTGGCCAGAGATCCGGCATCTTAAATTACATGGTAACCCCCCCCCCCCCCCCACCCTAAGATACAAACTCGCATGGTTTTCTTTTCATAAGTGCTAGAAGCTTAATAGGCTAAAACATTTAATAACCCATATTTCAGTATGCAATTTGAAATGTATAACAGCTTAAATAGATAATCATCTTCTTGTTTGTCATTTGTAAGGACATACAGATGGTTGATGAGATATAGTATCCATGGGAATGTTGGAGGTAAACATGCTAGGAGAGCACTGAGCAGAGGTTTGCACTGAGGGTGGCTTGCAGAACAGATTTCAGCCTAAGTGGCATTCAGCAGCTCCTTACTATCTACCGTGTTCATGCTGCCTAACTCTTCATGCCCCTCCTGGCCTGAAAATTGGCATTTTCTTTTGTTAAAAATGCAGCAGTTATGTGGAATAGTGGATTTATTTTTATTTTTTGCTAAAATAGGGAATTGAATTTAACTCGCATTGCATAATGCATGCTGCAAGAAATATATCATGTCACATATTCTTTGAATATTCATTGAAATCCCTCATCCATCCATCTTCTAACCGCTTATCCTGGTCAGGGTGGCGGTGGGGGCCTGTAGCCTATCGGAGGCAGCACACAGCACCAGGCTGGGGTGCACCGTGTCCAGTCCTTGTTATGTTAAATAATGAAAATATATTTAGGAAGCTTATATTTCCATAAGTGTCTTTAGTATCTAAATGCTGTAATTACATTGTGATGGTAAATAAACTCGAGAGAGAGAAACGCAGAGTTGCACTGCAGAGGTGTCCTTTGACAAGCTGAAGTTGGTATTTTGGGATACTGGGATGTGGGCAGGAGCAAAGCAGGTGGGGAAAGACGCCATTCAGCTGTCCAGCCATTAGCTGTCCGCCCCAAAAGAGGTCAGACTTGGAACAGCTTTCGAGTTCTTTTGACCTAGGGGGCCAATGAAGCGTGTGCTTTTATTCGAGATTCTACTCTGATGAATTATGCATTGGACAGGTGCTTTTTACAGTGCTTGTATTGTACATAAAAGTTAGATCAGCGATTCAGTGACATCACTTCCTGAATTGGAGATCTCTGAGGGGTCTGATTGGCCCAGGAAAGGGGGGAGGGGTAGCTCAAATGGCTTTGAAGTCCAAGACGTCAGTGTTTGAAGTGAGGTTTCTGCTCTTCTCATCTTGGAGAGAGGTGCACCACTCCTGCGATGGGAGGAGAGTGGCAGCCCCGTGTCTGGTGGGAGGGGGCAGGGAGTTGGCCTGGAGTGTGAAGCTCATGCAGATGTGAGGTATGAAAAGCAGACAGTGTGCAGAGGAAGTGACATCACTCTCTGGCTTAGTGGGTCCCCACAAGACTATTCAGATGAATTGTGTTTTGCTGGAGGTCTGTGTGTATCTGTGTGTGCCCCACAATGTAATATTTTCACATTGTGGGGACCATTTTTCAGGTTCCCACAAAGATCGGTGAAATCAATCAAAAAAAAAAAAAAAAAAACTAAAAATGCCGAAAGTCTTGTATTTTATTTGGTTACTTAAGGTTAGGGCTGGGTAGGGATTAAGGGAGTTCTTTTGGGATTAGGGTTTTTCCTCATAGAAATGAATGGAGAGGCCCCACAAAGATATAATTACAAACCTGTGTGTGTGTGTGTGTGTGTGTGTGTGTACAGAGTGTGGCCCGCATTCCTTGTCATGCTGGTAATAAATTCCTTGTGACTCTTGGGTGTGAGTAAAGGAAACACTGTTTTTTACAGTAAACACACTGCATCAGACTTCCATGGCCTTGCTGACGGAGCCTCTCCGTTGTGAGCTGTGTTTGGGCTCCGGCCCGCCCTCCTGCTCCGCCCAACTGCCACCGCATCAGAAGTGTGCCCTCGACACCAGCCTGGGGTCGTGTCGCGGCCTGCACTGTCACAGACACTGACAAGCTCCTTGTGGGTGTATCAGACGACGCGTCAGACATTCAGGGTGCAGGAGCCGCCACGCCGGACCAGACACTCCCGTCGCTGACCCTCCCCGGCCCTGTCATCTCCCTGCTCATCTTTCCATTACGCCAGTGTGCAGATATACAGCTCTGGAAAAAATTAAGCGACCGCTCCATATTTTTTAAGAATCTACATTGTTAAATCCTGGTTTAATCTTGGTTCTGCTGGCAGAAGGCTATGCTGAGCGGCAGGCTTCTTCCAGACCGCAGTTCACAAGAACAAGGTGAAGCTGGAGACACTGGGAATGACTAGAAACCAACCAGGTAGAGGGTGGAAGCAACTATCTAATGCCAGAGATGACCGTCAACTTATCCAGCAGTGTCTCATAAATCGGAGGATGACCTCAAGTGACCTTCAAAAAGTACAGGTGACATTAAGTGGTGTGAAGTGCACTGCTAGGACAGTTCGTATCAGGCTCCCAGAAGTGGAACTGAAGTCCCATAAATCAAGGAAGAAGCCCTTCATTAATGAGAAGCAGGGGAGAGCCAGGCTGGAAATGTATATTTTCCAAGAAGCATGCCCATAAATTTAGAGAGTGAAACTGAAAATTTTGGTGTGGTGCTCTTCATTTTTCCAGAGCTGCATTTATAAGGAGTCTACATTGCCCCCGAAAGCTGCCTGGTGTGGGATTGGGGGAGCCATTGGAGAATGGGGACCTGCTGATGACAATGGGTGACAGCAGGGAAACAGCAGAAAGTGGCCTTTGTTCTCTGTGACGCACATGTTGGAATTGAAGCTGGGCTGAGACCTCAAGCTAGGTGGTTCGCATGACGTAAAATAGACCTCTCCCGGTTTATCTTTTCCCCGGGGGGGGGGGGGAGGGGGGGAGCGTTCATGTGCTTTTTGAACGCAGTCCGTCGACGCTCTGTTGCAGCCAGTGAGTTGGTCATGCACGGTGGTCTGAACCATCATCGCTCACGCAGAGGAGCCTGTGAACATCTCAGATGCCAGGAGTGTGACTCTTAAGAAGCTGTGGTCTGCAGCTTGGGGACTGAAACACACGGAGAGTGTAGTTTACACTGAAATGGATACCCTTGTATAACGCACAGACTATTATGCTACTTGTTTTCAAAAATAATGATTAGTTGTAGTTCAAAGAAAAGTATATTAATTGAATGTGTTTTAAAGAAAGCCTTATCTTAGACTCCATCTTGATATTTGTTTTATATTTTATTTATTTATTTTTTTCTTTCTGCCCTTCGCCATGGAAACAACACAGATGTTCTCACTCAGGGCTGCTAACAGGAAGCAGCTTCTCATTAAGGTGAAGATGGTGCATATTAAACATAGAACAGCAGAACAGCCAGAAGATGCGTAATGACAGAGGAGGAGTTTGCACACCCGCAGTGTGCAATTTCTAACGAATTTGGGGAATTGTATTCCTCCGGGAAGGATGCCCTTCAGTTCGTGGTTCATGTTGAGCCCGTCTTACCATGATGGGTGTTTCCAGAAAATTCTCAAGTTACAGGTCAATTGCCACGTTGGAACACGTCGTACCCATTTCAGCCGTAATTCACGGATGTGAGACAAAAGCAAAACAAAAAAATTAAATATTTAAAAATACAGCCAAGGGTGTGCAGCTGCAGTAAATGCCTTGTTAATTAGTGTCTGAGGTGAACGTGATGGATGGCGGGGTCCCATAACGAGGTATGGACATACAGAATTAGTCCCGTGAATGAATTTGGAACAGTCTTTCAGGTGCAACACAGCAGCTACGATTTCAGGCTCGCTATCCCTCCGGTCTGGTGTCACCGCACCGGCTGGTCCGTTTGCCGTGCCTGAGTCTTGTTTCTGGGAGACGGGAACCGGCTGACTGGATGGGAGGGGTGACTGGGGGGGGGACAGTAAGCGAGCAGCATTGGCCCACCCCCGCCATGAGGCGCTCATTTTTCAGAAAGGCCTGCTGGGAAACGGATTGAATTACTGCGGCTCTGAAACTCTTTGATGGTGCTGGTGCTTCTTCTGCTTTTACTTGCCGGAATCACGATTACGCTATAAAGCAAATGTTTTACTGTTACACATTACACAAATGTTTTCTGCGCGTTATATTAAGATCATTCTTTCACCTTTCAGACTAGAAGCCTGCCCAGTTACTCAGTGAGATTAAAATACGCGTTAATCAGTATTTTTACTGCCACTGTGTGCCACCAATCTGGCTTCATGTACATGAGGGTTCAGGTCCCATTTTCTGGGCCTTGGGGTTTGGCTTTTGCTGTGTTTTAGCCAAATTTCACCCTTTCCTTACAGCTACAATAACCTGTCATAAAAATAATTATGGAAAGTGAGCAGCTAAACTCCAAACATAGCCCTGTTCTGAGCTTGAACCTGATATTATGATAAGGATTTAAATAATGCCCCCCCCCCCCAAAAAAAACAAATGCAGGTGGAGAGCGGCTGGTTCTCTGTGACGCTCTGTGTCTAGATTTGCTTCCCGTTTGTGTCTCGGTGAGTTCGGTGGGGGGGCTGCAGCGCTGACAGCTGTGTACACAGGCTACAGTCACGTCCTGCTTCCTCACCTGTCCCAGCTGCTCCCTCTCGTCTGGGGTGTCAGAGAGGCCCCTCTCCCATCTGTGATCCAGGCTAAGGGTCCGGAAGCTCACAGGGTGCGGAGCTTCTTGCTAAGACCTCCTCTTGGTGCAGCGATTAATCAGCTACTTAATGTGTCCCTTAGGTGATAATTTAGATGTCTGCTCCAGAGCTGCTCAAGACCCAAGGTTGGGTGCTGCAGAAGACAGGGAACTTCTGGCTTCTGGAAACAAATATTCATAGAGATGGATGACTGTTAGATATTAAATATGATGTTGTTCTGTATTTTGTTATATATATATCTTTTATGTACTCCAGGCTTGCGCCCTCGCACTGTGTGTGTGGAGTTTGCATCGTCTCCCTGTGTCGCCTGGGTTTTCGCCTGCGTGCCAACGGCGTGCTTCTCGTGGATGTGGGTGACTGTGCGTGTCCCTCAGCGTGAGACGCTGTGACTGTGCGTGTCCCTCAGCGTGAGACGCTGTGACTGTGCGTGTCCCTCAGGGTGAGACGCTGTGACTGTGCGTGTCCCTCAGGGTGAGACGCTGTGACTGTGCGTGTCCCTCAGAGTGAGACGCTATGACTGTGCGTGTCCCTCAGCGTGAGACGCTGTGACTGTGCGTGTCCCTCAGGGTGAGACGCTGTGACTGTGCGTGTCCCTCAGCGTGAGACGCTGTGACTGTGTGTGTTAATGCCGGGGTATTCCCTCGGTCCCATCACTTCCTCAGATCAGCTGTCCGCCTGTGTGATTTATTCACTTCTTGTGAATACAAAAACAGTTTTGTGAGTAAGGCGTGTTCAACATCAGCATGATAGAGTACAATATGCTATGTAAAACACACCCCCACACTGCTGGGCTTTTGAGGAAGGTGGGTGGGGATGTGCTGCAGGCCCCCCATACCCGTCTTGCATCAGTAGGTGCTGGACAAACCCCCACACGCACACGACTCACTCTCTGTTTACACCAATGCTTCCCAATCCAGTCCTCAAAGACCCACAGCCAGTCACTCCGAACTCTCTACCAGACAGTCCACATTTTTGCTCCCTCCCAGGAGGAGGCACTTAACTGGAAATAGCCCAGTAAAATCTCCAAATTCACGCAACCCTGTCATTTTTAATGTTTCCCTGTATCCGTCAGAAGCAGGATGGAACAGGAAAAGAGTCGATCAATGGATTTTTTTTTCTTGTGTAATTAATATGATGTACCTACTTCCGGTCCATGACAGTAAGAATCGGGGGGGTGGGGGGCTGGCACACAAGGCAGGGTGGTCAGTGGGGATATATATCCCTGTGTGGGGGGGGCAGCAGGCCGGACCTTACAGACTTTGAATATTCAAACAAGATATTATTTGCGTTTGGTGATTTCTTGCCCCTCCCTCCGGTCAGCCACTGGCTGTGCTGCACCCTTAATGCCCCCCTCCCCTCTGTCCCATGTCTATCTCACACTACTTCTGCTCTCTGCCCCTCACCCCCCTACCTTTTCTCTCATACCTCAATGTTTCCCTTTGCTACTGCATTGTCTTAACCACTCTGCCACCTTGTGGTCAATTAAAGGACAGTTTTTTGGTCATCTTTTTCAAAAGAATAGTGAATAGTATCGTTTTTTTCCCCATGGGAGAACTAAACAAAACAGACAAGCTCTATTTGCAAAAGTACACTGGGATGCTTCTTTTAGCTGACCCTGTCTAACTCTCCATAGCTTGGGGGTCGCAGTGCATGAGCAGCTAACATTCAGCAGCCCTTGAGTTGGGGGTTAGGGGCCTTGCTCAAGGGCTCACAGACATGTGACTGTTCTCTGTCACCTGTCCCATCTTTCTCTCCATGAGGCAGACGCATAACAGCTGAGAGCAAGTTTGGAGGTCATAACGTAAAGTCAGCCAGCATCCCCGGAGCATTTGGGGAATAAGGGCCCACTGGAGGCATCAGTCTGCCAGTTCTGGGATTTGAACCAACAACTGTCTGATTACGAGACAGAGTTCTGTCCCACTGAATTGCACACCGCTCTATTTCAATGTATCCTGGCCTTTGTTCTTTTTTGGATTAAGCTTACCTTGGTGGTGGCCTAATGGTTATGGAAGCATGCTTGTGATTGAAAGGTTGCTAGTTTGAATCCCTGATTAGCAAGGTACCACTCCACAGGTGCTAAGTAATAGCTGCCCACTGCTATGTCACATATGAGTTAAATGCAGAGGATACGTTGTATTGTTATGTGCTGTGGTGTGTCAGCAGTGACGATTAATCAAAGCTCTGTTAGCCTTAAACACACAGAAGGGTTTATGTGTGTGTTAAAGGGTATTGATTCTGTCTGGATGTAGTTTTGCCTTTCAGTTTGTATGTACTGCACCCGGTGTTCTTAAGACTTCACTTTTATTGTTTCATATGTTTAGCTGCTGTAATAATCCTGATTGTGTTGACTTTAGTCATACCCCTTCTTGGGATAATTCTCTAATCAGTGTTTTGTGTGTTTACAGAAGGCTTCACAGCGAATCTTTCGTGCACCTTTACACTGCATCTGAGGAGCCCCCTGGAGGTGACTGGCTGTCACTGCAGCAGAGTGGAAAAGGCTGTCCAGGCAGCATCGTTGGATGGCCTCCAGTCTGAACCAGTGCAACACTCATGAGCTGAACTGTAAGGTGAGATGGACACCCAGCGAGGGCATTCACTTGATCCTTCGCCGTGACCCCACTGTGATCCCACCCGCTTTGCTACACCCACCAGCTGGCAGGGTGAACAGTGGGGTGGATGTCCAGTCACACCATATGGAGGTCAAAGGTCACGTCATTGCGGATGTGGGTCTAGCATCTGCAGGTGAGATACATGCCTGATCTCCATGGAGATAACCTGCATTTATGATTGAATGTCAAAAGCACATAAAAGTACCTGTCAGGACAGGCTTGTGTTCTAAACAGTTAATGCAGCCGACAGCCAGTGAGGCGACAGCCATGGTCGTCTCATCAGGTGATCCAGCTCTTTCATGCTCCCAGCAGATGCCCAGAGCTGCCTAGATAGCAAGCAGCTTGCGGCACAGATCGTGGAGCTGCAGGAAAGGCAGCGGACCCTGCAGGCCCTGCTTGAGAGCCGCCTCGGAGAGCTGAGATGGGTCTGTCTGCTGGAGGCGGTCAGTGTCTGAGCTGTGCACGTGTGTGTTGCAGTGGCAGAACAACTGTACACTGGGCCAAAAATGGACCATACCCCCCCCCCCCCCTCTAACCTTTCCAAATTCACACCTAGGGCCTGCCTATGTCAGTTGCTGATGTCAGTTGCTGATGAAAATTAAGTAGCCTCCAAATATCATACCCATCATGCACTGCAATACTTAGCAAATTCCACTGCTTTTTTTCGCTAAATACACATCTACACAACATAGTTTGACTACAAAAACTATTACATTTAAAAATTATTTTAAGTATTGTACAGTACTTTTTTGTGTGACTCCCACCATAATGAGATTGTATAAGTAGCATGCCACCGGTTTATATGATATGCATAACATAACTGTTTTAAATCTCACAAATGTTTTGCATACATGTGAGATTTGCCGTTGGGGGGGGGGGGTCCTCAGGCAGCTTCCCCGCCTACCAGTCCTCCCCTGGTGTGTAGAATCTTTCAGGAAACGACATCACCAGTCCACTGACTCGTCTATGTTTTAGGCATCAGAAAACGGCAGGACAGTTTGTCCTCATACATCCCCGTCTGTTGGCTGAATACATATGACCTCCCGCTGTGGCAGAGGAGAACAGAATCAGAATTCCCGCTCTGTATATCACAAGGGCACTTTGCTGTTACTTCTCTAACTAGAAAGTATTCAGTGACATAAAGTTTAAATGTCACATTTACAGTGAAATTCATACCTGTGTGTTAACCTATACAGCTGTCATATAGCTACATCTTCCTGACAGCTGAATGTTACTCTTCAAATGTCAGATGAAGCTGGATATTTGACACATCACTAGAGATGCCGAGATAAACAATTGTGCAACCAATGGAAAGACTGCTAAAGCCATAGGCATGGGTAGGGCCTGACATGTGTATTGCACAATGCTTTCCTTTGTTATTCTTTATTTTTAGCATGTGGGTTACTTGAATGCCTGGCATAAGAGTGTTTACTGTAGCAACCACTATACAATATGCCGTAAATACAGGTAATTCTGTGTAACATTACAACATGAGGTAAGATAAAGTGGTGGGTGACTGAAGCAATAGTATATTACGTAACTCTGGCAGTGTAGTATTAGTGTTAAAATGCCTGAATAAGTACCTACTGAGTTGTCACATGACCTTTGGATAAAGACTGGCTGGGTGTTTATGGTCTTGACCCACTTGCCAGCAGGGAGGAAAAATGCTACAAAGTTATGGAAAATAGCGTTTTTTTCCGTTCTGTTACTATGGGATGTTTCCAGAAGCTGACTGGGGAGCTTCCCAGTGAGTTTCCCTTGGGAGAAGGGGAAAAGGCTCCCCTTGTACAGAACAGAATGTCAGAGTCTCACTGCGTTCCTGCTCAGAAGGAAGAGGTGAGTGGACTGTTCCAATCTTCATCCTGGGGTGGTGTGGAGGTGCCAGTCAGTGGATATAGTTCAGTTTGTTTTGGTGCCTGATATCGGACAGGAAGAGGTTTGTCAGCGGATGCAGAAAAAGGGCCTGCTCAGTGTCGCCCTCCGTAGGCAGAAAGAGGCACAGCAACAAGGCAGACGGACTGTCCATCGAGGCTGCCACACAGGTACTGACTCCCCAGTCACTGTCAATATCTGTTTGAGGTGAGTGAGTTGAGCAGTGATGGGATGAGTGAGAAGTGGCTGTGAGGTGGTTAAACTCACTTTTTTCACAAATTGTGTGTGCCTGTGTGTGTGGGGGGCATTATGTTTGTTTTATATTGTGGGGACCAAATGTCCCCCTCCACGTAATAAAAACCTGTAACTTTGACATTCTGGAGATCATTTTTCAGGTCCCCACGAAGATCTGTGAATGCAATCAAAAAACCTAAAATGCCAAAAATATTTTGTTTGGTTACTTATGATTAAGGTTAGGGCTGGGTAGGGGTTAAGGTCGTCATGTTGAGATTAGAGTTTTCCCATAGGAATGAACAGAGATGTAATTACAAACTTGTGTGTGTGTGTGCGTGTGTCTCCACAGATGAAGTAGTGAAGACAGAGCTGTCTGCACTGAATTGCACAGGACAAGACCACGGTGAGCTGGCCAGTCACGCGCAAAGCTCACATGCTCAGATCATGCAGTACAAACACAGCTGTGCATTTCATCACAGTTTGAGCCTTCTGTTTTTGATTTCTGCAACTCAACACTGGCATATGATTGGCTCAGAGTGTCCAGAGTGTGTGTGTGATTGGAAGGACGCCAATGCCAGGCCCACACTCACCAGAGTGATTTCACCGGTGGGTCCCTGAGCGAAGCCCCTAACTCCTCAATTGCTCCAGGGACTGACTGACCCTGCTTTTCCAAAATGTATGTGATTTTGAATAAAAGTCTGCTAAATAATTTATATGTGATGTGTAATTAGAGTTCTGCAAGTAATGCATAGAGTGAGGGCCGCTGTGGAAGATATCTGCTGTTAGCTTTGCGGCTAAGCCAAGATGCCCTGAACCAGCCTTCTAAGCCAAATAGGCTCTCAGCTACATCGTCCGCCGCATGTTTGCTTCTGCAATTTTGTTTCTTCGAGGTTCTGAATGAGTTTCACTCCCTCCTGTGCAGGGGATTGGTCCCCTGGCCCCGCCCAGGACCACCAACTGGCCTCTGGCCCGTGCATGACCCCGGGGAGCCCTGACAAGCGGGTCTGCAGGAAACCTTCTCCTGTGGAGGCCTACGGCGAGATGAGGCCCCGCCGTGGCTCCCTAGCCAGCTCTGACAGGTAGGGGATGCCATCCGCGGGGGAGTACCAGGAAAATAGCACATAAAACACATCCGCATGCCTGAAGGAGATTGCTACATAACTGTGACACCTTCTGACATGACCGGGTGACATTCCAGCTCTGATTTGTGTCAGAGTACATTTCTGTAACTCACTCAGAGCTCAGGTAATCCAACACAGAATTTTCATTAAATTGCCCAAAACTCACTAATTCCACACAAGTTTCCTCTAAAACGTATTGTGTGGACTAAGTGAGTTTTACAAATTCCAATTTTGTGGCTCCACAGATTTGCTTCTCCCGTTTTTAAACTGACATTCCTAATTAGTCATGGTGACATTAACGGCCAGGGTTGTCCCCTCCTTTTTCACCTAAAAATCCTCAGTTTTCCATGATGCTTTTGTCCTATGACTAGAGGAGGAGCCAGGTACGATAATTACATTTTGGGTGAATTCCCCTGTGACCGCAGCTCGCTCTGCATCCACAGCCCGAGTCAGTCCCTCGCTCAAGGCGCGTCCAACACAGAGGGCAGGAGTGTCCCAGCTACGCCCCTGTTGTCCCGGCCTGTGCTCAGCAGCGTCCACTGGAGGTGAGACTCGCCACCACTGTGGCTTTAATACTCTGATTGGCAGAGCAGTAGTGAGGTAACTTGGACCAGACTGCTGAACCGGGGTGTGACTGGAGATTTCGGGCCTCATGAAAGGATCACCATGTTATGTTCCAAATTTTTTAGAGCCCCTATTACGCACCTATAAAAAAATTAGTTTCGAAAGGAAATCTCCCCCTTCTTCGCTTTCTTAGGTCCGAAGTTTTGGGTGGACCTGGGGTAGAGTGGACCACAGATGGCCTGGAGTTTTCTCAGGGGGTGGGTCCATTTCCTGGCTCGGTCCAGCACGGGGGGGCAAAGGCGCGTCGCAGTACCAGCTCAGAGGCCTTGTTGGATCGTTCTGCCTACATGGAGGAGGGACGGCGCCGGGCCGGGATGCCGCCGCGGGGCGGGCCCTATCGGAGCTCTGAGACTCTGACGGATGGGCGGTCCCGACGCGGAGTCGCCGACGTCTCAGCAGGGCAAGGCAGGGCACGACCACCACTGGCTGCCCGCACAGTGGGAGGGGCCCACAGTTCCGCTCTCACTGACTGCACGTGGGGTAGGCGGCCTAAGGCGCCCCCCCAGCCACACCGCCAGCGGCAGCCATCGGGGGGACCCGAGGACCGGTCCTCTCCAGGGTCAACTCCCAACGCACCTAATGGTGACAGTTGCGCCCCCCCCGCTCATGGCCTGCCGGGGGAGCTGCGACGAGCCAAGGTGACCAGGACCAAGTCCTGTGGGCCTCTTCTCTCCCAGCACCAGCAGGGGGTGCTCCTGTGCTCAGGACACCCCGACTCGCCCCTTGGCGGGGCCCCACTTGCCCGCAGGCCCCTGCGTTTCCCGAGCGCCGACGGCCCCCCGCGCGGTCTGCACAAGGCTCTGGCGCTGGAGGGTCTCAGAGACTGGTACCTGAGGAACAGCCTGAGCCACATGACGGGCCCCGGCTCCGGCCTGCCCCGGCGGCCCAACCCCTCTCTGCACGGCTCTCACCCTCACCCACTGACACACCAGTCCCAGTCCCTGCAGTCTGAACAGGCCTACCTGCACCTACACAGCCCGCAGGTACACCTGTCGGCAACGTTTCATGGACACCTGCTACACGGCAGGTAACTGACCACCACCTGAGGTTTGTGTGTGCGTGTGTGTGTGCATGTGTGTGCATGTGTGTGCATGTGTGTGTGTGTCTGTGTGTGCGTGCGTGCGCGCGCGTGTGTGTGTGTGTTTATGTGTGTGTGTCTGTGTGTGTGTGTGCATGTGTGTGTGTGTGTCTATGTGTGTGCGCACATGTGTGTGTGTGTTTATGTGTGTGTGTATGTGTTTATGTGTGTGTGTGTGTGTGTGTGTGTGTGTGTGTGTGTGTGTGTGTGTGTGTGTGTACAGTCTCCATGTTCTAATCTTTCTGTTTAATTTCTCTTTGCTTAGGTCAATGGAGTTCTCACTGTACCAGGACCTTGAGTCCAGTGCTGATTCACCGGCTCCCGGGACTTTGGTTTAAGACACACATGAGTCCCTGAACATGCAGACTCACATTAAGGGGGGGGGGATATACCTAGGTATAGCAAGTGGGCAGGACCTGTCATGGATCAGCATTCCTGCCCCATTTGCAGATCAGTAACGACTCACCCCCCCCCCCAACCAGAGATTATGGGTAACCCTACAAAATCAAGTGTGTGTGTGTGTGTGTGTGTGTGTGTGTGTGTGGGTGGTGGGGGGTCGTCCTGAAGCTGGTGAAGAACTAGGAGGTAATCCCCACCCTTCCAAGTCCATTGCCACCATACTGTTTACACTTTCATTAAAAAAATAAGTCTATGTATGAGGATGGTACAGGCAGGTACAGATAGGATGCAGATGAGCAATGCACAGTAATTACGATATAGACCGAAGTAAGTCCATGTTACTTTAGAAGTGAACAAAAACATCTGTACTTTGTGACATACATATATACAGCTGTGTGTTTAATTAAAACAGTCTTATTTTGTCAAGCCTTCACTATTCAGTGAGGTGCACCTTACGCATTGTGTGTGGTTGGACACTAGGGGGTAGTCTAAACCCACTCATCTGAGCGGTCTCTATTAGAAGCGTCAAATTTTCCATATTTATGAATTTCGGCCTTGTGCGTTTCGCCGGGGAGGTGAAGGCTGCTTTCTGGAAGGGTGGTGTTGTATTACCAACCTCTGACGTTGGTATAAAGGCAGGTCGGGAAATTATGCATTTTATTCCGTTTCACTTACTGATTGGTGAAGTGCTTCCAAGCAGCTGCGCAGAAATATGTTAAAATGTATGTAAAACCTACAGAAAGATAATGTTTAAAAATATATATATGACTATATTTATGATAGGATAACTGAAACGTTTGTTTAATCCATCTAAATGCAAATTGTTATTTGTAGCTTCGGAGAAATCCGATCTAGACAAATTATAGGAATACTTTGGCTTGGGTTGTTAGAAATTTGAAAGATTTATCAACTAGAGAAAAGCTGTGTCTGAATAAATCGCCAGAAGTGCATCGTGTAAAAGGTGCATTTCAATATTTCTCATTAGTAGATTTTATTTTTGTTAAAACGTTCACTAAATAAAGTTTACCTTTACCCATCAACAATAAATACATTTTGGCGGAAGTGATGAATAACATGAATTAGTTTGTGTATGCAATGTACGTTAGCGTTTTCTTGCTTTTTTTAATGAAGTGTCTTGTTCAATTAAAAATGGCTCATCTATGTAAAAGAGTTGTGAGTTTTGTATTTCCCAGACACACCTGGGAGGTTTTGTGTCTGTGCCGCAGACGTATGAACTCAAACTTGAGGTGAAATGTAACATAATCAGTAATAAACATGCCAAACATGTCTGCAGTTATTACAGCCGGGGCACTTGGAAAGAGCGAAAGCACAATGTTAACCCTGCTAAATTAAATGCATCACAGTTCTCAGACAGGCCTACTGTGGCTAAATACGTTGATGGTTATTTTGCACGGACATTTCTGCTGTACGTCTGTGTTGTATTAAAAAGAATGGAGCACAGCTGCAGAATAGAAGCAAAGCGTTTCCAAGAAGTGGCAGGTCCGGTGGCGCAACGCAAAGACAGACGCAGATCCTGGGGAGGGACGTGTGCGGAGTTCTGCCCCTCCCCGCGTAAAGCACCCTGTTTTCAAAGTGTGTTTCCAACCGAGACGCCATATTGTCCAGGGTGTTTCAGGGCCCGATCGCGGACTTTGCGGTATCCGGACCGGAAGATTTCTGCATGAATTCCGAATGTGGTAAAGCTGTTGGACCTTCGCGGCTCGCTACGTCTCTTTAGCTCTGCCGCGATACGGACCGTTTTAAACAACCTGTGGATAATCCGGGACCTTTGCCAACTTTAAGCGGGTAGGTACTGCCGCAAAAAGCCGCCCCCATGTTATTATTGCATACTAAAACTTCGTGGTCGGTATATACGAAACTCTAAAAACTTGTGCTGAAGTTAATACTCTGCCTTGTTAAAAAGGTCACATTTAGTGCACTTTTAGTTGCCCCCCTCCCAAACAAAAAAAATGACAAACCTCTACTCAAGCAGGCAAATAAGGAAATGGCAGAATGTTTTGAGTCGGGGCTGGTGCTGGCCGGTGGGTCGCACTGCCGGAGTGACAGCGGCCGTCATTGCCGGTGACTCTGTCACTGTCACAGACTGGGGACGCTCGGCTTCACGGGCAGCCGCCGGCCGCAGGCGTGTCGCTTTAGCGCTTTGCGCAAACCGCCGGCCTTTATCCCGACGCTGTTTACATTGTGCGGGGAAAATATTCCGAGTTGCGACACGGAACGAAAGGCAGCGCTGGTGTTTATACTGTCAGGATTTGTACTGTGCAGAAAAACGCCAACAGCGTCTATACTGTCGCTCTTGTTCTGCGGGCATTTTACCTTAGGCGCACACAGTCTCTTTAAGTTTTGACAGGTGCGTGTGTTTATGTTATTATATATGGGATCGCTTGTTGTTTTTAAGGCATTAGTTTTATTAAAGAACAACCACACTATTAACCATACAATTGTTAGTTTTTATTCACATATATATATTTTATTGATTATGTATTATTATTATGTATTTTATTGTTTATGTTTTGGCGATATGTAACTATATTTGAACAGCGCTATATATATATATATATATATATATATATATATATATATATATATATATATATATATATATATATAGTATTAGTCACTTATCTGAAATTTACTTTATTTTCGTATTGAATGTAGCTGTCAGCGAGCTGTAGTCAGTCACTTTTCACCTGTTCGGTATCCGTGGCGCATTATGCTGGATTTAGCGTTACGGTGTCACGGTGTGTTCCGGTACTGGATTAAAGGTTGGAAGATTTATGTGTGGATGTTCCTGAAGAACGAAGAACTTTATCATGACCATCAGGTGTTGCGAGAAACTTGGCTGAATACCTTATGCATTCCGAATACTTTTTATGAGACTTTTTATTGTGCAATAAGCTGGGAAATCCGCTGTTTAAAATTGAACTTGGAAAGTTTTGGATTGTTTTTTTGTTTTGTTTTAAGTTTAACTTAGATTGGGTTTTCAGATTCCCCACTGGAGAGAAACTTTGAGGTTATACCTCTGTCTTGGGGCCAGTCTTGCTCACATGTTGGCTTCCTGCGTTGCTGGTAGCTTTGCGTGTTTTGCTGTTGTTTGTGGCTGCATGTCAGCAGTTCCTGTGGTGATTGTAGGCCTGCGAGAAAGACAGCAGCCCAACTTCCTCTTTGGCTGGCAGTGTGGAGATTCGAAGCTAAGAACCACTGGCTGTGTAAAAAATATCAGGCTTGATGAACCAGCCTGCTTAGGCGTGCTTTTGTCTGTTTTAAAACTAAATGTTGCACGCAGCTTGGATTTCCTGGTTTGCTGCATTGCCAGTGGCCTATGCTCCTGTCACATTGACACTACATATTTCCCTCTCAGTTTCACCTTGCCGGTCGCACACAGAGTCTAGCTTCACCTCTGAAGACCTCGGCCTCTGAGGACAGCCCCTGTACCATCGCTGTCAGGTCAGTTCAGTGGGACACGCTATACACACGTCAGACACACGTTTGGTGACCTGCAGCCAAGATGTGCTGAAAGCAACTCGGCATTTAGCGTGAAAGTATCTTTTAATATTATGTCACTGTAAAACAGGCTTTATAAACCTCTCCAGCCTGATCTTTAAATAGCAGAATACAGCAAACGTGCGCGTTTGGCTGGCAGGAATCCTGTGGATGTTCTGTATAAGACCGTAGATGCTAGTGCTTGACTTGAATAAAATCAGTTTTGGTGAAACTGATCTCCTGCTAATTGGTTCCAAATCAATTGCCTTTCCCCATAACAGCTTTAGCCTGGAGATCGATGGCACTTCACCCACTACACATAATCTTGGTGCTATCTCGGTGATTCTGCTCTCACCCTTGAAGATCTCATAAACTCCTTATCTAAGATGGCTTTTTTTTCCCACCTCTGCAGCATTACATGCTTTCATCCTAAACTCAACACCAAGGATGCTGAAATGCTCATTCGAGCCATTATTCCATCCCAGTTAGATAATTGCAATACTCCCTTCATTGATCCTCAAGCTAAGTTCATTATTCAGTTGCAGTTTATTCAAAACTGCAGTTTGAGTGTTCGCCCACACTAAACGCTTTGCATCCATCACCCTTATCCTCCATAACCTCCACTGGCTCCCTGTTCTGCATCACATACAATGTAAGATTCTTCTGTTTACATTTGAGGCACACTGTGGCTATACTCCTCCCTATCTTACAGAATTACTTCAGCCCTGTTCTCCCATTCGCAGCCATAGATCATCACCTTCTGGTCTATTGTCTCTCTCGAGATTTAAATTTACCTCCATGGTTTCTTGGGCATTTAGGTTTGCAGCTCCTAAGCTGTTCCCTCCCCCAGAGCCTGTGAACCTGCTTCTCTCGCCATATTCAAGCCCAATCTCACCTCTCTCTGCTACGCCTCCCTTCCTGATCACTGACTGTCATTTTGTTCATTCTTTTTACCATGGATTGAATTAGTCTGGGAGCGGCATGGTGGTGCAGTGGTTAGCACTGTTGCCTCACACCTCCGGGACCCGGGTTCAAGTCTCCGCCTGGGTCACATGTGTGTGGAGTTTGCATGTTCTCCCCATGTCGGTTTCCTCCGGGTACTCCGGTTTCCCCCCCACAGTCCAAAAACATGCTGAGGCTAATTGGAGTTGCTAAATTGCCCGTAGGTGAGCATATGTGAGTGAATGGTGTGTGAGTGTGCCCTGCGATGGGCTGGCCCCCCGTCCTGGGTTGTTCCCTGCCTCGTGCCCATTGATTCCGGGATATGCTCCGGACCCCCCGCGACCCAGTAGGATAAGTGGTTTGGAAAATGGATGGATGAATGAATTAGTCTGTTTGTGATTATGCCATATTTCTTCCATCTATTATTTGCAATTATTACCTTTTGTTATATCAATCCTCTGAAAAGTGTCCTTGGGTTGGAGAAAGGCCCAATATATAAGTTAAACTTCTCGTTGCTGTTTAATATTCAGTTATTGATAGTGGTGCCGGATGCCATTTTGTCTGATGAGCTGTGTGATTCTCCGGTCTGCTGGGAGCAGTTCATCCACGTGCCCAGTGATGGTTGCAGTATCTCATAGATTAAATGCCCTGATAGGTGTCGTTTGTATTACTGTTAGCGGCTCTCAGAGTAGGAGAGCTGCGGGTCAGGAATCCACGGAGCCTCCTCGCTTTCAGAAATGCGACCATAAAGGGAACGTTATGTCCTGCGTAAAGTCTAACTTTTGTGAATGTGACTAATCGGCTAGTTCTGCTTTGGAAACCCCCACCCCCTCCCCACATTATACATGTGTGGTGACTGATGCTTCAAAGCCAGCGGCCTTTGCTAACAGCGCAGTCGCCCCCCGGCGCATTCGTGTACGTGGAGACCGGCAGTGTGGATCGCTGCGGTTATTAATAGTTGAGTTCTGCATGAGAAAAGACTCGCCACTATTTAAGGCTAGCCTTGAGAGCCATCACCCTGGACACCATGAGCCAGAGAAACACACGGGCGATACTGCCAATACCCCCCCCCCCCCCCGCCTCCTCACTGCCTCGGTCTTATATCCCCCTGGGGAATAGCTGTTGTACCCTATGAGCAGTATCGCTTTAATGCAGTTTTAGAAAGACAGATATCTACAAATACATGTTCAAAGGGACAAGCAGAGTCTTTCCAAGGGCTTGACCCAGCATACTTACTCCATGACCTTAATTCTCATGTGATGGGTGAAAAGTTATAATTTTAAGTAGATATACAATTTTTTTTTACAGTATTGTTTGGGTCATGTTTAGTCTCTTAGTTGTTCGAAATGTCCTCCGTCACCGTTGATACATTCCCAGAGCTTGTCCCTGACACTGTGACACAATGTAGGTACCTTGACCACACATTTCACAGCACTCGATTGGGTGACGTGTGCAGCATTTACTGATCACCATATTCACCCTTAGAAGATGGGGTTAGTGGCGGCTGAGACTCTGTCTGGCCCTTAGGGGACGGGGTTAGCGGCGGCTGAGACTCTGGCCCTTAGGGGACGGGGTTAGCGGAGGCTGAGACTCTGTCTGGCCCTTAGGGGACGGGGTTAGCGGCGGCTGAGACTCTGTCTGGTCCTTAGGGGACGGGGTTAGCGGCGGCTGAGACTCTGTCTGGCCCTTAGGGGACGGGGTTAGCGGCGGCTGAGACTCTGTCTGGTCCTTATGGGACGGGGTTAGCGGCGGCTGAGACTCTGTCTGGTCCTTATGGGACGGGGTTAGCGGTGGCTGAGACTCTGTCTGGTCCTTATGGGATGGGGTTAGCGGCGGCTGAGACTCTGTCTGGTCCTTATGGGACGGGGTTAGCAGCGGCTGAGACTCTGTCTGGTCCTTATGGGACGGGGTTAGCGGCAGCTGAGACTCTGTCTGGTCCTTAGGGGACGAGGTGAGCGGCAGCTGAGACTCTGTCTGGTCCTTATGGGACGGCGTTAGCGGCGGCTGAGACTCTGTCTGGTCCTTATGGGACGGGGTTAGCGGCAGCTGAGACTCTGTCTGGTCCTTATGGGACGAGGTTAGCGGCGGCTGAGACTCTGTCTGGCCCTTAGGGGACGGGGTTAGCGGCGGCTGAGACTCTGTCTGGCCCTTAGGGGACGGGGTTAGCGGCGGCTGAGACTCTGTCTGGCCCTTAGGGGACGGGGTTAGCGGCGGCTGAGACTCTGTCTGGCCCTTAGGGAACGGGGTTAGCGCTGGCTGAGACTCTGTCTAGCCCTTAGGGGACGGGGTTAGCGGCACCTGAGACTCTGTCTGGCCCTTAGGGGACGGGGTTAGCGGCAGCTGAGACTCTGTCTGGCCCTTAGGGAACGGGGTTAGTGCTGGGTGATACTCTGTCTGGCCCTTAGGGGACGGGGTTAGCGGTGGCTGAGACTCTGTCTGGTCCTTATGGGACGGGGTTAGCTGTGGCTGAGACTCTGTCTGGTCCTTAGGGGACGGGGTTAGCGACAGCTGAGACTCTGTCTGGTCCTTATGGGACGGGGTTAGCGGCAGCTGAGACTCTGTCTGGCCCTTAGGGAACGGGGTTAGTGCTGGCTGAGACTCTGTCTAGCCCTTAGGGGACGGGGTTAGCGGTGGCTGAGACTCTGTCTGGTCCTTATGGGACGGGGTTAGCGACAGCTGAGACTCTGTCTGGCCCTTAGGGGACGGGGTTAGCGGTGGCTGAGACTCTGTCTGGTCCTTAGGGGACGGGGTTAGCGGCACCTGAGACTGTCTGGCCCTTAGGGGACGGGGTTAGCGGCAGCTGAGACTCTGTCTGGTCCTTATGGGACGGGGTTAGCGGCACCTGAGACTCTGTCTGGCCCTTAGGGGACGGGGTTAGCGGCACCTGAGACTCTGTCTGGCCCTTAGGGGACGGGGTTAGCGGCAGCTGAGACTCTGTCTGGTCCTTAGGGGACGGGGTTAGTCGTAGTTTCAGTTTTCCGTTTTGATTCCTCTATCCTGTTGCACTTCCCCATGAGTCAGTGCAATTCCCCTGCTGTCTTTGCTTTGCCAGAGGAAACTTAATGAATGATGCTAATGTTAATCTAATGATAGGATTATAAGTTAAAGTCATTAAAACTGTCCCTTGAGAGGCATCCTTTGGGACACTATGCTGTAACCTGAAATTCTCAAGTATGTCTTTGACCAAGACGTTGCAGTTCGCCTCTCTGTAGTAAAAAGTTTCCTTGGATAAAATAATCCAAAATGATGAACTGGTAATAGTAATAACAAAAATATAAGATGTTATTAATCAAATCTGTTACGCAACATAGGCCTTGCATGCCACGTCTGTCATCTCTTAGGCATAAATTCTGTGTTATGGTTTAATCTTACTAATATAACAATAATTCCTCTTTTTTTCTTGGTCCGATGGTCAGCTGTGGCGTGGCACTGCCACCTGTGGCCAGTGATATGAAGTGCAGTCAATAGGAAGGGGTTGTCAATGTCGAATTGACTGGAACTTGTTAAAGGTCAATTTAGATCAATTTAGTTACGTAAATGGTAAGATTGTATCACGCTTCAGGAATTTAAATTTAAACAAATTCCAAATATACATACATATGAGCTCACTTCTAATTCTTACCTTATTGTTTTTACTTTGTTTACATATTCATTTGTAACCAAGTTTGTAATTTACATATATATTCACATAGGACATAATAAACTGTGTGAATCTACCTGTGCTTACGCAGTTCATTTTAGACATATTCATTTTGAGCAGTGTTTCCCAGTTCAGTCCTCTCGGACTCACACCCGGTCCACATTTACGCTCCCTCCAAGCTCCTCAGTCAGACTCCGCCCCCAAGCCATCACCTGGGGTCAGCAGTGCCCCCAGTGGCCCGGCTCAACCTGGTCTGTGGGTCAGCGAGGACCAGATTGGGAAACATTGATTCTGAGTAACACGTGTTTGCAGTTGGAAAGTGGTCCTAACGTTTCATCTCCTAACAGTTTGCATTGTCTGGGACGAACCTCTGTGTCCCGGTGCCGTGAGCCAGCGGTCGGCCATGTCGTCGCGTGTGTTGCTACGGCAGCAGCTGATGAGGGACCAGGCGCGGGAGCAAGAGCGCCGTGAGGCCCAGCGGCAGGCCTCGGCAGGCCCCCGCGGCACTGCCGGCCCCTCCCCCGCCATTGCCGTTTCCATGGCTTCTCCCACAAGCCGCCCACCCCCTGCTCAGGTGCCAGTGGAGGTGCTCAAGGTAAGATAGACGAGTCGTATGCGGTTTCAGCCTGACCAATGTGCAGTTTATTTGAGAAGACTGTTTGTGGAGAAACAAAATTAGTAACGTTAAAGTCAGTCATCACTCCAAGTTTCCAGATTCATTTCACCACTCTGAAAAATTATGTCTATTTAATTCACCACCCATTTCAACTGAGATTTAACATGTTACTTTGTTGCCCCCTGGTGGATGCTCGTGTTAGGCATCATGGACACAAGGAGGGATAGGAGACCTCAGAACTGGTAGTGGGTGGGATTAAACCACATTGTTGATCGTTTATCGGATTAGTCCACTGCCTGCTGGTTCTCTTTCGGTTATACTGAGCTGTGAGTGACAGTTCAAGGTAGATCCACCCACCAAAACTTGTTTATCTCTAATTAATCTAAAACATTACTCTCCCTATAGAGAACCTAGGCTTTGAATTAATCTCAGGCTAGTCAGGTTGTCCTAATGGGCTGGATGTTCAGTTTTAATTGAAGAATTAATCCCTTAGCATTAGCGTCATTCTTATTGTATTCCTGTCTTGGTCACCTGGCAGGTCCAGACCCATCTTGAAAACCCCACGAAGTACCACATCCAGCAGGCCCAAAGACAGCAGGTGAAGCAGTACTTGTCAACCACCCTTGGAACCAAGACAGCCAATCTGGCACTGGTGGCATCTCTGGCTCCGCAGTCAAGCTCCGCCCCTGAGCCGTCACCTGGTGTCAGCAGTGCCCCCAACAGCCCGATGGCCCTGCTCAACCTTGGCTCCAGCAAGGAGGAGGTATTCATGGTGTTGCCCTCTGGTGGCTGTTAAACCAACCTACCATGAAAGGAAAATTCCAGAGATCAGAGAGTTCAGATTGTTCAGGGAATTTAAAATCAAATTTCAAAGAAGATTGCAGTGGTAGACTCCTGATTATAAGTGTAACAGTTTAGAGGATATATTTTCTCTGAAATTTCAGTTTGAATATGGACTGTGTTTTACAGATTGTTCTGTAGTGGTGAATCAGACCATGCGGGTATGTTTCAGTGTGTTGTAGCACAATGTGTACAAATTTGAGGATATGGTCACATGTTAGCTCGCGGGCATATATAGTGCGTGACACTAACAGGAAGGGGTGGGGGATTCAGGGTGACCGTGATCCTCCTTGGACGGAAACAGCGGTGCTGTAGAATGAGCAGAAGAAGCAGCCTCCACACAGCTGGTTGGTGAACTGCCAGCCCTGTTCCAGGTGACCGGCAGACCTTTCTGGCTCGGCTGCGTGACCCCACACATGGAGGTCATCTTCTGAAGGACTGATGTCACACTGTGCTGCCAGATGTCACACCCCCGGCTTAATGACATCGCTGTCCATCACACACGCGCTTCCAAAGTCAGCACCTAGGTGGCATCGTTATAGGTTAATTCCGCACAGGCTGAAAAGTACCCTAACTGGTCAATTACGTTGGGTTGAAATACTCGTAATTTACTTTATTGTGGGTAAAAATCAGCCGTCATGTGAAAAGTTAGTTGTTTTTATCCTAATGAAGTGAAATTGATTAGTCGTCATACCACAGCACACAAACAAGGAAATGTGTCCCCTGCATTTAACCTATACGTGACATTATGATAGGGGGCAGTTAATTCAGTGCACGGGGAGCAGTGCTTGGTGGTGGTACCTTACTCTGTGGTACTTTGCTGGTTGGAGATTTGAATGTGTGAATATTATACGTTATCGTCATGTTGAACATTCGTTGATTTTTCCCATTGAGGTGTATCGCAGTGAAATCAGTAGTTCTAATTTCTGATCCTAAGGCCTTTTCTCCACCCCCAACCTTCTGCAGATTGATGATGTTATTGATGACATCATCAGCCTTGAATCCAGCCTCAATGATGACATCATAACACTGATAGACTCTGGACTGCAGCTTCCTAACACGGTATGTGGACCTGCGGCAAATACTTACCGTATCACCCTGACAAAATGCATGGGCATGCATCTGCATGAAACACAATGCCTGTGAGCCTGAGGCTGATCCTGAAAGAGCCATGGGCTCTGGGACCCCAAGGGAGCCCCTGGTGATCAGGTCCGTGGTGGAAATCCACACCTACTTGTGACATGTGGCTCCTACTCATTGAGGCAGCAGACAGAGGATAGGTCAGTGCAGAGAGGCTCTGCTGTTCAGGGTGGGAGATTAAACATCTGTTGCGTCAAGACCTGTGGAGTCAGACAGAAGTATTCAACTGAAAGATGAAGATTTTAGTTTTGCTGCAAGAGCTTGAGAAAAGCAGAAGAAATTCAGAGGTAAATTATTCATTTTGTCTTAGTGCAGAACTATTATGTTTACATTTACACATCAGATTTAGATAGTTAATGGTTGCAAATGAGTGTTTGTTTTATTAGTGTATGTTGTCATTTTAACTGGCGGATTTCTGCTCATACAGAGGAAGTGTAACCTGCTGACAATATAAGAAACTTTGCATGAATTTCTAATGTAAACTGAGATGTTTGCATAATATACTGTGAAGAAGGAAATAGATTTTGGATTTTTGAAAATTATTTCTTGCATTCACTGTTTCCAACTTGTATGTCTGTCGAAGAGAGAATTCTTGCTAGTTTCTTTCATACTTCTCACAGAAATGGGGCTATCTGCAGAAATTCTGCATGTTCAGGTTGCAGTCAAGGAACTTTGTAACAATCCTGCTGGTTTTACCTCACTTTCGCTCGGACGTGGCTAATTCAATATGGTTTTATGGCTTCACATGAATGAGCCATGAATGAACTATGCTGATAGTGAAACATGTCACCATATGCGAATGTGTCCTCGTTTTATATCTAGAGAAAGTCCTTTTGTGACAGGCATGCATATAACACATCTGTTTTCTTCCCCCATTGAATGTTGTACTCGGTATATTCCGCCTACAACCACTCATTTACAACCATTACATTATAAATATTCAATAAATAGCATATTGTGCAGCTGTTTATGAAATCCATGCAGTTAATGAGCAGTAATAGTTTGGGATGATGAAGTAGACTGTGTATGGTATGGGCTACCGGGCTGCAGTTGCGCTGGGAAATGTGGGTCTCTCTGATGACCGTGACCGCCCTCTCTGATGACCGTGACCGCCCTCTCTGATGACCGTGACCGCCCTCTCTGATGACCGTGACCGCCCTCTCTGATGACCGTGACCTCCCTCTCTGATGACCGTGACCGCCCTCTCTGATGACCGTGACCGCCCTCTCTGATGACCGTGACCGCCCTCTCTGATGACCGTGACCGCCCTCTCTGATGACCGTGACCGCCCTCTCTGATGACCGTGACCGCCCTCTCTGATGACCGTGACCGCCCTCTCTGATGACCGTGACTGTCCTCTGCAGCTGCCTGTGTCGGGGAACATCCTGGATGTGTACAGCAGCCCCGGAGGGGCCCACCCAGCCATAACTGTTAGCAACTCCTGCCCTGCTGACCTGCATAACATCAAGAGGGAGCTCACAGGTAGGCGACTCCCCCTACTCCGCCCCCCACCCCGACCACAGCATGCTGGCCTTTTATCTTCTGTTTGCTCTCGGTTCCTCTTAGTCCCTTCAGTTGTAGTTCATGATTCCTTGCGCATTCTTTTGGGTAGAAAACTGTCCCAGGCGCTACAGTGGGGGTGAACATTTTTGACCATAATCCGATTCAGCTGACATTAAGTAACTTGGTGAATTATGGGAAAAAGTGGTATATTAAGGCTGACCGCATGCTGGCCATCTGCGTTCTCTGTTCCTGCCATGTGTCTGTCGCATGGTTCCCTTTCTCTAAATTCAGTCTGAACGTGTTCCTTATCTTTCAGACGTGGAGGCCAAAGCCTTTATGAAGGAGAGACAGAAGAAAGACAACCACAATCTCAGTGAGTAAAGACCCGGTTCCTTAACCGCTCTGCTCTGCCTCACCCACACGTTAGTCGGGCTCTCCTGACCCCAGCTGGTCTCGTCTCTCTGCTGCAGTCGAGAGGCGGAGGAGGTTCAACATCAATGACCGCATCAAGGAGCTGGGAGACCTCATTCCGAAATGCAGCGACCCGTGAGTGTCTCCCGTCGGTGCCACACAAACAGAACCTCTGTTTGTCCTCCACCCAATATGGTCTCAAATTCAAAAAGAAGTGTTCAGAAACGGTACATTCGCAGAACACATATAAAACCAAGACACACAGCATGACTGACATCAGGAGGCAGGGGGACTGTAGTTTCAGGCAGTTTATTTTCCCCACTGTGCAGGTTCGTCGTTAAAATAATTAGAAACGGAAATCAGATCCCAGTAAATTGTAGGGATCTGGCACTGAGCACTTAAAGGATGTGGTAGTTTGGGAAATGGAGTGGAGCGGATGGTATGTGGCATGTACTCATCTGTCTGTCCTAACCCCGTACCCCGCACCCCGCCTGCAAATGCGGCAAATGCAGCGAGATGCGTTGGAACAAGGGTACCATCCTGAAGGCCTCCGTTGACTACATCCGCAAGCTGCAGAAGGAGCAGCAAAAGGTGAAGGAGGTGGAGGGGCGGCAGAAGAGGCTGGAGCATGCCAACCGGAGTCTTCTGCTGCGTATACAGGTGAGGGGGGGAGGGGGCGGGGCTTAAGGTGGGCGGGGTCACTCGCATGTGTGACGGCAGCAGCGTCAAATCGGCTCCATGGTTCAAAGAAGCTGGATGTAGCAGGCGAATGATAGCAGAGCTGCGGCGTGCAGAAGGGTGACCTGCGTCTCCGCGCCTGACTGCATTAACTGCTCCAACTGCATTAACTGTTTTGTCATGTCTTAAGGAGCTGGAGATGCAGGCCCGGCTCCATGGCCTCCCCACCCCCCTTGCCATGGAACAGGCGGCCCCCCAGCAGCAGGTCGGCCCTGCGCCCCCTCAGAGCCTTCTCTGCCTGGATGGGACAGGAGGGGAGTTGAAGTCCCTCGCACAGGCCGCCGCCCCCTCTGCTTTTCTCTCTCCCCCCAGCCCCAACCTGGGGGTGGGGGTAACTGTGGGCAGCCCCCTGGACCTGGGAACCCTAAGCTTTGCAGAGCTGGATGAACCACAGGTCAACACGGGTCTGTATACGGGCGTGGGCCTGGAGGACATTCTGATGGACGAGGGCTGCGTTCTGTCCCCCACCGGGGCTGCCGACCCCCTGTTTGCCACTGTCTCCCCTGGACCCTCGAAGACCAACAGCAGGAGGAGCAGCATAGACATGGAGGAGGACTTCTGACCGGCTCCCACAGGAGAGGAGCGTGACCATACCTGCTGCCCCCTGCAGACAGTCAAACCAAACTGCAGTTACTCTCAGGACAGAGGGAGGTCCTGCGGGCTGGTTTTCCAGTGCCTTACCGAATCATCATTTGCTTCTCACACCTGCCTGGATCCAGAACTTTGGAAACCTTTAATTTGTGGACTGGGAAATTAAAAATATGCAGGGAAGCAGGCAAGTGCAACTGAAACAGCGGGTTTGGTGAAGTACAGAAAGTGTTTTAATTGTTAGGGCTTGTAACGAGCCAGAATGAGAGAGAAAGACCCCCCCCGAGTGAAACTGGGGGCAAAGACAGAAAAGCAAGGTGCTCAGATTTTATTTTAAAGTGCAGACTGGAATCAAGGTTTGTAATGAAGCCTGTGCGTGTTTGTGTGAGAGTGCGTGTTTGTGTGGCATAAAGGGATTTTAGTTACATAACAGCATGATCGACACTTCTAGAAGTACAGACATTGCATTTATGCACCCCAGCCAAATTTGGCATTAAAATGTATATAAATGTATAAAATGTAAACCTATTCCTGGTGGACGGCCTTATATCGGGGGCTGCTGGTGCTCTTACTCCACTCCTCTCTGCCCCATGGACGACCGGCACAGACTAGCCACTAATCTCTGACTGCTTTGTCTTTGAGGCACTCCCCCACGAGCGGGCGCGGTGTCACCTCCCTGACCAGTAGGGGTCGCTATAAGGGCAGCCTGGTGTGTCATGAACTTGGGAGCTAGCTGGCTAGCTAACCTTTTGGGTTTTTATTGGAGGGAGGTGCTTTAACTCACTGGTGTGATCTGGGAATCACAGCGCAGGCTACCTGGACGCGCAGCATTCCCTGGTCTTGCGTGACGAATTCCTGTAGGGGCAAAAAACTAAACAAAAAGACCACTAATGATGCCACAAGCTGTCTGGAAGCAGACACCCCCCCCCCCCAGATCCACACACACCCTGCGTTCTTGCTCAAAAATTCTCATGTATTTGCTCCGTGGATCCGTTTCTGTGTTCTATACTGGTTTTGCACTGGTGATGTATGTCTAACAATAGACAATATGAAATTTAAAAAATTATTAGAATTTATTAAAATGTGTATATTATATAAAAGCAAACTGAAGCTCAGCTCTTGTCCTGGGCACTTTAAAATTCAGAGTCTATTTTAAAACTAATACTTATATCGAAGACAATGATTATATCATAAATATGAATGACTGATTAATGAATAATTAATGTTGTGGTTGTTATACCGGCAAGGGACTGGCTGGTTTTTTCCGCAGCTGATTTTTCCCATTTTACTGTCCGCACGTGACTCCTAAACAACGACCAGCCTCAGGCGCCGTTTTGCTATGCGAGAGCTTCAGTTTTCCCCCAGATCCCTCCTGTGTCTTTTCTCTCTAGCGCTTTTCAAGGTAACTGTCATTTTTTTAAATAAAAAAAAAAACAAAAAAAGTTAAATCCTGTCACACAAATCCTGGTCTAGACAAGAAGAAAAATATTCCTTTCGACTAAAATAACATGGACTTGACTGCTCCTTGAGGGTGCTGGAAATGAGATTTGGCTTGTTTGTTGCAGTGAGTAAAATGACCCTTTACCGAGAGAAAGTTGGGATTCTTTCTGTTCCGTTCCATCGCTTTCTTAAACACCGGACAAATGCGTGGAGCTTCATTTACAGATTTAGCAGACACTTTTGTCCAAAGTAAGGCACAGGTGAGGAGCTCAGGGTCAAAGGGTGTAGTCAGCATTCCTGGAGGAGCTGGGGTAAAGGCCATGGGATTCGAACCCACAGCTTCCTGGACACAGATCTCTAACTTAGCTACACATGTGGTTTTCATTCTGTGTGAGACATAACCATGGAAAGAACAACAAAACATGCAAGCCCTGCCTTAGTGAACTGAAATAAAATGAAATAACTACACATGACATTCACTCTGCGTGTGGTTTGTGTGTGTTTATATATATATATATATATATATATATATATATATATATATATATATATACATATTAAGGGATGGTACAGACTTGCTGCTCTGTACTGTGGCAATAAAGGTTCTAATTCTTATTCCTATAGCCTTGTTATTGGTTTTCAAACGAAGGACAGAAATCCAGTGTCACTAAGCTTTTATCTGCACATGCCTCTGTACCCCAACCTTGCTGCCATTTTGAGTTGTTCCATGTCTTCCTGTTAATTAGGGTGACTGAATGGTCAGGGATCGCTCTTGTGCCAAGACATGCAGGACTCACCATCGCAGGCAGTTAGCGAGGTGGCGAGAAATAGAAGCAATTCTTTACTAGTGGGGCAACAGTCATTGATCAGTCAAGGTTGCTGAACCCTGAGCTCCATTTGAAAGACGCTATGGCCTCTCGTATCGGTCAGCTTGTCAGCCCTGTCTCACTTCAGTTCTCTAATTAAACTCCACTAAAGTGGTTTCTGAACATCACTGGAAAATGCACAGATTTGTGGAAAGTTTCAGCCAAAACCAGTGTACTTTTGGATGGAAGCAATTTGTGATGTTTTATGCATGATGTCTGTTGCCATGGCGATGACAGAAATAAGTATTCAGAGTGAGTTTGCACCTGCCTGCTGCATCTTAGCCCCCCCTCAGCTACACGCAGGTGGATGGGGAGGGGGGATCTGTCCTCCACCCCACTGCGATTCGGTCACATTGTGTTCTGTGTCTCTGCTCTTTCTGAGCTGAGGGGAATTGATGCTGAAGGACATTCTCTCTTCATAAGCAGCAGGCGTAATGTGCAGCTTCTGTTTACCAGTCAGAAATGTGGTTATAATGAAAAGCTGGGATGTACAAGTGAGGAAATCATGGGATCAGAGGTAAGAATGGAGACTTAGTTGCTCCTAGGAAATTCCCGAGCGACAGAACACGACAGCCGAATCTTTTATCTGCCAAGTACAAAAAGGACAAGGAATTTGTTTTGGTGCCGGTGATGGCAAGAAGTATACAGTTAAGCATACAAAACAAAAGTACAAAAAACAAACAAATAGAATAAAAGTAGAATAGAGGTAGAAACAAAAATTAAGATGTGCAAATAATAAGACAAGCAGGCATAGAGGCGAGATGGTCTTTAGGGTTTTCTGTCCCTGTAGGGTGCAGACAGCTTTGCGGTTTGTGAAAATGAGCTTATTTAGTCATAGGGGAATGATACATGAAATACTTCCGTAAGTGCCAGCGTGCTTCCGATTGGCCCTTATTTAGCGGGGCAGCAGCCTGGGGGGAGAAGCCGTTCCAGTGGCCGCTAGTCCTTGTGTTCAAGGCTCTGATTCTAAGCTTTCTCTAAGAAGGGAGATGCTGGAAGTGACCTGGGCGCGAGGGATGGGACTTTATTTTCTTAGCACTGTTCCTCTGATGAGTACGGATCACCAGGCAGGAGGAGCTGACAGCCAATGATTGTGATCTGGCTAGTGAGTCATTTAAGGGTGGACCATGTAGAACCTCCAGTGGTGGTCCACTAGGGGGTGCACTTCACCCTATAATATGGACACCGAGATAAATTAGAAGGATCGTTTTGTTGCAAAAATTTCATGCTTAGAAGATACGTACACATCACAATATCGTCTTTGTAGCCATTGATTGTACTTATTAATATACAAAAACGACAATATAAATGCATCTTTATGAAAGAAGTCGAAAATATCTGAGAAGGACTGTTTGCATTTTCACCTGACACTGTCTCAGGAGAAGCCCCCAGGACACATTCAATCAGCATCCAGCAGAGATGACTTGGCCATCAACTCTTTTAAACATGTAATGTGTTACCACATAAACTCAATAATGAATTCTTAATGGTCTGCAGCCGTCGCTCTGTAATCGTTTTTACTATAGCTCAGCGATGTGTATACTTAACAGAATTCACACGTTTCTTTGCGTGACTGATAAGCACCTCGGTGCTTCACGGGCGCATTGTTATTCGCCATAAATTAATTAATGCCTATCGCAAACAAGAAGAGCAAAAAAGCAAGATGGTCTAGATATAGCTTTATAAAATGATCTTAAAAAGGATATTCTGTAAATCGAGCGGGAAAATAATTTCTTGACACACAAATGGGTGAAACAATATTTTGTTTGTAATTTATATTTAAACGTGCATCTTCACTTACTTCACAAAGAGCTTAATTCGTTTTTCAGCGCATCTGCGATGATATTAGAAAGGTGTCGGTCTTTTGACCGCGAAAACTTCCAATGTCCCTTTAGTATTTTAATTAATCATTACATGGCTAAATGGTTCTTTAGTTGAGTACAGCCGTCGAGATTCAAAATTACACAGATAGGCATGCATTATTTATGTACCAGTTTAAATTAAATGCAAATAAAATGCATCCTAACAAGTATATGCTTTGCTGCAACTGAACACAATTCCTGTGCAGCAGTTTTGACAATGTGAGTGTATGACTGAAATCTTGCGTGTTTCAGTCAGTCACAGTTAAGCATCTCCTGGGATCTAGGTGGCTTTGGGCTGGAGTCACACTGGGCAAATGTGTTCTGTTGTTACATCACACGCCATTACGTTCACACTTCTTCCCAAGGACATCTCTGTGCTCTGTTTCCTCGGCCTGAAACCCTTAGGTGAGGTTTCAGATCTGGCTCCTCATCTCCCCGTGCCAGGGCCCCACCTCAGCACGGGTGGATCTACGCACTGAAGCAGATGGAGCAGCACTCCATGCACATCTCCAGGCCGCTGGGCGACTCGAGGCATTGTCTATAGTCCAGGCAGGTGTCGACCCCGCATAGCCCGCATTCGGCGCTTTCACAGGTGCAGCAGCACTGGAGCAGGGGCTCGCAGGCCTGGCTGCAGTTCAGGCACTGCACCAGCAAGGAGCATGCCGTCAGAACCTCGCAGAACAGGCAGGATAGAATGCACTGAGCACAGCGTTCTGGGGGAGGAGGGGGGGAGGGAGAGATGTCAGGAAACACCACTAGCGTGCCAAACGGCCTCAGTCTCCAAATACCACCGATTCCAGGTGGCTCATGGGAGTTTTACTTACATAAAAATGTTCTGAGGGCAGAATGAAACATGATTGGTTCAGGGAGAATCTCCAGATTGTAGAGGAGGTGGCTCCAAGCAACTAGAGGAGGCCGGACCAACCAATCGGATGTCTTGGTTCTGCCTCCTCTAGTTGCTTGGACTCACCTGCTCTACAATGTGATTGGTTATCTCTCTGAGCCAATCATTTTTCGTTCTGCCCTCAGAACATTTTTGTGTAAGTAAAACTCTCACAAGCTACCGGCTCGGTTTTTAAAAGGAAAACAGCAACGTCAAAAGTACAATTCATAAAGGCCACAAGGTTTCTGTGTACAAACGGGTGTGCAGGCGGAAGAGGCTCAAGCAGGGAGATACAAAGCAGCAGAGGTATGTGACCATCTGGAAGGTGTTCTGGGTCATAAATATTGTTCTGATTGGCCAAATTTAGATCCATCATCAAGCTGTTATTGGGTCCTGTGTCATAAATCTGGCTGATTGGTTGATTTTAGATCCATTGTCAAGCTGTTATTGGACACACCTGTCTACAAAAGTGACCTCAGGGAGAAATCTGGATTTTAAACACAACCTGTGTGTTTAAGATTCAAAATACATTTGGGTATAGATCTGGCAGGTAGCTAGATCTGTCCAGTAGCTGTCTCAAGTCCTTCAGGGAATCAGGGAATTATGAAACCCAACTGAATATGGACTCCTGAGCACCAAGACTGCTGATGTCCACCACAGAACATTTATGGGCATCTTGATCAGAAGCTCTTAATGTGGTGGATTTCAAAGCTTCCCATCAGCTCCTCTCCCACTGTGACACCCAGCTATCTTGCTCCCTGACTGAAACAGGAGCCCTCTAATGGTCTTAAACTTTAACCCTTACATCTGAGGAAGATCCAATGGGCCAGCATGCTACTGGGAGTCTGCATGTCATTATTTTGCATTGACATTATATGTGTTTGTACATGTGACAGCGAGTACAAATTAACTAGCAACTGGTCAGATACACAGAAAACCCGAAAGGTCAGTGGAAGATCAGCTGAGAGATCTCCAAGGCCAGCTCCAGACAGTCTACCGGGCGGAAGCAGCTATCCAGGGTGGAGAAGTCAACGGGCACCCCCCTGCAGGTGCAGCCGGGTCTGGGGTGACTGTAGCAGAGGGAGGGGCAGAGCAAGGAGGAGCAAAGGGCACAGCCGTCCATGGTCACCAGCAAGCAGTCACACAGCTGACAGAAAAGGCAAGCAAGAACAATGGAGGCACAGAGATCTGAGAGGGGACAGGGGTACGAGAAGGAAGGTGCAGAGGATGTGAAAACAGAGAGAGGGCAGTGTTAGAGGGGCGAGTGTAGAAATAGCAAATAAAGATGGTGATATTAAATATGGACGCCATTAGAGAAGACAGCGATTATTAAAAAAGCAAGGACTTAAAGGGCTGCATTTAAAAAAGATTACATAATTAAGGCAATTAATTATTTAGTCAGTTATTTATCTATACCTGTGAGAAAACTAGGGAAGCAGATTTAATATATAGTTTAAAAACTGATTGTGGCAAACATGGTTTAACAGCCAAAATCATTGACTGACACATTCTTTCTCTTGCTCGCTCTCTCAATCCGAAAAACATTAATGACTAAAAACTGACATCAGTAGATTTTGTACTTCAGATACAGTTTTAAGAAAATGCCATTCTGTGCCACAGCAATGGTTCTCTTTATATGTGTAATTTCCTGTGTCTCAGAGTTCACCTGGAAAAATTGCCCCAAAAAATATTATGAGCCAATCAAAATGTCTTGCCTGTGATCGTTGTCCGTCATTACGTGATCTGTGCACATGGTGTTGGTCGTCCCTAGCCTCCCGTGTTTCCCTACCCCGAATAAACTCCGATTACCTCGATCCTGCTCGTCAGCCTGGTTTTCTGAACCACTGCCCGCACGATCGCCTGTCCACCCGAACCTTCCCGTGACAGGTTGCCTGTTAACGACTGATATAGACGTTGTGCAGTGTTTGGGGAGATAAACGTTGTGTGTGATGGAGAGAGCAAGGTGGTTAGCAGATAAGGCTAAAATGCTCCCAGACACGGTCACGGTGCTGCTGTATCAAGGCCGCAGAAACACATGCAGAAACCTCATTTCCAAAAAGGGTCTATGGTAAAAAAAGAAAATTCTATAAAAGTGAAATATAATCCTCAAAGTTTGTATTTTATCAGATATACATCTAACCCCGCTGGATTGCCACCAAGTTTGGATAAATAATACTGAAAGGCTGTTTCCTACGCTGGTCCGAGAAGCCTTATGGGAATTATGGTTTCAGTATGAAACTTCCCTGAAATGGAGCCGGTCGTGCTCGGATTACGGGATGCACGGTGGAGTGTCGGAACATCGCTGACTGGCCCTGAATGGAAGTCCCCGGGGTATCACAGGGCGGGGCAGGGACTGACTCGTGGCTGGGGTGAGCTCTTACCGTTTGCCACTGCTCTTGATGAGCTTTTAAGGGAGTTGGGGCTGTTTGCTGCAGAGGCAGAGTGATGCCGTCTCGTGTCTGGCTTGCGTGCGTAAAACTGCAATGGGGGCGCAGGGGGTCGGACCGCAGACGGTGGGGTGCAGACTGGCAGGCCATTTGGGAGCTGGGATGTAGGAACGCTGTCAGCAGGAGCCTCAGGGTGTGGAAATGCTGAGTAGAAATTCACAATGGTTTCATATTAGGATACTAACAGTTTTCAAGTGTGTGTGTGTGTGTGTTTGTGTCGGGGGGGGGGGGGGGGTATAGCATTTGACTGTAGATCAAGAGGTCCCAGGTTCAAATCTGGTGCCCCCCTAAATATAGTGTGGAGTGTTCAGTTACTATGATGGTAACAAATCTTGAATCAAAATGAGGTGATTCAGAGTTTGAGGGTGTTTACAATGAGGCTGTTGCAAGGATGTACCTATTGTAATAATGCAGGAATGCACTCACCTGTTTCCTCTGAGAGGCTGGACTCCTCATCTGGATGAATGAGCAGGCAGGAGCTCTCATTGGCTGAGACATCCTCAGTCAAACTGATCCTAGTGCTTACATCACAGTTTATACTTGACTCACTGGTCTGGTCTTCTGGAAAAGGAGAGCATGGTGAATAGTCTATACAACTTTGACTTGTACAAACAGAATCATATTTAATTCCCAGCTCAGACCCACATAAAACTACAGGGCTGAGAGACATCAGACCATGGGGTTGAGTAATAGTACAGCATATATAACAATCGTCAGATCCAGGCTTCTGAAAATAAGGTACTTTACAGGCAGGTCTCCCTGGGCAGCTGTAATTCTGAATGTCTAACAGCTGAGACAGGTTCACCTGTAATGTGATTCGCAGATCCATTAGGTAGTGGTGCTGTCACACGTCCATCTGTGCCTCCCAATTTCTCGACCCCACATAGACCAACGGCAGCAGTGTTGCCATCACAGACCACATCCATGCTTCCTTTACTAAGCGGAGACCCTGATTCTCCTCTGTGACTGAAAACAGATCAGGAGAGGGAACAAAAATCCTCCTGGAACCAAGTAAAGCATAAATACAGGAGATCATATAAACATCGCAATCGCAGAGCTGGGTTGAACAAAATTCGGGCAAACATGGGGAGAGCATGCGAACTCCACACTCACAGAGCTGAGGCGGAACCAAAATTCGGGCAAACATGGGGAGAGCATGCAAACTCCACACTCACAGAGCTGAGGCGGAACCAAAATTCGGACAAACATGGGGAGAGCATGCAAACTCCACACTCACAGAGCTGGGGTGGAACCAAACCACCACAAACATGGTAGATACATTTAGTATTGGGGAAAAAAAATCTGTTAAACTCAAATTTTGGTACAACTGTAGCAGTAAAAAGTGGATTCCATGCCATTAATTTCCTTTATATGTATTTGTTTTGTGTTTCTTGTTATTAGGGAAAACGAAGAATTATTCATTTATAATGTCATTGCTGCTGTACTTTGGTTGCGTCAGCTAAAATGTAAATGTTACTTAAGTGTCAGTTTGGTTTTCCAATGGATATGCGATACAATAACGCACTCAAGCCTCTGATATATCAAATTAATCTAAATCGCATACAAATGCGTCTGTTGGCATTTAATTTTGAGTCCAAATACAATGTATCATTAATGTGACATTAAACTTACAGTATGCACCAACAGCTATAATACTAATCTACGGCGAGGCAGATTTTAGAATATTTTATGCTTAATCATTCTCAGGCAACATAAACTCGACCAAATTTATTCCACAGTTGTAACGATAACTCCCACGTGTAACATCTACAGTGTTTTGAGAAGCTTTTAGTTTCTAAACCCTTTGCGATATTTGAAGTAGTAAATTAACTATAGTGTGAAGCAGACAACTTAATAAACACATTTTCAACTATGATATTTAATAATTTCTACGTGTCTTTTCTAATGTATATTAAAACCAGGCATGAACAACAAAACACCACCACCATGACCAACAATAACACAACAGCAACAACAACAACAACAATAATAATAATAATGACAGCGTCAAGTGGTGCCTCTGCACGTCTAGACTGTGTAAATTGTCGGTTATTCTATATTTCATCACGCATATTTACATATATCCAGTTACACATGATCAACTCTAATTGTACTTTAAACAGAAATTTAATCTAGTGCAATTTGGATTCCAATTGAAAGTGCAACTCACCTTAATGAGTCGCACGTGCGGCATCAGACCCCGAAAGCCCGGAGCTGGGGGCAGACGATTCATTATACTGGGGACACCGCCGCTCTCTGCACCATCTCCGGCTCAGCCCCCCCAGTCAATGTGTCACTGTGGCTTCGGTATCTTCAATGGTAAAGTTAAACGCGCTTACACGCCGTTTATAAAAACAACGGGATACGAGGGCAGAAGTATATCATTAATAAATTCTGAAAATTCTCATCACTTTCTGACACTATTCTAAATACGTCAATGCCCTTAAACACTATATAGAAAATTAAGTATTACTAAACATATATATTAACTGTAAAGTTCAACCGTCCCAATTTGCCAGGTGTCTCATTTTCACAATACTCACAAGTGTTCATGTAATAGAAAATACGATGGTGAATTGGAGTGTCAGATAAATAAGGAAATGTAACACTGATTTAAAAAATTATAATGATGTATCCGTTCTAACTTGCAGGCTTTCTTCTTTTTATCAGGATGGCAGCGGATTTTTGGGGTGTTTTTCTTTACTTCAGCAAATACATCTTTAGCTCGTTAATTGGTTTATTCATCCCTCCTCCCAGTTTGTACAGACACTGCACTTAATCAAAGGCAAATTTTTGACAGATTGACATGGCATGCTGGATATTAAATACTATTAGATTAGCAATCTAAAATCTCCATATTGTAATTCTCATTGAAACACAGGGAGTACCCCTGTCTGGGGCCCATATACGACAGCCCTACAAGCCCCCACTAGTTGGGAGATGAATGGATGAATTAAAACATCAATTATCTGAATTATCCCATGTAAAATATTAATGGATGTTGAATTATAAGTATAGAATCTTGTTTTATAAATTCCACAACACTATACACACACATACGTTTAAATTGAATTTTTTGACATGTACACTACTATAGTCAAACGTTTTTGCAGAGATTTTCTACATTTACATGTTACTCAACATTCACTAAACATACACTCAATTTTCTTTGCTAACAAATAAATTTACAGTATGCTCATCATTTGAGTACCTCTATTAGCAAGAAAATGTCAAAGTAACCTCCTCTAGCCATCATAACAGCAGAGAAAATTTGAGACATTCTTTCAAGGGACAGTAAAAGATGCTCTGTTTCATGGGACAAAGCAGTTAACTAGTGCATTTAAAGTTAAAGGACAGCCTAGAATTTGACTACGCCATCATCACACAGCCAGTTAATAGGACTTCAGACATGCAATAACATACTTTTTCCATTTTATGCAGGAAATTTATTTTGACATTTTCATTTAGAGTAAAAATCTGCAGTTTATAAAATAAATGGAAAAGTGGTTAAAATCTGTGGTGTGAAAACCTATGACTGAGAATGTACATGCAGACATATTCTATGAATCCCAGCTAATGATTCCCCATTTTCATTTAGTAAATGCAGCACAAATTCATAAAGCATCCAGAACCAAGTCTAGCACCTTTCACTGTCCCTCACTTCATGAACTGGATGAACAAAGTCTACTCAGTACTTGTCAGTAGTTGAGGGGGTTCTGTTAAGCAGCAGCCCCCTCCCTGATAATCTGTCATGACAAAAGTTGAGGGAAAAGCGGGGAGAACCCTGAGGTTTGGCACCAACGTCTTGAAACCATTATGAGACGGGTGGCCGTCCCAGCGAAGGTCTTCCACAGCATCGATTCCAGCCTCCCCACCAGGCAGAAGAGATGAGGGACCAGACACACTCACCGTATCACCTTATTCCATCAGGAGGCATGCAACGTCCCCCCTCGGTCTCTCTCAGAAATAACAAACTCAGCATCTTAGCAGTGAAATGTTTATTAACATCAGTGACTTTGTGCAAGGAAACATTTAGCAGAGAGGCCCAGGGAGCCGTCAGCTGTCCAAGAACGTGAAGTTCATGGCAGACGTCAGGGTGTCCGACAGCTTCACTGCTATTTTGTCTGCAGGGAGAGAAAGGATGTTTCCCGTTTGTATTTTGTTTAACTTACAAGTTATCGACTCCGCTTGCAGTAAGAAAAATTTCAAAGAGACTTCAGGAGTTAGGCAACTTTAAAATGACATTGTTTAGTAATTAGTAATACAATTTACACCAAAACAAAATAAAAAATAAAAATCACCAAAGTACTACATGTTTAGGGAATGAGTTTAAACACGTCTTGAATTTCCTTCAGATACAGATATATAGTACAGTGCAAAAGTCTTAGGCAGTCAACGAAAATGATGTTTAAATGATCTTCATGTTGGTGTAGAAGTATCATAGTTATGTCTGTCAGTGTGTGTCAGCTCAGCAATTTCAAACCCTCAATGAAACCTTAAGGACGCATGGAATGGATGCGGCTGCCGTGTCCCTGAGGAGCGTCTTGGAAAGCAAAGAGGCTCTAGCCATCCAACAGGATATCAGTAACTTTTTGGAGAACAGAAGATATTCTTGTCACTCTTTATTGTGTTACTGTTAATTCGCATATATTGTAATGCTAAATTGTGTTTTTTTTCCCGAACAAATATACACTTACTTCCCAGATAAACAGCTTTAAACACTTTGACTGCCTAAGATTTTTGCACAGTACTGTATCTCGTCAAGCCATCACTACCTCTAACGATAGAGGGCTGTTCGGGGCTGAACGGATGGACCTACTGGCTCTCTTTTGCCGTTTCTTCCTCTTCTTTCTGGCGGCAAGCAGTGCCTGACCCTGCTGGAGGGGGTCCACGTCCAGGATGTCCAGGAGATCCGGAGCTCGTGGGACCTCCGTCTCCACCACATCCCCACCTTTTGCCCGAGATGGTTTGATCTCCACTGTCATGGGTCCAAACTTGGGCACCAAGGGAGGAGACACGCGGTAAATTGTACAGTTCAGTGCATCACCTCCACACGCCTTCAGCATGGCTACGGCACCATTCCCTGACGTTACCTCAGCATCCCTGTCATCCTCCATGGACTCCGCCTCCTCGTCAGACCCGGCCGCCTCGGGGTCTCCCGCCTCCATCTCCAGATCGGCGAGGGACTCCACTTGGGCGCCCTGTGTCATCCCACACGTCGTGATGCAGAAGCCGGACTGCGATTCTGGAGCGCTCACCCCTGGGGGATTCGAAAATGAGGCAAACAAGTCAAAATGCCCTGTGGGAGAAACAGACGTACTAAACAAGTCACAGCGGCAGTTGAGGAGTGTAGCGGTGAGCGTGTTACCATGGCGCCCATGTCCTACCTGCCAGCACTTCCAGGTTACCCTTCTCCAGCTCCTCCCAGTCGAAGGCCTTGCCCATCTCTGCCACGATCTCAGCACTCACGTGCGTGGGCAGGTTGTGCGTCTCCGGCGGATGTGTGAAGTAGCTGATCCTGCCCCTGGGTGGGGGGAGAGCGGACCGTTACTTAAAGGGGCAAACAGGACACATACATCCCGACTCCGTGCCCCAGCCTCCATCCTCACCCTGTCCAGTCCAGCAGGACGCTCTTGGCAGCCTTGTCGTGATCAGGGAGCCCCCCCTTCTTCAACTTTCCCTGTCGCCGTGCCAACATGGCCAGGAACTCCAGAGGCGTGCGGAAGTCAGAAACGCCGTAGTGCTGCATGATCTGGATGCAAGAGAGCAGAACGTGAGAAGATGAGCAGGAAGATGAGCCAGGGATGAGGGGGAAAGGAAACTGACCTGAGCCTTGTTGCAGCGCCTCAGGATGGCCTCCACGGGCGTCACCGGGTCCACCAGCTGCTCGATTTTCACACAGTTCCGCAGGATCATGGCGGCATCACTGGTCGAAGTCGCCATGACGATCCCCGGACAATCCAGCAGCTTGATGTGTTTGTCCAGGTGAACCTCTTGTAGACATCTACAAGACAGGTGACATCAGACATCAGCCTATCCAGATACCCTGGGGGAGGGGGGTGGGGCTACAATAAGAGCCAATCAGAGAGCAGACTCACTTTGTGACTCCAGGAGTAGCCCCCACGCTGCAGGCACGCGCTCGCTTCAAGCTGTTGATCAAACTGCTTTTCCCCACGTTAGGAAAGCCTGGCCAGCAGGTGGGGGGGGGGGGGGGCGGTTGGGGGGGTGTTATTAAGCCTCAGCTTACACAGAATTTGCTCAGTCGCTGAAGCAGACCTGGGTAAGACGCACTTCCTGCCCACACTCACCGACCACGCCCACAGTGATGGCCGTCTGCACGTCCTGGTTTCTACAGTAATTCCCCAGCAGCTTCATCAGGCAGTCAGCTCCCAGGCAGGCACTGGTGCTCAGGAGCTCCGAGGTGGCCTGGGTGACGGGCACGCGGCTGCGCTTCTGCGGGATGTACCCCAAAGCCCCCCATCAGTACGGCAGAGACGGGCGCGCTGCCAGGCCAGCAGAGCCCAGGCGGGTACACTCACCAGGTTCCTGCTCTGCTGCTGGGTGCTGGACTTGAAGGCCACCGTAGGAAACTCATTACGGAGGTACCTGATCCACTTCTCCACAATGTCCTTGGACACCAGGTCTGGGAATGTTGGGGGGGGCAAGTTTGGTAAATGTCTTCCAAAGCATTAAAATAATAATACAATAATATTCACTTCAGACACAATTCCGATTATAATCAGACTTACAACCTTGTAGGTATCATTTCACAAAAAATGTCTGTATGTTAAGCAAAACCAGCTCCAAAGGTCACCTATTTTGTTGAGCACCAGAACAATCTTCTTATTGGTTCCGCTCTGAACAACGGCCTGCTCCACCTGAGGACACCGGCAGCCCAGGGGATCACGGGCATCAAGCACCTCTAGAACCACATCGGCTGCTTCGATCACCTGATCAGGGGCGAGAACATCAACAGGGAATGCCATGACGGAAACATGCAGCTCTGAGCGAAGGGCGGAAGCAAGTCACCGGGTAAACAGACCCAGAAGTTGCCACAACAGCACACATACCTTTTTAAACTCTCTATAATAAGCCTTCCTCGAGTTCTCGGTCTCAAAACTGACATGTTTTTCTAAACTCTTCATCTCCATTTCCTGGAATGAAAGACACATTAAACACATTAAAAATACTCACACTGGCTGACAGTGTCATGTGAGTGTATAAGAATCTATATATGGATTACTGCCGACATCAGTACGATCTCTCATTCCAGGTAAAACCATGTTCTGCATGTGGAATAAAATACACAGTAATACTAATTATACTAATTGCTTGGCTTATTTATTTTCCCCCAAGTTATACAGTTGGAGTGACCTTACTCAAAAGTACAACAGCGGCAACCCCACCCTCAACCACTACGCCACCTTCTGCTCAAACTCCCGCTGTCGCCTCTGCACATCCCTCTGGAAGGTGTCCAGACTCCGACGCTTCATCATCTCCCTTTCCCGTGATGCTTTCTGCTTCTGCTGCAATTCCTCGAGCTGACAGATATATAACAAAATACTTATTCACACAAGCACTTTAAAAGCACATTAAAATTACGTTACAATCACAGGGGACTGAACGCTCCAGCCTCACCTGGTTGGGGTGAAACCGACATCCGTGAGTCTACCGTTTTATTTTCACAGGATCTGCTGAGAGTATCCATCCAAAGGTCAGGACAGGTCGGCCACTCACCCTCTTTTTCCGAAGCTCCGCTCCTCTCTGAGCGTATGCCTTGATATGCTGCACGCTGGGCATACGCGAATCTTTTTTTCCACTCTGAAACTTTGCCTGTTGACCATCTTGACTCTGGAGGAAAAAACCCAACACTGACTTTAAATGGGAATAAAATCTAGTGTTAAAATAACTCGGCGTCTAATACTCTTAGCATTAAAGGTGAAATCAGTGTAAACTTTCACCGGAATCGTCTCTCCATATTTTGATTCATGCGATCAGCAGTAAGCCTTTACTGTGACAGGGGAACAGACCAAATTTTACTAGGCTCGTGAAATAAAAAATTAAAAGTAACTGTCAAACGGTTGTCTTAACATAGACGACTCACACAATCTCTTACCTTCTTTTTTCCACGAAAGCCAAGGCGTTTCGCTCTTTTTTGTTCTGTAATACCAAGCACATGACTCACATGAAGAAAACCAACTGCTGTCTTTTTTTACAGTCCATTAAAGACGGCAAAAAATGTCAAACAACCAAAACATACGTACTGGCTTTGGACATGCCTGCTCCGGAGTGCGGCGTGGGTTTGGCCGTAAACCGTAGTACATACTGAGAGCAAGTACTGTCGTAAAACACTTAGTGTCGTAAACCATGCCGCCTGTGTGTTGGTTATAAAAAAAAACAGAAAAGCCGGCATTTTTAGAGGTTTTAAAGACCTGTGACGTTTTTTAATGTTCCTTTTCCTTCTGACCGCATTTGAAGTTTTGAACTGAGTTCATGCTAGACTTAACATTCGAATGTATTTGAAGTTGTATGAGAATATCGAATTTGAATGGATATTAAACATGAGTACTTACATCAAATTTAGATTATGGGTCACTCATATTATGGTGCCTTTGTATGGTGATTAAAATTTCATGTAAATGTAAAAAAAACACCGTTTTTTATTATTCTGAATGAGTAAACAATTATGCATATTAGTAACAAAATCGACATTTTGTTAAGATAACCACATAATCCATGTCAGATAGGACACTTTCAGCTAGGACAGGATTTGTAAATTGCACTGAGTTCTTGCTGTGTGCTGATCAGTCTCCTATAATCATGCATATGCCACTAATGTTAATGTGAAATAGCTGGATGAGTTTTTCAATCAAGGAAACAAACCAATAAAAGCACAAGATGAATAGAACTGTTTATCCAAGCACAGGAGCCTTTCGGTTTTAGAGTAGTTTGTAAACCTTGAAGTAGCTCAAAGTGTCCTCCCTGGCATGGCTTATATGATCACCCTCTTTTATGCATTTTGTTTGCTCTACACCATTTTGTTTGATGGGATGTAGAGGATTTTCACACGTCCCAAGTGTCACTTATTTTCAATATGTAGTTTAGGCGATTAAATAACATTAATGTAAAAAAGACACTAGACATTTTCTTTAAGTTTAAAACAAGACACTACATAATTCAAGTTCAATTTTTCATTATTATATTAAAGTTTTGAATGTGTCACATTAGGGTAACTTGCCCTTTAAGACACTGACCTTTGACCTCAATCTATAACAGACTTTATATTGACTTTTACTCAATGGAGAATTTGAACCCCATGAAAACATATTATATTGAGCCCACAACCAAAACCAAGGTAATTATGTGACCCCCGTCCTGACTTTCTTTATATCTTGTCTACAGTTTGCTGTGGTCAAGCGTTGATCCCACCCTGTCCTGATGAAACGCCCAATTAATATGATTTTAGAATATTAAAATATGTTTTTGAAAAACAGCAATCTCACTGCCAGCACTTGGTAACTTTGCTAATCGTAAGTCAATCATATTTTCATCAGATGCTCACTTTAGCTAAAAATGTCCACCTTGTCATTTTACATCCTGTCGTGTTCCTTTCCCTGAAAGGGTGGACATTAATGTTTTACATTTAGGTGGACATTTGTGGTTGAGTTACAAATTATCTGCTTAATTTGCAAAATAAAAAATGGTTATGGCTGACACTTATGTTTTCTGTGTAGTCTAAGGTCTAAATGACATAATAAACTTAATTAAACTGAATAATAAAAAAATATACTTTTCTGGAAGCTACAAGGTGGCCTACACTGAGAATGACCCTTTTAGTTCCTCTTACATTTAGCTGTTATATGCAAAAATTAATGCTGGACAGTTAGATGAAAGGATATCTCCTTGTCATACCTTAGTTTTGATGTCTGGCTGCAAACACAACCTGTTTCCACTCCTCTGATATAGCAGCACAGTTGTTTGATGTCGTGTCTAATCACCTGTCTCAGCCCTGTCCCATTTATCAGGCATATCCTGGTCATTTCGCCTGGCCACACTTCACTGACATTTTGCTGCAAGTATTAATGCTCTTAAGACCTAATCTGGAATCTATGGCACTTAATGGGAATTGCTCTGATTAAATGGTAGGATTCAAGTGGGCCATGCATGTACAGGCTCAGTCTACATTAAAGAAATCAGTTAAATCTTTCTCTGGTGAAGGATTTTGTTTCCACGTTCCTTTCATTCTGAGGAAAGCAATAATTCCAATAGTGGTCATGTGAAAGATTGATGTGCCCATTTTATCAGCGAAGAAGAGACAGGTAAGGAGGGTGTGCTGATTACAGCGCATTGTCGCACCCGCCACACAGCAAAGCACTTCAGGTAAGAGAACCCAAGTGCACCTGTGGAGTGGGTGATACCTCAGCACCACGCTAGTTCCAATGAATTGAGTAGAATCATGGGATTCAAACTGGCAACCTTCCGATTGCTGGCACAAAGCCAATTTTAGATCAAAATTGAAGCTGTATTCTGATTTTTGACAGAGACATCATTCATAGTGGTGCTCAGCCTTGCGCTGTCCAGTGTTGGTTTCTGAAAATGTCATACAGAGCTTTGATGGAAGTAATAAACTAATTCTTTAAAAGAGCTACAAGCAAAACTGCAGTACAGTAACTAAATGCTATATGTATGTGAACTAAATGCTATATGTATGTGAACTAAATGTTATTTGTACGTGAACTAAATGCTATATGTATAAAACCGAGACCCTTTGTATTTTAAACTTGCTACACATTTTTATTTCATCAGAAAACATAAAATGTTACATACATATAAATTCTCTTCCATTTAACTTTTTTTTTTTCTTTTTATTGATTGCAAGTTATCAATCAAATACAAATCCACCTAACTAATATTCCTATAGAATATGATGTCAGTAATTATTATTCTTGGAGCGAAAATTATAAATAAATATTATAAAATTCACATGGCCGTGAGACCACTTTTCCAACGGTAATGCCTATTGTCTTGCACAGTTTTGAGAATTTCTTCATCATGTTACAGCCTCTGGAAAGAACCTGCTGTCAGCTTCATCCTGAAAGGCCTCCATGATCTGACAATGCTGGTGTACAACTATAACAGCCCCAAAGAGTCATGGTTGGTTACATTGTCTGACCCTACAAGGAATCGGACAGTGGGGAAAAAAAGGGTTTTCCCTGCAGAACTGTAAGATTACTTATACACACGCATGCTGTAACTGCCTGAAATTTTCCTTGGGAAATCTTGGGGAAGGTGTTGTAAAGTACAAGATATACAGTATAGACAAGCAGTTCCTGCTTTGGTTCTCTTCCATGTTTCCTTCCTTCGTCAACAGATTTGTCCAGGCAGGATCCCGTGCTGAGCGATTTGACGGGGCGTTTACGCTGGAGCAACTGAAGACACCTCTGTTTTGGAAGTGGAGGACACCTCGGAGCCATCATCCACTTTCTTGCCAAACATCTGGTAGATGCAGACACGGAACTAGTGGAAGAAAATACGGAGGTCAAGCTATGTTGTGAAATGGTCTGAGAAGGGGGCTTTGTGGACACACGGGAGGATGGGCTCTCCCAGGGGGCCGGACGGCCGATGTCATAGCTCACCTGCCGGTTCATGAAGACATAGATAATGGGGTTGTAGATGGTGGCGCTCTTGGCAAAGTACGCAGGCATCGACGCAGCCAGTGGGTGGAAGGCGTAGCCGGGGTAGGCTGTGCCAAAACAGACGAAGAATGTGTACGGTCCCCAGCACACGCAATACGCAAGGATCATGACGACCACCATCCTGGAGACTTCCTTCTCGGCCTTCTGCGTGGATTCTGAGTCTTTCTGCTGCTGTGCAACCTGGTAAAGGTGGAAGACAGTTAACGCTCAAGAGGGGATTTTTCAGCCATAGCAGAATAAGGGCAAACGCCACCTTGCTGTGAACTGCTTCATGCTAGCTGTGAGACACTGACTTGGAAAGTCATTTTGCCGCAAAGCACTCAAAATATTCTGTAAGGGCATCATATAAGATGTGAAAATATTGCTGATATTTTCTTTGCTCAATTTCCTCTAAACCGTCATGAATATCTTGTGGAATACGTGTGCCGATGTGTAGTAAGTGTGGTGATATAGAGACCGAGGCTCATTTGTGGATGATACGTTGAGACGATCTGCTATTGTGAGGTTGTGTAAGAAAGAAATGGAGGATTGCATCACGTACCGTGCGGATGGCCATCCAGACGCAGATGTAGCAGAAGATGATGATGCTAAGTGGCAAAATGCAGCAGGTCAGCATGAGGGTGACCATGAAGGACCGAACACCCGGGTCCTCATTGCCACTGAACACGTCAGGTCCGCAGGAAGTCTTCAAGCCATGGGGCCAATACCTGAAGAAGGCAGAAACATGTGAGAACATTATTCATCGTGAAATTTATCTTTCTCTGCTGTCCCATTTTCCATTTTCATATGGAGAATCCAAGGCGCCCCACCTGCTCCAGCCGAAGATGGGTGGTGCGCACCAAAAGAGGGACCACACCCAGGTGAAGATGATACCGCCTGTTGCCCATTTCTCATCGAACTTGACATTTCCAAAAGGCTTGCAGACGACTACCCACCTCTCCCAGGAGATGACAGTTAGTGACCACAGACCTGCAATGCCTGTTAGAAGAAATGGTGGAGAAAACTGATGTTGTACCACATGCAAAACCGGATATAATCTAGAAATCAGCTGGAGGAAGATATTAAGGTTACTAATGACAATACAGCACGAATTCGATAATTTGTAGTTGGTTGGTCTTGCACACAGCGAAATCCCCATATGCTGTATCAGCGCATAGTGCACTGCGTCCTTCCTACACTGGGCTACTTACCGCAGGAAGCGACTGTGTAGCCCTCAATGACACACAAGGGGTGCCCCAGGATGAAGTAGCCATAGATCTGGTTGACCACACTGATGGTGCTGGCAATTAGCGTCTCGGCGATATCCGCCACAGCCAGATTGACCAGAATCCAATTGAGTGGATGACGAAGCTTCTTAAACTTGGCTGTGGCTACCAGCACCAGGCCGTTGGTGAAGGTCGATAATACAACCACGACAAACATCCAAACCGTGGCGACGTTGTAGACCCATCGGGGAGCAATGTGGTAGTTTGGGCCTTCAAAGGGACCTGTGTGGAAACATGGAACAGCACGAAAAGTCTAAGAAAACATGAAGTAACTCATATATGAGTATAGATTTTAGCCTGGGTCAATGCAATACCACGTCATTTTCTACTGTTTTATAAAGCTTTCAGGAGATGTTATTTGTATGTTATTAAACTGTCATATTGCTGTGACTTTTCTGAAATAGGCTAAGCGATTAGCAATTCAGAGAACGTGTGAAAATCCTGTGGGGGCTTTGGGACCGCTTGCTTACATTCACCAATGAAAGTGAAGATTTTATACAGCTCTGGAAAAATTAAGAGACCACTCTATATTAAAAAATCTGAATTTATAAATCCTGGTTTCATCCTGGTTCTGCTGGCAGAAGGCTACAGTGTGAGGCAGGCTGCTTTTAGGCTCAAGGATTCTAAGACAGCAGAAGAGAAGAACGAGGTGAAGCAGGAGACAGAAGGCAATGACCAAAAACCAGCCAGATAGAGGGCAGAAGCAACTTTCTAATGCCAAAGATGACCGTTAACTAATCCGGCAGTGCCCCATAAATCGGAGGATGACCTCAAGTGAACTTCAAAAAGAATGGGAGACATTAAGTGGTGTGAAGTGCACTGCTAGGACAGTTCATAACAGGCTCCTAGAAGCAGGACTGAAGTTCTATAAAGCAAGGAAGAAGCCCTTCATTAATGAGAAGCAGGGAGGAGCCAGGCTGCAGTTTGCAAAAAATGCATATTTCTCACAGGCACATACCCATAAAATGACAAATGAGGGAAACTAAAAATGCTGTGGTCTCTTAATTTTTTCCAGAGCTGTACAACGCTACACCGACAAATCTGTACTAGAAAAGCAGCTGGAACATTTTAGGTTTCTGGATGTAAGGCTAGAGTGGACCATAGTTTTCATTGACAGAGTAGCGACGTGGTGAGTCGCAGAGTCATTCTCACCTCTGGTGTTGTTGCTGTTGGTGTACACAAAGATAGACTCCCGAGTGGTTTCCTCTTCGTTCCGCCTCCTGGCCGCAAACATCACACTTCCCCATTCCTCTGCCATTCTGCTGTGCCTCCTGGTACTCTGAGGACACAAGCCAATGTCTCAGCTTGTTTGCCCGGCTGGTCGGTGCCGCTCACCCAAGGCTGACTACGACGCGCCTCCTCAGAGGTGTCTGACGTTTCCTTTTTATACCTGTCTTCACATTACATGCGGAGGATTAGCTTTTCCATTGACCTAATACGGTCAGAGGTGGAAGGGGATGTGAAACAAGCTAATCCACCTATTTTCTGGCATTACTCGGCATAGATGTCGGTCACCTTACTTCGCTTGGCTGCGCGGCTCACATCGGCTCACATCGGCGGGGACCTCTGGGTTATCTGTCAGGCATGATGGTGAACGTCAGTGGACTGGGGCGACAGCCAAGGGATCACTTTGAAATTTTAAGGTCATGCCATCATACCATATGGCTCCTGCAAGACCAGAGAAGATAAAGAGTTCAGTTTACCAGCAAAACTCAAAACTCAACAATGACCTTAATGAGTGAAGGCCCTGTCTGTACAGCATCTCCGCATTTACAAATGTATGATTAACATTTGGCTAAAATGCATGACAAACTGGTAAACCAAGGAACCAGTAAACAAAAGAACACAGAGTTGTTCTCACATCCCAGTTCTTAGTTCCAAGCATATTTGTGTGACGTTTTTCAGGTTTCTGCGATTCCCCTATGCATGCCTGCAAATAAAACTGCAAGACAATGTAGATTAACTTTTTAGCTTTTCCATTTGACCAAAGCTGCTTATTTGGACGGCTGGGGTGCTGGATGCCCCTGGCATCCGTTATCCTGATTGGTATTGACATGCCTGCACACAGAAACACCTTAATCTTACAGGATTTATGGTTCAATTCAGGGAACGGACGGTTTATCCCAAAACCCCTTTGACTGTTAGTTTTAATCTCTGTACCATGCCTTGTCTTTCCTGGTTTCCTCTTAACGGCTGGAAGAGGTCTGAAGGAAGAGGAACTGACGGCAATGATACTCGAAATGAAGCTGTAGATAGACATAAATTATTATTATTTGAAAATACACACTTCATAAAATATTACCGGTAAAATTGATTTCATTTATTATTGTGCGTTTTGCAACAAAAGAAAACATACTTCTGTTTTAAAATGTTAAAATTTGGTATATTTCATGAGGTTTGATTGTAATTTGGCAAGGCTTCCTTTGTAGTCCTGGAAGATTTCTTTTTGTGGTAGAGATTCTTAAAAATGTACAATAATTACATAGAGACAAAACCTTTCGTGATTATTACATTACATGCAGCGTCTTATGGCTGTCTATAGATTATGAAATACGTTGGCCTACGTGATTAAATGTCAAGCTGAAATGTTTTCAAATTTTTTTTAAATGATGGAAATCGGTTCTGTAGCTAGGAAAATAGTAGTTTGTTTTAAAAGGAATTCCTGAGAGATGGTCGGCTAATGAGAGGGCTTGTAGCTGTGATTTACACTGATTAAAAAAATAACTAAAAATATATTTATTTAGTGGAAGACCTGAAAGGTGGACGGAGCTATCTGCCCAGCTGCCCCGGGTGCACGTCCGGAATTCCGCTAGTTTTGAACTGGGCGTCGCTGGTCAGGAGTTCACTACTAGCAGAACTTGGATTTGGACCCGGCTCACGTCGGCGGCCGGTGCTGATGGGGCGCCTCCGCCGGACCATGTGCGCCCCGAAACAACTTAAACCGCACTGACCGTGTGAATCCAACGAGAGCGCATTTCCCTCGACACGCTGCCTCTTGTTCGGCTTTACGCGGTTTGTGGTTTAATTTCTTTCGCTAAGGCGTACAGTTTTGCGCGAATTGTATTGATTATCATAATCAGGTATGACTCTTCTGGTGGACTTACAGCTCTGACGCAAGGTGGCTGCGGCAGGGTGAGTATTTCCATCATGGGAGAAGGAGGGTATCGAGGCATTAAGTTGACTGTAGTGTTAGCAGTATGTAATTTCTGATTTCTAATTAGATGGGACAACGTAAACAATCGCGAAGGATGGCCAGGATCAGCTTGGTAAAGATATATGTACAAAATTAATTTTGTAAATATTTTTAATTATTGAGACCTTGGTATAATAATTATGTATGATCTTTGTGTTAGCATTACTAGCCTTGTGTTTATTTGTGTGTGTTTTGTCTTGTATTAACTGCGCTGCTTGCTGTTTATCCAGTATGTGAGTACATGCAAGTAAATGTATCCAGTGATGTTGAACATCCACATTCCTACATTTCACCCTACAGGTTGTCCTCCTCCTATCAGGAACTCTGCTGTCTGGGTTGCAGTTTGGCAGGAGACACTGACAATGGCCCCTCCATCCGAAAAAAGGTGTCCATCCACGGCGATCAGCTGTGCCCCCCACAGGGTGGATGCAATTCCGGGGGGGAATATGTACAGCTTCAGAAGGTAGGGGTGGCCTGGATAGTTAGTCACAGAGCTTTCGAAATGGAAAACTGTGAGTGACTAAATTCTGGCACATAAATAAGTACTCTTTTGGTCGTAGAATGTCACAACACTGAAATGTGACCCCAGACTTAGTGTCGTAACCAGGGGCGTCATTAGGTCCCATAAGTAGGGCCTATAACCCCTGTTATTTCAAGATTAGTCATGAGAATTTTAGCCCCGATGTCAATCTTCCTTCAAAACAAAACGTCAAGCCCCAGGTAAACTTGACTTAGCCCCTGATGTTTTTCAATAGCTAGAAACACCCCTGGTTTTAACTTTAAAATCATTTTACGTTTATTTTATGGGAAATGAATGCATTATGGTCCAAGCTGGACATCCCTCAGATTAAGTGAGGGTGTGGCTATATTTACATGGTATATTTTTATTTTCTTGCTTTAAATATAGCAAAAAATATATTCTGCAAGGGTGTTTGGGGCATGTTGTGTAATTTTTGGAGGTGAGAAGTGATGGTGTGGGGGGTGATTTTCACATTTACAGATAAGACTTACTGCTTTCAGGGGACTACAGCTGCACAGTACTGGCTGGAAGATCAATGAAAATATGAAAATTCACAAATAGAACCGGGGTTCATTATTAAAAATGCAAAATTAACGGCAGCAAAAAGTTAAAAATTTTGCCTAAAAATTAGGCAGCTAACATGTGAGAGAGGCTGCCTGCTGAGAAGATGCACGGTGCCATGAAGCATAGTTCCCACGATTCCTTTTTATTTAAAACAAAAATAACTTTTAATATTGAAGGTATAGTAGGCACTCACACTATCAAATTCCAGTCATATATTTATATTGTATGATGTGATCCAAATAATTTTCTTTATTGTTTACATATTTTCGGCTTACTCATTGTCCAAAAATATTCCCATTTAACTGTCCATGGCCAACTCATAAATAACTGAAACCATGAATGTTAAATTAGCAAATTTGGAGCAGCGACTAATTGTAAGAGTTACTATGTTTCTATTTTAATTATGTGTTCAATTGTTTTATTCTATTTTCATTTTATTTCTAAAAATGCGCTGTATTCTATATGTATTCTATCTGTATATCTATTGATTTTGTGTCATGAGTAACAGCAACAACAGAAAAGATCCATTTTGCCACCTAGGGATATTAGAACGTTTTTCCATGCTGGAAAAGTCAGGCCTGTGTACAATTCCTACATTATATATAGTTCTGTTGTTTTTCTCACATTTTTGTTTCCCCATCAAAGTGATTTACTTGATCATGCTAGTAGCTGTTTCCTCCGGGTACTCCGGTTTCCCCCCACAGTCCAAAGACATGCTGAGGCTAATTGGAGTTACTAAATTGCCCGTAGGAATGCGTGTCTGAGTGACTGGTGTGTGAATGTGCCCTGCGATGGGCTGGCCCCCCATCCTGGGTTGTTCCCTGCCTCATGCTGATTGCTTCCGGGATAGGCTCCGGACCCCCCATGACCCAGTAGGATAAGCGGTTTGGAAAATGGATGGATGCTAGTAGCTTTTCACATTCTCAGGTCATTGAAGTGTTCAGTCCACACAGGTTACAGTAAGTGCCTCTAGCCTGAAAAATATGAATATAGTGTATATACCAATTTAGTGTATACACCAAAAACATTTAAAAATCACATTAAAAACAGGGATACTGCTGGACTGGTTATCACAATGCGTCCGACTCTGTAATCACATTTCATTTAATTATTTAATGCGGATTTTTTAAAGTTTTCTAAATGTTTTGAATGAATGTTTAAGTGACACCTTTATGGTGTGCTTTTGCTCAGATGTAGACAATATCCAGTCCCCACTTAATATGAATTTCTCTGTATACTAATATCATATTCGACACTGAATGCTAATACTAATTAGCATTATGCTATAGACTAATGCTTGGTCCAGCAGTCTATCCATTATAAATCAGCTGTATTGTAATTAATTATTTTTTTCTTATTTCTCCCCATAAATTTAAATGGTTCCTACAGAAGGTGCTATTATAAATGGATGAGAATTGAGTTTCATTGTACGAGGCATGTCCTTCACCACAGAAATCTCGTCCTTTGTCTTACTTCTGTCTGTTTTCCCTCACATCCAATTGCTTGCAGCACTGGTTTGCTTTCATCGTCACACCTCAGCCAGTACAACCGCAAAAGCACCATTCAGCCCACGTTTCTGTCATTCCGTCATGATATTTCCTTTATTACAATAAATGGCTGCAGCTACTTCATTAAAATAACCCCCTTCTTCCACAGGTATGACACAGTGCAATATAATTCATGCAGGAGTGTACATTTCAGTGAACGAAATTAAAACAGAATGAAACACCCTGAGTATCCGGTGCTAGGCTTGTTTTTCCTCTACTTTATATACAAGAAATAAATGTGTTTATCTTTTTATAAAATCATCACAATAAGAGCCCCAGTCAGGTACATTAAAACTGAGGTGGGAAATGCTTTTCCCCAAAAGGACCAATATTTGTGTTAAGTGTGTGTTACATAGTATCCAGAGGTTATGTAAGAATGTAATTCCCCTTTAAATGCTCCCAGGAAACAACATTGATGAGATGTGACACAAAGTGCCATAGGTCACTGATATAATTCAGTCCTTTTCTAGCATGAATGTTGATGGTGAAATATATGGTCGGGGGTCAGCCAACCTAGATTAGAAAAGAGGATCATAGGGGTAACTATAGATTTCGAGGGGAGACGTTAAGATAGATTACTGAAGGAGTCAGCTGAACTAGCTCTTGTTAATTGATAACGTCTGACCAGTTCATTGGCTTCTGTCAAGATAATGGGCAGTGTGGAGACGCTGTCTACAGTTAAGGATTTTTTCTGTTTTTCTAAGATGAAGAAAGTGGGGGGCAGCGGACAGAGCAAAGAGGAACTTTGTGTAGCTGGGTTCACGAGGGTGACACTCGACTAGAAGAGACAGAGGAGACCTGGGTGTCCTGTGATACGGAGCTCTCCTCTTCAACTCCGAAGGGATTCTTGCCACAGAAAACCAACTTTATCATGCACGAGCGGAACTGAAAGAGAGAGATGGCAATCTGGTTTTAGCCAATTACATTAAAATATTTCATATTTATGCAACTGAATGTATAACCCGAAACAATACAATAATTGTATAATAATGCAGAGGAATCAAAATATGAAGACACCGATGTTAAAAACAGAAATGAAAACACTTGAAAAGCTGGTCTTTTATCATTTACGCGGCGATGCCTCACGTGCCATTTTGTTCATCAGAACGTAGATGATGGGATTGTAAATGGTTGATGCTTTGGACAGGCAGGAGGGGATTGTGGCTAGCCGCAGGTCAAAGATCTCACCACGGTGGGTCACCACCCACAAGGCAAAGGTGGCGTAGGGAAGCCAGCACACTAGGAAACCGAGCACCATCACCACCACCATCTTTGTCACCTCCCTTTCAGCCTGCTGGGTGGAGGCTGACTGTTCCTGAGCCTTAGCGACCTACGTGCACAACAGAGAGGCTGTATCACGTTGGGGCATCGACTGCACACCACAGCAACTACATGTATTACACCAGGGCCTGGTGGACATGATGCTCTAAGTAAAACTAATAAGTAATACTAGTAATGTTACTATATGTAAAACCATTAAATAAAATAGCATTTTATTTAATAATCAAAAGTGTGGTAAATCATCAGTCATTTTAAGGAGTTTATGAGTAAAAGATGTGAGGTTTGTGATGCAAAATGACAAGGTTTTCTTACATACACTCAGAAAAAAGAGAACCAGTTTATACCTTTGCTGGTCACTCGCGAACGTTTTTCCCAGGGGCCCACACAACCCATTATCCGTCCCTGTCCTCAGAGTCTATTTCTGTAGCTTAATTTAGACTAAAAGGTACATTTACCTACAGCTAAGGGTACAATTGGCTGACCCTAGAGGGCACAGCCCCAGTGACCAGCAAAGGTACAAATTGGTTCCCTTTCTTTTCTGAGAGTGTATTTATCTTCTGTGAATATGCAGGTGAATAAGCAGAGAGGACCTTAGTTTTTTTTGTAAACTAATGGAGAGAAGGCACTGAATGAATAGAGGAACAGCATCGTGAGAAGATTTCTGTGCGTCTGTATCACGTGACGGAAATGACTCCTCCTTACTGCTTTGACGGCGAAGAGCAGCCGGCTGTAGCAAAAGACTATGACACTGAAGGGAAAACCGAAGCAGAAGACAAACAGGAACACGACGTAAGACTCATTGTTGTATTCGTTGTTCACTGTGTACCAATCAGGTCCACAGGAGCACTGCAGACCTTCAGGGATATATCTGTGCAGGGAGAGAGAGTTAGGATCTGGGACCACTGAAGGAACAGCAGACAGGCAGACAGGCAGACGGTCGTTTCTTACCTACTCCAGCCAAACAGCGGAGGCAGAGAAGCGATTAATGCAAATATCCAGGGGACTGCACAGCCAATCAGAGCATGGGTGTTCTTGAAGGTGAAGGAGCTCATTGGCTTGCAGATGACCAGATATCTCTCGGCAGCCACCACCGAGAGAGACCACAGACTCACCATTCCTGCAGCACAGAGGACATAGGCCATGCTCCTATATGAGAAGGCATTGCTAAGCTTTTGAATCGGATTATATTTAATGGATGTTATGCCCTGATACCATCCATCCATCCATTTTCCAAACCGCTTATCCTTCTGGGTTGCGGGGTGTCCGTAGCCTATCCCGGAAGCAATAGGCACAAGGCGGGGAACAACCCAGGATGGGGGGCCAACCCATCACAGCACCCTGATACCTGATTGCACAATTTAATGGAGACCCAAAGCTTGCATGTATAAGTAATTTGAAGAATCACAATCAGTTCTGGGAATGAATTGAACATTACTAATTAAATTTTATTATTATACGACTACCATTACATCTTCTGCATCTTGAGTACATGGAATTACTTTTACATCCTACTTATGACAGAAATCCCTTGTGTGTATGTGTCTGTAATCAAAATATCTCTCTATGTATTTTTTTCTTCTGGCTGAGCTCTAAATTTATCCTTCATGACGTGTCTGTTACCAAACAGAATTCTGCTATGTTAAATATTTCATCATTCTTTTTTTGGTTGTATTAAGAGAAAACAGAGAAGCTAGCACCACAGAGGGCAAGTGACATCCCTACCTCCCAGAGCAGATAAGAAACCTTCAGCCTTGCACATGAAAGGTCCCAGTATGAAGTACCGTGATATGAAGCTATAGAGGGCTGTGGAGGACCCAAACGTCGACACAAGTAGGTTTGAAACAGCAAGGTTGACCAGGATGTAGTTAAGGTGGGATCGCAGCTTCTTGAACTTCATCGTGCACACAATGGTGAGGGCATTGATGGACGTGCCCACAATGAAGAGGATGCACATGAAGACGGCCATGCTTATGAAGACCCCCTTGTGACCCAGATGATCCTGTGGCACCAGAAAAGGGCTGAGCAGCGTGATGTTGTGGGTGTCCAGGGGAATGGGTATGTAGAAGTCCTCTTGGAACTCCACCTGAGAGACATTGGACCTCATTATGCTTCTCTGCTAATCAGCTGACTCGCGTGTCCAAGGATCTCAGCTCTCTCGATTGAATTTTTGGTTGATATAGGTCTCCTACGTAACGTGTCCAGATGAAATCTTCTCTTGCTGCTTGTTTTTTCCCGTTGCACCCTGTTAAAGAACGGCAGTTTTTCACAGCAGAGGTGAATCCAGGATGCTTTTATGATGAAGGTTTACAAACATACACTCTCCCATTAAACTTCGGAAGCACAAACTTTCTAACTTCTGCTCTCCATTTAAAAAGCTGGCGAATGATAATCCCAGGTAATCTACAGGTAATCTACACTGGAGACCAAAGCAGTGATGAATCACTAGGCAAGGGTATTAAGGTGGCTAATCACACATTTTTATGTCCTTTAATCTTCTTTCTGAGAGGATTATCTTGAGATTTTAACTGTACAAGCTGTCTAAGGCTTCCGTTTCATTTTCCTTTCGTAGCGCTTTAGCCTATCAGCATTCTGCTGTATACCTAGTATATGCCTGTAAATGTAATCTAAATGTTATTGCAGTAATAGTAAAGACTCGGGAAAATGTGACACTAAAATGTAACGATAACCATTAACTCTAACGGTTAGGGTTCTGGTTTTGAATGATTTTCATCAGTCATTTTAGTTTGAGACACTAATCTGTGGCTCTGCATGTTCTTTCTTTAAGGCAATAAATGAATTGAAAAGATGCTTCATGAATGTATCATAAAAAATAAGACCTAACAGCAGGATGACCAGTGATGGATCCAGGTGGGTTTGGAGCACGGGCGTGGCATGGTGCAGGTTGGAAAGGGAATGTGGACGACCCACTAGCGGCTCACAGGGCAGAAGGGGTTTATTAAACAAAACAGAAAACACCACAAACAAAAATAGACCTCGAGGGGTCGGAACCAAAAGGGATAAATCAACTAACTTCCAAAAGGGGGCAGGGCAACAGTCTGGTTACATCCAAAGTACATACATCTAACAGCAAAACTACAACAAACAACAAACCACTGGAGAACTCAACTCAAGCAGGAACTTAAATAGGAAAACTGAAACTGGGTAACGAGAGAGCAGGAGTGAGACAGCCAATTAACCAATTAGGGGAAGGTGCAGGATAACGAGCAATCAGGGAAACACACAAGGGCAGGCAGAAGAAGAGGCAACAGGTGGAACTAATACACTCAGGGAACTGGGAGGGAAAAACTAAGACTGACAAAAAGAAGGAAACAGAATCTACACTAGGGGAATAACAGACAGGTAGAAACACAGGCACGGGCACAAAGAATTTTAACCAAAACCAAATACAAATCACAAGACACAGGAACTAGAAAAACTCATACAATGAAACACTAGGGAACAAAATACTAAAACAGAGGAGGTGGGATTCGAACACGCAACGAAAAGGATTTGCAGATAGCCACCTGCCCAACACATTGAGGCCTGCGGTGGACAGGAAACAGCGGAAACACAAAGACTGATAGGAGGGACAGGATGGCCAGCGACGCCTGCTGGCCAAATGGGGAAGGGACACAAAAGACTGACACAACAGGAGCCGACCCTGACAAGAATAAATGAAGTTAGTGACAAAGTGATTAAACAGTGACATTTGTAATAAAAAACTGTCCTTTGACATAAGTCATGGGATCAAATTTCTGTTTGAATTTATCTTAAAAAAGCATATTTATCTGGTATGTCTCCCATTTATTGATTAATTTAATTAGCACTGATTAGCCAAGTTAAATATTTATTAAGTACATATTTTGTCACGTTATTTTTTTTTAAATACATATCTTTAAAATCAATGTGAAGCACAAACATTTATGTAAAATTCATGCTATTACAGTCTAAATAACATGCATGTGGTGGTGCAGTGGTTAGCACTGTCGCCTCACACCTCTGGGACCCGGGTTCGAGTCTCCACCTGGGTCACATGTGTGCGGAGTTTGCATGTTCTCCCCGTGTCGTCGTGGGGTTTCCTCCGGGTACTCCGGTTTCCCCCCACAGTCCAAAAACATGCTGAGGCTAATTGGAGTTGCTGAATTGCCCGTAGGTGTGCATGTGTGAGTGAATGGTGTGTGAGTGTGCCCTGCGATGGGCTGGCCCCCCATCCTGGGTTGTTCCCTGCCTCGTGCCCATTGATTCCGGGATAGGCTCCAGACCCCCCGCGACCCAATAGGATAAGCGGTTTGGAAAATGGATGGATGGATGGATAACATGCATGTTTGTTTAATAGGCTACTGGGTTGAACTGACATCCTTTTAAGCTCGTTAAGGTGCAGTACAGAGTAGAAAGACTCAATCAGCTGTCCATACATCCATTTTCCATACCTGCTTGTCCTGTTCAGGGTCATGGGGTTTGGAGCCTATGAAAGCATATCATATTTGGCCCCCGACCCAGAGTAATCCATTTATGTTACATTATTTTTAGGGATCCTATCATTTTGGGACCCTCCCTTTATGGTAGCCCTGTTGCCAACTCATTACAGTCATTTAAAAATTATTATTATTATTGTTATTACATATCAGGTAAAAATATGGCTTTGGTATTGGGGGTGTGTAGCTTGTAATGCCCTAGATTATTTCCATTGATGACTTAATTAATATAAACAATTACAAGAACAACTGAATAGGGATTATGTAAGTAATTACACAGAAATGGTGGTAATATTCCGAATTTACGAAAGATATGTATCAATTTTTAAGGAAAAAAAATTCCAAATCCCAGTGACACCTCTGTCGTTAATAGAGCTTCAGGTTTTGCACTTGCAATGTCTCCATGACGCCAAAGGGGGGGGGGTCGCATTCCGAAATTATCTTCTTACTGCAACATAATTGCATGTAAATTTAATTTTAAGACTTTTAAGACGAAATTTTTACCATTTTTATTTGGAAACGTTGCTGCCAATCCCTGGTCATGTGGGTTTCCTGTGGGCTCTCTGCTTTCTTCCAGCAGTCCAAAGCCATGCACTTGGGCCAGTTGCTGTTTCTAAATCACACATAGGTTATAAAGGTGTGCATGTCACTTACTTGTGGCCCCGGGTGCTGCCCAACCCCCCATTTCCTTCTATGAAATGACATTCTAAAAAAACACATTCCAGTGTTTTAAACTTCTTTTCATCTTTAATTTCGCCCATGTGACTTTATAACAGGAAGCCATCTGGACGGGCCACTAATCTCGTCCATTCCAGTCCCTCTGACGTCAGTGCCATCACACTCTGTGGTCGCATGACCTGTGTCTTATGCTCTTAACCTCATTACCAGGTTGCCACTAAAACGACATACTTAATTAGATTCTGCCTGTAGATGAATAGCAGAAGCAATAGATTGTGGTGGATCATGCAGCACATATTGATTCATTAGCACACGTCGTCCCTCCCTTACACCCCTTATCTGTCCCCCTGATCTTTCATAATCCTGGTAGCATAACGATATAACATTAAAAGTTTGCAAAATCCCAATAGACGATCTACTACTGTACATTTATGAACAGAGGGTGATTTAATACCCATAAGGAATGGATTAGGGCAGTGTTTCTCAAACCAACCATTTGGGACCCCCAGACGGTTCACGTTTTTGCTCTTTCCCAATTCCCCAGGAGCTGGGATGGAGCAAAAACGTGGACCGTCTGGGGGTCCCTGAGCACTGGTTTGAGAAACACTGGTTTAGGCATGGTGCCCATTCTGAGTGTCCCATTAGAGTGGTGTTGTTACAATACATAACTCTGAGCCCTTGGTACCTGGACAGGATTGACCGATTACTGTGGCCCACTTTAATTTATGTCAGAAGCTATCAGTCCCGCCTCTTCCTTGGCCTTAATCTGCCCCTCCTCCCATGTGACCTGTGTTGTGATCCCCTTATCTGCTTAGAGCTAATTGTTGAAAGTGCATTAGGATTTACTGCAGGCAGTCAAAAGGAAGTTGTTGAGGTGAGACTGCCTCTCATCCAGCGGCCTTCTTTCCCATGTGCCGCTGACCTCAGGCTGCCTGTACTCCCTCCCTGCGCTCAGGACTGCAGTCTGTTTCATTATCTACCTTGTTTCTTGGAGACTTTTAATGTGACAGACTACGAATGGACACATTTCTACAATTTTAATGTGAAGCACACAGAGTGATCACATTTTTTACTTATAATATGAATGTATGTATGAATGTAAGATGTAAATAGGCACATTTCTACACTTCTGATGTGAAGCACAGACCACATTTTATACTTTTGAAATTACGCTCTGAGAATGGACATATTTCTACACTTTTTAATGTGAAGTGCTGAAAGTGAGCACATTTCTGTACTTTTAATGTGAAATGCTAGAATGGTCACATTTCTGCACTTTTAATGTGAAATGCTGAGAGTGGGCACAGATGTGCACTTTTAATGTGAAATGCTAGCATGTTCACATTTCTGCACTTTTAATGTGAAGTGCTGAGAGTGGGCACGGATCTGCACTTTTAATGTGAAATGCTAGAATGGTCACATTTTTGCACTTTTATTGTGAAGTGCTGAGTGTGGGCACGGATCTGCACTTTTAATCTGAAATACTAGAATGGTCACATTTCTGCACTTTTAATGTGAAGTGCTGAGTGTGGGCATATCACTGTACTTTTATACTGCACTTTTGCATTGAATTTTCACTATTCAGAAAAACAATCCAACAAAAACGCTATATGTTTTACAGTAGTAGCATATGTGTTTGGGAATGATTATGGATTTAATACTGAACTATTCAGATTATGTCATATATAAACCTGTAGGTACTGCTCTGGGGGGTTAACCCCCTTCTGAAACTGGTAGTCTCTTCCTTTATTGATCAGACCACATTTTACATGACATACATGTGTTAAATCACACACACAGACAGACAGGGCCACTTTAATGCACTTTAATTTTTTACCCCCTCCCATCTGTCAACTTTTATCATCCATGAAAATAGTGGGGGGCTCTGGAAACTCAAACAGCCCAGGGCCCTCTGACTATGCATTATAACCTAAGGATCTTTCTAATCTAACGCACAGAATGTCTGCATGAGTGACATGTGTTATGCTTATTTTTGAACAGTAACTACTTTGAAATGTTGGTTAATTCACTGCAGCAAATCTGCTTGTGAACCACTGCACTGTGAATTCTCAAAAAAATTGAATGACATACTGGAAAAAACACGTTTCTGGGCTGAACAGAAAATGCTTCTCCACCTGATGTCGTGCATGCTAGAGAATTTCCCCCAGAGAATCAAAACATTCTCCTTACAGAGCAATGCTTCCTTGTTTTGACAATGGATGGAGGTCACACTGCTGTACAAAGGAAGCTTACATCAGTTCATATGAAGGTAGTTCTGTAGAAACAGCTGCATTATGAAGAATCACTGTGTTTATGATGACTAGGTATTATCCTCAGTGCAAACGAAAAACTAAGCCGCTTTCACACATCAACCTCAGATATTTTCCTGTGTCCAGACATTTTTTGGAGTTGCAATCTAATTATACACAACTGAGTCTCTTGTCGTTCATTGAATCTGTCAGACGATTTTGGCATCAGCCCTTACTGACAGAATTTTCTGCTGGAAAGAATCTTCTGGAAAGATTCTGCTTGTATCTTTCCATTTTTGCGGTAGTCGCATAATAGAAACGTCAAACATGCCCACTCATTCACGGTGAATTCTCTGGAAAGTTCCCTGCTCCGTTCACACAAGGGTGTCAATTGAAAATGATCTGGGAATTGTTCTAGGGAGCTAGGAGTGTAAAGTCCATTAAATATCCAGTACGATTGTTTCGGACATTTGCATTCACACATACAGCCCCTCTGGGTAACATCTAGAAAAGTTCCAGATGGCAGTGTATGTCTGAAAGGGGCTCTGATTTGTACCTGCATTTCAAGTTACAGTTGCTTTTAAAAGTGTTCAATTGGCAATTATCTGAATTGACAATTGAAATTTATCTAACTGTGTAAATGGGTGCAGTCCTAAGTGTGTAAAACGTCAGACATAGATATGAATAGAATGTCAGAAGATCCAGCACCATTTCATGCAGCCCTGAAGTAGGGTGACCCATCAGGGAGGACACTTTGAACTTCTTCAGCTTTTACAAACTACTTTAAAACTGAAAGGCTCCTGTGTTTGGCTAATTAGTTCAGTTCTTCTTGTGCTTTAAATGATTTGTTTCCCTGACTGAAAGACTCATCCAGCTGTTTCACATTAGCATTAGTGACACATGCATTATTATAGGAGACTGACCAATCAGCACACAGCAAGAACTCAGTGCTTAAATGAAATCCAGATCATTTTAATTGAAATGGTAGTTTACAAATCCTTTCCTAGCTCAAAGTGTCTTCCCTGTCACCCTACCTGAAAACCAATTCATACTAATCTTTTCTGCATGTAAATTTTGTCATCATGCGCAGCCTAGATTTTGGGTTTAGCACTGTTTCCCAACACAGGCCTTAGGAACCCACAGACAGTCCATGTTTGTGCTCCATCTCAACTCCCTGCGAGACAGTCCAAATTTTTGCTTTACGCATATGGCAACTGCAACCGTGTGCATCCATAGATAAATGTAGTACGTAAACGAGAGTCTGCATGCACACCCATGCACAGACTGTAACGGGAGGCAGAAGAGTGCAGTACAAACCTAGCTTAAGACAGACTTTCCAGCACACCTCAACCAATGAAGCTCCTGACCTGAGGTTGTCTCACCCTGAACAGCGCCACCTGTAGCTAATTCTCCAGCTGCAAGTGATGCAAACCTGAGCCACATGAGAGAGATGAAAAGAAACCAGTAAAGATATGGAAGTCTTGGGGGGTGTTCTCCACACGTAGCTTAACACCTCCAAGATTAGAGGACTCATCCCGGATCGTCTAATTGCGGATATGCAAATCCAGCTATTTTGGTTCTTCAAAGCCAGGAGAGAATTAGATTAGAAAAGCTGGATTCAATCATCCCAGATATTTGCGTGCTCCAGTGGATATATATCGACATTCCCAACCATGATCGGCGATCAGTCGATGACTGGCTGTCAAAAATGGCAAAAGCAAGGGCGCAATTCTTCACCCCAGCAGAGCAACAGCTTCTGCTGGAGGGATACAAGGAATTTAAGGAAATTATACACACCAAAGGCAACACAGCAGAAGCAGCTAAAAGAAGAGAGGAGGGCTGGCAAAAAGTGACTGACAAATTAAACGTGTAAGTGTCCTTTGAAACTGTTTACTATGGCAACCTTTGCATTTCCACTGCCGATATCAATTATGTCATCCTCCATATTCAGAGCAAGTACCAGCACACTAAGGACCTGGGGACAGGTTAAAGTAAAATACAAAAATATCCTTCAATCTGGTATGTATTACTTCCTTAACCTAAATATGAATAGTATTAGCAACAGGTCAATTAATTTTCTTTCCCTTTAAAGCAAATCGAAAGAAGGCAGAACTTATAAAAGCTGGGGGAGGGGCAGCTGTGCCAGACTTCACCCCAGCTGAGGAGGGGGCTATCCAGCAGGACACCCACGGCCCCGATTTAAAGGGTGGATCGTCCTCCTCACCCTCAGAGATGCTGGCAGGATGCCACAGCGGTCAGTTCATTTCAGGTAAAGGAAGTTCATCGCACACATTTATGCTGTATGTGTGTAACAACGCATTATATGAGAATACTGCATTATGTAATAATTTGACAAAATGTAACATTTTCACTATGTAATAGCACCTTCATTTTGTAATAATCTGTCACATTTTGTAATAGAGAGCTTGAATGGTATATATAATAAATTTCCCTGCATTTTGTAATAAATTATTATATATTGCGGTGGTCATCAAAAAAATGCGGGAGTTGTACTTTTTAATGATGAAAATGTAATACTGTGCATTATGTAATAAACCGAAATGGATGTCACTTTGTCAAGCTATTACATAATGCAGTGTTATTACACAATGTATTATTACAAATGCACCATAAGGGTGTTATCATGGGCATTATTTGAGGTGGAGGCAGTTGCAAGGAATGTCCTCCCAGTCCTACCAGGGCCTGAGCAATGGGATGGGGACCCATGTGACATGGTGAATGAGGACACAGTGTCTGACTACTCTTATGAAGAAGAGGTACGTTTATTTTTTTTTCTTTTCCCCAAAACCACTTAGAACCTCACTCCAAGCACTCCTGTGTAGGCAGGAGCTATAACTCCTGCACATCCAGACCTGGGTCACAGTCTGCAGAGTCAAAATCTTGCATGAAGGGAAGGGAGGGAGGTGAGTAAGTATCATTACTAAGGCTTAGTGCTACAAAAATGCTACGATGCAAGTGCTATGACATGAGTATTTTGCTTTTATTTACAGGAACATGGGCAAAAGGTATCTTCTTCAGAAATTCAAGTATAGAAAACTGAAAATGGAAAAAATGAAGCAGGACATGGAAATGGAAGAAGTAAAGAAAGCAAAACTGCAGTTGCAGATACAACTGCTTCAGAAACAGCTGGTAAATACATTCATGCATATATTGTGTGACAAGTGTAGTACGGGCAAAATATGTATATGTATAATTGCACATACACGTGTTATTAAGCAATATGTTCTTTGCATTGCAGGATGAAAAGCACTGAGTGTCCATATTCAACATTCAGCAAAAGAAATGTTCAAATGATGGTGCGCTGTCATCGTTGGAAATACTGGCCCACAATTCTGTCTCTGGCGGCTCTGCTGAATGATGAAATGGAGCACTATCCAAAAATCATCTCATGACTAAGTTAGAGATCGATCGGTTGCGCATCTGGTTTACAGGATTAAATGCTTCAAATCTCATTTTTATTTTTTGGTGAGAGCTGGCAACTGTGGTAGTCACATTTTTACTGGGGGGGGGGGGGGGGGCAGTTCCTGTTGTGTGTGCAACACACAAAAGTGGCCAAGAGCTACAAAAGTTCCATGTCGGTTCCGGAACTTTGATTTGAAAACACCTAAAGTCCCCTTTTTTTGGACCTGATGGGGCCTTGATTTGAACCTGGGTACAGTCCAATGCCCCTATCACATTAGGAAATCATTTTGGGACAATGAGATAAACATTCCTTCATATACATATGTTTACTGTGTTATAACTATGGAAGCCCGTTTCCATGGAAGCCATACAAACGGGCTTTCATGGCCGTAACACAGCAATTATGTGTAGGAATGGGATTGGTCCAGGTTATCTCCATCCATCCATCCATCCATTTTCCAAACCGCTTATCCTATTGGGTCGCGGGGGATCCGGAGCCTATCCCGGAAGCAATGGGCACGAGGCTGGGAACAACCCAGGATGGGGGGCCAGCCCATCGCAGGGCACACTCACACACCATTCACTCACACATACACACCTATGGGCAATTTTGCAACTCCAATGAGCCTCAGCATGTTTTTGGACTGTGGGGGGAAACCGGAGTACCCGGAGGAAACCCCACGACGACATGGGGAGAACATGCAAACTCCACACACATGTGACCCAGGCGGAGATTCGAACCCAGGTACCAGAGGTGTGAGGCAACAGTGCTAACCACTGCACCACCATGCCGCCCCCCAGGTTATCTCATAATTTTATTTTAGAATCTTATAATTTTGGGTTTCTCAAGTGTTTTTTATTTTATATGGTAGAAATACACTTCCATAATTTCCTGAGCCAAAGCCTCTAATCTGATCTAGTCTTGTCTATGTTGAATAAACCTGCTCCCAAGTCTGAGCTTACAGATATACTGCAATGGCAATAGACTCAAGAACATTTTTGAAGAACGAGAAATCTGGGATCCTCTCAAATCATCAACGGTTAAATTTGGATCACTCGTTAATCCACATACTAAGAACAGCGCCCCCCCTCACCGACATTTTTTTAATTTAGCAGATGCTCTTGTCCAAACTGATGTACAAGTGACAAAAGCTTGGGATTAGACAGCAGGGTCAACCAACATCCAGCACCCCTTAGTAGTCAGAGTTAAGGATCCAAAGGTAATATGACTGGGATTCAAACCCACAACCTTCTAGCCATGATCTCTATCCCACTATACTACACTCTGCTTTGCTTAAGCATTGTTACCGTTGCTAGTATGTACTCTTCATAAACACAACTGTTTTCAAAGTTCAAAAAGAAATTTTAAATAGAAATATTGGGCTAAGCCTGTGTGCTTATGATCAGAAGGTCACCAGTTCAAACCTAGCCTCGGCACATCTGCTGGCCCTTGAACAAGGCCCTTAACTTCCAGCTCCACGGGAGCCGCAACAGGTGGCTGCCCTTCACGGCCAGCTTACTCTACAGAGAGCAAGTTGGGGGAGTCGTAAAGAGAATCCCATTGCATTGCAAGAGAGATCAATAAAATATTAGTTATTATAGGGTTATAGGGTTCTACTGGACAGGTGAATAAAGCCATACAAACTAAATCAGATGGAATCTGGTCTTGGAACATGAAAGTCCTTGGTTCTTAAATCCTCTGAGGATGAGGATGGGGTGGGTTAGGGGGTGGGGGTGGGTTAAGGGGGGACAGCTTTACCTGCTTGTACAAAACAAGGTGAAGGTGAAAAAGAGAGAAGATAGAGCTACACTCTGCTTGGGAAGTTTCATGAAAATTTGGATGACATACAGGAAGAGTAATTATTCAGAGAAGCTCTTAATCACACTCAGATTCGTGTTCCAAAGGCTGCCCTGCTCTGTCAGCTCTGCCAGCACAAACTCGGCTCTATGCCTGGCCTAAATCACCATTCATTAGAAAGGTGGTTGGCAGCACAGCTACTAGTAGCCTGAGTAACACGTACATGAAAATTAGGACTAATTTTACCTCAGAAAAGTTTCACCATTGCTTGGGTTGGGGATCCCAAGATTAGAGGTTTTAACTCATAATATTTAACAAAATATGTATAGCATTGCTATCAGAATCCCACAGCCATCAGAACAGCTCTAAATTTCACTGATTTATAAACAGTTCACGCAAACCGTCAGTTTCTTACAAGCAGCCATTAATACAAAAAGTAAACAGAATTTTGCGTAGTTACAATTTCTGACTGTAATGAATTTCATTATACTGTATCAACTGTCATGACATATTATAATAACTTTATTTTTCTATACAATAGCCATTGAATGCTGTGAATAGTACAAGGCCCGTTCTCATTTATATAATGTAATTTTTCAATACCTTTGTAATACCATCCTATTATAACATTTGATATAATCATAGCAGAGATAGACATGCTCTCTTGAAACCAGTTAAATGTATTATTCTCATATAAGACACACCTGCTACTTCTTAACATTCCTTGGACAGGATCTGAAAATAAGTGTAGTAAATAATAGGGTCAAAATATCTCTACTGCCATCCAGTGTGTACCTGCAGTACTGCATGGGAGAGGTGAGTATTTTAATACTGTATTCATTTACCTATTTATAATTCATACTCAGTATCTGCAGAGCGAAAAATAGGTGCTGGTACTCCCCATGTTATTTATTACCTGGTGCCAGTATTCCTTGTTATTTAGTACCAGGCGTTGGTACTCCCCTTGTTATTCAGTACCATGTGCAAGTACTCCAGTTGTTATTCAGTACCATGTGCAAATAGTCCCCTTGTTATTCAGTACCAGGTGCCAGCGCTCCCCTTGTTATTCAGTACCAGGTGCCGGCGCTCCCCTTGTTATTGAGTACCAGGTGCAAGTACTCCAGTTGTTATTCAGTACCATGTGCAAGTACTCCCCTCGTTATTGAGTACCTTGTGCCGGCGCGCCCCTTGTTATTGAGTACCAGGTGCCGGCGCTCCCCTTGTTATTGAGTACCAGGTGCCGGCGCTCCCCTTGTTATTGAGTACCGGGTGCCGGCGCTCCCCTTGTTATTGAGTACCGGGTGCCGGCGCTCCCCTTGTTATTGAGTACCAGGTGCCAGCGCTCCCCTTGTTATTGAGTACAAGTTGCCGGCGCTCCCCTTGTTATTCAGTACCAGGTGCCAGTACTCCCCTTGATATTTAGTTCCAGCAGATACTGAAAGGTGGCAGTACTTTAAAGAGAAAAATTAAGAGGTGCTGGTACAGTGACTAGCAAATACTGGGCCATTTCTAGCACCAAAAACACATACCGTGTATATTATTTTACGTTTAATTCCAGAAGAATTCAGTATGACTTTCTCTGGCCAAAACATCCACCTTTCCACAGCTGTCACTAATTTGGGTGTTAAAATGGATTCTCAACTCACCTTTGACACCCACATCAAACACCTCTGTAAGTCATCATTTTACCACCTCAAGAACATTGCTAAACTCCGCCCAACACTTTCCCTGGCAGATGCAGAGAAGCTCGTCCATGCCTTTGTCTCCTGCAGGTTGGATTACTGTAATGCACTCCTCATTGGGATTCCTGGCAAGAGTATTCAGAGACTTCAGTACATCCAGAACAGTGCTGCCAGGATCCTGATGAGGGTGCGAAAGCATGATCACATCACCCCCATCCTGAAAACCCTTCACTGGCTCCCTGTCCCACTCAGGATAGAGTACAAGGTCTCCCTCCTCACCCATCAGTGCATCTATGGACATGCCCCCCTTTACTTACAAGAACTCCCCACCCCCCATACCTCCTCACGCACCCTCCAAGTCCCCAGAACCAAGCTCCATAGCATGGGTGATAGGGCCTTTTCATCTGTGGCACCAAGGCTATGGAACACCCTCCCTGACTACCTGAGAGCCCCACAGTTGACTGATGCTTTTAAACAAAATCTAAAAAACCTATCTTTTTAGAAAGACATTTAGTTAAGTATTTTATAGTATAGTCTAGTATTTTTATATTTTATAGTATTTTTATTACACTATTCTTTTACTTTGTAGCACTTTGAGATTGCTAAAATATAAAGTGCAATACAAATAAAATTTATTATTATTAATATAAGAAACAAATGTCATTTAAAAGCTGATTGACTGTGTCTACAGGTGGAAATTATAAGTAGAGATGGATTCTTGAGTGATTACCTCACCAGTGGGCCCTTGAGTTTGGCTTCTAACCCTGAAAACAACTTTGGGGTGCTGACAACATTGCTGATCCAGGGATCCAACTTCAACCCTCACTCTCCCCAGTAAACATGTCTGTATGTTTCATAGAACAAGTTGGAACCACTCAAAGACTGAATATTGTACTTGCTACCTTGTAAATGACAATAAAGGCATTCTATTCTGTTTTATTCTATTCTAGATCCAGCCACTATTATGAGTTTTGAGAAATAAGCAAAGACGACCGCTTATTTGCTGATGACTTAAGAAGAACGCAAATCCCTCGTAAGCGAAAGGTTTTTAGACATTTTGTCTAAAGGATATGTAACTGACCCATTTTTCTATTTTAAGCACCGCTATAGTTACATACACAGTGCATTCATGCAGACCACCATAGGAAGTTTTAGCCAGTTATGTCACAATACACAACTTCTTGCAAATAGCCAATGCCAAAAAAGAGGTTTTAAACAACTACAATTTATTTAAAATTCTTGTATACTAACAGAACAAAATGCATATTAAGAAAGCGGTGGAATGGTGATTATGAAATAAAGCAGTATTTTTTAAAATAAAGAAATATAAAACTTATTGTCCAAACTGACTGCAAGAAGATATGAATTACTGGAAAATTCAGTTCTGAAGAATCTTTCTCAGCTTGTCCGGCATCCTTTATCCACAAATGTTCCGCTGAACTGGCGTCTGTAGATTTTCTCAAAACAAACTAAACCTACTACATCCCTTCCGCACTTTTTAGCTGTTCCGGTCATTTGCCCCCACATCTGCCGCAGTACATCAGAGCCATGACACTTTTACCGCGTCACCTAGTAAAGGCTTTGCTTTCGGTGCTCGCTGCTTCCCGGTGGGGCTCCATAAACATGTACTACATGTACATACACTAGTAACGATCTTTTACATTTAAATAAAAGAAAACCAACCACGACTAAGCAAGCCTCTCACAATTACAGCTAATACAATATATGTATAAAAGTCGGATAATTACAGTAAGTGAGTCAGTGTGTGTGTGTGTGTGTGTATGTGTATGGGGGCGGTGTCTCCCTAAATGTTTTATATGCAAAGTGCATCCACATCGCCATTTTCTGTATTTTTTTTTTTGTTTTAATTTATTTTCCTTCTTCTTCTTCATAGGCTTGGGAGGGGGCGCAGGGAGTGACAGGTTCCAGCTATTTTCCGTCCTACCCCCACTTGCTCGCCACTGTATTAAATAGTTAAATATGTCTATTTAAAATGGACAAGTAAAATGACTAATACGTGCGCATCCAAGCATTTCCACTCGCAGGCATACCCCTGTTAGGGTGGGTCACGTCCCGTCACGGCCGTAACGAGTTAAAGAGTCCAAGCTTTTCCTCGGCGCCATATTTGTTGTGGGTTTTTCAGAGGTTTTTTTTGGAGGGGGTGTCAAGAAGATGGCGGCTTCCAGAAAGGCATGAGAGGGGATACTTCTCAGTAAAACAAAAACAGTCGGGTTGCATTTTTAAAGGTCCGGCCCAAAATCGCCCTGCGGAAATACTGACGTGAAAGTAAGTGTTTTCCCTTACCAGCAAAATATAGTAATGATATTAATTCCGTTTTTGGTTGGGTAAAAGCGTCCGCCATTTTTCTTTAGGGATGTAGCAAAACGGGCTGTTTAGTCGACAAGATGGCTGCTTCCACCGGAGCAAAGTGAAAATGAAAGAAATTAATTTTGTGCAGTAATGCAGATAACCCCTGTGTTCGTTATACGGCTAACTGAGTCATTAATCGTCTGAAAGAATCTGTAGTGCGTAAAGTTTCAAGTTTGTAACACCAAACAGTTACCATATTGTAATGGCGTGACGCATGCGTGTTGCAATGAACGTTCTGAAGATTTTAAAATTATTTTATTTTTGTTGAAGTTGGGGAGGCGATGTGATAATTTTTGTAGCGAGTGTGATTGTTGGTCTGCACGCCCGGGTGAGATGGCGGCTCCCAGAGAGGCATGAAAACACCCCCCATGAACAAATGCTTACTTTAGGAGCAATAATGCGGTCCACATTTCTGTGTCCCCATTATAAAATCCACCTGCGAACTATTTACATTTCGTATTTAATAGTATGCGAGACATTTTCGGTTTAGCTGTATTCTTTCCGTTTTCTGTGATTGTTATTATTTTTAGTCCGCCATTTTTAGGCTGGGGGAGTCGGTTTGTTTGGTTACAAGATGGCGGCTCCCATGGAGTGGCACTGCTTCGGCTCCGGAGTCGAAATATTCGATTTCTTTATTTAGCATGCAGTTTTTTGGAGAGTGTGTGTGCGTGCTATTATTCATATGCACCTGGAAATACCGAGATCCTGGATATTTTTGTTTTTTGCTCTCCGCGGCGAAGGGCTTTATTCCTGGGCGAGCCGGCTCCTGTAAAGTGGCGCTAAAATGGCGGCACCCCTGGGTTTCTTAGCCCCCGGTTCTGTTTAATTCGATATAAATTTTATATGTTTTGTTGGATATCCAGAAGCCACAGACCAGCGCTTCTGTGGGTTTCTAAATATATTCTTGGAGGCGCTTTTCCTCCTTGCCGCTTATTTCTCGTGTCGGCATTGTATTTTATTCATTCGCTGGGATCTTATCTTCTAACTTAAATTTAGCGTTTTGCTTTTCGCTTATTTTTCAAAACCCTTTATTTTTTTATTTCCCCCAAGCGACTATGTCTTCTACTGGTTGCGCGGTGCCTGGCGCCCTGCAGCCGCGTTGGAAACGGGTCCTTGGCTGGTCCGGCCCGGTGCCCCGGCCTCGGCACGGACACCGGGCGGTAGCAATCAAGGAGCTGATGGTGGTTTTCGGTGGGGGAAACGAAGGCATCGTGGACGAGCTGCACGTCTACAACACAGGTAAGACTTCAGATATCAAATTGCCTACGCTTGGGGCTAACTGTGCTAAAAGCTACCACCAGGAGAACGCGTTCAGGTAGACGTTTGTAAATTACTAATGCTTAGCATTCTTACCTTTTGGGAGACCCTACTATTTAGAGGAGATGGATTTGTGATAATCCGTTACCGGGTTTAAGTCTGCAGACTAAGTCGCTCAGTTTGCAGTGCATAATTTAAGTCGTTTTCCTTCAAAGGAAATCATGTCAGTACTCGTTTTTTGCATGCAGGCAAGTGTATCGTTGTGTTTTGTACTTTCGTGGTTAACAGCTTTAGATTTGTCGGCATTTCAATTGTGGCGTTAGCCACCTTGTTAGTTCGGGGGTTCTGGGAAAGGAGTGAAATACAAAGAAAAATGGCGCGCAAAAGAAAAAAAAATGAGCTACGCAGCGCGCGCGGACTGGACGCCACCCACATGCGCTGGCCGCGTATTTAACCTCCCATAAAATCCACGAGTTTAACCGTTTATAGCTGTCGCGTTGGCGGCTTTACCGTAATCTGTCAAGGCTGCCGGCGGCCGGTAGGTAATATGCGAGCTGGGGCTGCGGCGCCATTTTGGCTGCCGGCTGTCTTGACTGGCCTCGTTTGAATGTGCCGCCTGACGATTTTGCGCGCGACTGAAACGCCGCCCAGCTAGTACGATGGCTAATGCCGCTGCGGTGGTGTGTGGCGATTTTACCCATAGCTTTATAGTTTATTCTCGGCGTGTCGGGTGTTTACAAGCCATTTTATACAAAATTATAATTTAAGTACAAATTTTATAGTCGCGTGAGCGGCCTGGCTTGCAATACCATCCTGCGAGTGCCGCCCTCTTTCGGCGATGAGGCGGGTGTTCTAATGTTTAAGTACTTGATTTTATGCAGAGTGGCGTTAATAATTAATATTGAATTAATTTTAGCAAGATTTCACATACTCTCGTTAGATGGCTTTGATTTCAAGCCAGCCGTAATTTCTTACGAAAAAATAAAGCCTAAAGTATGTACTTTAGGCCTTAAGTAAACGTGCGTGCAATGACATGCATCTCATACGTCGGATAAGTTTCCGAAGTGATGCGTTTCTAATTTTATTATTTTGCTGGCTATTTCTGTGAAATTAAGTACCTGTAAAGGATTTTCCACCTCCAGGTATTAAAATTGTATGCTGTTGCTGTAATAGCAGGTGTGGTCTCTCGGTTGTCCGAGCTGTTTATCATTTTGCTTGTGAGCATATTAGTCTATGCACAGACCTAATTCTGCTGTTAATCTGCACATATCACTAATGCATTGAAGCTGGAGCAGTCGGCATTGATTCCAGTCTGCCCTGTTTCCCTGTTCTGAACTTGGGGGTAAAGGTTATTCTCTTGCGCTTTATTTAGAATGCTGCTAAAGTGTGCTGTATCTAGCAGAATACAGTTTATTTAAAAAAATGCTTTTGTTGGCATACCTGAATATCATCTAAAGTGTAGTTGCTGTGTGCTTGCATGTAATGCCAGTCTTGCCTGGCAGAGATACAGACCTAATGGTTAGGTAGTCGCACTTGTGATTGAAAGGTTGCTGGTTTGAATCCTCGACCAGCAAGGTACCACTGAGGTACACTCAGCAAGGTACTACCACCAAGCACTGCTCTCTGGGCGCTGAATTACATGCATCAGTTAAATGCAGAGAACACATTTCTTTGTTGTGTGCTGTGGTGTGTCAAAAATGCCAGTCACTTTAACTTAATTTCACTTTGGGATCCTGTTGATAATTATAGTGTTGTCATGTCCTTTCCTGTCTCTTGCTAAAGGAGGCAGCTTTATTTTGAAATAACCCCAGTTGATTTGATGTGAGAATGAATGATGCTTTTATTAGCTCCTCCAGGAGGTAACCACCATTGAACAACATTCTGCAATTTAAGATGTGATTAAACATTCCTAAATAACACCAGCTCAAATCTGTAATTTAAGCATTTGATGCAGTAATATTTTTGTCATTTACATCCTCTGGCTTTTCACCATAGGATATGGTGTGCTGTTGGTTGAATGACATCTTTCCAGAGCAGCTGTCCATTAGCTATGCTGCATTTTAAGATAGGCGTATTTAGGAAGAATAATACCTATATGCATGTAGGGTTTATTCGAAGCTTAAACGGAGAGCAGGATGTTCCAAGAACTTCTATGAACAGCTGACAGCTGTAGATCAGTACTTGGAGTACAAATGTTCTCTTTTGTGGTCTCAGAAGTGTAACGACACTCTTGTGCGGAGTTCCGGAATGGGCCACATATTTACCGCAAAAGTCAGGTTTTTGCCAGGCGTGTAGCACAAGCTCGGCCTTTCATTGTTCACTGAAGTGTCAAACGATTTAAGGAGCAATCAGTCAAGAATTTAGGGTAATGGGTCCTAGGGGTTTGATGGTCCAAAGAATTGTGAAGTTAGATTAGATCCATTTGTAACTTTCATTAATGAGCAGTTATGGTGTTGACATTTGTACAGACTGCTCATTATTGATACATAAGTGAAATTTGCATGTCTGCTAGGCTTGTACGATGTACAATATTAATATCGACATTGCATGTTATGCATATGGAATTGTTACATCAAAAGGACTTTAGCCAGCTGGATTGTGATTAGGTTGGGGTGGAAATTCTTTATGCCGGCCATTATTCCGCAGTATATGGTATTTTCTCATGTTTGTGAGAGAGTTAATGCATGGAAACTCTTCCTACTTTTGTGTTTACATTTACATTTAATTATTACACATTTACGAACAAAAATGTATTTCTTAGTAAAACTACTATTTATGTTTGTGCAGTATAATGGCAGCACAACAAACCGTGATATTTCCTTTCAGCAAAACTATATCTTGGGAGATTCAAAATAATGGAATAGCACTGCTTTTTAAAAAAATAGTTGAAATATTGCATACCGGAGCGTAATGTGATCCAAACCACTGTCTTTAATTTGAAAATTCTCCATTGCTAAGACTGCAAGTCATTAGTTTGAAAATTGCTTGCTGCTTAAACCCTAAGGCCAGTCTTTATGTAGAAATGTGTAAGCCAAATGTATAATAACTGTGGTTTAATTGTTATACTTTTAAATGCAAAGCTGTGGAGGGAAAGTGTTACATAGAGGCGTGGCATCGTGGTGCGCTGATTAGTATTGTTGCCTCACATCTCTGGGACCAGGGTTCGAGTCTGCCATTGCTTGATGTGTGTGGAGTTTGCATGTTCTCCCGGTGGAGTTTTCCCTGGGTTTTCTGGTTTCCCCCTATAGTTCTAAAACATGCGGAGGTTAATTGGAGTTACCAAATTGCCCATAGATGTGAGTGTACCCTGTGATGGGCTGGCCCACCATCCTGGGTTGTTCCCTGCCTTGTGCCCATTGCTTCCGGGATAGGCTCCGGACCCCCCGCGACTCGCTAGGATAAGCGGTTTGGAAAATGGATGGATGGACAATATTTATCGCAAAAAAATCACATTGCATTTTTCACCCTGTAGCCCTAATATGAGCATTGTTTTTATTTGTGGGAGAGGGAAATGTTGGCTTTGGCTTTTAGTATTCAGGAAGTCACAGCAAAGAATTTGTTGGTTAAATATGGCTGTAGATGGCAGTAGAAGCAAGCTTTAATGTAAGATGACTATAGTTATCCAGTATGTGAAAGATGTAGCTCAGCCTTGGATTGAGTGATACCAAAGATGGCACGGCAAGACTCATCCTACTTTTTAATGAGTTCAAGGAAGACCACCAATGTCAAATTGAGTGTAAAGAGAATGTAATTTTTTCCCCCTTCAGATTATACATTGCACACAACATAAAACACGTGAATCCCCGCCCTTTCGCAATGTATATTTACTTTCTATATGTGCAAACAGGTGGTGGAAAGTGACCTTTGTTTGTTTTTCCAGCCACAAACCAGTGGTTTATTCCAGCGGTGCGTGGTGATATCCCGCCAGGATGCGCCGCCTATGGCTTTGTTTGCGATGGTACCCGGCTCCTGGTATTTGGAGGCATGGTGGAGTATGGCAAATACAGCAACGATCTTTACGAGCTGCAGGTACGGACTCCCTTGAATAATTAAATGTCTTATAAAGTATGTTCGGTCACACGTTGTATGGGGAATCTTAATGGCTGGTTTCTCACAAAGCACTTTACTGTGACTTGTAAGAATTTTCCATGCTCTGTTAGGTGGTGTCTGTCTTCTTGGAGATAGCGGGCCTTTGTTCCTTAACCTTCATTTCCATTTATATTTTATCTTAGTTAATGTTGGATGGGGCTGGTGTGTCAGTAATACTTTGGTCTGTTTAGCTTTATATTTCTGTGTAATGGGCGTGTCCCTTTTTGCCTGAACAAATGAAAGTGCCCCACTATTTAATGATCTAAGTGCTGTTTTAAAATGATTGATAATCATGGTAAATCTCCCAATTGTGAAAATGTACAGCCCCCCCCCCAATAGCATGATAATTCACTTGGGGGGGGGGGATACTGGTTGGGAAGACCCCCCTATTTGAGCACCTGCCCCTCAGTCTGTGTGTGTCACTGAAGTGCTTAATTAGCTTGGTTGTATTAAATAAAACTATTATTAACTCTCAAAAGGATGATGTTGTAAACATTGTAGACAGGTTTTAAAAATTTCCACAAGGCTGGCATCTCAAAATTTTGTAGTTTCAGGCCATGGGCCTCAGGCTTTTTGCAATCTGATGCACTGGAGATTAAATGGATTAAATTGTAGCTGGCATCGACCAGTTTAAAAAAATGCTTGGATTGGCCCCAATTCAAATGTTTGATATCAGCTGAAGTCATCACTGGTTATAACATGGGCGTGGTGTTGTTAGTTCAGTGAGTAGATGATAGGGATGTCTCTCTTCCAGGCCAGCCGATGGGAATGGAAGAAGCTGAAGCCTAAATCGCCTAAAAATGGGCCCCCTCCCTGCCCCCGCCTGGGTCACAGCTTCTCCCTGGTGGGGAACAAGTGCTATTTGTTTGGGGGGCTGGCCAATGACAGTGAAGACCCCAAAAATAATATTCCCAGGTACAGTCTTTACATTGGTCTCGGACCTTAATTTGCCTTGTGGCAGATATGCTGGGGGATAATGTACTTTCGAACCACAAACCTTAATGTTATTCCCGTGGACCTGCTGTTCTGTTTGTTGCTTGCAATTTAAATTGTTTCATTTGTTACTAAGAACATGTACATCACTCAAAAAGTAGCTTAGTGAGACTAAATGCTTGTGTTCGTGCACGTTACTTTTATCACTGAGCTATAGCTTTTTAAAACTGTTCTTCACCAGGACCTGCAAATGAAAATGTACTGGGGTCGGGGGAGGGGAGCACACTAGAACATACTATTCTCCCTGAATATATTCTGTGGACCTCTGGTTAAAAACCCCTGGTTTAAAGAAGCCTTTAGATTTTTTGTGTGTGTTGAGTTAGTAACATCATCCCTTTTGGGCCCAGATACCTGAATGACCTGTACACCCTGGAGATGCGGCCAGGCTCCAATGTGGTGGGCTGGGACATCCCCATCACCTACGGTGTGCTGCCACCACCCCGGGAGAGCCACACAGCTGTGGTCTACACCGAGAAAGAAAGCGGGAAGTCGCGTCTAGTTATATACGGGGGCATGAGTGGCTGCCGTTTGGGCGACCTCTGGACTCTGGACATCGGTGAGTTTAGCTGGGTAGGCTACACAGTTCGGTTGCGGTGCTGGTTGTAGGGCTGACATGTGAAACCTTTTCTTCTGTCCTGCAGCTTCTCTCACTTGGAACAAGCCATCAGTGAACGGCACAGCACCTTTGCCCCGCAGTCTCCACTCTGCCACCATCGTTACAAACAAGTGAGCCTCTTTCTCGGCCAGTTGGTGCCTAGTAGCTGTCTCAGGATTCATTTATATCCAATCTCCTCGCACTGTCAAGTGAATTGGCTCTGTGAAGTTGAAGGAAGGCTACTAGTTTGAATGACATGGTCTGGTTTAGCATTACGAATGAGTCATCTCCCCTCCCCCTTTCTTTAAGGATGTTTGTGTTTGGAGGATGGGTTCCTCTGGTGATGGATGATGTGAAGGTGGCCACTCATGAGAAGGAATGGAAGTGCACAAACACACTGGCCTGTCTGAATTTGGGTACGTGCCCATATCGGTTTTGATCGGTGCATATGAGGGAGAGATGTGGAGTTGCCGGGTACCCGCTCACCTTCATGCAAATCGGCTGCTACTTCTACTGTATGTTAAATATGCTGTAGTCAGTCTTAAAATTTGGGGCTGCTGCCATTGCTGCATCTTTTCTAGACTCAATGTCCTGGGAGCAGGTCCTAATGGACACTCTTGAAGATAACATCCCCCGGGCCCGTGCTGGTCACTGCTCTGTGGCCATCAACTCCCGGTTGTATGTGTGGAGCGGTCGTGATGGCTATCGCAAGGCCTGGAACAATCAGGTGTGCTGCAAAGACCTTTGGTACCTGGAGACGGGTGAGTTTTTTTTTTTTTTTTTCCTTTTCCCTGCCATATTTATAATATGGATGAGTCACAGTTGGTCTGAAAGCCCGGACAGCAGTGAAATACTCAGACTGTGTGCGCTGTGTCTCCCGGCAGAGAGGCCGCCTGCTCCGTCCCGTGTACAGCTTGTGCGTGCCAACACCACCTCCCTGGAGGTGAGCTGGGGCACTGTGTCCACCGCCGACACCTACCTGCTGCAGCTTCAGAAGTACGACATTCCTGCTGCCACCGCTTCCCCGGCCGTCAACCCAGCCCCCTCGCTGCCCACCAACTCGCCCAAGAGCCCTGCCCCTGCGGCGGCAGCCCCCGCTGCACAGAACCTGCCACACGTCAGCCCGGTGCCCCAGGCAGCCTCCCCCACGGCGTCCAGCTTGCCCATCCTGCCCACCTTGCCCAGTAGCCCCCTGGCTGCTGCCACAACTCGGGGCCCTGGTAGGCTTCCAGTCCCCTGTAGTGCTTGCATCTGACTATCACCTGATGTCAAGAAAACCCCTATTTTAAGACATGATATATTTCCCCAGCAATCCTGAAGGTGGCAGCGCCACAGTCCGGTACTGGAGCCTCCATTGTCACTGTGCGGCAGGCCAATCAGGCCGTGAAGTCCCCTGTCACGGTCACCTCTCTCCCAGGTGTCCGCATGGTCGTGCCCGCCCAGAACGCCCAAGGCACGGTATGGCATGTGGCACAAATGTGGCCCGTCTCTTTGGGGCTGTTTTGTCTTACGGCTTCAATGTTCACCTGGTGACTGTGGGATGTTTCACAAAAGTGGCTGAGGTTTTTCTTGTTTCCTGTTTGCTCCAGCCAATAGGGAGCAGCCCCCAGATGAGCGGCATGGCTGCTTTAGCTGCAGCGGCGGCTGCCACGCAAAAGATTCCACCTTCCCCGGGGGCCACAGTGCTGAATGTCCCGGCCAGTGCCACGATGGTCAAAACGATGGCTATAACCCCGGGATCTACCACGCTTCCTGCGACCGTCAAGGTAGCCTCACCTGTTATGGTAAGTTATTGGGGATGTGTTAATTTTGGTCGTTTTTTTGATGTATGATCACTTGGCATCAGCTTTGTTTTAAGGAGCTCATGTTGAATTTTACACTGAGGGATTGTTAATTTTTTTCTTTGTTTTCTATATGATTCGTGCGTGATTGTTTAATTTCTCATTCTTTTTGCTATCTTGACAGGTCAGCAACCCAGCCACCCATTTGCTGAAGACTGCAGCAGCCCAGGTGGGCACGCCTGTTGGCTCCGCCCCTGGCACGCCCTCACGACCCATCATCACTGTGCACAAGTCCGGCACGGTCACCGTGGCTCAGCAGGCCCAGGTCGTCACCACCGTGGTGGGCGGAGTTACCAAGACCATCACGCTTGTCAAGAGTCCCATCACAATGGGAGGGGGAGGAACGCTGGTAAGGGGAAGGGGGTGTAATATTGCCTGCTGGCACACCTGCTATTCAGGTGTATTTTGCTCTTATCTTTGGTCTGAAAGCCACTAGGCTCCGAGCTGTTAACCCCTGTTACATATTCTTAGTTGGCAATGTTCCTCTTCCAGATATCAAACCTTGGGAAGGTCATGTCTATGGTGCAGACAAAACCGGTGCAGACTACAGCTGTGACAGGGCAGGCCGCCTCGAGCCCTGTTACTCAGATTATACAGGTGAGTGTTGATGTAGTTAGTTATGAAAACAAACCTGCCAAAGCAAGGTGAATGCAGCATGGTTTTCCATGTTCTTAATATGGAATAAAACCACTTCACTTTCTAATTTACTGATTATCATTTCAGACTAAGGGTCCCCTTCCAGCCGGCACCATCCTGAAGCTGGTGACTTCGGCTGATGGCAAACCTGCCACCATAATCACCACCACTCAGGCCGGCGGCACTGGCAACAAGCCCACCATTCTGGGGATCAGCAGTGTGTCGCCTACGACCAACACCAAACCAGGCACCACCACCATCATCAAGACCATCCCGATGTCGGCCATCGTGACCCAGTCCGGGGCCTCAGGTCAGCCACCTTGGTCCTTCTGGGCTCCCAGGAAAATGGGCTTGACCCTTAAGAAGCTCATAAGCTGTGTCTGTCTGCAAAACAGGTGTGACCAACACCGCAGGCCTCAAGACCCCCATCACTCTTATTACCACCAAAATGATGACGCCTGGCACCGGGACCCCAGGCAAAATCATCACTGCTGTGCCCAAGCTTGGCACGGGGCCTGGGCAACAGGGCCTGACTCAGGTAACACCTCCTGAGAATGAGGGGATGTTCACATCTCTCTGGAGTAGGGTATTTGTTGTGTTGTCCTTTTGGAACGCTGCTTTGTGTGTGTGTGTGTGTGTGTGTGTGTGTGTGTGTGTGTGTGTGTGTGTGTGTGTGTGTGTGTGTGTGTGTGAGTGATGGTTTTGGTTGGCCCGGTAGGAGTTCAGAGGAGATGCTCTAAGCTTTTAAGGCTTTTAATTCAGGTTATTGAACCAGCAATAATTATTCTTTCTTTCTTAGGTATGTGTGTCTCTGCTTGTTAAATAGCAGCATCTTCTCTGTCTTGGTTCTGGTTCCTACTTCCCTTAGTAATTTCATGTGTCTTGATAAATGAATGTCGTGCCCTTGTTGCTCATGAAAACGCAGCGTAAAGGCCTTTGCACACCAAGTCCGATTTATTGATTGATTTATTTTAAATTGTATGCTTTTTGTTGAACACTCATCTGATACTTTTCACACAGAAACCTTGCACATAAGTCCAACGCATTGTTTTTTCCTCACATTTTTGTGAAAATTTGCAATATGAGACAAAATGCTCAAGAAGTGGGGATGATTTTGTGCTGCTGCTGGACTGGGTCCAGCCAATCCTAAGAAGCTGTCAGAAATGGGGAGAATTTCACCACCTGATAGTGCTGTAGTTCTCGACCAGTCTTGGTCTTGGACACAGGGATCTCGATGGGATGGGGGGGGGGGGGGGGGGGGGGGAAGAGAAAACGGCCATCCTCACAGAACAGTATTATTTATTACGCTCCTCAATGCAACCAGTCAGATGCATCTATTTTAAAAAAAGTTACATTGTATACATTTTCTCAATGGACACTGCCAGCGCTTCACAGTCCACACACATCATACACATCGCATCACAGCGAAGTCGGCAAAGAAATGTCCGTGAAGTCGGCAGTAATCAACTTTGGCTTTACAGAGCACAAAGAGTATATTTGCAAAACGTCCCAGAAAAAGAAACATTCTGCTGTATGCCGATTTTGTCGAACCACCTTGATGGAGACTACTGTGTGGGTGTATTGTTTAATTATTACAGTGGTGTTATTTGACATAATAAATCATCACTGATTTTATATAGCATCTGTCTATGGGCATTGTGTTAAGCTAGCATTCGTTCTATGCTATATGGTAAGTAGTTTTAGTGATGTTGATATCGAAGTGTAAAGACTACAGTGGGACAATTCCAGTTTATCTATTAATGGATACAACATAGTCTATAGCATAGTTATAATTCAAATAAATGAGGTATTTTACATTCAGTAGAGAAAACGGTCTTGGAGGTGCAAGTCAATCTGGAGGCTCATTCTCTTCAATTCAAAGCAAGGGATCATTACAAAGCCATATTCATAGCTTACCCGAGGCCTCTGTCCCTGGTATAAGAGACTTAATATGAACATCTTTCCGGTGTATCCCATCTCTTTCCCTTGACGAGGTCTGATAAAACGGTTATAGGAGTTTAGGAGGTTATAGGAGGTTGCTGAGAATATTATTTTCCATCAGGCCTCGTAACTGACAAATCTGGGAGATTTTAAATGAGACATGGACAATATAATTGAAAGGATAAATCAAATTCATGTTAACGTGTAAAGACACTTTACAGCAATGCCTTTTTTCTTTACAGTTGATCTGAGTAACGTGATGTCGATTCTAGCCCTAATCTGTTTTCGGTCTTGGTCTTGGTCTCGCCTTGGTGTGTCTTGGTCTTGGTACCCTCAAGTCTCAGTAGTGTCTTGGTTTTGATACCCTCCAGCCTCGGCAATGTCTTGGTCTCGGTTTAGGCGGTCTTGACCACAACACTACCACCAGATACAGGAAGGACTGATCTCGTGTCTGTGAATGTTTTCATATGAAGCCAGTTGCCTTCCACACAGGTTGTTCTGAAGGGAGCACCAGGGCAGCCGGGCACTATCCTGCGAACTGTTCCCATGGGTGGAGTCAGACTTGTTACCCCGGTCACTATGTCAACTGTCAAGCCAACTGTAACCACGCTGGTAGTGAAAGGGACAACTGGTAAGTAGGAGGAGCTGAAATAGTGGCCTGTGTCTGTGCTTGTCTGTCATGACCTGTGATGCACCTCTGTGTGTGTCCCCTCAGGAGTGACGACACTGGGCACCGTGACTGGCACAGTGTCAAGCAGCCTGGCTGGTGGCAACTTAGTCAGCGCTAATGCATCGCTGGCCACACCCATCACCACTCTGGGAACCATTGCCACGTTGTCTAGCCAGATCATTAACCCGGCTGCCATCACTGTGTCCGCTGCCCAGACCAGCCTCACATCGGCCTCTCCGCTGCCCACTCCGACCATTACCATGCAGGTGATGCTCGTTTAGCAGTCACTCTGTCAGGAAAGGTGATGGGGTGGCTTGTTAGTGACTGATTGGTTGTGTTAAATGTTTGGGCTTCCCATCTCTTTCCAAATGCAGTCTCTGAACCAGCCTACCCAGGTGACTCTGATAACAACACCCAGTGGAGTGGAGGCCCAGCCTGTGCAGGACCTGCCTGTCTCCATCCTGGCATCTCCCACCTCTGAGCAGCCTGCTGGTGCAGAAGCAGTTGCAGGGGATGCTCCTGGCACGGTCACCTTGGTGTGCTCGAACCCGCCCTGCGAGACCCACGAGACCGGAACCACCAACACAGCCACGGTGGCCTCGTCCGGCATGGGCATGCAGCGCGTGTGCTCGAACCCACCCTGCGAGACCCACGAGACCGGAACCACCAACACGACCACGGTGGCCTCGTCCGGCATGGGCATGCAGCGCGTGTGCTCGAACCCACCCTGCGAGACCCACGAGACCGGAACCACCAACACGGCCACGGTGGCCTCGTCCGGCATGGGTTCTGGACAGAATGGGACTGTCCAGAGGGTGTGCTCGAACCCGCCCTGCGAGACCCACGAGACCGGAACCACCAACACGGCCACGGTGGCCTCGTCCGGCATGGGTTCTGGACAGAATGGGACTGTCCAGAGGGTGTGCTCGAACCCGCCCTGCGAGACCCACGAGACCGGAACCACCAACACGGCCACGGTGGCCTCGTCCGGCATGGGTTCTGGACAGAATGGGACTGTCCAGAGGGTGTGCTCGAACCCGCCCTGCGAGACCCACGAGACCGGAACCACCAACACGGCCACGGTGGCCTCGTCCGGCATGGGTTCTGGACAGAATGGGACTGTCCAGAGGGTGTGCTCGAACCCGCCCTGCGAGACCCACGAGACCGGAACCACCAACACGGCCACGGTGGCCTCGTCCGGCATGGGTTCTGGACAGAATGGGACTGTCCAGAGGGTGTGCTCGAACCCGCCCTGCGAGACCCACGAGACCGGAACCACCAACACGGCCACGGTGGCCTCGTCCGGCATGGGTTCTGGACAGAATGGGACTGTCCAGAGGGTGTGCTCGAACCCGCCCTGCGAGACCCACGAGACCGGAACCACCAACACGGCCACGGTGGCCTCGTCCGGCATGGGTTCTGGACAGAATGGGACTGTCCAGAGGGTGTGCTCAAACCCGCCCTGCGAGACCCACGAGACCGGAACCACCAACACGGCCACTACAGCCACCTGCAGCATGGAGACTGCTGAAGGTTCAGGTACAGTCCTGGGGAGGGGGTGAGGTTGAAATGCTCTTTGTGCCGCTTTCCTATGCAGGGACCTTAAGTCAGAAAATGTCTCGAGTATTTTCAGAATTTAAGGTCAAGGCCAAGTGATTCTGAACAACTTTCTAATTATATTTGCGTTTCCATCCTTTTGTCTTTTGTGTTATTTTTGGTTCTGTGACCCACCCCCCTGTGCCATCTGCAGTTTTGCCCTGTACCACCCGCAATCTGTACATCCTCCATTCAAAAGGGCAAGCCAAAAATAGGTGACAGTCACTGGGAAGAACTATTAATTCCCTGCCTTCATACTGGGTCCTCGTTAAAATTTCACTACCCAGATTTTCAATGAATTTCTGAAGCCATGCAGTCTTGTGCAAATCGGGAACTTTTTCCAGCTTGCACTGAAAACTGGTTATAACTTGAAAACAGGGCTACTCATCAGTGAAACTTGCATCCCCAGTTCCTACTACTTTATTTGGATCCCCCTAGATTTTCCCCAAAATATTTTTATGAAAAATTTGGAACTGGTAATTCTGTGGAAAAAGTCAGTCTTGAATTTTGATCCAATTTAAAAAGCATTGAATTTGAAATTGACTATTGAGTTCAGCTGTGACACAAGCTTGTGTCCATGTCTGCTGTGGTGGATCATATATTATGTGTTTTGGCTTTACAGCTCAACAGAGTGGCGATGCTGCAGAGGGAGCTGTGACAGATGTCCTTCCTAGCCCTGCTCCATCTGCAGTTGTGGTGGCTGCCATGACGACACAGGGCAGAGCCATCACCACCGTGACCCAAGCCACTCCTGTCCCGGGGCCTTCTGTGCCGGTATGTCCCTAACAACAGATGCACTCTTCTGGCCTTCTTCAAACAATTTTGTTTTTGTATTTAATTCGGGATTCCCTTTGAATTGTTAACCCAGTTGTTTTTGATGTCTCCCCCAGTCCATTGCCTCCATTACGGAGTCAGCGGCAGGCAGCGAGGAGGTCTCTGTGGAGATCACGCAGGAGCAGCTGCAGCAGCTGGCTGAGGCTGCAGCAGCCCAACAGGGAGAGGTGGAGTCCATGCAGACGGAGTGCCACAACCTGGAGGGGGCGGAGGCTGTGGAGGGCCAGATGGAGGCTCTGCCCATTGCCATGGAGACCCAGCCCAGTCAGGAAGAGCAAACTGAGGTATGAGCCCAAACTCCTTATTTGTAGGCATTTGTTTGGAATGACTTCATGTTGACCCCCCTTTCCTGCTGTCCCGTCAGCCTCTGCACCCTGGCTGTCAGGTTGAGGGAGCGGAGTCTGAGGACGTGGCCGTCCCAGTGCAGGATACCGAGGCACTCGCCCTACCTCCAGAGCTGATGTCGGAGGGCCAGTCTGCCACCCTGATGGTGACTGGCCTCACCCCAGAGGAGCTGGCCGTGACGGCAGCGGCTGAGGCGGCGGCGCAGGCCGCAGCCACCGAGGAGGCTCAGGCTTTGGCCATCCACGCCGTCCTTCAGGCCGCTCAGCAGGCAGTCATGAGTGAGTGCCAGGGATCAGACTGGGTTGCTGCCCTGCGGAGCTGATGGACACGGCCTAGACCTTTCTTTCGTTTTCTGCAACAGACGCTGGGGAGGCAGACTCGGGGCAGGATGGCCACCAGCCCACCACCATCCCCATTGTGCTGACGCAGCAGGAACTGGCCGCACTGGTGCAGCAGCAGCATCAGCTTCAGGAGGCGCAGGCAGCTGCGGCAGCAGCCGCTCAGCAGCAGGCCGAAGCCCGGGCCGCTCTCCCCACCGAGGGCCTGGCCCCCGCCGACAGCCTCAACGATCCCACTTCGGAGAGCAACGGGCACAGCGAGATGGCTGCCGCAGTCGCTGGCGCCGTAGCGGGGCTGCTGCCGCACACTTCTGCTGAAAGTGAGTATATCGCGGTAGCAGACGGACAGCACAAAGGTCTAGGTGTGCTGTCCACTCATACTCCTAAAACTGGACACACTGAGCCCTCTGCCTTAAAGGGAATGGTGTCCTCTTTTTGTGGTGGTGAAAATGCACACACCAGAAAACTGAACAGTTGCTTTAGAACTGTACAAAACGTACACTGCAATTATTTAGACTTCTAGAAGGTACCAAGAATTTATGGGAATGTGACCTGGCTCGGCGTGTGATGTGAGGATATGAGTCAGTGTATATTGCACTGGCTGGCATCTTTTTTATGCTGATGAAATTTGTTACACATTTCCTGTTCAAACGCTGTCATCACGTCTCTGTCATTTTGTGAATTCTCAATTTGTATTCCTTTGACTTCCAATTATTCATGCCCACCGATGTCCTCTGCTGCTGTCCCCCAGCTTTGGCTCCATCCAGCACATTTGCACCCTCTCAGCCTGTGGTGGTTGTGACCCCAGCGAAAACACAGATAGATGTGGCTAATGGCATTGAATCGGCAGCTGGGGTGAGTGTTACCTTGTGCCTGTAGCTTATTCTGTGCCTGCTTTGGTTTCTTTTAGATGTCGTCTTCTATAGTGATGCAAGCAAATACGCTGCACATGGACTCCATTCTTATGACTCACAACTAAGGTTCTCATGAACAGGAGTCTTGTTCTGTGCTGTACAGAATTAAGATGGTTTTGATCTGCTGTGTAAAAATACTGTCGCAATAACTCACTGGAATCTCTTTGCTTTTCTTTGGGTTGCTATAGAAGCCGAACCCCCCTCCCACCCCTGTCAAGGCCCCTGTGAAGAAAGAGAACCAGTGGTTTGATGTGGGGATAGTCAAGGTGACAAACATGGTGGTCACCCACTACTATGTTCCAGGGGATGACTCGCCTGTTACTGATGTGAGTCTTTGCAGTTTGGTTTACAGATGAGGGCACACACTAGGATGGTTAAGGATGCTTAATCCAACCTGAAAACTTTGGCTTACTGTCATACTTTTTAAGCAGAGAGCCCTGAAGTCTATTTGTATCTTCTATTAATTCTTAGCTGATAGTCATTGTGATGCTTGTTCAGCATAGTGAGGCCTGTCCTGTCGCAGGATGACTCGGGGGCTGTTCCAGACTACAGTCAGATGAAGAAGGTAGAACTTCACCCCGGCACAGCCTACAAGTTCCGTGTGGCTGGAATCAATGCCTGTGGGCGCGGATCCTTCTCAGAGATCTCCGCCTTTAAAACCTGCCTGCCTGGCTTTCCTGGGGCTCCCTGCGCTATCAAGATCAGCAAGGTCAGCAGCTGGTTTTGTCCCTCCCGTTGTGCAGTTGTCCTGTTCCTTACTGGTCTGCACTTCTGATCTTATTCTCTTGTGCTCCTCACCAGAGCCCCGATGGTGCCCACCTGACGTGGGAACCACCCTCAGTGACGTCAGGGAAGATTGTGGAATACTCTGTGTACCTGGCCATCCAGAGCTCACAGGCAGGGGAGGTCAAGACCCCTGCAGCACCGGCCCAGCTGGCCTTTATGCGAGTGTACTGTGGACCCAGCCCTGCGTGCCTGGTGCAGACCTCCAGCCTCTCCAATGCCCACATCGACTACACAACCAAGCCCGCCATTATCTTCCGCATCGCGGCACGCAACGAGAAGGGTTACGGCCCAGCCACGCAGGTCCGATGGCTGCAAGGTGAGCAGAATTCCTCTCGGCAGCAGACTATTAGCCTTCTGTCTGCAGAGCAGTATCTACAGCAGGTTAGACTGCCTGTTTGTGCTCCTGTCTCTTTATTATAAGCTATGTGTGACTTCAAATTGGCTTTTAATTCAGAACGGACCTGCGTTGTGGGAAAGTGCTGAGATGTTTTTTTTAAACTCTGGTCACTAGAATCAAGCAGAGATGGTGCCGCCGGGAAACCAGCTGTCAAGAGGCCAGTCTCATCCCCTGATGTGTGAGTTCCTTGTCCAAGCGTGAATGGTGGTAGTGGGGGAGTGACTGTTGTCCTGAGTGAACTCTCATTAAATCGCTGTCTGTCTTGCAGCAAGGCTGCTGGCCCCAAGAAGCCACGTTCGGACCAGTGAAGCCCCTGAGGTCCTACTTGCTCTGTCCTTCCCCCACCTGGGAGGTGGTGTCCCTTTTCGCCCTCTGCCCAGCTACACCACCGCCTCGACTGAAGCTAAGCCCGTTTAAAGACGGGCGTATAAAACTGCCTGGAGAGAGACTGTTGCTCCACCCAGGACATCTTGGTGCCATGGACGCCTATTCTCAACCAGTACTTTTATTTCTCGGTTTCCTCAAGCAAAACGAAGGAAAAGCACATTGATTGGTGATGCGCACTCGTGTCACAGTGGAATAGCCATGGTGACGTGTTTTCTACATTTTCATTTTTGGATTTGTTTTTTTGCATTTCAAAACTTTTTCGGGCTAATTTCAGCTGAAGGACTTCATAGAGAACAGGGACAGCTTTGCTCACTGTCAGATGGCAGACTTTTGGTCGGAGGCATGAGGGCATAGTGGGTGAGGAGGTGGCAGCAGTGATGAAGCTTTCAAAAGGGAGGAAGTGACAACTTGAAGCACTTGTTCTCAGAGAAAAGGTGAGGGGATGACAATCTACCACATTGTTGTGGATTCCATCTCCTTGTTTTGTCGTCGCTGTGTGCAGTTACCCTGTAAGGAGAGCAGGTGGAGAGAACTTCGCCACAAAGGAAAATGAAGCTAAGGATTTGGAGAGAACAGGCACAAAAATCCTAAAAAAGCAAGCAATGATGTATTGCCTGTAGTTTTTATTTTTCTATTTTTAAGTCTCCCCCCCCCCCCAGTGTATGTACTTCAGTGTGCATTATTCTTTTTCCAAACTACCATTCATCCTCAGTTTCCAAGTGTTTGTGTACTGAGGAGTGGCATTTTGGGGGTGGGGGTGCACTATGCTTTTAAATCTGAGTGATTGCATTTTTTTTTCGGAGGAAGCCAGAAAGGATGGACTTTTTTTATTTGTGCTATTAAAGCAAGCAACTGCGTGAGCAAACACAGGACTTGAAGGTCACTCAGTCAGGAGTGCAGTTACTGTTTACTACACCTTTTCAGCGCTTGTCTTGCCAAACCGAAACCCTACATGAGCATATTGCACATAAACGAGGCAGTTCCCCCGGTTCCCTGTCCTCTGCTTCCAGCACACATCTCCGGTTCTGTGTTTGTTCTGGGTGAGGTGGTCCTGAATGAACTTTGACTTAAGTTGCAAGTTTTTGGGTATGAATCCTTGCAGCCCCCCCCCCCCCCCCCAGCTGTGTAGAAGGAGAGTCCACTCTTTTTTTTTCCATTTTCTTTTTTTTTTTTTACTTTAATGGTTTTTTTGGAGGGGTGGGGTGTTTAACATGAACAGGGGAGGTGGCCAGTTTGGGCAAGATAGCAGGGTTAGGGAATATTGGCATAGCCAGTGTGGCTCACTTGTATATTAGTTCATATAGCAAGAAGACATCTTGGCCTTTTTATATAATTACCTGTAATAAGCATTTTTACATGTTGGTCATCTCTTGATTGCCTTTTTGTGTCTTGACTTATAAAACAAACTGAAATACCATCTCCTTGTCGATTTTCATATGGTTTTGAAAGAGAGCAATTTTAGCTGAATCCCTACCTCTTCTCCAGGATTTATTTATTTCTTTGAACAAAAATTGCATCAACGTCCCGGTCCACTTCATTTGCCTAGTGGAAAGTAGCTTTATGTCCTCTAGGCTAGAAGGGTAACCCATCTCTACACACAGCACTGCAGCTTGGAGCCCACAACTGCCCTGTGTCATGTTTGATTTTCATATTTTCTTCTATCCCAGGCTGGTACAATTTTGCACACACATACTATACTTGACAGGTCATAACAAGCAAGTTTTTGTCATGGACAGCCCATTAGCTGAACTAGTCTTCATCCCCGCTGTGGTACCTTCTTCATCCAGGTCATTAAAGCCAGCATAGTGACTGGCGGAGATCAGCAGAGACAGTGGGCTTTTGGTGTGTCATCTACCTGTTCAACCTTAATCTGGATATTTCTTCCAGTGCTCTCCAGCGTGTGGGTGTTATACTGAAGGGAAAAATATGCTAATGTAAACCTTCTATAGGATGTTTAACAAGCCAAAGAATGTGTTGTGGTTTATACACAGAGACGTTGGATTTAACTCACCCGCTGAAGAGCTGCACGGGCCGCTGTCTGAAAGGGTTTATCCACATCCACACCATCCTTGGCGCTCCCCTCAAAGTACTTGGCCCCCACCTTCTTGCACCAGTCCAATGCCAGACGCTGGGGAACCTGCAGGATCCCAGTTTGCTGTCATTGAGACTGATGCTGTCCCTAAGGCATCTGCTGTCCTTTCAAAGATTGACCTCCAACATCTAATCCTCATCTGAGAACATCCAGATTCCCCTTTCTTTAAAACTAGGTGTCTTGCTAAAGTTAGCTAAATGGGGCGTCCTGTTATCTCAACATAAGCTTTTGCTGTACTTCAGATGCATGAATTATGAAAAATATAGAAGAAATCAAACTGCACGCACAGCCAAACATAAACTTGTTCGGGCTTCACGGGTAGAGCTGTGTGCATCTTGACCTACTTCTCGCTTTCGCAGGTCAGTCTTGTTACCGATGACCACGAAGGGGAAGCTGGTTGGTTCTGGGGGGTCAGCTTGCACCAGGAACTCCTTAAGCCAGTCACTGAGCGATGAGAAGGAGGTCATGGAGCTCACGTCGAACAGCAGGAGGCAACAATGTGCTCCTCGGTACAGGGCATTACCCAGGGACTGGAACCTCTCGGTGCCTGCAGTGTCCCAGATCTGCCCCAAGGAGGCGTCAGGGGAAATTTACCAGCATGTGGACTTGCCACGTTTAGGTGATCTACCTACAGCACAATGCCTCTTGTATACGGAGTATGATTTAGCTAATTAAGAAGAAAAAAAAAAAGATCAATACAGTAGGAAGTGAATTACCAGTTTGGCTGTTAGAGCTTTCTGGTACCTTACATGTAAATCCGGTCAAGAACTCTTCCATTCATACCTGCAGCACTATCAGCCTGCCGTCCACCGTGATCTCCTTCGTGAGGAAGTCTGCCCCAATGGTGGCGCGGTACGTGTTGGTGAAGCGATGGTTCACATATTGGTTCATAAACGAGGACTTCCCCACCCTGAAAGTAAACACGGCGCTAGGTACCCTACTGAGCAAACACACGGACGACCGACCAGGGGGCTGGACCGGGAATTCAAACTACAGTGAACACACCGTTTAATTGACGCACTAGCGGATTGAAAGGGTGTCTAACAAATCCGAAAGTCCGGTACTGATTAAAGTACTTAAAAAAAATACCCGGATACGAAAATATGCCCTTACTGGTATGAAAGGTCTGTGAATCATAGCTGTTCGCTATTGGGTATGCAGTTTCTTATAAGATTAATCTGCAAGATGCGATTTATCTTTTTAATAACTGCGTTTTGACGGCGTCATATTGCCCGAATTTAACCTAAAATAAAGGAAATGGGTACGAGGTCCTATTAAATCGTAAACTAGTATTGAGTAATTTTGATACTTATGTTGCGACCAATACGACTTTTAGCTTTCAGCTTAGATGGCTAATCGTCGGTCACCTTGTCTTTGTTACATTTGACGTTCATGCATATTAAAGTATCATCTCTGCGTACGCTCAACATTTAAGCAAACAGTGCGAGGATGGTGAGAAACCGCCAGGTGATGTTGCACATAGCCGGGTCAGAACCAAAAATATCATCAGCAATGAACATCTTGGGAACTGGCCTGTTTGACCACGCGCCTTTGTGGAAAACTTGATATTGTACAATATTATTTTAAAACATGATATTTTTGGGCTGACCTCGCGCACTGTTTCATCCATGCTTTGTTTTCGGATTTTCTTAACTTTTAGCTTGGTGGTTAATAGCCGCAGACTGAGACGTGAGGGGGGAAATTGAAAATGAATTCAAGTAACAAACACGAACCGGAAAGTCTCCAAGCGGACCCGTATTTCACAGATGTTAAGGAGACTTCGACCAAGGAAATCCTGCAGTACAATCGCGCCCGAAAGTCCACAGCAAGCTCAGCCTATCCTAATGCCAGATGGCGTTAAACGGTCAAACTCACCCGGAATTGCCAATTAAAATGACCTTCAAATGCGCCTTGTTCCAAGCCGACATGGTCACTGCGTGCGGTGCGCTGGGGAAAGTAGGGCGCCTGGTTTCACTTTATCCTGATTCCCAGCGATTATCATTTAAGGGGGCGGCATCTTATGGCTAGTTTCTACAGTTGTACGCTACGTTTTTCCCTTTTTTCATCAGTTTGTGTGTCCGATACCTGCTTTTTAAGCTACTTCACAGGTACGCGCATACAAGTCGCGCTTTGAGGTTCATCAAAGTACCAATGCTATCTGGGTATTTTGCTTTAAATTGTTTCTTATATACACAACACTTTTTTGCAGTTCATTTTTACAACTACACAACCAATTAGACACGCCTGTCAAACGACGATGGAAAACCAAGTTAACGGTGACTGCTTTTATATTGGCAATATTTTGAATCAGACAAAAAATAATGGTTAAAAGTAATTCGTGCATAATTGGAAATTTACCGATTCAACGTGTGTGAAGTTACACATGAACATCGCTAGAACTCCCAGAAATAAACCGGAAAGTGACGCTCTCGTGTGAATTTTATCTCAGTGTTATTTGGCTCCGTGGTGGCCGCAGTCACCCATCTCAGCATTGGCAGGATTAACCTAGCGACCATCTTTTCCTTTCACTAGGAGCATGGCGGTGCAGTGGTTAGCACTGTTGCCTCACACCTCTGGGAGTCTCCGCCTGGGTTACATGTGTGTGGGGTTTGCATGTTCTCCCCATGTCGTCGTGGGGTTTCCTCCGGGTACTCCGGTTTCCCCCCACAGTCCAAAAACATACTGAGGCTAACTGGAGTTACCAAATTGCCCGTAGGAGTGCATGTGTGAGTGAATGGTGTGTGAGTGTGCCCTGCGATGGGCTGGCCCCCCATCCTGGGTTGTTCCCTGCCTCGTGCCCATTGCTCTCGGGATAGGCTCCGGACCCCCCGCGACCCAGTAGGACAAGCGGTTTGGAAAATGGATGGATGGATGGATGGAGGAACGTGATTACCACATCAGTGTCTTATCTGTCAAATATACAAGTATACAAATACTTTAAACAAAATAGTATGTCACAATATTGTAATACAAAACTGTAAAAAATACTCAGAAATAAATGTCATAATGTGTAGAGTTCTGGTTACTTTACTGTGCAGTAAATTCATTCAACGAATCACCGTTTAAGTAGAGTTTGACTTGGTGCAGTCCTGCTCCACATAGATGCACGATACAGGGAAGACACCATGTGCAGCACTTTTTCCTGCAGAAAAATTAACACTCTGTGCCAAAATCAAGCATTCTTTGTCTATATTATGTGCAGTCTAGGCAGAAGTCTATACTGGGGGTCACTTTTCGACCACGAGGACTGATCTGGAAGAGCGACTGCTCAAATGCTAGTTGGTTCTGGTTTTATTGGACCTGTGACACTTCTCAGAAGTGGGCCGTAGGAACAGGTGGTGCTCTGGGAAGGAGGGGTCCACGATGGTCTCACTAGTGGGTTTCCATACTCCGGAGATCTGCTGGATTTCATAGGTTGGGAGACTTCAGCCATTGACCTCCCCTGCAGGTAGGCCCTTACCTACCACTGAGGACAGTGAGGGGAAGTCCTCAGTATTTTTTCTGCAACTCCAATAACCATGTTCCATTATGGGGCACACCTAGGAAGAGCTAACACTTTCCACATCAGTATTTTAAAAGTCGTGGCTACGGTCCTGTCTGCAGGTATGACAACATGTGGTTTGCCCATGGAGCAGATCTGAGATCTGTCAGAACAAAAATGTACACTGGGCTAGGAACCAGTGAGGTATTTGTACAAGTAAATGAGAATGAAATCCATCTTTTTTGGGGGTTTCTGCTATATGTAATAAAACAGTAAATTTAACTAGTTACTTGCCTGGTTCTAGAGAAACGAGGTAGTGGGTTATTTCAGGACAAATTATCACAAGGACCCTACACTCATTGCAGATTGTTATAGTTTCAGTAGGGTTCAAATCAGGACTCTGGGCTGACCATTTCATCACCTAGATGTCCTCGGCGTAAAGGAATTGCTTCACCCGATTTCAGTGTGGTAAGGGGCATCGCCTTGTATAAAAATGACTGGCCGACTGGGTGATGGTCACAGGGTGGGAACTGCACATTGCTGAAGGAGGTTCTGATACTCATTAGCATTCACCTTACCCTCAGCCTTATGAGAGGCCTGACTCCTTCTGCAGAGAACATACCCTACACCATGACACTTGCCCTTCCCAACTGGTCTGACGACTTCACATGCTTTTGGTGGAAACTCCATCACACGTAATGTTTCTCATCTGAGCCAACTAAATTAAACTTGCTTTCATCACTGAAATAAACTTCAGACGAGTTCTACTCTGTCCACACAACATGCTCCTCAGCAAAGGGTTAGGCTTGCTTTTTTGTTCTTGCTGATTGGTGGCTTGGTCACCGCAGAGTGGGCTTTCAGTCCATATTGTCCCAAGCAACAAGATCCTGTCAAGACAAATTCTTGTCTTGTCTAGAACTGACCTGGTGAGCTGTCCCAGCTGCAGTGTTGAATTGATCCTCCACAAACAGCCTTCCTAGCATCCTACTCCCTAGCGCTGGTCTTACTTGGGTGACTGGCCTTTTTGCATTTGAATGACTTGATTTCTTTGTACAGCTTCAATATTTGTCACATGATGCTCTTAGAATGATTAACTTGGCTAAGAAAGTCCTCCCATCGGTTTTCTTCTGGACAACCTGACATTACAGACATGCCCGTACTTACCACTGAGGACTCCAATACCCACGATCCATTGCAGGGCACATCTAGGAAGGACTCACATTTTTTACCTATGAAACCCTGTGACCAGGGCTGTAGGCTGGACTTTTAAAATACAGTCACCTTGGAGACACCATCTTGCCAAATGCCTTATTAATGTCGCCAAATAGATTTGGATTGACAGATATTTCAAGATATTTCAGATTAGAACCAAAAACTGTCAAGTATACCAAATCATTCTCTAATTTGGATCGCAGACCTTCTTCGAATTTCTTGTTTAAACCTTTTATTCTGTGATGGGCGATAGTTTTCACTGATGAAATACGATTAAAATGTATTTTCTATTTATGTTAGAATAACTTTGAATTGAAATAAGCAGCAACTTTGATAATTACAACAATGTCACTCTCTCTAATTTTGATCACTACTGTATGTATCACATGCTCATCTGTGCTCCACAGCTGTATCGTTTCACTTACATAGTGTCAGAAAAGTCGAGAGAGAGAGAGAAAACACAGAAGTACACATGCTAGTTAGCCTTGTTTTGTTTTTCAGCTAAACTCAGGTCAGTGTTTCTCTCTGAAATTTTCTGTGTGGTTCTTCCAGTGGGATTCGTCCAGGCTTTTGATGTTTAACAGTTTTATCTCTGTGAGTAGGACTGTGTAGATATCAGCTCCTGGATGTGTTTGTTTCTGCTTTGGCCATGTTTAGTAAATGGGGGCCCAGAAATAGCCCTGACTGGCAGTGTATAGTTAGATTTGTTGGCACAAGTTTGTTTATTTATTGAATTTGATTGAGCTGAATTTCATCCTTATACACAACTGGAGAGCATTGGGAGAGCTGGAAATGATAGCGTGGGTGGGCCAGCATGACTTGTGGCATTAAGACCAAATGAACAAAGAGAAAATTTTGCCTCTCAGCCACACCTTTCCTCTGAGTCATCTAAACACACACACACACACACCTGTCAGGCACATTTATTTTATGGTACTGTATCACTCGCTGTGAATGCTGAATGGATAGGCGCAGGACTAGAGGTGGGTGATTCAAGTCCAGAGAGTAAGAGTCCGGAACAAGGTTTTGTTTCAACAAACCAGTACAGTATAAAGGTCCACGGTCACAGAGTACACAACTGGTTGGTTGAAACAAAATCTTGACCTGGATTTTTACTCTCTGGACCTGAACTACTCACCTCTGCCCAAGACCAACCAGGTCCATCAATGCCACCATGGTAGCTGGAGAGAGTGGGTGATTTAAAAAAATTATGGGTTATAAAATTAATTATTTTGTTCAAATTCTCTACAATAATTTAGTATCTCAGCTAGGCTAATCATACTGATAATGCAAATGTAGTAACTTGTTAGTGATCTAGGTAGATGAACTCAATTAATTCTCGATGGGAGATCTGATACTAATATAAATTATAATCATATCAGTCTGTTACACTAAAGCTTTTCTAATACTGTCCTGTTGTCCTGCTGGGTGTGGGTACTGTGAGAGGCTTTGTTGTGAAGTCCAAAGACATTAGCAGGGGGTGGAATTGTTAATTTCTTATTTTAGTGATCGGTGGTCATTGTTGACACACCACAGTGTGCAACAACAAAATGTGTCCTCTGCATTTGACCCATATGACATCATAGGGGCGGCACCTTGCTCAGGGTATCTCACTGGTCAGGGATTCGAACCAGCAATCTTTCAATCACAAGTGCACTTCCCTAACCATTAAGCCACCACTGCCCACAATATGTAGGTTCTGACGCGATTTGGACTCAGATCGCTGAAGTCAGAGTGCTAACCATTACACCATGGAAGGCAGCTCAGCCTGCACTCGTACCAGAACCCGAGCTTGAATCAGGGACCTTTAGAGCTTCAATCTAATGCTCTCCCAACTGAGCTATTCCAGCACATTATTAACTCACACCACCATGATTTGGGGTTCAAATCCCATTCATGCTCTGTGTGTGTGTGAAAATTGTTGTTTTTAAACTGATCATAGTGTTAGGGGATGTGTCCTGCAGTGGACTGGCATCCTATCTGGGGTGTCCCCTTCCTCATGCCCTGTAATGGACTGGCATCCTATCTGGGGTGTCCCCTTCCTCGTGCCCTGTAATGGACTGGCATCCTATCTGGGGTGTCCCCTTCCTCGTGCCCTGCAGTGGACTGGCATCCTATCTGGGGTGTCCCCTTCCTCGTGCCCTGTAATGGACTGGCATCCTATCTGGGGTGTCCCCTTCCTCGTGCCCTGCAGTGGACTGGCATCCTATCTGGGGTGTCCCCTTCCTCATGCCCTGTAATGGACTGGCATCCTATCTGGGGTGTCCCCTTCCTCGTGCCCTGTAATGGACTGGCATCCTATCTGGGGTGTCCCCTTCCTCGTGCCTTGGGCTTCCTGGGATGGGCTCCAGGTCCACTGCTCCTCTGTACTGGATAAATGATAGTAAATGGACAGATGCAAGCGATAAGTGGATATTTCTTCATAATAATAAAAAAGCAGTAGATGGCAGTATTGTATAAAGGTGCTATATAGTATTATATCACTTCATAATAACATCATTCCTGATCTGGTGGTCAACAGACAATTAAATGAAAAGACTGAAAAAAAAAAACCCAGGAATGACCAATGGACGAATAATGTGAAAAATGTAAAAATGGATGCTGTGGAATAGACAGACAGACATAAATACTGAATGCAAAGTGACATTTTGCCCCTTTCGGTCAGCAAACCAACACCATTTGGAGTTCTTTCCACCACGCGAGAAGTGTCACTCCAGATGGTTCTCTTGTGTGGTTCTTCGATGGTGGAATGAGCTGCTGAACCACATCTGGTCATCATACCCCCTCTGCACCTTCAAGAAACGCCTCAAGACCCATTTGTTCCATGAATTCCTCTATTAGCCTGATGCCTCATTATGTTCCCTGAATGTTCTTGTGTTGCACTTCTGGTCCTTGAACGGTCTTATTATGTTCTTGCTTTCTTAGAAGTTGGTGAGTATTTGTTGTATAGTTCTACAGCTGTTGTGTAGCTCCTTCTCCAATACTGCTTACACTCATACTTGGGCCTTCATTGGAAGCTCAGTCTAGCTGCACTTATACTTGTACTTGTGGTTGACTATTTAACAGCACAGGTGTAATGTCTTTAGGATCCTGAAACACTTGTACTCTTGAGCATTGTTACAGGTCAGTAGTTAAGAGTACTTGGCCTGTTGTGTGTGTCTGGTTAGTTGGTTAATCCTGGAGTAAAAGTGCTTGACGATTTAGATGACGAAAGACAAGTTGTACGATGAAGCAGGTGCCTGTAGCAGAGTCCACACCATGATAAACCGAAATACCAGCGATGTCATCTACACCCTGACCACACCACTAGCTCAAGTTAGTTTCAACTTGATCAGTCCGTGATGCTGCAGAGACCACTGAACTTGGGTGGAATCGGCATCTCCAGGGACATGGAGACCCAAATCTGTTTTGCAAGGAGCTGCAGGTTCTGTTTGGATTAAACTCCATGAAGGTCTATCTCAGGCAGATTCCTGTTGTGCTGACATCCTTGTGGCCTCTAGCAGATACGTCTCCTGCCGAAATGAGCTGTACCCAGAGGTGGGAAGATCAGGTCCAGAAAGTACAAATCTACACCAAAGTTTTCTTTCAACCAACCAGTTGAGTATAAAGAGTCACAGTCACAGAGAACTCAACTGGTTGGTTGAAGCAAAACCTTGGTCTGGATTTTCACTCTCTAGACCCAAACTCGCCACCTCTGCTGATAAACCAAGCAGTAATGAATCGCCTCCTCACAGGTACCTCTTCCCAACTACTCTGGTTATTATATCAGCGTGATCACCTATGCACTTAAACTATTAATATATTAAATGGATTTATGGACATCGCTGTTGCTGGAAGAGCTGTAATTGGCTCCCTGTAGGCAAAGCAAATTCAGTCAGAACTAAATCATGGCTGAATCTGTATGAAAATGCCTGAGTTGCTGCTGTCTTGAGAGTAAATGAGGAACGGTCTAGTGATGCCGGTCGGCCACAGGCTTTGAGAAGCTGGTGCTTCATAGGTTTCTGGGGAGCTGCCATGCCACTGAAATGGGTGTCCTGCCTTGATGTCAGCGTCCCTGTTGTGGGACCCTGGGCTCATTATAAGATTTTACCATGTGAAGAAACACGGGACCCTCTCCCAGTCCAGGGCCAAATTTGAATCCGGGTCTGCCCATGATGTGCTGTTAGCGGAATAGTGGTTCCCATGACGTTATGGTATTCCCACCATATTCAGTATGCAGGTGTCATGGCAGGGCATGGGGAAGGCGGGGAAAGAGATGACGATCCACTGAACATCTCACAGAAAAAGGGGCTTATTACATACAATAACTGAACAGAAAGGGCGAACCAGAAAACAAAGGGACCATGAGGTGTCAGAACTAAACAAGGGAAAACACAATTAACAGAACCATAAACAGACCTACAAAGGGACCTATGCAACAAAGGGACTGGGACTGGGACTGGGACTGGGACTGGGACTGGGACTGGGACTGGGACTGGGACTGGGACTGGGCAGAGTAACAACAAACAATAACATAAGCACAACGATTGACTGACAAAGGGAGTTAGGGCAGGTACTTAAATACACAAGGAAAACCAGAGCAAACAATGAACAGGTGTAAATCATAATCAAATTAACCAATCAAGGATGGCACAGGAACAACGAGCAACAGGTAGAGTGACTAACACTAATTAGCACAGGACAGGAAACACTAACCACACACTAGGATACTAAACTAGGATAATTAACATGGAACAAAAATATTAACAGGACAAGCAGGGCAATCCTATGACAGGGAAACGAAATAGAAAATAAATAACCAGAAGACCAATAAATATAAATAAACAAATGAGGCTGGTCTCTGACCAGCTTCAAACCCACAACCGGCAGGTTACATGCTAAGCCGCTGAACCACACTAGTGTTGACAGCTATACGGGAGATGGGGGAAGCAGGAGGACCAGCAACGATTGCCGAGCAACATGGGGAAAAGACAGAAAGGCTGGGGAGGGACGGGCACCAAGCCTGACAGCAGGATGGTGCCTTTAGCTTGTTTTTATCAGACTCTGACAGGACCAGCCCCCTCTCATCTGCCCTCCGACCTCCATGTCACTCTCTAATGGTATGCCTTGATTCCCACTGCCCTTCCTGCCTTCACTGGTGTACTTTGTAATCTCTCGGATCAGCATCCCGAATGTCATGTGATACTATGGTGTACGCCTAAAATGCACGGTCATCATGTTTGTTAAGAAAATAGTGACAGTTTGCTAACAAAACCCTCTGGAGACACACTTTGGATTCAACCAACTCAGTGAGTGTCTGTCACGCCCCTGGTCCCCTGTGACTGCGGACTGACTAACTCTGACAGTACAGCTTCTGCGGCTGCCAGTTTTGGGTTTAATAGATAAGCGTCAGCACAGTGAGGCCTGAGATCTTCTCTGTCCAAGCTCAGCCCAGTGGCTCGACACCGACCGCTAACCCAGCTTCAGCTCTACGAGCCATTTCCCAAGTGCACTCATCCAAGAGTCAGCGTGTCAGCCAGTGTGAAGCCCCAGAAATGATATGTATTATCTGACTGAGGTGGCCATGACACCAACGGGGCATGAAGCTCATATAGATTTACAGAACCCCCCCCCCCCCCTTTAAGAAGAAGATCTTCTTGTGTGTGTGTATACACACACACACATACATATATATATATAAATATCTATGTGAAATCATATGAAGTTATTTTTATAGGTGAACTAAAGTGACATTTCTGAAGGGAGAAGTGTCCGGCTGCAAACACCCAATAAACCAAACTGATAACCTTTCCTGGAAGCTGGACATCAGCGATGTATCTGGTTAGGGTTGAGGATGGACATTGTCACATTGTATGTATTCACAGCTGTATCTTTTACACAGTAAATAGCAACGTTTCTAAGCAGCATCTTCTGGCATGAGGTAAAGATCATTATATGTGCTTTCAAGATGCTTCAGATATGCTTCTAAGATTTGTTTTTGATAGTTAACATCCCCCCTCCCCCTAGTTCAAATAAGCACAAGGGGGCGTGTCTTCCCACTTAAGGTCACTCAAACTCCCTCTCAACTTTGCCTTCCCCTTAACCATAAGCTCAGTGTGCATCTCACGCTCATCTACTGGAGAGTCGATCACATCATACCTGCCAGCCTCACACACTGCCAGTGACAGTCCTCGCGTCGGCAGATCGAAGGTCCCACACAGGCCAAAGGAACGACGAAGGAGAGGCTGAGAAGGTCTCCAAGCTAACCAGGTAGATACTCTGCATCCTCTTGTGTTTCATCTACGCTGTCAGAACAAAGAGTACATCACTGCTACAGTTTGTACCCCAAGGGACAGACAACATTAATGTACCCCAGTGGTCCTCAGAGTCCATTTCTGTACCTTAAATGTAAACTAGGGTTACAAATTAACTAACTTAAACTAGGGTACAATTGGCAGACCCTTGACGGCACAACCCCAGTGACAAGTAATTGTACCCTGAAGAACACAAATTGGTGCTTTTTTCTGTCAGTGTATGTAGTCCCGGGTTACGGCTCTGTTAAGAGACTTTTTAAACCAATGTTTGTGTGTATAAGGATTTGTTAATTTGTAATGATCAGTCACTATAAAAGTAATCTGTTATAGTGACTGTGATCATAACAAATTTGCAGTAAGACCTTTCTTTTTTGCTGTACCACTCCTTCTGACTGACCCCTCAGTACTCTAAAATCTTTCTTTATAAAAAAAAGATTCCAGTATCCTATTTGGCTTTGAGAAGGTCTTTTTTCAAGTTGTTTTGAAATCAATTCCTTTTGCTTATGGAATGACATGACTCTATGAGGGGTGGCATGGTGGTGCAGTGGTTAGCACTGTTGCCTCACACCTCTGGGACCCGGGTTCGAGTCTCCGCCTGAGTTACATGTGTGTGGGGTTTGCATGTTCTCCCCATGTCGTCGTGGGATTCCCTCCGGGTACATCGGTGTCCCCCCACAGTCCAAAAACTTGCTGAGGCTAATTGGACTTGCTAAATTGCCCGTAGGTGTGCCTATGTAAGTGAATGGTGTGTGAGTGTGCCTTGTGATGGGCTGGCCCCCCATCCTGGGTTGTTCCCTGCCTCATGCCCATTGCTTCCGGGATAGGCTCCGGACCCCTCCGGATAAGCAGTTTGGAAAATGGATGGATGGATGTCTCTCTGATGTGTAAAATTTGGTCTACAGCAATGAAGTAATGCTTTGATATTGTTTTACATAATCTCTCTCTCTCTCTCTCTCGCTATATATATACTATATATATATAGTTCCCTCCACAATTATTGGCACCCCTTGCCAAACAGCTTCATGTCACACTGAGAACTGAGAAAAATCCAACCTTTCCTTAAAATAAATTTATTGAAAGAAAAACAAATTCTTCATCAAGAAATAATTGTCCCTAACAAAAACACATGTGCAACGATTATTGGCAGCCCTGGAAATTATAGTGAACACAATGCATGTTTCCCCTGTAAATTGTACATCTTGGAGTTGAGTGGAGTGAATAGGAACCTTCAAGCTGTCATCCATGACTTCCTGGTTAACAGGGATACGAACATGGGGTGATTCTGAGCCCAAATTTTCTTAGTCATCCATCAGTATGGGAAAGATAAGAGAACATATGAACCAAATGAGGGAGAAGTGTGTTGACCTTTATAAGTCAGGGAATGGGTATGAAAAATAGCTACTCGCCTTAAAATGCCCATTTCTACTGTTAGGGTAATAATAAAAAGTATTTATTTATTTATCTACACACACACATGTAGGGTGTACCTATCCTTATGGGAAAAATGCTAATGCTAGCTACACAGACACAGACAGGCCACTTTGTATAGGGGGATTCACTTGACACCATTTTTAGCTACGTCACCTGCTCTTGTGGCCTCTTGAAACTTCTCAAAACCCCCAGTCCGTGTCTCTGCCTCCCCAGTCGAATTGTGATTATTTTTAAGCGAAGGGTAATTTTAACTCTGTGGCTGAAGTGTAGAGGTGACTGTGCTTCCTCCAGAGGATGTTCGCAAGGACTTCCATGTTTCTCACAAATCATCTGCATGGCTTTTCAGAAGTTGAGGGGTGGCCCAGGTCTGGTACTCGCTTCTGGCTTGAAGAAGTTGTCAAGCAAATATATTTTGGCTCTAAGTTTATATGAAAGACAGAATATTAATGATCCAGTGTAAATGAGAAGATATTTTCTTTCCTTGCCTCCATTGGCTTTGTTGCCTTGGGGAGGCACACAGATTGTCCTGCCTGCTAAGGGTGACCAGAAGTCACTGCTGTAGCCATAAATCTCTTCAGGTGAACATTTGTTGCTGGTTGGCAGCTCCTGGACTGTGTTTAGCCAGAAATATTGTGATCCAGGGGCATTGTTAGGTCCCCCAAATAAATGTACATTAATTAGTTTGAATAATGTGGGCCATTTCCATCAGACCCCCCTAATAACGGCTTAGCACCCCCATTCATAAATCTCTAGTGATGTTTCTGGTGTGATCTAAACTATGATGGACCCCAGGCAAACCAAGATTCAGCCATGAAACAGGTCTGTTAATGTTGCTATCAGCGTATTTATTGAGAAACATGTGGGGCTGGCATCCTTTGGTGTTTGTAAAACCATTACGCCTCCTAACAGAAAGAGGTAGCTGTACTGGCTAATTCTGTCATCGTAATTTTCAATTAGTTACAACCAGTTCTAGCAGGGCTTATGTCAATGAATATATTATGTGCATTAACAAATACAGCAGCTAACAATATTATATTACTGGTTATATGGTAAAAGTAGGCAGGATTGTGTAATGTGTGGAACTGAAAAACAGTGATGGACGCTGTGTTCTTAAATGTAAGTGTTTGGTGAAGAATCTCAGTGCTGTACAGGATATTCTGCAATTTTCCTTGGCTCTCAGTGAGGTTGGGGGAATTTATTTATGTACTAGCTCTCTACAGTTTGTGTGGTCTGTAATTTGCACATTTCTGGGATATATGTAAACAGTACAAGTGGCACATATAAAAATATATGTGCATCTACAGTAAAATTTCTGTCCATCCATCCATCCATCCATCCATCCATCCATCCATCCATCCATCCATCCATCCATCCATCCATATTCTTACCATTTATCCTCATCAGGTTTACAGGATCAGTAAATTGTACCACCACTTTATTATGTCAGTCAACCATTACACTTACATTTTTGATTGCACACCTTACTCATGATGAAGTGTAATGTCTTCATTTTTAGATGGACTTTGTATTTTATTATTATTATGTCCTGTTAAGTTAGAGTTAACTCCTGGCAGCCATGTAATTAATGTTCTGCCAGAACATTCTGTCTTCAATGTAGATCTTCCGGCTTCCAAATGGGATCATTGTGATAATAATTGTTGAAGGTTGTTGATATATAAAATATAGCAATAATAAGGTTGAACAGATATAGACACAATGACAGCATGTGTCCTGCTGTAAGTCCCCCATTAATCTAAAATCAGTTTCTCAATATCCTGCCTGCGGATTCTTACAGCATAGGGTTTCTTTTTAAAAATAACAGGAATTTGCTCATTTTCCTGAAATATGGGTAATAAGTGTTAATTTTCTGAACATATGCAAATTAACAGTAACACAATAAAATTAACACAAATTACTTCTGTTCTCAAAAACATTACTGGTATCTAGTTGTATGGCTAGATGAACCCCGCTTCAGGTCCCCGACCTCTTCTCAGGGGCTCCTCAACCATTCCATGTATTTGTTACATTTAACTTCCAGCTCACTTAATTAACTTAATTAGTTAACTCAATGAGACATTGATTGGCCAAACAAGGTGTGCTACTGGTCAAGTCAAAATTCATGGGTGTATCGGACAGGTTGCTGCAAATCCTGGGGTGACTTTAGGGGAGGTTTTGACAAGACTAAGCTGACACACTTTGACTGATGTAATATTAAGGTTTTACACCAAGATCATTCAAACATCACCAAAGACTTCTGCACAGTGCTGTATAACGTATATAAATGTATTTATGATTTAAAATGTAGAAGCAGGAACCAGCTAATATTAGTAAGAGGTTACCATTTGAGATCGGCTTTTTTTGTCTCTAGCCTGCTTGATTAATTGGAGGAACCTTCCATTACAGGAGGAACCTTCCATCACAGGGTTCCTCTTAGCAATCAACAGTGAAATGAGGAACTTTTAAAGAGAAGTTGGTGGCAGACAGAGTGCTGCTTTACTGCTATCTGCTGCCTTCCCATGATCCCCTGACAGGGCTGCGTCTGATAGGCTGTACAAACCCTGTATGACTTTCACAGATGCCTACCATCTCCCCCCGTTTTCATCTTTTGAGTGTTTCTGGTCAGTTTAAACTATTTTAGCAGTAAAGATTTGCAGCTTTAGCCTCCAAGGGCTAGGGGGCGCTGCCTTTCACCACACCGTGTGATCTCCTCAGCCGGGCTTTCAGGCGCTAAAAACCCTATTTTAGTGGCTTACCCTTGCCACCACACTGGCCTTAATTCTGACACATATATCCGCTGATAGTTTCTGCATTAGTTTTACAGCAACTACAAATTAAGGTTGGGATACTGGGAACATGCCATATTAGGGACTACAGGAGGAAAATTAGCTTTGGGTACATATGTAGCATCCTGCAGCCTCTGACCAATACATAAACAGACTATGAAGCGATAAATAGATAAAATAATTAATAGCCTTCAACTTTGTTCCAGGGTCTCTCTGCCTTTCCTGACACGCCACTCTCATGGATGACTCTGCAGAGCATCCTTGCTGGGTCTCCTCATCACTCTTGGGCCTGAACACCCTAGCCAACTTCCCCCCCGGTGAGGACGGTGAGTGGCTGCACCCCCATTCTAGCCGGAGCTCAACAGTATGCCTGTCCATTTCCCTGTCCCAAACCATGACCACTCCTCAGGTGCCCCCTCCCCACTCAGCTTGGTCCGCCTAACTGTGGTCCTCAAGGCCTTTTACTATTTAGACTTTCTGTTGCGGATCTAAATAAGCAAGCTGATTATATCCACCTTCTTTATCAGCAAGGGGATCAAAAGGGCTCTGAAAATATGCGCTGATAAAGTGGGTCTTTCAGAAATCATCACGGCATGTGTCCGTGGTTCAGGTTCACAGTGTCACCTACTGGAAATCTTAAGTGATTAAAATCAATTTTCCAGATAGGGATGGAGATTGGGAGAAAGGGGACAGCGTGTGGTGCAGTGGGCTAAGCCTGTGTGCCTGTAATCAGCAGGTCACTGGTTCAAACCCAGCCACAGCATGTCTGTGGGTCCTTGAGCAAGGCCTGTAACCCCCAGCTCCCTGGGCACCATTGCGGGTGGCAGCCCTTCGCGGACAGCTTACTCTACATGGAGCAAGCTGAGGGAGGCGTAAAGACAATTTCCCCACAGGGATCAATAAAGTATCAATTATTAATTAATTATTATTAGATGACCTTCGGCAAGAACAGAGGTGACTGAATGCCTCTCTTTCTCTAGGTCACCATGGTTATCCATCCTCCATCCTGAGTAACATCCACTGGTTTGAGGGGTCTGGGGGCCATTCTCAGGGTCCTTCCTATGGCCCCCTGCCTACTGTATGGGCTGGTGGACCTTTCGCTAAGCACCCTCTGCACACCCACACACCACAGCCCCCCCACACCTCCAGTCCGGCGTCTTCCTTCATCTCCCCCATGGACGCGCTACTCTTCCTGTCATGCGATGGAAAGCAGAGTGTCAGCTTCGAAGAGGCCTTGAAGGTCGAGCAGCCCGGCATGATGGACGGGGGTGCTGGGGACTTCCCAATCCTGAGCTCTGGTGTGGGGGGCGTCTCTGCACCCCCCCCTCGAAGCCACTCCCATGTGGTGACACCCTACAGCTGCTCCGTGGGCCCCCACCAACATTACAGGACGGGCGCCCATCACACGTCACCAGCTGCATGGAGCTCCACACCACATTCCCCAACGCTGTGGAAGATGAGAGCTTCCTCACCAAGTAAGGGCTCCTTCTCACCCCAATGCCTCTCTCTCCTTGGCAGAATGCCTGCAAACTGCAGAAAATATGCAAAAGATCAGAAAGCTTTGACCCTGAATATCTTCCCATAAATGATCAAATGTTACCAATAAAAAAAAACACTTAGATGCTGCTCAAAAATAAGTAAATTTAAAATTATGCCAATACTACATTTTTACTGTAGGCCCAAGGGATTATCTCCATTGTAACCTGATTTTTATCACAATGTGTGTGTTTGTGTGTGTGTGACACACATCAGCTCGAGATTGTGTGAATTGTGGAGCCCGGATCACACCGCTGTGGCATCGTGATGCAGCGGGTCACTACTTGTGCAATTCCTGTGGAGTGAACCATAAGATGAAGAGACAGAAGAGGCCCCTCCTCCAGCCCAAAAACAGATTGGTACGTCCCGCCACCCTTCCGACATATGGGAATGAGGCAGGGGATTTTAGGGGGACCAAAGCTGTAATTCCCAGCATTTGTGCATGGAAGCCGTGGGTGGCGGGTCACTTTGGCTCTGTTCAGAGCTCTTACTGGCTGAGGGTTTTTTGGCTGGGGGTGTTAGAATTGAATTTGTCTGTTTGGCACTACATGTTCGTCTTATCGCTATATGCAACAGAATTTCCGCCTGGGATCCAAACCGTCCATCTTAATCTTAAAAAGAAAGTGGACTGGCAGGGCTCGGGTATTTAGATCTAAAATTTTTAGGACTTGGGGTGCGGGGGGGGGGGGGGGGGGGGGGGTACAGGAGACAGGAGGCTGGGGCTTTGGCTTGTGATGCCCTGCTCATGCCATCTCTCCCACGTTCAGATGGCGTCCAGGAGGGTTGGTATGCAGTGTGCCAACTGCCACACCAGAAGCACCAGCCTGTGGAGGCGCAATGCCAGTGGCGAAGCCGTTTGTAACGCCTGCGGCCTCTACTTTAAGCTGCATAATGTGAGCGTGCCTTTCTGGAACCTTCCATCGCCTCCTAACTGGAAAGTGACATCCCCAGAAACTGTCATCCTGCACTCATTTTTCCATGTGCTTCTGTCCGCACGCTGCCTCTTAATCCGACCATCGCCGACCAGCTGAACACGTTCCTGTTTTGTGAAGTCGGCCAATTAATTAGGCAGATTTTCAACATCGATCCATATTTTAGGGGTAATGTAACACATGTGGCAGTACCGTCCTAATTCCAACCACTCCTTCCCAGGTGAACCGGCCTCTCACCATGAAGAAGGACACCATCCAGACGCGGAACCGCAAGGTGTCCACCTGGAACAAGAAAATGAGGCGTGGTGATGGGCCGGCCCACGAGCCCTGCACGCCCAAGCCCCCCGTCCCTGAGCAGTATGCAGGCTCAGACGCTATGGCCTCGCCCGCGTATACATACCCCACCCCCCTTCTCCCACCCCCCTCCACACTGCAGTCTGAAATGCGGCCCACACTGGGCTGATTCAGTCACAGCAAAGCCAAAGGTCATTTGAACGTTCATACTGCTAAAAACCAAACTGGGAACTGAGCCTTAAAGAAAATAAAAAAAGACAGAACCACAAAGACAGAATGTGGGGGTCCAAATGTGTGTACGTGCAAACACTTGGGAAGTTCAGGTTCCTTTAAATGGCACGCTGTAGATACAAATATTTTGTACCTGTTTTTTATGCTGAAAAGCTGAAATCTCTAAATAAACATGATGATAGAATATGTTGAGTTATGGTGCCATTTTTCGTTTTCTAACTTTATTTTGTATTGAGAATGAAATACAAACAATGAGGAGGCTTCACTGAATCATCATAAAGTTACCATAATATCTCAAAACCGGGTATCGCCGAGAAACTAGATGAATAACATAAAGAAATGACAATAATAACAATAATTATATTTATATTTTCTCCACTTCCATACTCAATAAATGAAAATCACTTGGCCTCATTATAAAATGCATTATTCCCAGTACTCCATGGCTCTAGTCATGGTTCCTGTGACGTCTCATTCTCGGTCCCAAACACGCAGCCAGAACACACATCGATTGATGATTTGTCCCTGTCATCCACACCATTCTGACACTTGTGTGCATCATGCGTGCATCAAGTTCTGCACTGCTACCCTGATTGGCTGGAGCGTGGTGGTATTTGCTCTGGTCTTCCGTCAAAGCGCATTACCGCACATATCCGTATTTCAGGTCCTGTCAATCCCCCATCAGAGGTGCACTGAACGCAGTCCCGGAGCCCATGCAACAGGCACAAATGCATGTGCGCTTTCATGTGTGTGTTCAGGACATGTTTCTTACACAAGGACGTGCATGAAGCATCGATTTATTCTAATTGTGGGAGATGAGTGCCAGAAAACAGAAAGTAGGTGTGTTAGTGAGAATGTTTTGCTCTAAGGATCAGGAAAATCACTTATGAAAATCAGTGAAAAGGAAGAGGATTCTCATTTTGATGCCAGCATATGGATTCCAAGTGATCACATTGGCAATCCCCGGCACACCTCGAGCCCACGAATGAATAAATAAATGAATGAATGAATTAATTAATTGAATGAGAGCTTAGGAAACTGAAAGATGGGGTTGAAACCACTTGGCAGGAGAACCATGTGGCCTTAATAGGCCGGAGCCTGCTGACTGTCTCATGGGTATGGTCTGCCCTGAATCCCACACAGGTTAAAGCAGCACACACCAGAGGGTCTGTGATGATGAAAATTCCCACCCCCGAGCTTGGCAGGCATTCCCTGAGTGGGTCACCCCACTCCGGACGTCTAAACAGCCTGTCAGCCTAAATCAGCAGGATGTCATCTTATGCTGAAATCATCTTATTTCTTCGGCAATTTAAAAAGAAGACTAAGGTTTACAAATGTGCAATTTTACAACATTTCAGCCACACATTTTAACTTAGAAAACACAGTCCAACACTACTGCTAATATATCACATATTTATTGTTCTTCTGATCATATCAACCACTTCCTTTTTCTGTAGGTGACGGAACTATTAAACACGGCCACTGGGACATAGGGAACCTCGACTGGTTAAAATAACAGTGTTATATTTAAATGACCACGCAGGACCACCGTTGTCCTAACAACGTATCACCTTTTCTTTTTTCTCCTATTTTGCGCTCTCACATTCTACAGACACAACCACTCCAATGTCCATCACTCCGGCAGAGCACAATAACTTCACCACAATCGATAGCTCAATGCATCACCACAGAACAACGCTATCTCCATGACGTGAAAACGTCTTATGAAAAAGGTCACATTTCAGTTTAAATATAAAAGACAATTTCTCTAAAAAAGCAGAAAATACATATACCACATCTCGGAACAAACATGGCTGCCTCCATGAACACGCTGCTGTGTGTTGTTGCTTTATATTTTAGCAGTTTTGGAGTAAGATTACTTTTTCCAAGAGACAAACAAGCAAGAAACACAAACTAGTCAAACCACATTAAAAGCTTTATAAAATATTTTAGTACATTCATAGCGATATTCTTTTTTCAAGAGGCAATTTCTTACGAATAAAATAAATTACATTTGAAACCGTTTACAGTAATAACATCAGTCTGGGTGAAACTGATCAATATAACTAGACTAGTGATGCACCGATCAACCAGCTAGGGGCTGGCATTGGTTGATTTTCAGCTCGGACCAGAGACCGGCCGGACAATGTATTTTCAATTCGTTTTACGCATGCGCTATACGTCATATGCACAGCAGCGCAGGAAAGCCTCATACCCGCATGCACACTTCTAGCCACATGCTAACAAGTTCTCCACTGTGAGGGAAGGCGACACGAAGCTTGCAATTTTTAATAGTGGAAACCTCTTATAGCGAACACGTCTGTCTGTGTGAAATTGATCAGTATAAGCAGATGATCATTATATCCGATCTGTTTTCTTTTTGTCTCAAGCAGATTACCATCTATTCGGCATTTGTATATTTATTACATGCCTAAAAGGTAATGAAATGGACAGCGTTGCTATTTACTGAATTTTAAAATACAGTACAGCTGTTTCAAACGCTTTTCAAATTACAGTATTGTACGATTACTGACCTGTGTATACTTCAAATATGCTATAATACAGTACTGTATATAAAATATGGATTCTTGTAGTTTCATTGCTGCATCGCATTGGCTCTTCTTTGGAAGTTTATCATAAACTTTTAAGATTCTATATTTGTAATCAAGAGAAAATGACTTTTTTTTCCTCGTCATGTTTTCTGTGCATGCCGCATTAGCCTCAGGTAGCTAATCAAAAGCAGACATGTTACTGCAAGGCATGGTAGGTAATAAAAAAATTACCATAATTAATTTTTTTTTCATATGTATAAAAAGACTTAACATGAACATGGAAATGAAAAGTGATCACTATATGTGGTTTCCACTGTATTTTAAATATTGTTAGTACTGCACCCGATTGGTGGTATTACCTTTGGTAACTGAAACTGTTTTTCCACAGTGTTTACATTTGACCTCTTTTTGTTTGGTGTCCGACATAAACGTCATAAAAGAGTCGTGTTTCCAATGGGAAGTGACATTTTTCGTGACGTTTTTTGTACGAGTTCCGAGTCTGAGAGAAATAATCGAGCGCACCATAATGCCCCAATGAGTCCAAACGGACATGGAATTTTTCTTTGGTACAAGCTGCTGGAGTTGCTCAGTCGGCTTGGTGTTTGAGTTCTCCTCCATGCTGCTTCCATGTGGATGGGGCACGTGACAACACACAGTAATATGTATTTAAGGGGACAGTACATGTACATACACTGGGGATGATATTAACAGATTTTTTTATTAACAAGTATTAACAGAATAAAAAAAAAAAAACGAAGTAGCCGACATGGGGGAAATAATGTCAGTTAAAGGTAATAAATTTCAGTTTTGATTAATTTTCGATTAATTACCCAGCATTAATATGAAGCCAGACCAGGGTGTGAATGTGTGCGTGCAGGTTGTGGGGGGACATGAGGCTGAGGGTGAGCAGGCCGAGGTATGAAGTCATGTTACTGGCCCAGTAGGGCTAAGGGACCCTGACTCGGTCTGAGGTGGTGATGTCTGGTGCCCTGACTTGTCTTGACTGGTTAAATCGGTATTTCATCTGCCTCTTCTTAAGGGGGACTGAGACCCTAACCCAAGACTGCGATGCCTGGGGTATAAAGGGGTGGAGTCTTTCAAGGGACAGGTTGTGCTCCCGGCCCAGCATAAGACAGGTTGAGGAGACACACGTGGTCGAGTGCTGTGTGGCCCAATAGTGTTATGAATGGCCTGAGAGAAGAAGCACCCTTGGGTCACGTGTGCTCTGAGGCCATTTTTTAGTGACTGGTGAAAGTGTTCAATGCCACCGGGACTAGGCTGATAATGTCACTTTTGAGGTATGCAGTGAATTCAGCAGAGACCAGTTGAGGACCATTGTCGCTGGTGATGGTCTTTCTGAGGCCCCAGCAGGCAAAGAGCAAATCCAGGAAGTTGTTGACGACCTGAGAGGTCACAGAAGCGATAGTGGAAAGCTCTGGCCATTTGGAATGTAGGTCATAGATAACCTTCAAGAAGTGATGATGGTGGGGAACCCCGGGGATCTCACCACAGATATCCAGCTGTAAGTGATGCCAGGGCAAAGACGACCAGGCAAGGGGTTATAGGGGCAGAGGAACCTGGTGACCTGTCTTGCCACTCACAAGACTGGCAGGGCAGTCCCTAACCAGCGCCTCAATGTCCCTGCCTATCTCCTTCTGCCACATCAGGTCTCAGCAGCGCTGTTTCAGCTTCACAATACCCAAGTGGCCCTCATACTGTATACCATGATCAAGACTTGTGATCTGTTCCTGGTGTGGACAGCAGTACTGTCATCAGTGACTGGTGGTCCATCCTGAGGGTGAAGGAGCAACCATAGAGATACAGGTGCCACCGTTCTCAGGCCCAGATGCAGGCTAATGCCTCATGCTCTCCCACTGTGTACCACTGCTCAGCCTGGTTAAGGACACGGAAGGCGAAAGCAATAGGCTTCTCGGTGCCATTCTGAATCTATGATAGCCCCTAACACTGTGGCTAACAAGTCACAGGTCTCTAAAGTAGGGCTGGAGATGTCAAAATGGGCTAACACTGGGGGTGAGGGACGTTTGGCTTTGAGTATACGCACAGAGTACCGCATGCCTAAGAACGAACCCATAGCTCCTCCTTATGCAGCAACTGGTGCAGTTGGGCTGTGGTAATGGAGTACTGAATGTGTAACCTGTTATGCCCAGGAAGAAGGTGACCTGAGTGACTGAGCTGGGGTCAGGGATGACCTGAATGGCATCCATTTTGGACGGGAGTGGAGTTACATCACATTTTTTGGCTGCGAGCGTTAGCTTGTGCTCGGTTAAGGACGTGAAAACTTGCTGAGTGTAACACAGCAGAGGACCCATGAAGAACAACCTTGTTGAGGTATATGGCCATACCCGCTATGACAGTCAGCACACAGACCACAACTTTTTGGAAGCAGCTGGGGCAGTACTAAAGCCAAATGGAATGCAGGTATAGCAAAGCACTCCTGCGTGTGATATAAACGCTGTGAAATTTTTGCTGCGGGGGTGAAGAGGTACCTGGAAGTATTCTTATCTGACACCAAGTGTGGAGAACACCACAGAGCAGTGGAACTGAGTTGTGAGCTCTTCTGAGGAGGGCAGTAGACACTTGTCTGGGATCACTGCATTATCCACTGCACGGAGATTAACACAGATACACAGGGCCACCGACTTCTTCTTAGTCATCAGGTTTGAGACCCAGGGTGAAGTGTCTACTGGCTCAATGATGCCAGCATCCAGCAACTGCTGTAGCTCAGCCAAGACCCCATGACGGAGAGCCAGCAGGATTTACAGTGGCTGGATGATGGGTTTAACAGACGAGCTGAGGAGATCATGTCCTGCTCACTAAGATCCATCATTTTGTTTTGGAATTCTACTGCAATCATTAACTGTTTTTCTAAACGTTGCCATGTGGCAGCTATGTTGAAATGTTATTGTCAGGTCTCAGCGTTCAAAAGATCAGTATTTCATGAGAACCCTCATTTGGAAGCGAGGTCTCTCACAGTCATCGAAAATCTCCCTTTTCAAAATGTGTCCACCACACAGGGGCGTCAGAGGGGCATGAATACCGTGATAGATTCAGGGGTCCCAACACTTGGTGTTTTTTAAAAAAATGCTTAAAAATCGTAAAATTCAAATATTAACACAACTTCAAATGCCTTTATTGTTATTTATTGTGTTTCTATGGTAACTGCACTACTGCTGTTCTAGGGGTGATGTGGTCATTTTGTTTTATGCTGACATTAAAAACATATAGTACATTAAAAATGAAATCACACAAATGCATGTTTCAAAAGCAGAAATAAATGCACAGAGTAGGGTTTTGATACTGAGATTCAATATCTGTTGATAAAAGGGTTCAAAATCTCTCCTAAATCATGTCAGTGCAGCTTCACACGTGTGCATCGTGTCTCAAAATCCCACTTCAAGAAGAAACATATTATATGCTTATTAAACAGCTTAACCGCTACCTTAGTTTGCCAAAGTGTTCAGGTCAAAATTCAGTTCTGGCATTTTGTGTATCATCTGTTTCTCTGATTAAAATATAAGGCTTCATTTTTAGATTTTTTTACTCAATGGAGAAAATAAAGCAACGACATTAAAGACAATCACTTCATGTAAATCTAAGACATGAAGTTCTAATGCCAGTTGAGTTTCATAAATCATCTCTTGTGGTTTTGTGTGTGTATGTGAGATGTTTGGCTCAGTGTCGCTATAGGGCAGCTCTTTCCAGTTATTTTTCCCCGAGTACCAACACAGAGCCAAACTCCACTGCCCCTGCTTTTGTGATGCGGTTGATCAAATATGCCAAGCTGGGTGGCAGGGAGTGCGGAGCAGTCGTACAGGCCAAACATTTCACTCTCTGGCCAGTGGGCCACCTACAGTACCAGAGATCCCTGCTCTATGTTCTGCATGTGTACCAAATCCTGTTATTTACACCCCCCAGTGCTAGCAGTGGGATTCTCTACAAACACACTCCCCCCATGAACACAAAGGCCATTACAAAGGACTGCTGTTTCTGGGTCCCTATTGATGGCAGGAGGCCAGTGTGTGTGGTCTTTTCCTCCCGGGCTCCTTCTCAAGCGAATGCCCTCTACTGGAAGTTCCATCCATCTAAATTCCATAGCCGCATAGCCCTGCTAACATTGGGAAGCATCCACATTTCATACATGCAGAAAGAGCTGAGGTAAGGAGTGACGCACACAGCAGCAGGGTGACGCAGCAGACCTGTCTGCAGAGGCATTACACCGTGATAAAATGTGCATGTATACACATATATATGACCTATATAAATAGGCATTGCAGACATCCATCCATCCATCCATCTTCTGTAACTGGTTATCCTATTCAGGCTTGCAGGGAGGCCCAGAAGCTATAGCGCAAGGCAGGGAACAACCCAGGATGGGGGGCCAACCCATCACAGCACACACTCACACATCACTCCATCACACATGCACACCTGTGGGCAATTTAGCAACTCCAAATAGCCTCAGCATGTTTTTGGACTGTGGGGGGAAATGGCAGTACCTGCAGGAAGCCCCACGACGACATGGGGAGAACATGCAGACTCCACACACATGGAGCCAGGGCCACCTTTTCATGCAGAACACATTTGTGTCTTTGTGTGTAAATACACACATGATCTGGTTTATACACCCGTGCATATGCCAGCACCAAAGCTTTTAAGTCTGCTTACACACATCCTCAGTCAGACACAGACCCACAAAAAAACACACTGAACATGTAGCTTTTCCATCTCTTGTTTAATTCCAGTTTTTGGCCTTTCCTCCTTAATTAGATCTTCTGTCATTAGTGTCACTTTCTGTTATATTAATGTTCGTTAATATTCTGAAATCTTTGCCACAATACAGGCAGGTATATCAGTGCCTATCAAATTGTATTATCAAGTGGGACTGTCAGCTTACACATGTTCCACTCCTGGTGTCAGAAGACAAAGTGGACACCCTTGTGCATGATTTGAATTGAAACAAGTTGTCACACAGACATGCATGCAGTGGCCTGGGACCTGCTGGTTTGCACAGCCAACAGGGCAGAGAGTGTGATGAGTGGATGCAGAGAGGAGGCACTGTGTCCACAGACTGGCAGGTCTGCTCGGGTGGGGTTAGAGCCGAGTGGATGGAGAGAGGAGGCACTGTGTCCACAGACTGGCAGATCTGCTCGGGTGGGGTTAGAGCCGAGTGGATGGAGAGAGGAGGCACTGTGTCCACAGACTGGCAGGTCTGCTCGGGTGGGGTTAGAGCCGAGTGGATGAAGAGAGGAGGCACTGTGTCCACAGACTGGCAGGTCTGCTCGGGTGGGGTTAGAGCCGGGTGGATGGAGAGAGGAGGCACTGTATCCACAGACTGGCAGGTCTGCTCGGGTGGGGTTAGAGCCGGGTGGATGGAGAGAGGAGGCACTGTATCCACAGACTGGCAGGTCTGCTCGGGTGGGGTTAGAGCTGAGTGGATGGAGAGAGGAGGCACTGTGTCCACAGACTGGCAGGTCTGCTCGGGTGGGGTTAGAGCTGAGTGGATGGAGAGAGGAGGCACTGTGTCCACAGACTGGCAGGTCTGCTCGGGTGGGGTTAGAGCTGAGTGGATGGAGAGAGGAGGCACTGTATCCACAGACTGGCAGATCTGCTCGGGTGGGGTTAGAGCCGAGTGGATGGAGAGAGGAGGCACTGTATCCACAGACTGGCAGATCTGCTCGGGTGGGGTTAGAGCTCGGTGGATGGACAGAGGAGGCACTGTATCCACAGACTGGCAGATCTGCTCGGGTGGGGTTAGAGCTCGGTGGATGGACAGAGGAGGCACTGTATCTACAGACTGGCAGATCTGCTCGGGTGGGGTTAGAGCTGGGTGGATGGAGAGAGGAGGCACTGTATCCACAGACTGGCAGATCTGCTCGGGTGGGGTTAGAGCTGAGTGGATGGACAGAGGAGGCACTGTATCCACAGACTGGCAGGTCTGCTCGGGTGGGGTTAGAGCTGAGTGGATGGAGAGAGGAGGCACTGTATCCACAGACTGGCAGATCTGCTCGGGTGGGGTTAGAGCTGAGTGGATGGAGAGAGGAGGCACTGTATCCACAGACTGGCAGGTCTGCTCGGGTGGGGTTAGAGCTGAGTGGATGGAGAGAGGAGGCACTGTGTCCACAGACTGGCAGGTCTGCTCGGGTGGGGTTAGAGCTGAGTGGATGGAGAGAGGAGGCACTGTGTCCACAGACTGGCAGGTCTGCTCGGGTGGGGTTAGAGCTGAGTGGATGGAGAGAGGAGGCACTGTATCCACAGACTGGCAGGTCTGCTCGGGTGGGGTTAGAGCTGAGTGGATGGACAGAGGAGGCACTGTATCCACAGACTGGCAGGTCTGCTCGGGTGGGGTTAGAGCTGAGTGGATGGAGAGAGGAGGCACTGTGTCCACAGACTGGCAGATCTGCTCGGGTGGGGTTAGAGCTGAGTGGATGGAGAGAGGAGGCACTGTGTCCACAGACTGGCAGGTCTGCTTGGGTGGGGTTAGAGCTGGGTGGTATGACTGTGTACCAGCCGCCCATGTGTGTTTCGCCAGTGAATGCTCTGGGGTTTGGGGGCCTCCCTGTGTTGTCATGGGGTTTCCCCCGGGTCCTCTGGAATTCCCCCACAGTCCAAAAACATGCTAAGGTTAACTGGAGCTGCCAAGTTCTCCATAGGCATGAATTGTCCGTGTGCCCTCTGATGGATTGGCCCCCCCATCCTGGGTTATTCAATTGTGGATTTATCAATCCACCAGGTCCTAAATATGGCCCCAAGGTGATAAATATGAATTAATGTGACTGATGTCTGCCTTAACTGTGGTCAATCTGTGTGCATATAGATGCAATAACTTGCTTCGATTAATTTGCACAAGGGTGTACATTTTAGCTCAGATAAAACATCACTTTCTGACACTGCAGCACGGTCATAGAATTCATTCCCAAAAGCAGCCCTCAGATGTGGCTCTCAGTGGCAAAGGGCAAAAACGCAACGAATCCTAAGCACACCTTTGCATGTGCTGTAGATTGCAGGTTTGTAATGAGATGCAGAGGCTCAGGAGATGCTGCAGTGCGTGTCTCCATCCTTCCCACTGAAGCTGCGGGCCCTCGCCCTCCCATCCCGCCTGCTGGATCCCGTCTCTCCTTCCCTCAATCCCGCCCCGCGCCCTCCACCCGATACAGACTGACGGAGCTGTGGGGGGAGCGGGATGGGCTGTCCAAGGAAGTAGCCCTCCTCCTCGGACTCGGAGGAGGAGGAGCAGGTGGAGCAAGGATCTTCGTGCTTCCAGCGGCTGGGCAACAGGGTGAGAGGCGCATGGTTGTGGGCAGGTGGGCCCTTCTCCAGGTCCCCATGCCAGTCCAGGGCATCCAGGCAGGGCCTGGTAGCGTTAGTCCGCCGGGGGTGCCTTCTCGTGCTCAGGTGAGGGGGCGTGCCAGAGGCGGCCTGACTGTGGCTCCAGCCTGAACCACCCCTTCGGGAAGTGCGCTGTTGGTACGGTCCATCTGCTAGGTGGGACAAACCAAGAGTAAACAGTTCAGGAGATAAAATATGAGGACAGAAGTAAAATGGCTTAGTAAAAGTTTGAGATATTGGGAAAGGTGCTCAAGAGAGCACAGAAAATTTTTAGTGTGAAAAATGTGTGAAATAAACATGTACGTCAAGAGTGTATAACGTAACCCCGCCCATATCTGACTACACGGCCCCTCATACCCAGCAAGTCCATGCGTGGGGCTCCGCACATTCGCGCCGTTTGCCTCTGGAATCGGAGCTTCCCACACGTAGGGGCCTCGCCCTGCCCCTGCTCTTCCTCATCAACATCCTCCTCGTCTATCAGGTAGCTGCAGCTGATCGGCTCTCGGAAGCTGACCCTGGCGCCGCTGGGCCGTGGGGGTGGGGGGCACGGATCGGGTGGTAGGGAGGTAGCAGGCAGTGCAGAAACAGCTGGGGAGGCGGGTGGACTCTCACTGGGAGCAGCCGAGTCGTCACACACTGGGAGAGTGTGGTTTGGAGCAGGGGAGAGACAGAAGGAGAGAGTCTCTTCATTTTACTTTTACAGTTTTTGTGTGAGTGTTTGTCTACCAAATATACAACAGCAACCTAACTGATGTTTAAAGGGTACAGATATTGTCAGGGTCTCTATCTGGAAAATAATGTAAGAAAAAAAAACAACGCACTGACCAGAAATTCTCATTAAAAAGTTTAAGCTTATTCTCTCACAGAGACATAAAAATAGGTAAAACGCAGCTAAATATAACCATTCCTACATCTCACGACACGGCAGCTGTCAGATATTAAGTGTGAATGTCATTTTACCTCTGCTGCCAAGCTCGCCTACACTTTCCGCTTCCTTCTCAGTTGACGTGCCTCTTGAGGAGCATTTTGGGAGGAACTCCAGATACTCTGATGTGACGTCACTCGTGATGCTTTGAGGGCGAGCGACACTGGGGCGAAGGTCTGGAGGCTGGGGGCTTTGAGCAGGGAGGTGTCCGTTTGGCTGTGCCCCACTGGAGGCGGCTAGGGGTTGGAATGAAGAGACGGAGGGAGAGAAAAGTTAGTAGCAGTCCCAGGAGAACATCAAAACTGTTTGTGTGGTACCTGTTTACCACCAGTGGATCATTTTAAGTGTTTCAAACATAGATTGTTACATTTTTTAATGGTCAAAATATGTCATTAGGAACTAATATTAACAGATAAAAGTGTTGGAAGAGTGTTAATTGACACTGAATTCCTTTACTCTACTCCTGTTCTGGAATGAGGTGCTGACCATGTACACAGGCTCACATCATTGACTAAATTCATTCATGATCTGTACATACTGTGCTTCGAACCCGGATTTATGCTGCCCTTCTCTGGAACGCAGCAGCCTGCTGCAGTGAGGTTTTCTGAACACTGGGTGGTGCTGTGACACCGTCGCTGCCGATGGATCGGGCCGGTGGCATCCACACATTGCGTCCGCCGGGATCCGCTCTGCAGTGCCGAGTCGCAGGAGTCAGAGCTGTAAGGGTCCTCCCCCAGAGAGCAGGGGCGTGAGCAGAAAATGAGGCCCCCGCGAGGAAGGAAGGGCCGGCCCAGCAACGGCAGCCGGCAGCGGGTACAGCTGAAACAGGACTCGGCGGCGTGCCAGTGCTGGCCCTCGTGGGTCATCTGGCCCTGGTCGATCCCTGTGGGGGAGGGAGGCGTTCAAGGGGGATGAGAAGAGAAACACGTCTCCACGGCAACACCAACACACATTCCGCTACAAGCGATCGGCAAGCTAGCCCCGCCCTCCCCAGCCGCAGTACCTATGACCTCCCCACAGGAGTCGCAGTAATCAGAGTAGAGGGACTCATAGCAGGAGCAGCAGTGAGGCCGCCCCTCGCGCATGATGTAGTGCTGGCCGCCCAGTGCCGCCTCGCACTCGAAGCAGCAGAAGTGTCGCAGGTGCCAATGCCTCCCCTCGGCCTCCGCACACTCGTCCGCCAGGATGATCTGGGACCGAGAGCCAGGGCGTTCAGGTTAGCTAAAGCTAATTCTACTATTTATTCCCCCCCATTCAAATTTCCCATGAATCCTTGGTGTTAAAAATAGTTAGCAAAATGTTGCTAAAAACATGAACAACAGACTTTGAAGTGTGACATATGTCATGCAGTGCAGTTTCTGTGCAGTAAAAATGCAGGGGATGAAAATGTTGAAGGGATAAAGAAGGGAGAGAGAGAGAGGAGGATAGGGGGTGTGGCCTGACACCTCGTCACAGGCCTGGCAGCGCGGTCTGATCTGCTCGGCATGGTGCCGCCCGCAGTACATCCGGCCGTCCTGGTAGAAGTAGATGAGGTCCACCAGCAGCTCACGGCACTGGCAGCACAGGAAGCACTGGGGGTGCCAGCATGCGCCTGGCCCGGGCCGGCTGGCCAGCACTGCCAGGTCACCCCCCTGGATCGGCCGGCCACACTGGGGGCACAGACACCACGGGGTCAGGCTGAATATGCCCCCGGTAAAGTGAATCCCCAGGAGAGTTCATCTCCGGGAACTTGCGGCGCTTTTCCATTGGCATAGAAGAACCGTGCCGTAGCCGAGCCATAAGACAGAACTGGTTACAGCGCAGTTCCAGCTCGCTTCGGTTTTCACTGCTGAAGGTTAACGGTGTTGCTGGGTTTGGAGAGCGACAGTGAGGTAAAACTGATGAGATGCTTATATACTGGTCACAGAGTGTACATCATGATTTACTATGTGCCGAATTCCGCTATTAAGTCGCCATTTCATGTTAGCAGCAAATGCATAAATTTGCATCATGAATCCATTTGTTCAGCTGTTGTATAGTACTTTTTTAAGATGTTGGTTGGAAAATTTCAAGTTCAAAGTTATCGGGATCGCAACGTGGGATACTACTAATAATGAATGATATATGGAATAGGCCCTTCAGATAATCCATGCATATCAGCGGTATCCCTGCATTTCACCCAATCACGCTTTTGCCCCTGCCAGTGCAGGTGTGACTCCTATAACTTACAGTGAAAACCGCTGGTTCATGATACGGCTCAGTTCTCGATGGCAGTGGAGAAGCGTCATTACACTCACAATCTCTCTATCAAAATACAGCAATATGTGCGGCAATTAGCTTGAGGTTTCTCAATTGCTCATGTACCATCCACTAACTTATTTGTCTTCTTAATATTTATTTCAATATTACAAAAATCTGGATTTTATTTGTGTACCATTTACTTAATATTTTGCACCTCGTTTACTTGTGTGCACCGTCTTTGCAGCTCGTCTGTTTCTCAGTAAACGTTCATTGCTGCCCTGCAGCTTTATGTACAAGAATTTCCCTGTGGGATCAATAAAGTTTAACTAATCTACTGTAATCTCAGGTACAGCTTCAGAGTCATACGCTAGTGCTGTCATCTTAACAATAGCCCGGGGCAGAAAGGTGTGAGCAGCCTCTTTTAAATGAAGTACATCACTGTGCTGCGTGCAAGCAGTAAATTAGGACACTTTTAAAATGCTTATTAGTATTCCTGTTGTCTGTTTTTATCTGAGGGCGTATATGAATATTACAGCATGAGGTTTGGTTAAGCTCTACTAGTAGTATTAACTAAACTAGCTTATTGGCTATCTCTTGTTTTTTACTTGGTTCTGCTTCAGTCTTTCTTGGTGTGGCACTGGATTCTGGGGCCCTCTGGCACTCCGTACCTCCCGACAGATGGCGCTGGTCATGGTGACAGGGAACAGCCGCACATTCCCCTTGCCCAGGTTCTCGCTTTTCCTCTTCTGGCTAAAGAGCTGAAGTTCTCTCTTCTCATTCTCATCCAGAGAGTTACAGTACTGATGCTGAAACACACAGGGTCACGGGGCATAGGTGTAGAGAGTCAGTGTCACAGGATCCGAGGCTAAGAGAGGCAGTGTCACAGGATCCGAGGCTAAGAGAGGCAGTGTCATAGGATCCGAGGCTAAGAGAGGCAGTGTCACAGCGCCAAAGCTGAGAGCAGCAGAGCCACTGGGATGAAGGCCGAGAGAGGCAGAGTCACAGGGGTGGAGGCCGAGAGAGGCAGACTCATAGGGACAAAGGCCAAGAGTAGCAGAGTCACAGGGGCCGAGGTCGAGAGAGGCAGTGTCACAGGAACCGAGGCTAAGAGAGGCAGTGTCACAGGGCCAAAGCTGAGAGAGGCAGAGTCACAGGGGCCGAGGCCGAGAGAGGCAGAGTCACAGGGGCCGAGGCCGAGAGAGCCAGAGTCACAGGGGCCGAGGCCGAGAGAGGCAGAGTCACAGGGGCCGAGGCCGAGAGGAGCAGAGTCACAGGGTGGAGGCTGAAGGAGTCGCAGTAATTTGTCAGCAGAAGAGCAGACATTGTGGACTTCACTTTGCCTGCCTATGCATAGCATGTGTCATACCTCACTGTCGTGTGCTGGCAGCTGGTGCAGAAGCTGTTTAACTCGGTACGTTTCCCCTAGGCTGTTGACATAGGGCACCTTGTCCTCCGGAATACAGCTGAAGTACTGGTGCACCTGCATGGGGTTTGAGCATGAGGGACACCACAAACGCGATCAGCCTTTTCTTTTCACTCCCCCCAATATGGTTCGGGCCAGTTCCGAGGGAGCGCTCACCTGTTCGGGTTTGAGCCCGGAGGGTACCCAAGCATACTCCTCAGAGGCGCACCCCGAGTCGTCATCAGAGATGGAATGTCTCCGGACATCAGCCACTAGCTTAGCCATCATCCTGTCCAATGCTCCCGGCACGGAGCGGAGCCCGTGCTCCTCACGGACACACCGACAGTGAACGCAGGTTTTCCTACAGGCGAAAAAAGACCCCTTCACCTCAATTTTCAGAACTACGCCTGCCCTGATATTTCTCATTAAATCGTTTATGTACTCTCTATCACGGCAGGTCAGCAGACTTGGGCATGAGAACAACATCCAACAGACGTGTAATGCTGATCCAGAATCAGAATGAAAAGAAAAGCTAAAACACATAACTCTACTTCATCCAAAAGCTTCTGTCTCCATGGGAGCTTCAGAGAATGATGGGCTTGGGGTCCATCCTCTCAGTCAAGCCACCACGAGCAGCTCTGTGGAGAAGCTTGACCTGCCCTCAGCTGCCAAGCATTACGTAAGAACATAAGACATTTACAAAACAAGAAAAAGCCATTTCGGCCCATCAAGCTCGTTTGAGGAAAACTTAACTAATAGCTCAGAGTTGTTATCTAGCTCTGATTTAAAGGAACCCAGGGTTTTAGCTTGCGCTACACTAGCAGGAAGACTATTCCATACTCTAACTACACACTGTGTAAAGAAGTGCTTCCTCAAATTCATTTTAAAATGTTCTCCCGCTAATTTCCACTTATGGCCACGAGTTGTAGTATTTAAACTAATATTGAAGTACCCATTTGGCTGAACAGCATCCAGACCTGTTAGAACCTTATATACCTGGATCATGTCCCCCCCTAAGTCTCCTTTGCTGGAGGCTTAAACAGATTCAGCTCAGCTAACCTCTCCTCATAAGACATTCCTCTAAGACCAGGAATCATTCTCGTCACCCTGCGTTGCACCCTTTCCAAGGCAGCAATGTCCTTCTTAAGGTGACCAAACCTGCACACAATATTCTAGGCGGGGTCTTACCAAGGAATTATTTAACATGATGAAGAGACAGAAAGCTGCTTTGCCAAGTCTTTGCCTCATCGTCTGTTTGTATGGCAATCCCTCCATGACCATCGAAGCCTACCAGGACCAACCTGCAGTACTTATGTCTCTTGTGTCAAGTGCACTGACAGTCCACTTTTTTGCTCCTTACCAGGACATGTGAGGGAGCAAAAATGTGGACTATCTGGAAGGGAACTTGGAGGGAAACATGGACTGACTGTGGGTCCCCAAGGACCAGATTGGGAAACGAAGCTCTAATGGAATTTGTATCGGAAATCAAGCAAACGCCCAACCTATCAAATGGGGTGAGACAATGGAGTGGAGCGAAATATCTGCAAGGGGCGGACGCTTGCGGCAGATGCTGCTCAGCTCATGCTAACCCCTGTCAGCCTTAAGGGGAAGCACTCACAGCAGCAAATACATGTACGAGCACACACGCCGAAACATGTGGACAGCTTGTCATATTAATCGAAACTTGATATCTCACAGATGTTTTTTCTTTTAGCAAGGCTTACGGCTTACCCTTCAATCTCTAGCTGCGATAACATTATATAGTGACCCATTGAAGAGGACATCACATCAACAACTGCTGAGCTATGCCCAAATTATTCACAACTGGAATCCAGTGGTGAAAAGTACACACGCAAACCCATTCTCTTGCAGTCACCTCCAGCATCAATGGCCGGTTTAATGAGCCAGATGTCCTCTCTGATAATAACATCTGCCCCCTTCTTTCACTAACCACAAGGCTGCTGCCTGCCAGTAGTCGGTAACGGTCACGGTTAAGTGACATGCTTGGGTCAGGCCTGTCCCTATACAGACGGCGGCCCTGAAACTCATAGTGGCAGCAACCACTGATTTCGGATCAGCTTTCTCTGCCCTAACTGGGTCTGTGGCCCAGAACTGTGACACTGGGCTGGGACTTTCAAAGACGATGTGCTGTAGACGTCACTAGAACAAGGACAGTTCTGTGCTTGTGAAGGGGGTGGGCGGACACTTTGGGGGTAAAAAAAAAAAATCCTTGTCAGAGCACATCTCGCTTGTTCCCCCTTTCCCCCCCACTTTCCAGCCTTCCAGCATGTTCCCAGGCTCGGTCTGCTAGTTGGCATGATATTTGAACGCTGTTCAGACAGGGATCTTCTGACGCCTCGCTAACAAGCACCGTTTCGGGGTTTTGGCAACGACGCGACAGAAGTGGAAAGTCCTCGCCTCTACAAGCACGCCAGCGCTTCCTCCGGAGGGGAATCTGCGCTTCCACGGTTCCTCTCCTTCACACCGTGAGCACAGCCCAAGCACTCGCCCCTCCAGTCAGCTGCTACTTTTAGCCCCTATGAATGCCACTTTTACTTGAGGTCCCCACTGTAACGAATACTTTAACTCTCCATTGAAGGTATTTAACAGCAGGAGTTGTGGGCAGTAATCCTATTAACGTACCGGAGAGGATTAGGGCTGGGGGGGGCGGGAGGAGCAACCAGACAGGAAGGGAGGGTACAAGAGAAGTACAAGAATGAGAAAAGAGAGATTTGTACTTGGAATAAAGGAGAGTGTGTCGGTAAGCTTTGGCATTGACAAGACAGTTAGGTAGTAAGTAGAACTGGAGATGTGGCCTGTCAGGAGTGGTGGAAATGGGGAGCTGCACGCATCTACAGATGGCTTGTTTTCTTCAACAGCTGGCCGGCTGGGGTGTGGATGGACTCCAGGGAACAGCTAAAGCCAGCTTCTGCTTCAGCAGAAGATTAATTTGATTAGTGCTGATGCTCATGCTGGTTCCTGTCAGCATCTCTCCCGACTCTCTCCTCGTCTCTCGCACGCACACACCCTACTCCCACCAGTCAGTATGGTATTGGCCACAAACCGTCCTCCAGCTGATCACGGAATCCCTAAATGGATCACAAACCCATAACATTTCTGTTATGAGGCTAGACCTTTGACACTTACAGTCCATAACTCCTCCACTAGGGTCAAAAGAAGCACCACAAATATTGTGGTTTTTTAAATGTAAGTCCCTACCAACCATGGCTTTGTGTGTATCTCAGAGCGAGCACACACCTGTTGGTCCGATTACAGTCAATGCCATGGCTCTCCCTGCAAGTGACTGCTCAGACTGCACACCAGCTGCTCTATGCATAACGACACAGAAATATGGACAATTACAACCACATCGAGCAAATTCGAATGCCGCAATATCTGTACTGCAAGAAGTACAGGCCTTACGGAACGATTGTGTCCCTGCAGAGTCACGAAAGGGGTTCACTTGGAGGAGCTCAGACTCCCAACCCACAAAACGCTTCCCACAACTATACATTGCTGCAGGACAGGAGCACACTTCTGACCTTGCCTCCGAGCCTGACCAGAAGTGTGTGGAGCCGGGCATCTTGCAGGCATATAGAAGATTCCCCAGCAAACTCTGCTGGAAGCATCTTATGAAAGAGGCACTCACCTGAATACAGAGCAGGCTGCACTAAGTCAGCAAGGGACACCACAGCTTAACCAGCAACCCAGCTGGTCAAGAACACGTAAGAACTTTCAACTCCATGATTCCCAGCATGTCAGTGTAGATTTACCCAGATGCAGGTGATCTCCTCACCCTGACACAGGATTACACTGCAGGGCCCTCCCTCCTTGAGCAGGTATGTAGGGGGGCTGGGCAGCAGGTTGACCTTGGGGTCCCCGATGTATAACTACGACCATTCCTCCACTGTTCTCTGTTTTCACCACGTCTACCGCTGCTACATCCTTGTACATTGTTATTTTTGCTGTGGAATCTTTATAAACCTCTTTGGCGCATCATGAAATGCACAGCTACCCATGAATAGTGGGATCTCCCATACGTGTTCCGCAGAGAAAAATCGTTCTTCGTCATGTTGTCAATGCAGTCGGACCCTCTAATTTAATGGGCCGGATCTCGAGTTCCTCTCGAGGTGTCATTGTCCAGGAATGCAACCAGACCCGGCACCAGCCTAGCGGAGCTCCTCGTGCCGGCTGGAGTCTGCTGTGGGGGGTGACGCCATCACCCAGAGCTGAGGAACAAGTCTGACTGGTTCCTCAAGCTGGTTCCCCAAGCTGGAGCTCCAGTTCAGGTGCCCTGTATGCTGCAAGCAGCGGCATGGGTTGGCAGCCATGCCCGTCACACAACCCCTGCCGGTGACACAGGCGCCTTCAACACGCAGAGATCACAGTCGCTGTCACCGTGTTACAGTAAACCAGAACCCACCTCCATCCGTGCATGTGGAAGCCGGGGCACTGGTCGCCACAGCGAGCACAGGGCAGGCTGTCGTCTGGGATGCCGTCGCTTCCCTGCACAAAAAATAACAATCGGGGAAGATCAGACGGGGACCAGAATGTCGGCAAAATGTCACAGGAGGAGGGGCGGGTGGCACGGGGGTCCTGTCTCTGGAGTGCTGTTCACACTTTCATCTCTGGAGTTTCATCATGTGTCCTCCTCAGATGTGCAGGGATACAGCTGAAATCCAGCTCAGATAGTGACCTACAGCAGACTCACTCAGGTGATACCTCTCCTCACCCTGACACCCTGACTGCAGGGCCCTTCTGCTTAGAGCAGCTATGCAACCCAACAGAAGGTTCGACATGCACAGACGTGTCAGATGGAGACAGACCCCAACCCCCACCCTGCTGAATCACACGGCCATGTGTCCCAACATCTGCAGCCCACAAAGGACTGATTGCTTTATCCTATTAACTGTAAGCTAAATGTGAATTTAAATGCAATTTCAGACTTCCACCACTATGAACACACTATGAAAACACACGTTTCACAGTGACACTGAACACGCAGAGCTTAAATCAGAAAACAGTCATGATCGATGCCAACGTCGTGACGATGTGGCTCAATAATGCCCTAGATTAGACAGCAACAACAGGTCTGTGCTGTTACCTGTGCCAGACTGTGCCAGGCTGTCAAAATGCCATTCGCCAGAATGCCAACAAGCTTTCCATCTCCCCATTTAAATAAAAATATTTTAGGAAGGAAATGGCCACAGGAAATAGGTAACACCCAACGCTTTCCTCACAGTTTCCACACTCCTCCCTTTCTTTGTGGAGTGAAGGAGAGAAAACTGAACTGATCCAGTTGGGAGGCAACGATATGGCGATAAACCCTGAAAAGGTGGAGAAGCTGAACACCGACCACTTTCAGGCTTCTTAATCTTTCAATTTTACTTTCTGGACCAAAGTACCCAAAACTATATTCCTAAGGACTGAAGCTCCTTCACTCTATGGTCTCCCATAGAACGTCGACATACAGAACATTCCTTTGCCAAATCAAACAGTCATACCACACCAGAGCATGTGTGGAAGGGAACCACCTGTTTATTCTGCCGGGTTTGAAGGCAAAGCTCTGCTCTTTAAACTCTCATATTCAGCTGCTTTACTTGAAATCCGAGAATGACATCCAAGCAGAAATTCAACAGCATGTCATACAAATATTAGCACATGGACTGTGTGCACCAGTGGATTTGAACGCTACCACTGATAGGCAGGTAATGCAAGCATAAAGCCCATCCCACAAGACAGCTCTCATCACTACAGTTTAGTAATGGGAAAAAATGATTAGCAGCTCCCCCAGGTCACTACTCCCCACGGCCCCGGCTTGGTTCGCACGCACGTCCAGACAAACAGAGGTACAGAAAACAAGGAAGGTAAACAGCACTGCATGCAGTGGGAGTGGGAACCGGAGCCATGGAAACATGTGCTAAAACACCCAGGGATTGCGATTCACCCGTTTACCACCTCAACTGCCAGTCAGGGCCTGGGGGGGGGGGGAGTTGGGGCACCTGAAAACACCGAGGGATGGCTTGCGTGCGAGCCTGTGTCTCTGGGCGGGTTGGGGGCTGGAGGGATGTCGACAAAATCTGATGAAAGGAAAGACACGAGTGACACAGACTCAGGTCTGCAATCTGTGCGAAGCACGGCATGCTTTGACTCTATACATGATCATCGTGTATGAAGGCTGAACGTCACTTTGGCGTGGAGCCTATAGAGAGCTTACGCCGTGGCCTGAGTCACTGCGAGCGGTCCGTCTCTCCGCAACGTGTAGCTGCATTTCTGGGGAGGTGCGTATCCGGCTACCGCATATGCTATGGCGTAGAATATACGGCTATACCATAACTACGTTATATAAATCAACCTTCATACAGCAGCCAAACTTCAACTCATTCTGCTTAGGGTCGCCAGTTTACACAAGAGGCACTTTGTCAGAACAAGGCAGCCAGATGCAAACCTGCAACCCCAGTCATGTGACCAGGATATGCTGCCTCTAAAACCGCCACAAGAGGGGCCTGTTGACTCTACCTCATATGCAGATGGAACTATATTCACCAAACTGACACAGAGTTACTGATGCAAGTGACCATGAGATCAACCCTGTGTAAAAGTTCAGAATGTGCTTGCTGAAAATGTGCTAACAAATGAATATTTTAAGCCCACTGGGTCATCGACCTGCACGTCCGAACCCCTTAATCCAGCCCCAGTCCGCTTCCCGCGTTTAAACGTTAACGGCAGGCTGCCGAGGTCACTGGCCTCCCATTTCCTGTGAGCGCTGCACGCTGTCAGAACGCGAAGGAAGGCTGCAGTGCCGATGCGTTGGTGTTATCATAACCGAGCAGAGTGGGGGGAAATATGGCTGAGTATGCAAAAAACAAGACCTGCAGGTCACACGCGTTATACAGCAAAGCTGAAAAATAAGTCCACATACAAGTCTTGTTTGTAGTATTATAATACATCGCTTCAGGTATATACTCGAACACGTGCAAAGTGATTCAGTGGTCTTTCCTCCGAAGCATATTCTCTTAATTTTTCCAGTTCTTTTTTTTGCACCGTTTTAAAAACCGCAATAACCCCCTTTCCCAAGTTAAAAGGACGTTGTGATATCACACTCTTAGCCACGGCAAATTAAGTGTAAACGGAATGGAATTTTAGATTGTAGAACAGATCAGTATAAATAAAAATAGACAAGGATCAGTTCGGATGTAGTCAAAGGTGTCCTACACTTTATGGGAAACTTTACTCGCCACCCGCAACATCTGTGATTTCTGCTGAAACCGCCGCGTTTGCTTAATATTTCAAGCACGACTGTGGGGCACAGCAGAGAATTACAGGAATAAAAACATTTCCCAGACTGGGACTACAGGAAGGGATGTGCAGTTTAATAAGGCCTCGTCAACTTCCTGGGGAAAGTGTTCATGAGAAAATATTTTCATAACGGGTCGGAATACGCTGACATTCGTTATGCTCCCCCGTGCTGTTAGACAACCAGGGTATTATATCTGAAACTCAACACTTTCCTGTCTTATAAGGCCACATTTGGTGCGACATAGTTCGGTCAGACTTCAGAACTACAAAGAAAATCCCCGAGCAATACTGACCCAAAACTCCAGCACAGCCGAAATACAGAAATCCATATTTAATCCCAATTCAACACAAAAAAGGCGTATAGAAATTTTATAGGAAAATCGGCAGCGACATCAGACACCACATTCTTAGAAATGTAAAAGTCTTTTTAAAATCCCCTGGTCCCGAAGAGCAGCACAGGACATTTCCAAACCTTCCCTGCAATCAGAATAAAACCGGGAACAAGAAGACTCTTAATAAGTGCGAGCGATCTGCCATATAATGGGGAAACAAAAAATACTTGGTGCACATGTAATTTCATTTACGTTTACATTCGCCGTCCCGGACGAGGTTTCACTTTCAAAACCGGCGCTCCCGCATCAAAGCGCTTCACCGTAAAACAGAGAATGAAAGAAGTGAAATGAGTTGATCTAAACTTGGCGTGTGTTCTCACCGAGCCCTTAGATCGTCGCTTTCTGGATCCAAGCGTGAACATGGGGAAATCTGGGTGCTTCACAATAAATCACTGTCTTCGGGAGAAGTTAGAGCCACCAGCCGCCGTACATAGCCTCCAGTTGTTATCTTACAGACACGGGCATGTAAGTAATCCTGCGGAGGCTGCACTGAAATCCATTCGGCCAGGTTTTCCCTAAACTCAGCACACACACACAGGCACACACGCAACAACCCCGCCTCCGATCCAAAAGCCGGGCTTTGCCCTCTACTGTTACAGCCATGAATCCCCCAAGGAGGACAAAAAGAGGACATAAGGAAAAGAAGAGCCCTGTAGATAGAGGCAGAAGCGCCATCAGTACTGGAGTTTTATAGAAAGAGATAGGTATACGGAGCCGAATAATGTGGTTTTAAGTATTTCGTTCAGTACTTATAAATGGTACAGTGTTTACTCAGAAAGCATTGACGTCACTGTTGACTTTTCATACTCGTTTGACTCGTTTAACTTTATTCATACAAGTAACGTTTAATTATTTAGCAGATGCTTTTGTCCAAAATGGCAAACAAATGAGGAGCAGGGTCAGACTCTTCTTGGAGCAATTTGGGGCCTTAGCGTAAAGGGCTCAAGTGACGTCACTCTGCCAGTGATGGGATCTGAACCCGTGACCTACTGAGCAGGAACACAACAACCCAAGGAGTCTTTAATGAGTAAAGTAATGGTGTATGCATAGTCTCTGTTAATCAGGATGCAATACATGACTGCATTGCCCTGTAAATAATGTTAAATATACCGCTTGCCAGAAATATGTTATCACACACACTTTAGAAATGTGAAATCCTTTTATGAAACAACTTGATAGTAAACTTTGAAATTGTGTTCTGCATCAAGTATTTTTTAAAATAGGTCCTGTTTCTGGGAGGAAAACTCTGGGTAAGAGACCGTTTGAAAGCTAAGTGACATCTGAAAGATGGATGTCAGTGTGGTAACAGCTAACTTATATGCTCCCAAAGTCAGCCTTCTGTTGGGGCCGTGTATAACATGGAGGCACAATGTCTGAGGATCCCACGAAGTCCCACACGAAGGAGTGTAGCATATTATCGAACAGCAGATGAAACATACCTGAGGAGGAGGTCCAGGTACAGATTGCAGACTCTGTTGACTTTGGAAGCCTGTGTTTAATCAGTCATGTGGCTGTCTTTCCATTGTTTACATTGAGGCCATTGCTTGTGTGCTGGCTCTGAGGCATTTCTGTCAAGCTGCGTGTTTTGTGAGTGTTCAAGTCAAATACCTGAGAGTACAGCTATAAAACATGACCTTCCTACCAGGTACCGATAATTTTTTGATGAGTCATTCGTGCTATTTATTTAAATGGCGTTCAAGAAAACGCTCCATCGCAGAAGTCTAATTCAAGTCGATGTGCTGCCACCTTGTGGTCATCGACTGACATAACAATATCTAAATTCTACCAGACTAAGTTGAATTTATTTTTAATGGGTGCACTTCCGCTTGTAAGAAATACACACGTATTAGTGAGAGCCTTTTATTACACACAGAATCATAAACGTCTATGTACCACCAGTCACGTATTCTTAATTCAAATGTAATATCTACTGCCAGCACACGAGCTTTAAAATTTTTCTCTGTACAAAACATTTACTAAATGAAACCGAAACAGCACGTAATTTAACTGAAGTCAAACTATACAGTCTATTTTTTATCATGCTCCCGTTTTCTGGCTGATTTTATTCAGTGTCAAATGATGGATCAGGATACTGGTTTTTTATTAAATAAGCATTATTGGACCAAAATTCAAAATGGAAGATAACTAATAACTAATTTTGGGATTTCACTTAAAATATATATAGTATTAGAAACATTAAAAAATATTTATATTTACAAAAGCGAGAAGTGGACTAATATAAATTATAAATTACTCGATCTTCAGTTGGATGATTCTTAAAGAACATTAGAATTAAGTGAGAGACAAAATGCTTCAGAGGGGCTGAGTATAAACAATGTTAATAACTTAATATTACATGTAAAAAATGCTTGTGTTGATGGGACAAATTAAACTTGTGTCTATAGTGCGATGATATGATGCAGGTTAACACATAACTGGTCATACTTTCCATTAACCCTCATCCATTCAGAACTCAGCACATAATATAGTTTCAGTTCCTTTGGCCTCCTCGCTTATTTTTCATCTCCTTTACTCTTCCTGGTTAACCTCCACTGTAGACATTTTTTTTTGTTTCCTTTGTTGTCTTTTTTGTCCATCTGCCTGACAGAACTTTCACGGCGGCATCATTCACCTGAAAAAGACGGTCCGACTTCATATCGCAAGCACTTCAAGTCGGCGGTGGTTCATGGCTGTGTAGGTGCTGAGTTTGCTTACCGGCAGGCGCTTTTATATCCATGTAAATGGAGTAGGCGTCATATCCAAACAGCACCCCCGCCAGAAAGCCAAACACCTGCGAAGGGGGGGGGTGAGGAAAAGGAAGTGATGATTCCGCTGCATGAACCACACCTGTCATGTGTCTGTATGCATCTATTATAGTAAACCGGGAATCTCCAGCTATCCATGTCCCAGCAAATTATCCAGTACAGGGTCTTGAAGGCCCATGTACCACACACACACACACACACACACACACACACACACCATGCATTACATACTTCTTAGCACCACACTCAACCTGAGCTGCCTAAAATGATTCTGGAAAACACCTCCACCACGTTACTTACCCCCCCTGCGATCCGGGCCCCATCTCCAGCTCCGCCTGCCACACAGATCACCGATGTGATGAGGTACAGAGCAGCTCCGATCGCAGCCCTAAAGAAATCCTGTAATGTGTGCCGACAGAGAACGCGGGGTGTGAAGACATCCATCATTCACAGTTTTTATTAATTGATTTTTTTTAACCATTTTTCTTGTTTTTAAAGTTTTACATTGCATCATTAATTAAATTTACGTTATTGTTGTTGTTTTTGCTTTGTCTTGCTTTTGCGGTGCTTTTGTGTTCTTGGAATCTTACCAGCCACGGCCAGTTGACCACTTGGAGCTGCTTGTCCATGTTGGTCATGAAGATGGCGAAGACGAAGATGGCGAAGACCATCTCGCAGATGGCCACCGCCGAGTAGCCGCCAGAGTGGGAAGCCGCATAGCAGACCAGGATGATCAGACTGATGAGCTGAGAAAGACAAGAAATAACAAAAGGGACCGGGGGGGGGGGGGGGGCACTGTCAGAACCCCAAGTCTGAGCTGCAAGTCGGTGACCAACATCCTCTGAAAGCACCAGGCAAAAAGCGGAAGCCGCAGATTATATCTCCAGCCTTGTGACTGTTGGCTTCCACACTAACCGGTGGCAAAATCTAACAGAATCCTGCACTTTTGCTGACACCCAGCTGGGCTGTTGTGCCCAGGGTTGGTTAAAAAAGCTTTTTTTGTGTGTCATTGCCCAGGGGCTACATGTTCGTGTTGCATTATCACTTTAATCTCATTCTCCACAACATCAAACTATTCATTGCTGGCTCTCTGTTACAGACGAGTCTGAGTTTGTGTGGAAGTGTTTGAGAGATGGCTGAGGAGTAAAGTATTAATAATATTCTCTAACATTCTTCTGGTCTTTCTCCAACCATGGCCACAAGTGACTTAGTATCACAATTAACGTTTAACGACACTGTTGCACCGTGGGGGTGTGAACAACTGTCAGTCGTGCTTTACTTGAAATCAGATTGAATTCTGTTTGTTGAGAATCAAACACCTGTAGCTCTGAGCTGCTCTCCCCAAGGCACGATGCAAATTCAGCCGCTCTCAGTTCCTCTGCTTCGAGGGAAAGATGTGCTCTGCACCCAGTTCTGCACCCCAATACACCCCCGCCCCACATCCCACCACAGGCAAGGGGAAAGCTGAAGCGAAGACCAGCCCAAAGTTCGACTCGCCTGTCATGCTTCCAAACCGGTTGCACGCATGTATTTCCGAGGTGCCCCGAAACAGTAACACAAACTGAATATTAACTGATGAATTAACTGCAGGGCCCCAGATTCCCAATTGCAGTGCACATGAACCTTCTGTAAACTTATGCTGTCTGTATTTAAGCAAAAGGTAGCTAGTGAGTAAATTGGAACCAGTTGGGCTTCATTGAAGTTGAGACAGAACAGCAATAGGCAGATGAGGATTGTTTGGGCCGGTAGACCTGGATCATTCCCATGTGCGGCGATCTGAATAAGACCAACAATGGCAGCTGGATGCAGAGGGTGGGGGCTTGACCGTGGGCAGGGAATGCATGAGGATCAGCCTCATCTATCCATCCTTTATGCTCCTCGGGGGTCTGACACAAGTTGCCTCTGTGTACCCACTGGAGATCGAGCCCAAACAATGGGCCATTGTGCCCGTGGCGGGTACAGCAACCTCCCCCCCCCCCCCCCCCCACAACCACATACCCATCAAAGTCAAATACAGAAGACAGAAATGTACTCAGAAATTTGTAAGACACTCCGTATGATCACAGAGCATGTGAGGCTTCTGTGATGCCCAGGAAAGTTGACATATATGAAGATGACATATGTCAAAAAGGAACAGGGAAATACAATCTTTTTGCTTGATATTACAAACACCATTTCAGGTTTTATTCATTGGTCCATCCATCTTCTGCAGTTATTTTACATTTTAAACTATCCAGAAACTCAAACTGACTTTTATGAGAGCAATAGTGAAGATTGTTATTGTATAGTGTGGCTGTTATTGTTACGGCTACAGTTCTCTTATTATCCTTTATGATTTTTAAGGTCGAGAACCCTGATGAGGTATTTCTTCTTGGTCAGCTTCTCAAAATTTTAAACCATGATAGCAGATACTGTAGCTTTCTCTCAGTCACCTTCTGACCATTACAAAGCTATATTTATAACATGTCTGCAAAAGTCTCCAAGAAATTTTGAAGGCTTCTTGGGAAATAAGTCACTTGATCCATGAAAGTGCTGAATACTTACAGTCGACAAAGTCAAAAAAAATTTATTCCCAAATTATGAAAATGCTGCACAATGACAAAGTGACCCTTTACGGCTTAGTTGACAGTGTGACGAGTCGAGCTAAATGGATTCTGCTAGATAGGCTCACGTCCTTCCCGTCTCTGCCAGCTATGCATCCCGCTCAAAAACCTGTGTGGGATCAGACACTCCTGGGTAGACTAACAGACTGGCCAAATGACTTGCCTCGGTCTGCAGTGAAATCCTTCCTGCTCACTACTGGAATGAAAACCATGCTCAAATTTTAAATGGATCACTTACAATTTCAGCAGCCAGGATAGTTCCCTTTTTGGTCTTCACATAGTTCTTACACTTTTCTAAGCAGTTTGCAGCCACCCCAGGCTCTTTGGTGTCTGCCATTTCTCTGTTTAAAAAAAAAAAAAGAAAATGTCCAGTTAAGTTTGAGTTTAACCTTTTAACGGGAGAAATACAACTGTACTCCAGTGGAAGACAAGTTAAGTGGAGAGGGAGTTAGGAAGTGAAAGGATTCAATAGTTTCAGCTGCAATCAGAGTGACGAGGACATGTGGGCGGGCAGGGGGCAGGCACATAGCCATGTGATTTTGGCTTGCAAAACACTCAATGTATTCTCCACAAAATTGTAGTGTTTAATCAGTTCTGTAAATAGATTTGTAGTGTATGAAAGTGACAGAAATGAGAGGGTATTGAAATAAAAATCAATGTTCAGTCCGAAAGGTTCAAAACATCACAAACACGCACACACATACAAAAGGCATCAGCAAAAATGTCATCACTTTTCTAGCTCTGTGTGCCTGGTATATGTTTGAGTTGATAATGACAACTTTGAATCTTTCCTTCCAGTAAAACAATCAGAAGTTTTGAGCTTAATTTCCTCCTGAAAATCTTTTACTAGCCTTGCAGGCTCCTATGAAGCTCCTTAAGGAGATCGCACCACTGATTAGCACTATGCTGTTAAACTTGATAAACTCGTCTCTTAGTCTTAGATATGCTCCGAAACCTTTTATAATAGCTGTTCCCTGCCTCGTGCCCATTGCTTCCGGGATAGGCTCTGGACGCCCTGCGACCCAGTAGGATAAGCGGTTTGGAAAATGGATGGATGGATGGATGGATGGATGGATATATATATATATATATAGAGAGAGAGAGGGGGGGGGGTTAAAATTACCATGCATTTTAACCTCTATACCGCAAATGAAGTTTGAATTAGCATATAAAGGTTAAAATGCGAAATAATTTCCTGTCATATTGCCGCAAATGCACATAAAATACGTACGCGTGCACACTTTTACAACAATTGATTGCCGCACATATCGCTTTTAAAGGTGAATGTGGACTTGCATACCAGTTATGTCAATCCCTGTGTGTATATATAAATTTTAAACAACATGATGCATCGCAGCTCTCTCAGTTAGAAGACTGTCTACTAGACATCAGGTGTTGGATAGAAAAAAATTCTGTTAAACACCGAAAAAACAGAAGTATTGCTAGTTGGACCCAAACTTGCTCGAAATAAGTTTGACAACCTCAACCTTGGTCGTCTTCATACTCAGCTTAACACAGGTCAGAGATTTTGGCATCCTGGTTGATTCAGATCTATGTTTCAATGCTCACACAAGTATCAGAAGGCTCAGAAGTAGAACTGCATATCTACGGAACATAGCCAAGCTTTGGAAGGTGCTCTCCTTTCATGACGCAGAAAATCTGATACATGCCTTTATAACTTTCAGACTGGACTACTGTAATGCCTTCCTTTCTGGGTGCCCATCTGGATCCTTACATAAACTTCAGGTAGTATAAAATGCAGCAGCCAGACCCAGTAGGATAAGCGGTTTGGAAAATGGATGGATGGATGGATGCCTGTTCTATGCTCCCTTCACTGGCTTCCAGTTAAATCTTAGATTGATTACAAAGTACTGCTATTAACTTGTAAAGCACTGAGTGGCCTTGCACCAGAATACCTTTGAAATCTATTGGTCTCTCACAACCCTTCTCACTGGCTTCAATCTGAAGGAGCAGGATATCTGTTAGTAACCGTAGTAGAAAGGACTACGGCAGAGCATTCTCTCATAGAATTCGGCAGCTGTGCAGCTGTCTCCCAGTGGATGTGTGAGATTCAGGCTCACGTTCAATATTCAAGTCTGATCTAAAAACACCTGTTTAGTTTAGCTTATAGGGACTCTAGTTCTAGCTCTAGCTAACTGCTCACTCCCAGTCAGACCTATAGTCTGATGTGTAGAGCTGGGTGGGGATCAGTGCCATTGGCTTTAAATGAACTGAACTGTTAGTGCTGTCACTCTAGCTTCACACCCCCTTGTGGAATTGGAGTGCTGACATTTCAGGGACTCCCCATGCCTGCGTTCCCACCTGCCTCTCCCTCCTACTTATGCTGCCATAGCCGTACCTACCAGAGCTTACATACTGCACTCACCTAGCTGTTTGCACTACCTCTAGTCTCCTCTACTTTTGCTAACTGCACTTTTTATTACCCCTTCCCTCCCTGTCTGGAGACCCCAAAATATCAAGATATCCCGCCTACCCTTCTGCCCGAGACGTCTCCGCTACCTGTGGCGTCCTTCCGGCCTGCTCGCCCTTCTGCCCGTGACGTCTCTCCTGCCTGCCCTGCTAGCTGCAATGCCTCCACTGTCTGTGGGGTCTTTCTGGCCCGCTCATCTTTGTCCCTGTGATGTCTGTCCTGCCCCCCCGCGTTGAAACTCAAATCTTAAAATTTGGACAGTGTGAATTAGGATTTTGCCATCTTCGTTTTACCTCCTCTGCTGACCCTTGGAGGATGGGCTCCCCCTTTGAGTCTGGTTTCTCCGAAGGTGTCTTCCTTCCAGGGAGTTTATCCTTGCCACTGGGGCTTTGGGCGGTGATAATATAAAGCGTTTTGAGACAATGTGATGTTGTGAAAATGCGCTATACAATTAATATTGGACTGGATTGAACTGAGCTGAAATCCTACCACAAACGGAGAGGAAGTCGCCTCTCTGCTCTTCTAGTCTTCATCATTAATCCAAAACACACCTGAGGGGTGTACTGTACATCGATGCGAGTTTACTGGTTTAGCAAGTTTTCATGAGGCTTACTTCCGAGTTCTGGATAATACGAATCGTAGCTCACCTTTAAACAGGATTTTTCACTGTGGTTATTTACGCTAACATTTAACCATACCTGTCAACATTCCCGAAATGGTATCTCGCTGGTATCCCACTGTACTCCAGATTTACTATTTCTCCCGAAACTCTGAAAAATTTGATCTCTCGCACCCACCTCCGGTAGGCAAGACCTCCCTAAATTTCACGACTAGATGTTGACAGGTATGCACGTAACCTAATAAACTCTGCCGATCAGGGACGGTGGTATTACCTACCTATCATAGTTTGCATCTTTGCAATTCCGTCACCGCCCCCTGTACATGAACCCGCACTGACTCTGGTTAGACACTGCCGTCAATTTGCCGAGCTGATAAGAACCGTAGTAGCACCATGTCACGCTGATTGCGGCAAACGAGGCTCTATTGAGTTTTAACTCTGTATATAAGACTCGCTTCGCTGTACGCCCCATTTGCGATTATGTCTGCTTATTAAAATACCACACAATTACTTTCGTTAAATAAATGAAAAATATTCCATGCATGTGAGAGATACTGAGATCAAAGAGGGAAACGGGAAGAAAAGGACAGTGAGAAAAATTGGGCACCCAGACAGACAGACAGGAAGGCTTGTTTTCTGTGGTTAATCGAGTACTCAGTTAAAGCAAGGTATTAATAATAAAAGTATATTTAAAAATCAAATATTTACCAAGTTCCAGTTATTTAATGAACAACTTCAGCCTCCACGTTAAGCTTTTGTGACGCTGTTTGTTCTACTCGGATAGTGTTCTGCCTTTGGGGGGGGTGGCGTAGCCAGAAAACTGACTTTAGGTGTGCCATGAAAAAATAAGGCGTGAAAGAACTCTATCACAATAAGGTATTGTGTACATATAATAACTATAGATTTATTTTGTTGACGGTCAATCTGAATCAGAAGAAATAAACGATGCCAGCCCCCTAAAAAGTCCCGCGGCGATAATTTTTATTTTTTTTTGGGGGGGGGGTCCCCGTTGATTTAAAAAATTATTTCGTAACTGTCATTCTGGGTGATATTTGCATACCCTGGCACACCCTTGGCCACGCCCCATACCTTTGGCAACATTTGTCTGTTGTTTACGAACAACCTCCGCTTTTGTTTTTATAGCATACTGGTATAAAAAATATCCAGATATCGTGGATTTCTTACAAATAAAATCTATTTTAGTATGCTGTTTCCAATGTGTACATGTGGGATGAGGGAGTGGTCAAATCCACTTGGTTCATATTTTGCGTTATTGTGTGGATTTTACCAACATGCTGCCATCACGTGTCAAGTGATGAGAACTACAGCTACCTCAAAACGCCCTGTAAAATACTCCTCCTATGAGACGATTTAATGACCTAGGCATGATTTATTTAGACAATAATATAGCTAAACGTGTTTTTGTAATGAGCGGAAAATAGTAATTGAAAGCTAAACACTGATTATATGGATGATGATAATAACGCACATCACCGTAGTAATTTACTGTTTATTGTCATTATTTTCCCCTGCACTTATTTCATTTTTATTGATACGCCATATTTCCCAGAATTGAATGTGTGTACCGTCGTCGGGTTTCCTCCGGGTACTTCGGGTTACCCCCACAGTCCAAAAACATGCTGAGGCTAATTGGAGTTGCTAAATTGCCCATAGGTGTGCATGTGTGAGTGAATGGTGTGTGAGTGTGCCCTGCGATGGGCTGGCCCCCCATCCTGGGTTGTTCCCTGCCTCGTGCCCATTGGTTCCGCGACCCAGTAGGATAAGCGGTTTGGAAAATGGATGGATGGATGAATGTGTGTACTGTGTACTTTTTTAATTTGTTTGCACTGCGTTTACTTGATTGCGGTTTTTTGTGCTGTCTACATCTTGCCTGTTTTGCACTAAATGCATTTTTATGAATATTTATTCATTGGTGCTCTATGTACTTGCCTCTGTATACACAAGAATTTGCCTCTGGGATCAATAAAGTTAATTTAATAGAATATTAATATTTCTATTATTATTATCATTATTATTATCATTATTATTGATAATAATAATAATAAGTTGTCTAAGTAGGTAAAGCTGTTGTCTTGCACCTCGAGGATTGTTCCCTCATGTTCTCCACTGTCGCAAGTACATTCATAAGTGAACCGGTGTTCACGACGAGTTGAGCTACTTTGTCGAATTAAGCTACTGTAGTGCTAATCGATAACCCTAATCCTAAAATGGTGAAATTGCACATGCGCAGAAAGGCTCGACATCACGTCTCGACAGGTAGCTCAACTTGTCAGAACACCGGCTGTAAATCGACCATTGTGTGCTTTGTTTTCGCTGGCAGGGATAAGTTACTACTCCGCAAAAACAAACGTCAAAGAAATTTCTCTTTAGGGAATATAACCGCAAACGAAGTCATTCCACCGAAACTCTGAATTATTTCAAGTTTATTTTATTTAGTTTTTCCCCCACATGAATTCCATAGAATCAGAATACAACAGAACTGGAGAACCTGACATGGTCATAATCATCATCGTTAATACTAATAATACTCGACGCACGAACACAGCACTACCCAAAGGCGAGAGAGAGTTACAAGACATCGTTCACCACTAATGACAGAGTATTTATGTAGCGTATTTATTAGGGAGAAAGATGCAGTCTCAGGACACGCGCGCACACGGACAGACACAAGCACTCGCACGCATGAACAGGCGCGCGCGCACACGTACTCACGTACACACGCAAAGAGAGAGAGAGAGAGAAAGAGGTGCACCTGCACGACTGCTCCATATGCCTAAGATTAAACCGAGTGCGGAGTCTATCGCAGTCCCCTTTGTTTCGTACTTAAGGCTATAGACGTAATATATGTTAATAAAAATAAATAAAAAATATTTCCTTAAATTATTTGCAGACAGACGTTTTGAACTTTGCATATTAAAATCATACCTGATTGTGGAATAACTTTACTCAAACTACAGCATTAGAACATTTAATAATCCAAACATTGTGGCGTCCGGTCAACTTACAAAGTCATAGTACACAACTCTATAACACTTTGAATGTCTAAAATGTGTGTACATATAATGCATGAACTATACAAAGCGTGCGCAACTCTTTCACTCTCTTCAGGTTTGCAATTTCTATCAAAACACGCAGCTATGTTTTGAAAACTTAAGAAAACAGCCACGTGTGTGTATTGATCGGCGGTCTGTGTGTGTGAGACGTCCTTCGAAGCAGCTTTTAGTCAGTTTCGTCAGCATGAAAACGCACACCATATACTTACTAGTATTGCCATATAGTATTATGCTAATTTCTTTTCGAGATTTGATGTTCAGGTATTATGGGATGGGGATGTGTCTCAAATAAGACCTTAAGCTTTTTTTGTCAGGTGCACGCTACAGATGACGACAGACACGCAAATCATCCCTCTACCTTTCTGACTCTCTCCCACTTTCCACTGTTCCCATTTTCACAATTTTGACCTCTCTTTCTCTCCCCTCCGTCAACTTGAAACGTATAAGTAAAAATAAAAAAATTCGACGTTGTTCATTTCTGATCTTAACATACAGGGAAAAAGGGAATAATAATAATAAAAAAAAAAAAACAAATAAAGGGAACGAAAACCTGGAGCTAGTACAGTGGGTCAGGTTTACAATGAGCATAGTTAATCGAATAACTACGTATAATGTTAAATTGAACTGAAATATACTAGAATAGATTCATAAGTGATATTACTCATATATATATTTAGATTTGTATATATATTTGTTCATATTCATATTTACACAACACAGACAAATACATTCTCTCAAATTTAGTATTATTATGTTCATTGTATTCTTTTAAAACAAGTTATTTCTACATTTGTTTTATTTTCTGGTTTGGTGCTGAATTCAAGTTTTCCTTCGGTCGAAGTGGACGCTTTGCTTCCGGACACACCACAATATTAAACAACACACTAAAAGGTACAATCTCATTTTCTTATTCTTCTTTTCAGCTCGCTCTCTTATTACCAACAGAAAGATGGATGGGCAGACTGAAAGAGGAGTGTGGAGTTGCTGTAAGGGTCAGGCGTTGTACTCCTCAGTGCTGTTGTCACCCTCTTTCTGTGGAGAGAAAATGGTCAGTGTTTCAGCGAGCGGGGGGGGGGGGGGGGGACGGACATCCTGTGGCGGTCTTGTAAAGCTGAGCACTGCTGATGCTAAGCAGATGTTTTACCATGGGTGCGACTAAGACGTGATCAAAGTTTGGACGCTGCGGGCTGAAATTTCATTTTACTCTGCGAGGACAATACCATATCCCACACGCACCATTTTGCATTTTACATAAACAATGTGGCACTGGATCGCCGCACACTTTTGTCAAGTGCCTCAGGGCAACTTTGTTATGAAAGGCGCTATATGGAAATAAAGTGAACTGAAATGAATTGAATCTCTCAGTCATACAGTGACTAAAAAGGATCAGGTGATATTGTTTCGATGAGGCGTCTTCAGTCAGGCTCCAGCATCCATGCATAAACACCCAAACTGCCTGCTCAGTATTTTCTTGCCATTTGTCACTCGGTGATGAAAGTGACTACAGACTGAGCAGCACGACTGACAATTTAGAAGGGAGACAGGAAAAGAGACAGGAAAATTCAGTTTGCAGTTTGTTACCTCGTGGCCCGCGTCTGTCACTCACCGGCTCCTGGCCGCCTCCCTTCCGACTGCTTCACATCTGATTGGAGTACGAGGTGGGCCCCCCCTGCTGGTTGTACCCGCCTTGCCCGTAGCCCCCATCGTATCCACCTTGCTGGCCATAGTCAGGTTGGTACCCTCCCTGGGAGCCTCCGTAGGGCCCCTGCTGGTCATAGGCCTGCCCGCCGTAACCCGCGTCCTGGCCGTAAGATTCTGGTGCGGGCTGCTTCTCCTGCGAGGGTGGGGGGTACCCAGTGAAGATGGCCAGCCAGCCGGTCTCCTTGAACACGAACCACAGGTTTCCGCCCCACAAAATCAGGTTAATGAATCCAAATGCCTGTGGGGGAAGTGGAGGAGATAAACGTGAGAAAACATCATAGAACGTCCATCTATGGAATATGGCTGATTGATAGATTAGGCCACCTTTGATCAGATTAACCTCCAGGAGATAGATTATCCTTCTGCTTCTCTGAAACATGCAAGGTCAGCAAAGCACAAGGCATCCTGGGGTTGTGGAAGCCCCCTCACCCACAGTGCCAAACCAGATCACTCCCCCAGCCCCTAGGCGAGGACCCACCACAGAGGTGTTGAGACCAGACACCACGGGGTCGTGGACCTCGCGACAGCGGTTCTCCTCACGGTCACAGGCGGGAATGAGGGAGATAACGCGTTCGGGGTCTGTGGCCGTCTTTACGTCAGACAGGCCCTTGGCCCAGGCAGCCGAGCTCACCAGCCACATGAAGGTGAAGACGCAGGTCACCACAAAATCCTGAGGGGTGGAACATGTCACATGGTCAGAACCTGTCAATTAAATCTCCCGACCATGGGGGCGGGGGGGCGGGTCCACACTCACAATTTGAGCTCCCTTGCTGTTCTCACGGTACTTCTCCAGGAAGAAGACGTAAGCAGAGATGGCTGCCAACGAGTAGAGGAAAGAGAAGACACCGATGGTGACGAAGAACTCGGCCGAGGATGAGTAGTCACCCACAAGGAAGAGGCGTTCCGTCTTAGGACCCTTGCAGGTGGGGGCATCAAAGTACACCTGGTGGAGCCTGTACAGGGATGGAAAGCAGATGGAGAGAGATGGGAAGAGAGAGAAAGACAGATAGGGAAAAAGAGTAAAAGTAGGAAAAGGGCAGAGGGAGATTGAGAAGGAGACAGAGAGACAAGCAGAAGATGAGGCGCAAAGATAAGCAACCACAGGCACAGAAAAGAAGTATCTTTACATGAACAGTGGCACTATTTTATTTGTGTGACTGAAACACATGAAGGCGCACAGCCAGAGCTGACAGACAGCTGTTCCCGCATCTCCTGACCTGAATGGGTACTCGAACTCCACTTCGATGCTGAGGTCACTGTCCGTCCTGTTTTTACATTCCACGCTCATCTCGAACATCCCGGAATAGCCTCCACATGTGGAGAAGGCAAAGATCGCGAAGAACTGGACAGACGTTCATGGGAAATAAAGAAATGATATCCAGACATCAGCTTCAGATCGTCACATAAAATCCCCCCATTCCCTCTCCTTCAAGCTTCTCCGTGGGCCAGGGTGAGTGGATCACCATCTGCTGATTGTGTTTTTTTCTGACACATTCATATTTCGGATTCACAATTCATACTTGGAATAGACTCTATCATCAAATGACATCATCAAAGGAAGATCACATTTTGTGTGTATTTTCAGATGTTTACCAACCAAGTCATGTGACGCAAGTGACTAACCCAAGCACAATACCAAGGAAAGGATTCCAAAAACAAAGTGCAGTGACTGCTTCGTCTTGTAGGGTGTCCTGTTTGGATCGCACCCTCATTTAAAGTGCTTGGATTACAGGATAAATTTCTGAACAATGCCACTACAATCAGACTGGTGGGGTGGATGGTTGAATGGATTAAAACTTTGGTTCTGCAGAGATGGAATGCAGATGACTCTTACTGTTATGGAAATTTAGTGTGTATGAACTACATTATACTATATACACACATAGTACATGCTGCCGACTCACACACACACAGAAGATTAGTGCCTCTGCTTATTTTCAGCCTCCCACCCCGGTGGGATAGAGGGGACGGATCTGGCTGTTAATCTGAGTGAGGTAGTTCACCATCTGTCACCCTGTGCTGGCTGCAGTCTGCGGAACCACGGTCCTGATTAAAGTCTCCGACCACCAAGGCCACACATGACACGGGTGGGAGGAGGCGTCCGCAAAGTCCCAACAGCTCACTGGTGCCCACGGCACCGGCCGTTCCAACCCACGTGACGCTTTAACGCGAGTCGATGGCAACGCTGGTGTTAAGTGACAGCGCTCCTGGATGGACCCCGAGAAGCTCGTGTGAGTCACGGTCCCACGTGCGGCTGCCAAACGCTGCTGTGTGAAGGATTTGGCTGGGAATGCCCCCTAGCTGCGCTCCTGGGCCTCGTCACGCCTGCTCACTGCTTGGTGCCAGCTTCCTCGTTAGTCAGCATTACCCCACCCCCCCAAAACACACACGTCTGCATGAGATTTCTGCGTATTAATTAGACATAACAGGCAAAGAGGCACTTGGGTACAGTGACACGTAAGAGATGATGAGAGACCGGACGGGGATTTAGAGATCACGTCATTCAGATAAACACAATGTACAGAAACCATTTTTAACTACTGAACACACTATTTCTGCAGTTGGACATGTACAGTAGACAAGAAAATGTTTGAGAAAAGCCATCACAAGCGGAGAGGAGCCGAGACTGTGTAAGTACAGACTGTTCATCACCAGGGAAAGAATGCATGGAGGAGGAGAGGCGAGGAGAGAGTGTGAGGGAATGGCCCACACAGGAGTCTCTCAGGAACACACACACACTCACACATGATCAGGAAGCCTCAGAAGCTGTGAAGAAGCAGGAGGCGAACAGGTAAGACTCTGCATGGAGATGGGCTCGCTGCTATGGCAACAGGATCTGTGGGTAACTGGGAGGGGGTCCTGACGTCATGGTCTCCACGGAGACAGTGATGTTTCACTTCATATCTCTATCACCCCACACATGCTCACTCAGCTTTGGCATTAATCACACGAGCGCAGCCTGCGTGGCCATACATAGCCTGTGTTACGTCACGTAACACAGAAATGATGGGAGGTCTCTGCTAACACAGGAAGAACATGAAGGCTCTGCTAACACAGGGAGGATGGGAGGTCTCTGCTAACACAGGAAGGATGAGAGGTCTCAACACAGGAAGTATGGGAGTTCTCTGCTAACACAGGAAGGCGAGAGGTCTCTGTTAACATAGGAAGAATAAAAGGTCTGTGCTAACATAGGGAGGATGGGAGGTCTCTGCTAATACAGGAAGGATAGAAGGTCTTTGCCAACCCAAAAAGGATGAGTGGTCTCCATTAACACAGGAAGGATGGGAGGTTTCTCCTTACACAGGAAGGATGGGAGGTCTCTGCTAACACAGGGAGGATGTGCGGTCTCACCTAACACAGGAAGGATGGGAGATCACTGCTAACACAGGAAGAATAAGAGGTCTCTGCTAACACATGACGGATGTAAGAGTCCATGCCAACACAGGCATGGTATATGAGGACATGAGTCCCTCACTGTGTTGCCTTTAAGGCCGTGTGTATAGAACTCCAACAAACCCTCTCCAAGCTGGAGTTTCACATGCAGACACATAGTACACACAGTGCACATGCGCAGTGCACATATACATAAACATGCTACCTGTAACAGGTGGACCATTGCAACTGTAATCACACTATATTATTATAGATCAATCTGAGCTGACCCCTCAAACGCCTATGGTAGACAGCCTTCTCAAGCAGTACTGAAGATGGCTATTTGCATGACGAAGTAATTAGTAAAAAGGTATCTGTAACTGTTACTCCTCATTCTTATATGAAAGACAGCCCTCCCCCCCACCCCATTGGGGAAGTGAATTAATTAGTGTATGACTAATTAACCCTTTGGGGACTCGGCTGTTGACTGATACAATTTGTCCGGGAGAAAAACATGGTATAGCCACCAGCTGTGTTCAACGTTATAGAAAGTGGCAGGTATCATTTCCAGACAGGTACTGCTTGCTCAGCTGGCCTGCGCTTTACTCTGCACGTGCAGTGAGTCACGGGGTCTCACGGAGTCCTGCCTTCACAGAGCGTTCCTGCGGTATCCGCACACACGTGCCTGTCTGCTGCTCTCTACAGTATGTGGCCGTGAAGAGTGCGGGAGTGAATCGTGGGATCAGGCACGGTAAATCAGCGGCCCACATATCAGGACGTCTACAGGATCCATCTGGTCATGCTAATGCATGGCGACACAACCAAAAAGAATCCATTAAGGGCATCTGCAGCTCAAGGACATTTTCAGGAAGGAGGGCAGCGCGGTTATCGGCTCCATGGAGGAATACGGTGCCCTGGGAATGCTTGCGGATGGGAACACGGCATGACCGTGACTTGACAGGGCTTCTGGAAAACCAGCGGGAACTGAATCAGAGGGAAACAGCCAGAAGACATGCACTCATGTGTCGTGTAAAACACAGAACACACTTCATAAAAGTCAACCCCCCTCCCCAGTGACCTTTGAATTCCTGGGATCATCACTGAAAAAATATCTGCAGGAGGGAAAAAAACGTTACACCAGTGGGACGTAAGAGTGGAATATTACAGATGAGTAATAACAATAGGAAAATGCAGGCCAGGGGAGGAGAGATAAAGAGCAGGAGAGAAAACGCGGAGAGCCGACGTGCTGTGAAATGGCTGCCGGTCCACACAGCACACCTGACCTTAGCGGGATTGAACCATTTGCCGGTTTTTCTGCGCCATGCCTGCTTGCACGGCACTCGGAGGCCGGCGGTGTGGAATAGCGCAGCACAGCAGGTTTCCCCGTGTCAGATGGTCAGGTCGGCCACCTTGCCATACTCCACACACCCTTCTTCTGCATGCTCTTCACCCCATACGATCCACCACTACCCTATCCATCCTTCAGCCTGGAGATAACTCCTCTATCTTTAGTCACCCCACCTTTCAAATGAGTATTATTTTGCACCCATCCGCCAGCATGCTTTACTTTAAAGTCACATCCCATAATGAGCCACACTGAGGCAGAAAACAGCCCACATTTGGTGGAGCTGAGCAGATCAGACATCTCCCATCAGGCATGTTGGTACATATATATATATATATATATACAGGACATCTACTGCAGACTAACCTGCACTGGCTGCGTTCTGTAAGCCGCTACCTGCAGTAGGTCACAGATACAACCTCGTTGGTCACATCCACAATTCAGGCGTGCTTCACATCTCATTTATCCCCAGAGCGCTCGCTGCTCTCCCTAAGACATCCTCACGAGCCGCTTTTCACCATCAACATTCTGAGGAGCTCCGTCTATGCCAGATGGGATTACAGCTCTGTCACGGATTCAACACGCCTGCCGCAATCTGTCGCCGCTTTTTTGTTCCTACAAAACAATGTTCACACGAGCTTCATGACTTCAGAGAAAGAGCCACTGAAGGTAACGGAGAATGGAGAAACACCTGGACCCGACAGCACCATGGCAACAGTTGTCACGGCGACAGAAACAGCTGACCTGGGAATGCCACGTTGTAAGTTTGTCACATGGCACAGGGGGAAGGCTAGAAGCGGGCAGGAGCAGTAGGTGAGATGAAGATGGCGGCCCAGGGGCGATTAGGCAGGACATGATTGGCAGCTGGCAGGTCCAGCCTCAAAAAATAGTATCATGATATTTTCTTACTTACTGGAAAGATGTGATACAAACTTTATCCAGCTGCATTGCATTTGTATGCATTAATTACAATTAAGTCTTAAATATGCAGTGTGTTACCTGATGTACTATTAAATGTGTAGAGTTCAGCTCCTGATCACATACTGCTAGTCTTTTACTCACAAAATAAACCTTTCGATACATGGTTTTCTTGATTATAGCGCATATATAACACATGGACCTACATTGTGCTGTTCTGAGTCCACTAGTGACCAGAAAATGAGCAAAGAGTTAGAAAAGGGACTACTTTGCTTCCAAAAGCAGGCAAACACACACCCCTTAGGGACCTCATATCGCTCACACCCCAGTTCCCTTTCCAGTTTGACCGAACTGCAGTGAGTTCCACAAACACACATCTTCTTCCTCTCATCACTTCTCCACCATGTGTGGGTGGGGGGATGGGGGGGCATAATTCCAGTGTAGTCTAATCTGCTGCTTGCTCTAACATCAGTTTGGACCCAGCTGAGAACCCTAATCTGGCCCTGTTGAGATCCAACATGGTGAATACAGTGTCATCCACTGTCAATGCAGAAAAGAAATAGCAAAAGAGCACAAGGAAGTCCTTCAGGATGCTCAGTCCAAGGTTGCTTTATACCTCAAATCCCTTAGAACAGACCCACAAAATCTTAATAGAACAGAAGTGTGGAAAGTGCCACCCTAACCCTTTCATTTTTTTTGTCATCCCCAACAATTCCCTAAATTTTCACGCATTTTACTTCATTCAGCAGAGTTTGATGCAAGGGAGACGTTGACTCGTCCTTCAAGACCAGAGGTCTGTACATAATGTCATTCTATTGCTTTCATATTATTATTCTAACAAATTTTCATTCACCCTCATTTGATTCTTGAAAAATATGCACATCGCTCACTTGTTAAACAAGGCAACGATCTGATTACTGGTAAGCAGACACAGCAAACTCATGTTATATAACCTTACAGCACACAAACGAGCTGGTGGTTTTAATGGGAAGTGATCGATAACATTGATGAATGTACTGTACAAAAGCACCTTAATCTCTGAAACACAAAGGAGCTAAAACGCAAAATAGTGCCGGGACAGCAGCCATTTCAGTCACAGCATCTCTTGAAGCTTGATGCCCACTTGGGTGACCTCCAGATGTGGGGACAAGGACACACAACCACAAGGTGTCAAATGATCATACTGCCCCCCGCAGGCAAACAACAAGGGAACCCCCCCCCCTTTATATCCAGGACACTGCATCTAACTCTCTCTCTCACACACACATGCACACAGCCACACTCACACCCACACTTGCGCACAGAAGTGCACACACTCGCATTCGCACATTTGCACACACAGAGACACACACGCACACCCATACTCGCGCACGCGCGCACACACACACACAGTCACACATTTGCACACACACGCAGCCAGACACACACCCACAGTTGCACGGAGAAACAGACGCGCACACACATACTCGCAGAAACACACGCACATGCGCACCCATACTCGCGCGCGCGCACACACACACACAGTCACACGTTTGCACACACACGCAGTCAGACACACACCCACAGTTGCACGGAGAAACACACGCACATGCGCACAGACTCGCAGAACGTCTCCTTACCCATTCCAGGACTTTTATAAACCCCAGCGGCTGTTTGACCACGGTGAACTGCCCAGTGGCGACCAACTGCCAACAAAGAAATGAACATAGAACACGAATTAACTTCGATATGAGTAGCCGCAGAGCTGATTGCAGGTCGGTACGAATCAGGCTGACAACAGTAGAGATGATCCCTGATCAGCAGGAAAGGTTATGATATATCTAGACTGCCAGCCTGGCATCACCGAGGTGCTGATCACTGATCAGTTCGCGGGCACGTCCGTGCTCTAATGAACCCATTGTGAGCTGCCCATTTTATTATATCTATTATTATTCTCACCATCACCTGCCCCATCGGTGTGACTAAGCTGCGGGCTTGGGGGGTGTCATTGGCAAAGCATTAGACAGAATTACACAAAGCTGCTTACCCACCCCCACCCCCCGTTTTCCTCATACACACAGACGCTTCAGCAGTGTCCGTATATCACTGCAGATATTTACATTTTTTTATGTTGAATTGTACCATTTTCATCCCATCCCTTGCACTTAAACAGTCATGGGTGTCGAGGGAAAAAAATCTGACCTCTTCTCTTTTCAACTTTAATTTTAAAGCTTCAACTCGTCTAATTTGATTTCAGAAGCATAAATGATAACCAGCCGCGGTGTTTACGGATAGCTATGCAGTAAGTAGTCGGGTATTTCATATACATGACGTTTCAACCTGATATAACACCCCCGCTCCGCTCCTTGTAAAACCTTGGAAATAAACCGTTGTGTCCTATTTATTTATATTTTTTAATAGAAAGCCCATTATAAGAGTATCAGAATTTTGTACCATACTCATATATAAAGCATTTAGTGTTTCAGATACACATCCTTCATAAAAATATGCACGTCGAATATATATCATATACCCGTAAATCACGATATAAATATTTTAAGAAGTATATTTTCCTCATTATGGATTATATTAAAATAGATGCTATTGTACAAAACATCTATCCGCCTGACACCGCCATTGATGCAGGACAACACAGCAGAATGAGCAAAATTTTAGGCAAAACAGCATAATGTCAGGTCGACCATCATATTCCCAGGCATAATGGTGTTTTTGCAGGTATAACAGTATTTTTCCAGGTGTAATCACATGCAGTTGGCTTTTAGCCTTCTCTTCCAAATACGCAAATCAAGTCATCCTGTATCCGTCATCTCTGCAATTCACACGCATTGACATTTATATTCGCTGTTTTAGTTAAAATGCAGCAGTGCCATTTTCCATCCCTCAGGTCATTTATATTATATTAGCATGTATATTAACTTAAATATCGGCAGAGCCCGTGCAATAAATAATTTGTTGTTTGAGGACCCTACCTGGTTCACAATATCCATCTTAGCCGCCTTCTCGGAGATAAGAGGATCAGCAGAGCAGAGGGAGTGAGCTGCGACGTCCGGAACCGGCTGCGGAGGGGGCGCAGGAGAGAGCGGAGAACAGCGTCGTGACGTCACCAGCCAGCTGAGGGCGCCTGAACCTGGAGGATGAGAGCGGATCCGGAGCACTCTGAAAGCGCACACCCACCACCCAACCGTTCGAACGTCCACCAAAGAGACCACAAGACGTGTCACTAACCCCTATGAATCCAAATGATTTGTTTAGCTCCATGTTTTAACAACCATCCTCTGCTAGTTTGAGAATTCCACACATTCCAACAGTCCTGGTTGTGTGCTGCGTTTTTCAGAACCTTAGTGCTATGAACTGCGGGGCAAGACCCAGGAAGAAACAATTTCAAATTGGCTTCATTTGTCTGCCCCCCCCTTCGAAAATAGACCTTTCCATTTAAGTCTTAGAACCCGACAAACGTAAAATTCGTTGATTTTATCACCCATTAATCTCAGGCTCATAACTTTGGATAAATGTAACACATAGATGCGAAGCGCATATCTTTGGAATCAACTTGATCCGTTCGTTCAAGTTGCAACGTTGTGCGCTGAAGAATTCCAGATTAATCCTGGGCGCAATGAGACATATATTTTATACACTTTACACCAAAACGCACCTCTAATAATCCATAAAACATGGATATTGTTCACATTAGTAGAAAACAAAGTGCATATTCACTTTAAGTTGTTTCTCCTGCCCAATTCCCCAATATTAAACTCTCTCCTGCGCCCTTGGCTACGATCATTGTAACTTCAGCGGTCTCGGGCAGAACCGGGGATACTTGAACAAATGACGTCTCTGGACTCAGCGCCTGATGCCCTCTAGCAATGCCCCTGGAATCCACAACAGCCTCGGTACTCAACAGGCAACCCGCCGTATAACTTCCAGAATGACTGGTTCACAACGAAATATACTTTCTGGAAAATGTAAAAATGTACACACATCTTGTCCAGAATTCAGCATCTGTGGTGACATGGTGTTGCAGTTGTTAGCACTGTCGCCTCACATGTCTGGGGTCAGGGTTTGAATCTCTGCTGTGATCCCCTGGTACTTTGTAAAACATGCTGAGGTTAATAGAATAGAATAGAATAGAATAGAATATATAACTAAATTAGGTGTGTCCCCTGAAACAGATTCAGCAGAACACTACCATAGCTCTGCATATTAAGTTACACACATACAAAGTAAAATCACGAGCTATACAGGCCAATAAACTTTGAATGTTTCTACAGTATGTGCATACGTATAAGATGGGGGGGGGGGGGGGGTATATAAATATTATTGGAGTGGGTCTATTTACAAGAAGTACAATGAGTCCCTGGGATATTGCACTTATGTCTCATTGATGCCCTGGGTGACAGTGAAGGACATGAGAGGACATGAGAGCGGAGGGGGGACACTTAAGACTTTGATGCAATGAATACTTATTTAACTGCGTTCAGTTCTTTGATAGTGATGGGGCTCAGTTAGAAGCTTTTCATTGGCCTGGAAGTGCTCCTTCCAGCAGAGTGCAGAGGTGGTGGCCTGGGTGTGATACTGTAGGATCCTGAACTGAAGTTAATGTGCCCTGAAATGGGTTGGTGCCCTATATCCTGGGTTGTTCCCTGCTTTGTGCCCTGAAATGGGTTGGTGCCCCATCCTGGGTTGTTCCCTGCTTTGTGCCCATAGACTCAATGATAGACTCTGGACCCTCCAAGCGATTACAGGAAATGGATGGGTTCAGCATCCAAAAATAAAAGCGTAACTATAAATGAATTTCACAGTGCAATTAACAGCACCCACCCCCAATGTATCTGAAGCTGAGTATGGTGGATCTGTGGAGGGGGGACTTCATTCTACAAACCCTATAAACTATAATCAGTATAATAAAAATGTGAGTCTGTGTGATAATAGGGCTTGGATTTTTATGTGTAGTCTGTAGGAATCTGGAAAGGACACCAAACTAGCAAGTATATACAGTGTGTATACAAACATTTTTAGGTCTGAGACCAGTGGTAGTTTAAGTAACGTCCGTCGTTGGGCGGGGGGGGGGGATGACTCCCCAGCTGGACCAGTTTAATTGATGGTAATTTTTGGTCAGACTTACTCACAGCCTGGGTGCTGACTTTCTGAATCTTTTCGATGGATGGATGGAGAGCAGAGAGATCCGTGATAGGTCACTTATGTGGCAGGTGGGGGGGAGCAGGGTGGGCAGCATAGAGGGGGGTTTGGCAGGGTGGGGCCGGGTGGGACATGGAGAGCAAAGAGAGAGGGAGGAGAGGCGGGTAAAGTGGAACAGAGAACGGGGTGGGTGTGACCCTTAAGGTGGGATGGTGAGGGTCTGAGACGGTCTGCCAAAGATTATTCTCCATCCATTTCCTCTGGACCCCCTCCTAAATATCCATGTTCCAGAACACATTCTCCAGCATGTTTAGGAGAATGAGAGATGACTTTAAACCAGATACAACGCAAAGTGGGTGATATGTGGGTTTGAGTAGAGGGTGCCTAATGAAAGTGGTCATCTTGGTGGTGAAAACAGGCAAATTTATTTTAAGGATGACTGAGGGACCCATGAGACTATGTAGATGAAGCGTCTGCAAGGTGGGTGGAAATTCATTGTAACAGTAAGTTGGGCAGCAGTTTGTACTAAAACGCGACTAGAGCTGTAAACATGGGCCTCCATTCCTCTTTGGAGTGCGTCTCACTTTCCCTGCTTGGGAAGTTGGGCCAAACTGCAGCCACTTGGAGTCTCCAGACCCACAGCCTAGACCAGGGCTCCACCAACCTGGCCCTCGATTCCAAATCCAGGGCTTGTTCTCAGTTCTCTGAGGAAGTTAGTATAATAAGTGCTGATTCTGATTTGGCACAGAGGCTTCACACCTGGCTCACAGGTGAAGGAAGGCTGGACAATCAGCAGTGCATGGATGGTGAGCACCCGGTCCAGACACCACAGATCTGAGAAGAGAGTGAGGGCAAAAACTCAAAAACACAGCCCCATTTTGAACTGAGATGGGGCTGTTATAAAGATCAACATATGAACTGCTTTTCTTTGTAAAAAATGAAAAAAATGAAAATTACACACAAGGTGAAAATTCCTTTATTCACATCATCTACTCATGAAAGGTCATGGAAACCTGTGATTTCATGCCTGCTATCTGCTACATAGACACATATAGTGCCAATATTCAGAAATGCCGACTACTGTAAAACTCATTGATCTTGAAGCTGCTTAGTGGTCAAACGGGGCTGTTTGGCTCCTTCTCATGACAAACCTGGAAATCTGATTCTATACAGCAAACTAGAAGCACTGCAGGTAGCTCGAGAGGAACACGGAAGGTTCCGGAAGAAATGTTACACAGTTAAAAAAGAGGGGTGGATTGTGCAATGCTGCAAAAAGGTGTCAGGAACAGGTTCACATGCAGTTCATCTCGTCCGCCAAGTCCTCTTCGATGTGGCCCCATGTAATCTCATCATCGCTGTACACGAGCCCTGCCTCAGGGTCACGCCGTCGGAGGTTCCCTCGACTCAGCAAGTCATTGGCTGCGTTCTCCATCTCGTCAACGGTCATGTTGCAGGCGCTGGCGATCTCCCGCTTGGCGAAGTCTACAAACTTTGGGTCCTTGGCATAAAGGCCCAGCCCCTCGGAGATGAGGACCTGGGAGAAAGAAGGGAGACATAGGGAGGGCGGAGTACAGGGGCACGGAGATGGGATGGGAGTTGGAGTTGGGGCTTTGCCTGTAGACAGAAGCTTACCGATTCCACCAGGCTGTCTGCGCTGCCTCTCTTCTCCAGGTTCGGCGAGCTGAACTGGGAGGGCACCCCCAGGCTGGATAATGTCCGGCTGCCATCCGTGAACCAGCCGGGCACACACGTGGCAGCAGGCAGGCTGGCACTACCCGTCACCTCGTCCGCCCAGGTGGTCAGGCCTGGGGCCCTTTGCCCCTCTTCCTCCACCAGGATGAGGGGAGTGTAGAGCAGGCGGCCATGTTGCGGGCCTGTGTTGGCCCAGGTGGAGGAGGAGGGTGATGCTACAGAGGACCAGCTGCAACGATGAGGATCAATGGTGCTGTATGTCTGTGAAAGAAAGTTGTATTCAAGAGGATGACAGGAGTCACACACCTTGCTTTGCTGTACCTGAGTTTGTGTTACCTGTACTATGTTACCTGTATTTGAGTTTGTGTTACCTGTACTATGTTACCTGTATTTGAGTTTGTTACCTGTACTACAGTATGTTACCTGTATTTGAGTTTGTGTTACCTGTACTATGTTACCTGTATTCGCGTTTGTGTCACCTGTATTCGAGTTTGTGTTACCTGTACTATGTTACCTGTATTCGAGTTTGTGTCACCTGTATTCGAGTTTGTGTTACCTGTACTATGTTACCTGTATTCAAGTTTGTGTTACCTGTACTATGTTACTTGTATTTGAGTTTGTGTTACCTGTACTATGTTACCTGTATTCGAGTTTGTGTTACCTGTACTATGTTACCTGTTTTCAAGTTTGTGTTACCTGTATTCGAGTTTGTGTTACCTGTACTATGTTACCTGTATTCGAGTTTGTGTTACCTGTACTATGTTACCTGTTTTCGACTTTGTGCTACTTGTGCTATGTTATCTGTACTTGAGTCTGTGTTACCTGTACTAATCAAATTACCTGTATTTGAGTTTGTGTTACCTGTACTATGTTACCTGTATTCGAGTTTGTGTTACCTGTACTATGTTACCTGTTTTCAAGTTTGTGTTACCTGTATTCGAGTTTGTGTTACCTGTACTATGTTACCTATATTCGAGTTTGTGTTACCTGTACTATGTTACCTGTTTTCGAGTTTGTGCTACTTGTGCTATGTTATCTGTACTTGAGTCTGTGTTACCTGTACTAATCATATTACCTGTGTTTGAGTTTGTTACCTGCACACGTTTTCGGCAGGGTGGCGAGTTTTCCCGATAGATTCCGGAGATGGGAGTGTCGCCATTGCTGCTTTGGTACCCCAGAGATTGGATATTAAATGAAGGTTTTCGTCCTGGTAAAAGAAAGAGTGAACAGATGGAGGAGAGGCCGAGCGTGATGAGTGCAAAGGAAGGGAAATGGGCAAGATATGGACAGCATGGAGCTGATGGGGGGGAGACGGGGGGGTGTTGAGAGAACCCCAGGAAAGACGTTTGATCGCATGAGGTGAGCCTGGGAAGATGGGGCCGTCCTACCGGTGGGGGTGGCTGGGAGCAGGCGCCGGCGCTGATGGCCCGTTCTCTGTGCCTCCCCGTTGCTGTGGGGGGGTCCGTAGGCCACATGGTTGGCAGGCTGTACATCGTAGATGTGCTCGCGGTGCCCACGGTATAACGGGGGGGCTTCAGGGTACCAGGGCCTGGGAGGGACATTTTACAGAGCGTAGCTGCTATACAGCAACACGAGCTAAATGTAACCTGACAGGCCCTCCTTTACAAACGCGGTGTGCCCACACCTTTCCCGGGATGTTGTGCTCTCCGTGTCCTCCTCCCGGGTGTAGTAGCCCTGTACAACTGAGCCATTCTCCTCGCCAACCTCGGGGGCGTATTCCTGCTGGGACACAAGGCTGTACCTGCTGCTTGGGATGGGGGGGGTGAGGGTGGGATTGGGTATGAGGAGAAGCGGGAATAACGACAGGTGTAGGGCACAGAGACGGGAGAAGGGTTCGGGCAGGAGCAGAAAACAAATAAGTGAACTCAAATTACACACACATGCAGATATATTTGCTCCAGATGTGGGATTACCTGTTGGTGAATTTCGGCTGCTGGACTATCACCTCCTCATTTGTTAATCGCTCTTGCTGGATTATCTGAGGGGGGGGCTCAATTTCTACTTCCTCCAGCTCCTCCTCCAGCTCCCCTTCCTCTTCGAGAGGCTCGTCGGCTGCCTCCTCAAAGGACACGACCTCCTCCAACTCCTCCTCCTGGGCCGACACACATGTGTCGTGGAGATCTGGTGACTTGGGGAGAAAGTTGTCTTTGGGTGGCAGCTCCATGTCCTCCTTGTGCACGTCGTCACTCTGTGGGACCGGTATGATGGCAGGTGACCATTAGGGTTCCAACATGGAAGCCAGGAATGAAGACAGTTCCTTGCTCAACCACACCCACCCTGCAGAAGTCCTCATCCTCCTTCGACTCCCACGTCTCCCCTATTTCCTCCTCCTCCCCCTCCAGGTCACATGACATGGCCAGCCGCATCTCAGGGCCCAGGTCTTGCAGGGTACGTAAGCCAGCCTGTGAATGAAGTAGTTGTCTAAACACATACTGAGAGCAGCATCTGCTCACTGTGGTTTGCAAAGCGACGCTGGCATCCAAACCTGCAGGGCAGAGGACTTGTCCTTCTTCTTCTTCCGGTTATTTTTTCTCTTCCGGTATTTTCTGAAGTAGTCCTGGATTACAAAGCTGGCGTAGAACTTCCCCAGTGTTATTTCTCCCTCTGAATGAGCCAAATGGACAGTTTTCATCAATACCCACACATGAAGGGAATGAGGAATATGGCTTCTGTTGTACCCTTGACTATGGAACCGAACAATGATATCAGCCATACCCTCTCTAGCTGGAAGGACTTCATCCAGAAGTTTGGGTTTTGTATGTTTCCAGATTTTCTTAATGATGAGCCTTAACTCCTCATTGTCCACCTCCGGGGGGCCTGTGGGTGGAGGTGTAGTTGTAGAGAAACAGATGTGTAAATATCCAGTGTTGGAATTTACTTTGATGTTAGGGAATGCCCAGTTCTGAAAGAGCACTACATCATGCTGCCTGTAGGGGGCAGAACTGAAACATCCTCCACCATATCTATCCCAAATGACATTTTGGGCTGCCTCTGGCTGGTGAACCTCTGTATGAGGGCATATGACTGACCATCCGTGCGGATCTTTAGTGCCGTCCTGACCAGGGCGAACAGCGTGGCGTTGAAGGTCACCATACCATCACCTCTCAGTGGCATGTTCATGGCCACCAGTCTCTGGTGTGGGCGTGGGGTGGGCGTGGCCAATGAGAGAGGGCCAACAGAAAACCCACAGCAAGAGAGAAAGGATAGTCTGTATTATACAGACGCTCAGCCCATGAACAGCACAGACAGAAGCAAGGGCACAGGAATTCCTGCAAGGACAGTATGCGGCGCTACCTTGCAGGCGACTCGATGAGGACACAACTTCCCAAAGCCCAGCGGAGGCTGAATCCTGCGAAGCAGCGTTACCAGGTCCAGATGCTTAATGCGGCCACTGCAACACGAGACCGCGACTGAGCGACGCAAGACCGACAGCGTGAAAACGATAAGAGGCAGAGCTAAAGAACGTCAGAGAACATCAGAGAGGGGGAAGGAGGGAGAGAGGCTGAGAGGGGAGAGAGAGATTAGGGAGAGAGGTAGAATGAGCAAGAGACAGGAGAGGAGGTAGAGAGGGGGAGGGAGAGAGAATTAGAGAATAGAAAGACTGGAGGGGAGGGAGGGAGGGAAACAGGAGGACAGAAAAAGAGGGAGGGGGAGAAAGAGACAGAAAGACAGGGAGAAACCGAAAGTGACAGAGTAAGACTGAGGATGGGGTGGGAAGGAACTGACCTGGCCTCAGGGTCATACTCAGACCACAATCTTTTAAACTCATCAAGGTGATGGGGGCCAAGAATGGACCAATCGCGTGTCAGATAGTCAAAGTTGTCCATGATAACGGCGATAAAGAGGTTAATAATCTGGGAGAAAGAAAAGAAAACAATTTATAAGGAGCAGGGCTTGAACAGAGCCTGGTCACCCCACATGAGGCCTGTCCATGTGCCTTCCTGCCTCACCAGGAACGCGCAGAGCATGAAGAAGCTAATGAAGTAGACGATGGCCAGGTTGCTGCCACATGTGTACTCCTCGCCCGGCTCGTAGTCTGACTCGGGGTCACACAGCTTTCCCGGGAGGGCGGCCAGCATGATCTCCTGCCAGGCCTCTCCAGTTGCACACCTGTGATGGTCCAGAGGGGCAGGTATGTTGAAACCACCACAGCATGCAAGGACGTGCTCATTTCTGCTCACCTGAAGAGCAGCAGCACTGCCTGTGGGAACGTCTGGAAGTTGTTGTTCCGGTTGATGCTGGTGTTGTCCTGCAGAGCTATCTTCCCAAAAGTCTGAAGCATAGTGGGGATTTGGACAAGAAGTCACTGGTTGATGTTCGGAAATCATCGGAAGGGGGATTTAGAGGTGGGAAATTCTCAGAGCCGAGTGCTGATCTTTAGGAAGCCTAGGAGAACTTCCTTACAGCAAGTCACACCACATTCTTGGGTCCAAATAGATGTATTTTATACAGGGTTCAAACATGTAAAAACATACATTCTCTATCACTGTTCTCATGGATGTCAAAACGACTTTAACAGTTTGCAGGAACCACTTCATGCAGAGATCTGTATGGTCTCGTCAGTGTTGAATGTGTACCTAACTTCACAACCTTAACGTGCCTATGAGGTGCATCGAGAACTATGTAGTCATGAGAATGCACCTGCATGCCGATGACAGCATAGATGAAGAAGATCATGGCGATGAGGAGGCCAACGTAGGGCAGCGCCTTGAGGGACACACAGTACAGACAGCTTCATCACATAGAGCATAATACTGGAAGACACAGAATGGATGGGGTGTCCCATAGTGCAGTGGAGACAGACACAGCACTATGGTTTACCAACATTACACTCTAGTGCAGGGGTGTCCAATCTTATCCGTAAAGGGCCGGTGTGCATGCGGGTTTTCACTGAAACGCCCTAATTAGGTCACTAATTAAAGGGCTGATTGGCCGAAGAGTCCTCACACCTGGGTTTGAACAGCTGACGTAAAGGTTACCCCAAAAACCTGCACACACACCGGCCCTTTGTGGATAAGATTGCCCATCCCTGGTCTAGTGAGTGATATACACTAAAAGGCCTTGTAAATATGGGATATTTTTATATTCTTCAGTTTAAAAGTAGTAACGGACGTGCTCTGATTAATCCATCCATTTTCTGTAACCACTTGTCCTATTCAGGGGGAGGGGGGTCCAGAGCCTTTGGGCACAAGGCAGGGAACAACCCACAACGTGGCACAAACCCATCACAGTGCACAAACCCATCACAGTGCACAAACCCATCACAGTGCACAAACCCATCACAGTGCACAAACCCATCACAGTGCACAAACCCATCACAGTGCACAAACCCATCACAGTGCACAAACCCATCACAGTGCACTAACCCATCACAGTGCACAAACCCATCACAGTGCACAAACCCATCACAGTGCACAAACCCATCACAGTGCACTAACCCATCACAGTGCACAAACCCATCACAGTGCACAAACCCATCACAGTGCACAAACCCATCACAGTGCACAAACCCATCACAGTGCACAAACCCATCACAGTGCACTAACCCATCACAGTGCACAAACCCATCACAGTGCACAAACCCATCACAGTGCACAAACCCATCACAGTGCACAAACCCATCACAGTGCACAAACCCATCACAGTGCACAAACCCATCACAGTGCACAAACCCATCACAGTGCACAAACCCATCACAGTGCACAAACCCATCACAGTGCACAAACCCATCACAGTGCACAAACCCATCACAGTGCACAAACCCATCACAGTGCACTAACCCATCACAGTGCACAAACCCATCACAGTGCACAAACCCATCACAGTGCACAAACCCATCACAGTGCACTAACCCATCACAGTGCACAAACCCATCACAGTGCACAAACCCATCACAGTGCACAAACCCATCACAGTGCACTAACCCATCACAGTGCACAAACCCATCACAGTGCACAAACCCATCACAGTGCACAAACCCATCACAGTGCACAAACCCATCACAGTGCACAAACCCATCACAGTGCACAAACCCATCACAGTGCACAAACCCATCACAGTGCACAAACCCATCACAGTGCACAAACCCATCACAGTGCACTAACCCATCACAGTGCACAAACCCATCACAGTGCACAAACCCATCACAGTGCACAAACCCATCACAGTGCACAAACCCATCACAGTGCACAAACCCATCACAGTGCACAAACCCATCACAGTGCACAAACCCATCACAGTGCACAAACCCATCACAGTGCACAAACCCATCACAGTGCACAAACCCATCACAGTGCACACTCACAGACAATTTGGTAACTCCAATTAACCTCAGCATGTTTTTGGAAACCAAAATGCCCAGAGAAAACCCCACACAGAAGATGCAAAGTCCACACACATGGAGCCAGGATGGAGACTTGACCCCAGGTCCAGAGGTGTGAGGTAACAGTGCTAACCACTGCGCTACCCCACTCTAATCAATCAGCTCACAGAAACACAATGTCATACTAATGACCACATTTGGGAATAAAAACAAACTATTCCGACGTGTGTTTTTTTCCCTTGCACATATTAGTCATTTCTTTTTACGTTTTCATGTTGTTGTTCATCTGTTTGCACTGTGCTGGGGCAGTAAATGCACTACTCTGGTCATAAGAGCATTGCAGAGCTTCATGCTGCCAAAGATCAGACAGGTCATTACTGTGGTGCTGCGGACTGAAAGCCGACCTGGAGGGACTTGACAAAGGTCCAGAGCAGAGTGCGGATGCCTTCCCCCTTGTTTAGCAGCTTGACTAATCGCATCACTCGGAAAAGGCGGAAGAAAGTGATGGACACCCTGGAGCTTTCCTCTGAGCCCTGGGGAGGGGGTGGGGCGAGAAAGAGGAGGGATGCGATTGGTGCAGGGGCACCAAACAAAATGGTGGCATTGTTGACCGAGCCAAGGAGCAAAGGGCAGGTGTCTCCCCTCACCTCTGCGGAGTGTCCGGTCTGCGGGACGAGAGGGAAAAGGCAGTGGTGGAAAGGAAGCAAGACGAAAACGTAAAACAAAGCAGAACAATTCAACGTAATGGTGATAAGTACATAGCAAATAAACAAATCAGGGATACTGTCAACATTAATCCCAATTCACTTACATTATTAAAATAGCCAGTAAACACAGGGTAAGGGAAAAGGACTAAAAAGTAAAATACACTAACAATGTGAATTTTATTGAATTTTTACAATTACTTGTATTCATTGGAAATAATATTCATTAAATTGGTTCATAGTATAATACTTTTCAGTGCAATATTGCAGGAACAGCAGTAACCTAGAGATTTTAAAGTATGATTTTCGAAGGGTCTGTGCAGTAGCACTTTAATACAGGACTGATTGTCGATGAGGCTGCCGAGGGTGAAATGGCCAAGTGAAGGAGACCCACTCACACTCAGCTCCGTCAGCAGGATGTCCAGGACACTGCCCACCACGATAAGAGCGTCAAAAGAGTTCCAGGCATCCATAAAGTAGTGCTACACACATGGCCATCAGTGTTAGAGAGCCACAGATTGGCACAGATGCCAGAAACCAGCTTTATAGTCATAAGACACTCACAGGTACATCAGGGATAAATGAATATTCAATGCAGTGATGTAGACAGAGAGGCTACGAGCAGCAAAGGGGGATCTTACCCTGAAGCGCAAAGCCAGAAGCTTGAGCACCATCTCCACAGTGAAGAGACATGTGAAGACTATATTGAGCATGTCCATGACAGAACTGAAGAGCTTGGACTGATCGTAATGCTGTGGAACATGGAGACAGAGGCACAATAACCTATGAGTCAGCACCATGCCCACACCGCGGAGCAGGGGACATCGGGGATGTTTGGTACCTGTACTGCCAGTGTGACCGTGTTGAGCAGGATCAGGGCGAACATGATGTACTCAAACGCAGTGGAGTTGATGATTGTCCAGAACTTCAGCTGTGTTGGATTCTTGGGGATGTAGAGTCTCAGAGGTTGGGCCTTCAGTGCATAGTATACACACTGCCTCTGAGAATGATGGAGGGACAGTGGAGATAGAAAAGCGCTCGTGTTCATTCCTCCAAAGTACCGCGTTAGTGACAGTTCGTAGGTAAACAATGACACGAGAAAAGGAGTCAGATTTTAACTGTTCAATCCCTGCCTAGCTAAGATATGTCAGAACGCTAAACGTCATAAGTGTAATACTGTTGTGTAACAAACTCAATTATCCATATTGTGTTCAAGAATATGATACTTTTTTTGCTATTTGCGCAAGTACAACGGAATGCTTATTTTTACAAATTCCATCATGCTCTCCTCTGAGACATACATATAGTTGGGAGGGAACCTTGGGGTATGAGCATAGGATCAGGCAATTTATCTGGCACCCCTGGGGCAGTTTGGGGGCGGTTAAGGGCCTTGCTCAAGGGCCCAATAGAAATGTAGCTATTCTGGCTAAGCTGCTCAGCTAAAATAGCACCCACCAATTCTGACCCAGCTAATGCATTTCTAGGGTAAGAACATCCTGTGTCACAATAGCTTATGGCTGGCAGCTTGTGAAGGCCAAGCTGCCAGGTGTTTAGGCCGGCTTGACACACATACTTCTTCTGCATGTGCTCGTTCGTAAGTTAGGTGCAGAACAGGCCATGTCTCGGACCTCACGTGTGTGTGTGTGTGCGTGTGTGTGTGTGTTTATTGCCGCTGACCTGGTTCTTGTTCAATTCACAGTTCTTATACTCGGCCTCGCCCTGTTCACGGAACGTTATGATGACGAAGCCCACGAAGATGTTCATCATGAAGAAGGCGATGATGATGATGTAGATGACGAAGAAAATGGAAATCTCCACGCGGTAGTTGTAGATGGGACCTTGATTCTCGGCGTTGGCATCGATGGCTTTGTACAAAAGGCTGAAGGTGACAGGAGAAAGAATGATGTCCCAAAATGAGGACAAAGAAGCACGTTTTATGGACAGCGACACTGCAGGATCTCTGAAGCCTCCTGAGAGATTCACACTCATACGTTTATGCTTGCATTCGCTTTCATATGAGTAACAGCTTCTAACCTCCCAAGCAAACCTCAGAATCAGATGAAGACAGGACACCAAACACCTGAAATGGTTTGGCATGGGGACACTCACGCAGGCCAGCCCTCGAAGGTAGACACGGTGAAGAGGGCCATCATCCCCTGAGGCACGTTGTCAAAATTGAACTCATTATTGTACCAGACCCTCTCCCTCACCATGGGGTGGTTCACGTCCCCATCCTTGTACACCACGAACGTCCCCCTGCAGGACATCCCAGAGACACCCCATGTCACATGACTAACCGCCATCCCCCTGCCCAGGAAACATGCTGGTAATCATGAACAGGATAGGTTTCTGGAATCTCCGGGGTAACGGAGGAGCTAAGGAGGCCACAATGAGGACATGCAGTCACTCCAGAAGAGGCAGGTGGAGGATGGAGTGCCGTCATCTGCCATGCTTCTTACTTGCATTCTTCTGGTGTGTGCTTGGCTTCATCAGTGCAGGCGTAGAACTTCCCCTGAACCAGGAAAAACAGCACAAAGGGTAACATTTTCATGAATGCCATGTCTTTCAGAATCTATGAACACATTCATAACACATTATAATGCATTCATAACGCATTATAAACATGGCTATAAATATTTATAAAAAGGCATACCACACTGTAGCCATGTTTATTATGCATTATGAATGCTTTATGAAGCTCTCATCTACAATGCACTATAGATAAATGTGTGCATTTATAATGCAATACAAAGCATCCTGAGAGCTTATACGCTGATGGGCCTACCTTGAAGAGCTGCACTCCAATGCAGGCAAACATGAATAGCAGCAGCGTGGTTACGATCAGGATATTCCCAATGGTCCTAATGGCCACGAACACACACTGGACCACGTTCTATGGGACACATGGGCAGATGTAACTGTCATGTAAGCACCCGCTAACTGCTACGGAATGCCACGTTCACATGGGTAACCAGGATCCGATGCTGAGGAAACAATATTAGCGTCATAATGAAATTATTTCAACAGTTTAATTCAAAATGATATAATGTCCTTCTAAGGAAAACCGTTAAACTGATTTCACAGAAGGCACACACACACACACACACACACACACACACACACACACACACACACACACACACACACAGACACACACACACACACACACACACACACACACACATACACACACACACACACACACATACACACACAGACACACACACACACACACAGACCAGTATGCATATGTTTGTGGGGTCTGTCCATTCATTTCTCTGGGCAAAACTCTAACCTCAGCAATGACAACCGTAACCCCTACCCAGCCCTAAATTTAACCACAAGTAACCAAACAAAATAAAAATTCATTACTTCATTTTTACTTTTTTGATTGCATTCACAGATTTTTATAAAAAAAAATTTAAATGGTCGCCACAATGTAGGGCTGCACGATGTATTAAGTCATAAATATCAATATATTTTCATACTAGATATAGGATCAGACAATATGTTTTATATCAATAAAGTTTATGTTGCTTTAAAATGAAACTCATAGGGCCACCAGAAGCCCCCCATCCTGGGTTGTTCCCTAACTCGTGCCCAAAGCTTCCAGAATAGGCTCCGGACCCCCCGCGACCCAGAAGAGTAAGCGTTTTGGATGATGGATGGATGGATGGGTCACCGTTACTGCACCCTGCCCAGCCCCTCCCTCTTTACCGCACCCTGTCCCATCCATCGCCCTTTACTGCACCATGCCCTGTCCCTCCTTCTTTACCACACCCTGTCCCATCCATCGCCCTTTACCGCACCCTGTCCCATCCATCGCCCTTTACCGCACCCTGTTCCATCCATCACCCTTTACTGCATCCTGCCCCGCCCCTCCCTCTTTTACCGCACCCTGTCCCATCCATCGCCCTTTACCGCACCCTGTCCCATCCATCGCCCTTTACCGCACCCTGTCCCATCCATCGCCCTTTACCGCACCCTGTTCCATCCATCACCCTTTACTGCATCCTGCCCCGCCCCTCCCTCTTTTACCGCACCCTGTTCCATCCATCACCCTTTACTGCACCCTGCCCCGCCCCTCCCTGTTTTACCGCACCCTGTCCCATCCATCGCCCTTTACCGCACCCTGTTCCATCCATCACCCTTTACTGCACCCTGCCCCGCCCCTCCCTCTTTTACCGCACCCTGTCCCATCCATCGCCCTTTACCGCACCCTGTCCCATCCATCGCCATTTAACGCACCCTGTTCCATCCATCGCCCTTTACCGCACCCTGTTCCATCCATCACCCTTTACTGCATCCTGCCCCGCCCCTCCCTCTTTTACCGCACCCTGTCCCATCCATCACCCTTTACTGCACCCTGCCCCGCCCCTCCCTGTTTTACCGCACCCTGTCCCATCCATCGCCCTTTACCGCACCCTGTTCCATCCATCACCCTTTACTGCACCCTGCCCCGCCCCTCCCTCTTTACCACACCCTGTCCCATCCATCGCCCTTTACTGCACCATGCCCCGCCCCTCCCTCTTTACCGCACTCAGTCCCATCCATCGCCCTTAACTGCACCATGCCCCGCCCCTCCCTCTTTACCGCACCCTGTTCCATCCATCACCCGTTACTGCACCCTGCCCAGCCCCTCCCTCTTTACCACACCCTGTCCCATCCATCGCCCTTTACCGCACCCTGTCCCATCCATCGCCCTTTACTACACCATGTCCCGTCCTTCCCTCTTTACCACACCCTGTCCCATCCATCGCCATTTACCACACCCTGTCCCATCCATCGCCCTTTACCGCACCCTGTTCCATCCATCACCCTTTACTGCACCCTGCCCCGCCCCTCCCTCTTTTACCGCACCCTGTCCCATCCATCGCCCGTTAACGCACCCTGTTCCACCCATCACCCTTTACTGCATCCTGCCCCGCCCCTCCCTCTTTTACCGCACCCTGTCCCATCCATCGCCCTTTACCACACCCTGTCCCATCCATCGCCCTTTACCGCACCCTGTTCCATCCATCACCCTTTACTGCACCCTGCCCCGCCCCTCCCTCTTTTACCGCACCCTGTCCCATCCATCGCCCTTTACCGCACCCTGTCCCATCCATCGCCCTTTACTACACCATGCCCCACCCCTCCCTCTTTACCGCACTCAGTCCCATCCATCGCCCTTAACTGCACCATGCCCCGCCCCTCCCTCTTTACCGCACCCTGTTCCATCCATCACCCGTTACTGCACCCTGCCCAGCCCCTCCCTCTTTACCGCACCCTGTCCCATCCATCGCCCTTTACTGCACCATGTCCCGTCCCTCCCTCTTTACCACACCCTGTCCCATCCATCGCCCTTTACCGCACCCTGTCCCATCCATCGCCCTTTACTGCACCATGTCCCGTCCTTCCCTCTTTACCACACCCTGTCCCATCCATCGCCCTTTACCACACCCTGTCCCATCCATCGCCCTTTACCGCACCCTGTTCCATCCATCACCCTTTACTGCATCCTGCCCCGCCCCTCCCTCTTTTACCGCACCCTGTCCCATCCATCGCCCTTTACCGCACCCTGTTCCACCCATCACCCTTTACTGCATCCTGCCCCGCCCCTCCCTCTTTTACCGCACCCTGTCCCATCCATCGCCCTTTACCACACCCTGTCCCATCCATCGCCCTTTACCGCATCCTGTTCCATCCATCACCCTTTACTGCACCCTGCCCCGCCCCTCCCTCTTTTACCGCACCCTGTCCCATCCATCGCCCTTTACAACACCCTGTCCCATCCATCGCCCTTTACCGCACCCTGTCCCATCCATCGCCCTTTACTACACCATGCCCCACCCCTCCCTCTTTACCGCACTCAGTCCCATCCATCGCCCTTAACTGCACCATGCCCCGCCCCTCCCTCTTTACCGCACCCTGTCCCATCCATCGCCCTTTACTGCACCATGTCCCGTCCCTCCCTCTTTACCACACCCTGTCCCATCCATCGCCCTTTACTGCACCATGTCCCGTCCTTCCCTCTTTACCACACCCTGTCCCATCCATCGCCCTTTACCGCACCCTGTCCCATCCATCGCCCTTTACTACACCATGCCCCACCCCTCCCTCTTTACCGCACTCAGTCCCATCCATCGCCCTTAACTGCACCATGCCCCGCCCCTCCCTCTTTACCGCACCCTGTTCCATCCATCACCCGTTACTGCACCCTGCCCAGCCCCTCCCTCTTTACCGCACCCTGTCCCATCCATCGCCCTTTACTGCACCATGTCCCGTCCCTCCCTCTTTACCACACCCTGTCCCATCCATCGCCCTTTACTGCACCATGTCCCGTCCCTCCCTCTTTACCGCACCCTGTCCCATCCATCGCCCTTTACTGCACCATGTCCCGTCCTTCCCTCTTTACCACACCCTGTCCTGCCCCTCCCTCTTTACCACACCCTGTCCCATCCATCGCCCTTTACCACACCCTGTCCCATCCATCGCCCTTTACCGCACCCTGTCCCATCCATCGCCCTTTACCGCACCCTGTTCCATCCATCACCCTTTACTGCACCCTGCCCCGCCCCTCCCTCTTTTACCGCACCCTGTCCCATCCATCGCCCTTTACCGCACCCTGTCCCGTCCCTTCCCCTTTACCACTCCCTGTCCCATCCATCGCCCTTTACCGCACCCTGCCCCTCCCCTCCCTCTTTACCGCACCCTGTCCCATCCCGCCCCCTTTACCGCACCCTGTCCCATTCATCGCCCTTTACCGCACCCTGTCCCATCCCTCCCCCTTTACCACTCCCTGTCCCATCCGTCTCCCTTTACCGCACCCTGCCCCACCCCTCCCTCTTTACCGCACCCTGTCCCGTCCCGCCCCCTTTACCGCACCCTGTCCCATTCATCGCCCTTTACCGCACCCTGTCCCATCCCTCGCCCTTTACTGCACCCTGCCCCGCCCCTCGGTTTTTACCACACCCTGTCCCATCCATCGCCCTTTACTGCACCATGCCCCACCCCTCCCTCTTTACCGCACCCTGTCCCATCCATCGCCCCTTAACTGCACCATGCCCCGCCCCTCCCTCTTTACCGCAACCTGTTCCATCCATCACCCGTTACTGCACCCTGCCCAGCCCCTCCTTCTTTACCGCACCCTGTCCCATCCATCGCCCTTTACTGCACCCTGCCCAGTCCCTCCTTCTTTACCACACCCTGTCCCATCCATCGCCCTTTACCGCACCCTGTCCCATCCATCGCCCTTTACTGCACCCTGTTCCACCCATCACCCTTTACTGCACCCTGTTCCATCCATCACCCTTTACTGCACCATGCCCCGTCCCTCGCTCTTTACCACACCCTGTCCCATCCATCGCCCTTTACCACACCCTGTCCCATCCATCGCCCTTTACTGCACCCTGCCCTGCTCCTCCCTCTTTTACCGCACCCTGTCCCATCCATCGCCCTTTACCGCACCCTGTTCCACCCATCACCCTTTACTGCACCCTGCCCCGCTCCTCCCTCTTTTACCGCACCCTGTCCCATCCATCGCCCTTTACCGCACCCTGTTCCATCCATCACCCTTTACTGCACCCTGTCCCGCCCCTCCCTCTTTTACCGCACCCTGTCCCATGCATCGCCCTTTACTGCACCCTGTTCCATCCATCACCCTTTACTGCACCCTGCCCCGCCCCTCCCTCTTTTACCGCACCCTGTCCCATCCATCGCCCTTTACCGCACCCTGTCCCATCCATCACCCTTTACTGCACCCTGCCCCGCCCCTCCCTCTTTACCGCACCCTGTCCCATCCCGCCCCCTTTACCACTCCCTGTCCCATCCATCGCCCTTTACCACACCCTGTCCCGTCCCTCCCCCTTTACCACTCCCTGTCCCATCCATCGCCCTTTACCGCACCCTGCCCCACCCCTCCCTCTTTACCGCACCCTGTCCCATCCCGCCCCCTTTACCGCACCCTGTCCCATTCATCGCCCTTTACCGCACCCTGTCCCGTCCCTCCCCCTTTACCACTCCCTGTCCCATCCATCTCCCTTTACCGCACCCTGCCCCACCACTCCCTCTTTACCGCACCCTGTCCCGTCCCGCCCCCTTTACCGCACCCTGTCCCATTCATCGCCCTTTACCGCACCCTGTCCCATCCCTCCCTCTTTACCACACCCTGTCCCATCCATCGCCCTTTACTGCACCCTGCCCCGCCCCTCCCTCTTTACCACACCCTGTCCCATCCATCGCCCTTTACTGCACCATGCCCCACCCCTCCCTCTTTACTGCACCCTGTCCCATCCATCGCCCTTTACTGCACCCTGCCCAGCCCCTCCCTCTTTACCACACCCTGTCCCATCCATCGCCCTTTACCGCACCCTGTCCCATCCATCGCCCTTTACTGCACCCTGCCCAGCCCCTCCCTCTTTACCGCACCCTGTCCCATCCATCGCCCTTTACTGCACCATGTCCCGTCCCTCCCTCTTTACCACACCCTGTCCCATCCATCGCCCTTTACCACACCCTGTCCCATCCATCGCCCTTTACCGCACCCTGTCCCATCCATCGCCCTTTACCGCACCCTGTTCCATCCATCACCCTTTACTGCACCCTGCCCCGCCCCTCCCTCTTTTACCGCACCCTGTCCCATCCATCGCCCTTTACCGCACCCTGTCCCGTCCCGTCCCCTTTACCACTCCCTGTCCCATCCATCGCCCTTTACCGCACCCTGCCCCACCCCTCCCTCTTTACCGCACCCTGTCCCATCCCGCCCCCTTTACCGCACCCTGTCCCATTCATCGCCCTTTACCGCACCCTGTCCCATCCCTCCCCCTTTACCACTCCCTGTCCCATCCGTCTCCCTTTACCGCACCCTGCCCCACCGCTCCCTCTTTACCGCACCCTGTCCCGTCCCGCCCCCTTTACCGCACCCTGTCCCATTCATCGCCCTTTACCGCACCCTGTCCCATCCCTCGCCCTTTACTGCACCCTGCCCCGCCCCTCGGTTTTTACCACACCCTGTCCCATCCATCGCCCTTTACTGCACCATGCCCCGCCCCTCCCTCTTTACCGCACCCTGTTCCATCCATCACCCGTTACTGCACCCTGCCCAGCCCCTCCTTCTTTACCGCACCCTGTCCCATCCATCGCCCTTTACTGCACCCTGCCCCGTCCCTCCTTCTTTACCACACCCTGTCCCATCCATCGCCCTTTACCGCACCCTGTCCCATCCATCGCCCTTTACTGCACCCTGTTCCACCCATCACCCTTTACTGCACCCTGCCCCGCTCCTCCCTCTTTTACCGCACCCTGTCCCATCCATCGCCCTTTACCGCACCCTGTTCCATCCATCACCCTTTACTGCACCATGCCCCGTCCCTCGCTCTTTACCACACCCTGTCCCATCCATCGCCCTTTACCACACCCTGTCCCATCCATCGCCCTTTACTGCACCCTGCCCCGCTCCTCCCTCTTTTACCGCACCCTGTCCCATCCATCGCCCTTTACCGCACCCTGTTCCATCCATCACCCTTTACTGCACCCTGCCCCGCCCCTTCCTCTTTTACCGCACCCTGTCCCATGCATCGCCCTTTACTGCACCCTGTTCCATCCATCACCCTTTACTGCACCCTGCCCCGCCCCTCCCTCTTTTACCGCACCCTGTCCCATCCATCGCCCTTTACCGCACCCTGTCCCATCCATCGCCCTTTACCACACCCTGTCCCGTCCCTCCCCCTTTACCACTCCCTGTCCCATCCATCTCCCTTTACCGCACCCTGCCCCACCACTCCCTCTTTACCGCACCCTGTCCCGTCCCGCCCCCTTTACCGCACCCTGTCCCATTCATCGCCCTTTACCGCACCCTGTCCCATCCCTCCCTCTTTACCACACCCTGTCCCATCCATCGCCCTTTACTGCACCATGCCCCACCCCTCCCTCTTTACTGCACCCTGTCCCATCCATCGCCCTTTACTGCACCATGCCCCGCCACTCCCTCTTTACCGCACCCTGTTCCATCCATCACCCGTTACTGCACCCTGCCCAGCCCCTCCCTCTTTACCACACCCTGTCCCATCCATCGCCCTTTACCGCACCCTGTCCCATCCATCACCCTTTACCACACCCTGTTCCATCCATCACCCTTTACTACACCCTGTTCCATCCATCACCCTTTACTGCACCCTGCCCCGCCCCTCCCTCTTTACCGCACCCTGTCCCATCCATCGCCTTTTACTGCCCCCTGTCCCGTCCCTCGCCCTCACTCACAAGTCCTGCATGCAATGACAAGAAGAAGACAGACACAGACACAGACACAGGAAAAAAATGCTTGTGTGACATTGAGGAGATTTGGATCTGATTCAGGGGTGGCATGGTGGTGCAATGGTTAGCACTGTTGCCACACACCTCTGGGACCCAGGTTCGAGTTTCTGCCTGGGTTACATGTGTGTGGAGTTTGCATGTTCTCCCCATGTTGTCGTGGGGTTTTCTCCGGTTTCCCCCCACAGTCCAAAAACATGCTGAGGCTAATTGGAGTTACTAAATTGCCCATAGGTGTGTATGTGTGAGTGACTAGTGTGTGAATGTGCCCTGCAATGGGCTGGCCCCCTATCCTGGGTTGTTCCCTGCCTCGTGCCCATTGCTTCTGGGATAGGCTCCGGACCCCCCGCAACCCAGTAGGATAAACGGTTTGGAAAATGGATGGATGGCTGGATCTGATTCAGAACTGACTTGGGAAAAATATTGAGATATTTATCGTATTGATTTTTGGTCTATATCGCCCAGCCCTACCACCATCTTAAAATAACAGATTTTTATCACATTGTGGGGACATTTGTAATGTATACCTAGAGCACACACATGCACACAGACACACACACAGATTCTGCCCACCTTAAGTCCCTTGGCTCTGTTAATGGCCCGGAGAGGCCGCAGTACTCTCAGGACTCTGAGTATCTTAACCACGGAGATAGCACTGGAGCTGCACGGGAGGCATAGTCACTCAAATCACCAGTAATGTGATGCCTGTTAGACTGGGCTGTATTTAAACTGGGCTGGCTATTTTACGCACGGAGAAGAAGGATGTGGGCAGATCAGATTACATTTTAATATTTTAGAGCTTTAGCATCAATTGCACCTAATCAAAAGCCCATAAAATCCATCATGATCTTAAAACACACTTCCAGTCACATTAAAAAGCCCAAGAGACACTTTTCTCAATATGCTGGGCACTCACTGGAGAAAAAAGGACATGAGCGACACGCTGACGACCAACAGGTCCAGGAGGTTGAACCAGTTCCTGCAAAACGAGCCTTCGTGCAGGAAAGCCCCATAAACGGTCATCTAATGTGAGAAAGAAAAGAATGGGGGAGGAGCTTCAATAATTACCCATAATGCACAGAGACACCGCAATGTATTATCTGCCTTGCTTGCATGTAGCAGTGTCTGCTAAAAAAATACCTGTAACTGAGTTGCCAGTCAGTTATGAGCAATGCTGTATGACAGAATGTATATGTGCCTCTCCCCAAGACCGCAAAAAAGGTCATAGGATATGTAAACCTACCAAATTACTCAACAGCCCAGGACAGTAGACATTACCAACAGTGCAAGGTGTCCTCCATACCTTCAGTATAATCTCCACGGTAAATATTGACGTGAACGCGTAGTCCGCATAGCCCAAGACCTGGCCAGGAAAGAACAGGGAATTTAACATCCCATACACATCCCACTAGCCAGTGTGTCCCTAGGGAGAAATTCCCCACGTAGTACAGTATGTGAGAAATGAGCTTCACAGCACCACATGGAGAACATCAGTGCTAACAGGAGAAGCAGGTTGTAGCTATTTCTGAGGGTCTATATTTTGAACAGCAGGTTAGGGATTGAATGAAGAAATCAGACAGGTTGGATTATATTGAGCAATTATCCTAAATGACTCGGTTACTTTATTAGTACCAATTTGGGTTCAACTAAGCAGTGATAAGCAGGTACAATTATGCCCACTGTGGGATAAGAAGCCTCATTGTGACCATAACTGATTGAAGTTTTGTAGTTTTTGTGACTTGCCGTGTTCCGGAAAGAATGGGTCCTGATGGGGTCCTCGGCAGCCAAAGAGATGCTACTAAGGATAATAAAAAGGAGGATGAGGTTTGTGTAGATCGGGTGGTGGATGAGCTTGTGGCATCCTTTTCGGAACCTGCACCAGAGAAAAAGAGAGTCCGTACTGTGTTGGCGAGCGATCACATGGTGAAAGCATCACAAGGCCCATAAATACGTAAAGGTAATCACCTCCCATGTTTCCAGGCAAATTAACTTTGTTTAACACTTAGAAATTCCGGAATTTCCCCACCGAATCGTCTCAATTGTTTAAGGACAGGATTGAGACATTCTGACACTTTGTGTAGAGCAGACAGGACTCACCCATTGTGCTTTCTGAGACAGAAGAATGAAGACCCCTCTGGGATGGGGACAATTTTCTCAATGGGAGGGGCAAAGTTAGCCATGTTTAGCTGTTTTCCTGCTTCCTCTGAGATGCACAGGGACACAGGGAAAGAATTAGCTGTGCTCATTAGCTCAAAGGTGAAGGTCTTTATCAATGTACGATTTATGTAATTATACTAAGACAAAAGAGCGTTAGAGGAGAAAAACACGGTTCCAAAACAACTAGCTGCTCCCCAAATATGTGAACTTTTCATAAGTCAGTTTACAAGTTTGTGTTGTTGTTGGAACTGAAGTTATGCGTCGGATTGTGGTCTTATGTTAACTCTTGGCGGGTCAGACTGCAGTGTTGCCGCTACAGCTGTGGTGAGACTCGAACCTGCAGGCTCCATAAATGTGCTCGGTAGAACCTTAAGACTGCTGTCTGCTGTCTCTGGAGGACTCACTCACCGGGCCCTTCTCCTTCCAGCTGCTCCTCATCCTCTTCATTCTCAATCTGTGCGGAATACAGAGTGGTCAACATCGAGTTGAGATTCTTCAAAATACCCAATAAAGACACCAGGGCTGAATTACTGGCGTCTGCTTGGTCACACAGTCCAGGTCGCATGTCCGAAGTTCCCTCACCAACCGTGGAACAATTCCGATAACCGTACCTTTTCTGCTTCATCTTCCTCATCCTCCTCCTCTTCCTCCACTTTTTTTTCCCTGCACAACAGCTCAGTCAGTAATAATGCCTCTGGTTTTCACATTAACTGCAAATTACTTTTCCCTAGGTGCTCCCTTTTTTGACAGGTCTTCCACAATTTTATACATCTCTATCTCACTCCCTTGCCTGAATCTAACCCTTTTGTAAGATTAGTCTGTGGCCCCCATCTTACTCCTTCTTTTTGCCCTCCTTTTCTCCGGTGGCCAGGTTATCCACGGCGATGGCAAGAAAGACATTCAGCAGGATGTCTGTGCGAGGGAGGAAGTTAAGGACCATGCAGGGCAAGAGAGCAAACTGCCGAGTCTAACACAGTAAATATCTTCTTTATATGCATACAGTGAAAGACATGTACACAGTTTTAATTGGGTTGTTTATTTTCCCAATGTAAAATATCACTTAATACAGATAGTGTTGGGCATTTCAGATGCAGAAGTTCCAAATCCAGACTGAGATGTTGCGTCTATCAACTAGCTGAACATAAATAGTCACAGTCACAGAGTACTCACCTGGTAGGTAGAACCAAAATATTGGTCCGGATTTGTACTCTCTGGACCTGAAATGCCCAGCACTGAATACAGATGGATTAGTTGTTGAGTCTTTCCTGCGACAGTTCTCCAACACTGAATACAGATGGATTAGTTGTTGAGTCTTTCCTGCGACAGTTCTCCAACACTGAATACAGATGCCCAACAGTTGAGTCTTTCCTGCGACTTTCGACACCATTATCTGCATATAGGCCAAAATCAGTTAAGCATCCAGCTAATGGCTACAATCCCTCTTCAGCTATGATCCTAGAAGGTATATATCTTTTCTGACTGTTAAGTACCAACATGGTGCACAGGATTAAGACAACACCACCCTGGCTGAGAGGATACAGTTTCCACAGACAAAGAGGATCACAAAGTATATACAGACAATCATGCCAGGGAAGTTCGGGCCACCATAAGCCATGATGCCATCATACATGACCGAGTTCCAGTCCTCACCTGTCAGGATCTGCAGTTAAGCAGAGGGATGATGAGGGAGGAGAATGGTAAGGGAATAGTATGGCAGGTCATGGGAGGGAGGGAGGGCGGGAGAGAGAGAGCTATGATATACAATTTAAGACATTCATAAAATATGAAACCACTGATATCAATTTACTGGTAAAATCAGTATTCAGATTGACCAGTGTTTTCTGTAACATTTTTGCTTGAAGCTGCCATCTATGTTGTACTATAGATATCTTCATAATGCATTATAATGGTTGGTATAAGAACTAAGGATGCATTATGAAGGCATCTATAGTGCATTATAAAAGAGAGCTTCATAAATCATTCATAATGTCTAATAAACATGGCTATAATGTGTTATGCCTTTTATAAATACTTATATCCAAGTTTTGTAATGCTTAATGAATGCATCATAATGTGTTATGAATGTGGTTATATATTCTTATAGCCATGGTATTCATAGAAAGTGTTGCTGTTTTCTTTAAAGAAAGATTTTAGTTAGTTCACAACATAAAATGATTGTTGCTCCATGAAAAAAAATAGAACATGACAAATGAGGAAGGCATGTAAAAGAAACTAAATGGTGGAGCAGAGCAGGAAGTAGGAGAAGTGGCCAGGAAGAATTAGAAGCAGAAACACCACCCACCCACCTGAAAACAGGTGAGCAAGGCGGCAGGAAAGCTGTCGAAAGTACTCCGCTTGGTCTGCGTCTCATCAAAGTTGAACTTTCCCCCAAAAAGCTGCATCCCCAGCAGAGCGAAGATGGTGAGATAGAGAAAGAGGAGGAGGAGCAGGGAAGCGATGGCCTTCATGGAATTGATCAAGGAAGCCACCAGGTTGGACAGGGAATTCCAGTGGCTGAGAGAATGACAAACAGATACCAATGTGAGGACATTCCTGTACCTAATCTTAGCATGCTGTCCATGGTAACCAGTAACAACCATCCTCCAGTGTACTGATCTAGGGTGACCAGATAATCCATGTCAGGGATACTTTGAGCTACTTCAGGTTTTACAAACTACTTGAAATTAAAACTAAAGGACTCCTGTGTTTGGCTAATTAGTTCAGTTCTTCTTGTGCTTTGACTGTTTGGTTTGATTAGAAGACTCATCCGGCTGTTTCACATTAACATTAGTGACACGTGTATGATTATAGGAGAGTGACCAATCAGCACACAGCAAGGGCTCAATGATTAAGTGAAATCTGGGTCCTTTTAATTGAAATGGTAGTTTACAAATCATGTTCTAGCCCTTTTTTAAATAAAGAGCACAATCTAGTGGGGTCAGAAATACAGCAAATGGTTCATGTGGCTTCATTTGGCCATCCCTACTCAATCCTGTGCCTGGCACCCCCAACCACAGAATTCCAACCCACACTGCTTTCAACTTGCCACATTCGTCATTACCTATTAAGGACCATATAAGCCTGATTAGGGTAGGGTTGTAATGAAAACATTGTGGCAGGGGGGCACCAGAAACAAGATTGAGAACCACTGCCCTGTACTGATCTCAGCTCATTAAGACCAAAAATGTCTTTCTGGTCAAGCATTACCGTGTAACCTTGAAGATTCGCAGCAACCTGACGCATCGCATCACAGCAATGCCCAGTGGGGGCATTATGTTCATCTCCACCAAGATAGTCTCCACAATACCACCACACACAACGAAACAGTCAAATCGGTTGAAGAAAGCCAGGAAGTAGAGCTGCAGCCCCAAGCTGTACATCTTCAGCAACATCTCCAGGGTGAAAAGTGTTAATAACACCCGATTAGCAGTTTCTGGAAGAGGGGAGAAGCTAGTGAGACCTGGAAGGCTGAGATAAGCTGGTTAGATATGAAAGGTGTGAAAGAATTGGAGGAGACTTGATGAGGTGAAGGTGGTGACCTAAGAACAGAGTCAACAGAAGCTCCTAAGGTACCATACCAGTTAAAAGTTTGGCCATGCCAAGCTGCTTACAGAGGAGAGTGATAATGTCGCATCACGTGACCTGGCCACCTGACCTAAACCCAGCAGAGATGGGTTTCAAGGAGTTTGACTAAAGAGTGAAGGAAAAGTGGCCAACGAATGCTCAGCATATATTTGGGACCTCCCTCAGGACAGCTGGAAAAGCATTCCAGGAGGCCACCTCATGAAGGGTCAGCCAGTCTGTGGAGCAATTGGGGTTAAGGGCCTTGCTCAAGGGCCCAAGGGTGGCACCATTCGGCTTACCATGGGATTTGAACTAGCAACCTTCTGAGTTCCAACCGACAGAGCTGTGCCCCCAACAAATGATATTTTTTGTTTCATAATTCTTTGGTCATATATTCCATGTATGTTATTTTATAGTTTTGATGTCTTTATAATTATTCTAAAATGTAAAAAATGGTACAAATACACTTTTCTGTGGGTAGGTTTGTCCAAACTTTTGACTGGTTCTGCACATAGAATAAACGTCCACCCACCCTGAACCCCAGTCAGCCACTCGGGCTGATTGTAGTGCTCAGATGCGCTGGCTGCTGTGTTTAAGAAGACCAGCAGAAGCACAACCCAGTAGAACGTGACAGACTTGACTGCAGATCTGCATTTCTTGCGAAATGAGTGGTTCCATTTGCACAGCTCGTCACTGACAAAATACAGGAAAACAAGATGAGATCAAAAGTTTATTAAAAGTGTTGACTTGTGGCTGTGGATTTGGTTTCTTTGGTTGCCATAGGAGTGTCTGTATTTAGCAAAATGTTGTTGTCTGTGTGGACCTCCCACCCAAATGCCAAGCCGAGACTCAATATGACTGAACACCATATGCTACCTTTCCAAAAAATGTCTTGTTGATCCAACATTCAGTAAAATTGAGATTTATTCTTGAGTGCATTTCACCTACTCACCAAAGAGGATTGGCCATCAGCCGAGCACTGAGGAAAACAATGAGAAACGTCCAAGAACAATATTACTTTGGGCACATGTTTGTCAGTCCTTTTGTCCAGAGGTCAGAGTCTCACAGATTCTGGTAGTGCTGGTAGAAATGCTAATTCTATAGTGTACAAACAAGTAGTTAGTTACCAGCAGGAGGCACAACAACCATCGTCGTCAAGGTCAATGTTCTCGAAGTCCTCAGAGTCTGAGTCACTGTCTGGGGGAGACAGACATGGGAGAGTTCCATATAACCAGTCACAGACACGGCGATGGGTAAATCCTCAGACCGACTAGTCAATGGTAGGTTTAGTGGGGATTCTGAAGATCTCATAATGTCTGTTTAGATAGCTCACATTTAACTGAATGACTGATACCAAAATAAGAAGGTAGACACTGAGTACACAGCCCCAGCAGAAGGTGATACCTTGCTCTATACCGCCAATCTGGCGTAGAAAAACACGTCTCCTCCGCCGTTGTTCTTGATAAAAGGAAATAAAGGGGTTCTTAAACAAAAGCAACAACATGAACACATTCGAAATGCATCTATAAAGCAAACATCTCCAGGCAACAAAGGAGCATTGTACATCCAGGGGATTTTATGGTACGTTCAGTGATGTACTTAGTGCTCCCTTCTATAGTATCCTTGCCAAAGGATCTCACATACTTTTCTTGGCTTCTTCATCATCTTCATCAATGTCTTCAGCCTGCTCCAGCCAGTCCATATACCCAAGCATGTCCTCCTCCATCTGCTGCCTTGCATTGGCTCTCTGCAGGTCTCCCCGTGCCACCGCTTTCTCTCTTTCCTTGGAGAACTCCCTGCATGTGGAGAGTGGTTGCCATCACCCAAACACGTGGCAAAGGTATCCACGTGCCTCAAGTTGGGGTAGGCCATTCTTACCCACTCAACACACCCAGAACGAGGTTGAGGACAAAGAAGGAGCCAAAGAGGACCAGGCTGACAAAGTATATCCAGGGCAGCTCATACCCGATGGCATCATTCATCTGCAGATGTAGGGTGAGAGAAAAGCAGGCTCATCTCAGGTTCTCAATCTATAGCTCTTCACTTCTGCTCCTACGGAATTGTTCATATTTCTCACTTTCTTGCCCTCTATTAACAATCTTGGTGCTGAAAAAAAATGCTACATGTATTCCTCGTTGGAGATTTCTACTGAAATAATGTGACCCGCTGTTGTAGTATAGGCAAAGTGCAGAGGTGGAGATTTCAGGTCCAGAGAGTACAAATCCTAACCAAGATTTTGATTCAACCAACCAGTTGAGTACTCTATGACTGTGACTCTTTATACTCAACTGGTTGGTTGAAACAAAACCTTTGTCTGGATTTGTACTCTCTGGACTTGAAATCTCCACTTCTGGTAAAGTGAACATTAAACTTTAGATTGAACCCTGGACTGTAGTGAAATCTGCAGAGCTTAAGAAAGACCAGGTGTTACCCAGTAGAGCACATCGGTCCAGCCCTCCATGGTGACGCACTGGAAGACCGTTAGCATGGCAAAGAAGAAGTTGTCAAAGTTGGTGATTCCTCCATTGGGGCCCTCCCACTTGCCCCTACACTCTGTCCCGTTCTTTTCACACTGGCGGCCGTATCCCGCAGATGCGCAGGGCACTGGTTCATCATCAACAATGAGGTCTAGAAGAAACAGGATAACAGTTCTCCAAGACTGTTCTTCATGATTTCCACAGAAAGTGACCTCACTTCTGACGTATGTTTTTAGAGGCCCGATTATGATATGATGTATTATATGTCCCATTGACACAATAATTCTTGAGTAAGTTTGAGGGTAAGTACAAACGGTAGCCATTGGGAAGATCTTAGGAGTAATTGGTTTGGGGACGTGGTTTACATACCTGCGCCTTTGTAATAACACGTCTTGTGCATCCTGCCGATGAAGAGTTCCAAGCCGATGATAGCATAGATGATGATGACAAATAGGACCAGCAAGGAGATGTGCAGCAGTGGGACCATGGCTTTCATAATGGAGTTCAGCACAATCTGAAGACCTTGGGAAGCACCAGAGTAAGATGAGTGACCCACAGTTCTAGTAAGATTTCCTATTTCCACAGCCAGCAGTGGCTAATATCCAAGGCTACGTGAGGTTGTACACTAGCAGGCTAGTGCCAGCAGTGAAGCAGCAAAGTGGACAGACTCACTGGGAACTCCTGAGACCAGCCGCAGTGGCCTCAACACCCTGAAGGCCCTCAAAGCTTTCACATCCAGTCCACCAGGTTTTCCTCCTGTGTGGTGGGACTCCCCAGACTTGTTGGATGTCCCCTCCAGTACCATGCTGAACAGGCTGGGGTATGATCACATCGTCACATAGGGGTCACATATGTCCAACCATGCCCTAGCTATTGAACCCCTCCGCTACCCAGTTTAAACAGAACCTGAGGGAAGCAATGCTAAAATATGTTTCACTACCATGACACTATTATCCTAAAAAGGTAAAAGGGGACAAGAAGTATTGATAAAGAATGACGACGTGACGCAAGAAAAAATCAAAAGGCAGGAGAGGAGAGTAAGGACAAACCCGACAACGACAATGACGAAGTCCAGCAAGTTCCAGCCACTGCGAATGTAGGCGTTGGGGTGCAGAATCAAGCCATATGCCAGGATTTTCATGAAGGTCTCAATGGTGAAGATAACCATGAACACATACTCCACTCGCTCCTACCAAGACAAAATCGGACATGATGACCACATAGCTGACACCATCCATCCATCTTCTATAAGCAGGGGTGCACATAACTGGTATGCAAGCATGCATTTGACATATTCATATATTTGCGCTGCTACGACAAGAAAATACCTTGCATTTTAGCCGGTATACCGCAAATGAAGTGGAGTTAGTATATAAAGATTAAAATACATTATATTTTGTTTACATAGCAGCGCAAATGCACAAAAAATAAGTACGCATTTGTGCTTTTACAAACAATCGATTGTCGTACGCATCGTTCTTAAAGGTGAATGCGTACTTGCGTACCAGTTATCCCTGTCTATAAGCAATATAATATAATGATTCAGGATAATACCAACAAGTATTCACAATGAACCTGCAGTTTTTCCCAAGAATCAAAGGGTACAAGGAAGCTAAGATATTGGTTCTAGACAGACCGAACCACTGATTTGACTTACGATGACTTGTCCAGTGACCATGAATCAGCCCTAATGACATTGCTGACCTTTTAACCCATTGACTGTAACCCGCTAATGCTATGTTGACAGGTTTTAACCCTGGGGTAAGAGTAGCACTATGCTAAGGAGCAGAAGTCCACAAGACCGATGCCTGCATGAGACTTGTCCTTCACTTCCAGTCTAAATTTAGGGATCCTATGCTGTACAATTAAAGCACACTTTCATCACAAGTGATGTCTATATTAGACAAGGCAGAAAACAGTATTTGAAAATGCGCTGAAAACAAGCACATTCCAGTTACTGGTTGTTTTATTCCAGTTACTGGTTGATGAGCCAATGTAAATAACCACTGAAAGAAATATTCTTCCGGAGTAGGGACCTTATGTCTAAAAAAAAAGAAATCACTCCCTGCAGAATTAAAGACCAAATTTAGCAGTAAGACAGATTAAACTTTGCTTTCTGTGGTCACTGGAAACCCAGTATCTTACAATCTGTAAATCTGAACCGTTTCAGATCGTAATCGTCCCAGAGGGTCATTTGGTCTTACTGTCCCTATCCCTGACACCACATTTCACTACCTTATAATCCAATAAAGGTCTCTTACAAGCCACTCACTAGCAGCAGAAGGGTTCACACCAGGGACGGATTACGGACCGGGCCAGCGGGGCCGCTGCCCAGGGGCCCTTGGGGTGCAGGGGGCCCGTGGGGCCCCTAGCCCAAAACAATTTGCAACGCTTATCAACAATGTATTTTCGTTTGTCTATTTTAGAGGGCCTACATTCTTTGATCCTCTGCCTACAAGGGCCCCTGACCCTATAGGGAGGGCGTTTGGCTGACAAGGGCCCTTGAATTGTGGTGGTTGTGGTGCTGGTGGTGGCGGTGGGGGTGGGGGGGGGGCCTCGCAAACGTCTTGCCCAGGGGCCACACAACCCATAATCCGTCCCTGGTTCACACAAGAGCACATACTACTGGAATAAAGTTAAATCCCAGGGTAAAATCTACATGACATAATCTTTGCCACATTTTACAGCTATTATCATTACTATGGGTATTTATTTATATATTTGTTATAAATGACCTAAATATATGTAATATAACAAAATATCAAAACGTAATGCATTAATATTACAAACCACCCCTATTTTAAATAAGAATATAAAGTTAAATTATCCATTTTAACAATAGTAAGTGACAAGTTTACACACAAGGCCGTGAAATCAGTTCTTCCTGCACGGTACACTGACAACTGACTGGTCAGCAAGGCTAGAATCGGTACTGTGCAGGAGTCATGTAACCTCTCTCCAGAGCCTCGTGTCACCCGATGGGCCACTTCAGCACTTCTGATTGTGCACCCCGTGTGTCACTCACCAGGGCATGGTTTGTGGGGTTGGAGTCGTCCTCTGGGAAAGGCTTGGCGACCCCAAGAGCCACACAGTTGGCGAAGATGGCCAGCAGGATGAATATGTCAAATGGTCTGAGGAGATTAAGTTAAGGGCCAGAACATTCCACACAAAAGCAAAGTGCCCTTGCAAGGTAGCAATAAATAGTGTAATAAATTAAAGCAAAGCCACCAGCATTACAGTGAGGGGGTGCCCTTCAACCATCCTGCTAATGTAGTAGCAACATCTGAATTATATCTTGCTGAAACATCTACTGAACCCAAGTCAGTTACACTAAAAATCTGTAGTAAAATACCCACATATCTAAACATAATGTCACTGCTATTCGTTGGGCTCAGTGCTGAAGAAGGCTTCACTAATTTGAAGAATGGGAGAACCAGTGGAAGCCTGAACGTGTGTGGCAGCCTGGGGAGGGGGCGAGGGGGGGGGGGATACTTCCACTCCACGATAGCGATGGCTGCCATGCGGATGGGGTTCCCGAGCCGGAGGCAGAAGAGCACCCGCGGGGCCCGGATCACCGTGGTCGTGCATTGCACCGGCTTCTTGGCGTGCTCCCGCTTCTTGCGTTGGGTGGAGGTGGAGCTGGTCGAGTTGAGGGTCTCTGACCGGAGAATCCCGCCATTCATCTCGATGGCTGACTGCCAGGGAGCCCCTCCCGGCTCAACACTGCTTGCTGGGCCACACAGAGAGCAGCGTCGATTGACCTTTTGTACAAGCTGAAGAGATCCACTGCACCCTCTGGTTTCATATCAGTTCAGTGGGGCAAAAATGGACGATGGTTCCCCCCCCCCTTTCCAAAGTCATACCTAGGGTCTGCTTACACAAATTGCAGCAGCTGCAGGTGATGAAATTTAAGTAGCCTCCAAATATCATACCCATCATGCACTGCAGCAGTTAGCAAATTCCACAAACGTGCTTTTTTAGTTAAATACATGCTCGGACAACATAGTTCGATTACAAAACATTACGAACTATTACATTTAAAAATTAGCATAAGTATTGTATCAAATATTTTTCTGTTATGACTCCCACCATAATCAGATTGTATAGATAAAAATGAGAGCAGGGTGGCATGGTGGCACAGTGATAAGCGTCACACCTATGGGACCCGGGTTCGAGTCTCCGCCAGGCTTCTACTGTATGTGTGTGGACCTTGCATGTTCTCCCCATGTCTTCGTGGGGTTTTCTCCGGGTACTCTGCTTTCCACCCACAGTCCAAAGATATACTGAGGTTAATCAAAGCTGCTAAATTGCCCGTAGGTTTGCATGTATGACTGGTCCCTGCGATGGGCTGGCGCCCCATCCTGGGTTGTTCCCTGCCTTGTGCCCTGTGATGGATTGGCGCCCCATCCTGGGTTGTTCCCTGCCTTGAGCCCATAGGCTCCTGACTCCCATTAACATTAATAGGATAAGTGGTTTCAGAAAATGCATGGAAATATAAAAGTTGTATGTCTTGAGCACATACAATATTCAAGGCATTACCACTTTAATCTACACAAATGTTTCACATACATGTGAGATATGCAGTCAGAGGGGGGCCCGGGGCCGTGGGGCGGGGGCCCTGCCTACCAGTCTGCCATCTCAGTTCCCCAACCCCTAATCACAAAGGAAGTATCTGGAAAATGCGACCCAGTTGTTTTACTGTATTGCCATGTTCAAAATTTTATCTAACTCATTTATAACCATATTCTACATCTATGTGTGAATACGTCGTTTTAAAGAACAGCTTCTCCACACAGTTTTCCTCTGTTTATAACACATTAATTCACCCAGTGTGGTGCCCAATATGGATACGGTATTCACATGGAACATGAACTGCAGTTGGCCATTGGGAAAAAAATACACATTATGTTTACAGTTGTATTGATAATAATATCAAATGTGAACTATTTTGCTTGTAGTAAAACTGTTATAGATACAAAGTTTCCTTTCACCATAACACATCAATCAATATTGTTTGCTCGCTTTAACCAGAATTGGTCTCATCCTTCCATCTTCCAACCACCTTTCTAGTGTAACTTTGTGCATAATTTATCTTATCTGTCCGTAAAAACCAAATACACCATATAGATTGCCTATACTTTCATCAAATTGGCATCTTGATTATTGTCTCTTTTAAGCAATAGATTGCCACAGTAGTCTTATGGTGGAAATGGCGCATACATTCACAAGGGGGCAGAGAAGGCAGGTTAACTGTGTCATGTTGTAGTGGACAGGTGTGACCTACTTCTTTGGTTAAGAAGACCAGGCTAGGCCACAGCGAAACTGATTAGTTAGCACCTGCGGGCTCATCCAACCCCCGAAGACCCAACTCTTTGCACTTGTTTTATAGAGTAACATCAATAACTGGAAGTACTGTGGACTCTAGTTCTTAGCTAAACCTTCACAGCTGCCTTTTGCTAGAATGTAGATATTCTGAAAACACCTATTTGTAAACTGTGGATGCACAGAGAAGCTGGAACACATCTACCCAGTCTATAAGCAAGAGTGTATGTTATACCAACAATATTGGTTAAAGCTGGTTAGTAATAATTACACAATCTAATTACTATATTTAAGTGGCTGATTTTCAGTTTAGAGTAAATGGTTCAGCCAAACATTTTTGCTTTTTTGACCTAGTTTTAAATGAACATTACAGTGAGCAATAAGTAGGACCTAGATAACAATGTTTTCATGAAAATAAAATAAAATTGCATGAGGACATAAGACACAAATACTTACTTTTTCCTTCGACGTTCATGTCCTTATTCTGGATAGATTCAACTTTGCGCCGTATGTCATTCACCCAACATTGTTTCAGTATTGTTTTATCAATAGAGAAGAACAGCAATATTCTAAATTAGTTCTGCTTAATGAAAAAGAAAAGTGAAATATATACCATATAATTATACTGTTGTATAGTCTTAAACCTACACTACATGCTTACTATTTAAAAGTGAAATCAATTAACGAAATAGCACGTTGAATTAAAATCTAACAAAAAGGTAGCTAAACATCAAGCGGAGAGGCGTCGCTCAGTGCTCACGGCAACTGCGAAATCAAGCAACACCTTCTTCAGTCCCTCCCTTCCCCTCAGCAATAATAAGCGGGATTAGAGAGGCACGTTCTAACCAGGCGGGGGTGTCTTAGGGTAAGGCGTGTGTTCTTAATTGCACTGACACTGATGATTAGGATTCAGCATGTTTGCCGTACGAAAATAACCTCTTGCTCCAGAGAACATATGCAGCAATATGGGCAGTGGTGTCTTACTGGTTAGGGAGGCGCATTTGTAATTGAAAAATTGCTGGTTTGAATCTCTGACCAGCAAAGCACCACTGAGGTACCCTGAGCAAAGCACCCCGGGCGCTGAATTAGCTGCCCCCTGCTATGCCACCATGTCACATATGGGTTAAATGCAGAGGACACGTTTCGTTGTTGTGTGCAGTAGTGTGTCAACGATGATCACTAAATTCTAATATGAAGCAAAAGGCAGTTCTCTATACGCGCAAAGAAAAAGTTATAATATAGGGCCGAATTACTGTATGGCACCAAAAAAAAGTATTAGGTAATTATTTATCCAGAGATTGTTTAACAATCAATATTAAGTAAAATTATGCATTTTCTATGGAAATTGTCACTTTTGTCTAATGTTTTATAAACTTTTGAGAACTTTCTCTATCATTTGTAAACTGCTGAATCCTCTCAAAGGTGAGCCCAACAGATATCTACAATTGTCACTGAGCTTAGATTAGTTCAGTATTACAAAGACATGTTGATTTTAACATGTTGATGTCTACATACTTAATTTGTTCATGTTTCTTAAGGGTAGGAATCGTTTTTAAGTGGAACTTAAATATAACTTACGCACCACAGTCATCCAACCACCAAACTTTAACAAATGTGCTCATGTAGGGTTACAATGAAAAGGTGACACCCCCATAGATCCTTAGTACAGGATTGCTTTTGAAACGAGAAGTACACGCAGAGACTGTTTTTCCAGGGGTGACACTTTATTAAGTAGATCCATAATCTTCAGCACAACTTACAGAATGAATTCAAACCCCAAATAAAAAGTCACCTGCACACTCAAACACAGAGGAGAATGGGCACTGATGAAAGCATATCGACCAAACAAGATATCGACTTTTTACACTGAAAAATGACTTTGGTAACCACCATTCTTCGCAGTGCTTGAAGTGGGTAATGAATGGTAATGAATAAAAAGGGGAGCGCCGGCACCTGGTACTAAATAAAAAGGGGAGCGCCGGCACCTGGTACTCAATAACTAGGGGAGCGCCGGCACCCGGTACTCAATAACAAGGGGAGCGCCGGCACCCGGTACTAAATAAAAAGGGGAGCGCTGGCACCCGGTACTCAATAACAAGGGGAGCGCCGGCACCCGGTACTCAATAACAAGGGGAGCGCCGGCACCCGGTACTCAATAAAAAGGGGAGCGCCGGCACCCGGTACTCAATAACAAGGGGAGCGCCGGCACCCGGTACTCAATAACTAGGGGAGCGCCGGCACCCGGTACTCAATAACTAGGGGAGCGCCGGCACCCGGTACTCAATAAAAAGGGGAGCGCCGGCACCCGGTACTCAATAACAAGGGGAGCGCCGGCACCTGGTACTCAATAAAAAGGGGAGCGCCGGCACCTGGTACTCAATAACAAGGGGAGCGCCGGCACCTGGTACTCAATAACAAGGGGAGCGCCGGCACCTGGTACTCAATAACTAGGTGAGCGCCGTCACCTGGTACTCAATAACAAGGGGAACGCCGGCACCCGGTACTCAATAACTAGGGGAGCGCCAGCACCTGGTACTCAATAACAAGGGGAGCGCCGGCACCCGGTACTCAATAACAAGGGGAGCGCCGGCACCCGGTACTCAATAACTAGGGGAGCGCCGTCACCCGGTACTCAATAACAAGGGGAGCGCCGGCACCCGGTACTCAATAACTAGGGGAGCGCCGGCACCCGGTACTCAATAACGAGGGGAGTGCCGGCACCCGGTACTCAATAACGAGGGGAGCGCCGGCACCCGGTACTCAATAACGAGGGGAGCGCCGGCACCCGGTACTCAATAACGAGGGGAGCGCCGGCACCCGGTACTCAATAACGAGGGGAGCGCCGGCACCCGGTACTCAATAACAACGGGAGTGCCGGCACCCGGTACTCAGTAACAAGGGGAGCGCCGGCACCCGGTACTCAGTAACAAGGGGAGCGCCGGCACCCGGTACTCAATAACAAGGGGAGCGCCGGCACCCGGTACTCAGTAACAAGGGGAGCGCCGGCACCCGGTACTCAATAACAAGGGGAGCGCCGGCACCCGGTACTCAATAACAAGGGGAGCGCCCGCACCCGGTACTCAATAACAAGGGGAGCGCCCGCACCCGGTACTCAATAACAAGGGGAGCGCCCGCACCCGGTACTCAGTAACAAGGGGAGCGCCGGCACCTATTTTTCCCCATTTCAAGCACTGAAGCTTCAAACAGTTTCTTCATGGCAAAAAGTACAACAGGACCCGTGACACTCCAGACTAACTGAACCGGGCCTTGCCCTAGTCCTTCATTCACAATTGTTCTGAGCACAGCACAGTTACATCAACGGACAGCCAATGATGAGAATCTAAGAGGATCAACTGGATTCCAGCAAAGGTAAACAAATACAGCTTATGGAACGAAACCGAGTCACACTAGCGGACGGACTGAAACAGCCAGCTGTGCAGTAAATCATTACAGGGTACCGCAGTACAGCCTGCAGCGGAAGAGCTCCAGACTTCAGAAGATGAAATACTTTTCGCTTGGCCTGCTGTAAGCGCACAGTTACATGTCAGTTTGACAACAGTATGATTTTATGCAAACCTTCCTGTTTCAAAAGGTTATTAATGGAAATACTTTAGTCATGATTTGTAAAAAAAAAAATGTATATATGTAAAATGTGTACATATACAGAAAAGCCTTTTTTTTGTATTTTGTGGTCAGTTAGCTAATGAGCATCCAGAGAACATTAGTGTTTATTAAAGATACGTGTGTGACCTTTCCAGCTGAATTAGCTTTAAACTGTTTATATATATCACAGTTACAAAAAGCTGGTTCAGAAAGCATGAGGCACAGGAAAAACTCTGTACTGCTGTTTACGTGTGTGTTTACACGCTTCCTTATGCTTCTGCAGGAGGAATACAGTTTGGCCTCACGGGTGTGAAATGACGGCTTGGGATATGACACATGACAAGCACTTCAAACAGAAACTTCGTAAGAAGTTTCCTAAGATACTGAGAAAGACAGAAACATTGTTCATTACCATGCAGACATAAAGACTAAGTTAGCTATCAGGGTCTCACAACCCATAACAAGATGTTTTAAAATGTGCAGGCATTTCCTGCCTTGTAAACTCTAATAATCTAACCTAATTCTGGTCAAGAGCTTCTATGAAGGAACTCAATGGGTGCGGTAAGATATGACAATATAACTAAGTACCCTCATTTTGAAATTTCTGAATCTCACACCTTTTAATAATATGTAATCTGAGAATCAGGCTAAAAGCTAAAGGCACATGTTTACCAGGTGGCCAAACTTAGAAGTTCAACAGATGGCACACGCAAAGGTCCTGGAGTCTTCTGATTCGTGATCAGAATGAATCACATTTTCTCAGGCCAATATCGTCTTTCACAAAGAAAGCAACAAGGACCTCAATTAGCATTCTATTTAACGACTTCACACCAATGGTGTTCAAACAGGAGAAATAACAGCTAGATTTTTATATGTCTGTCAATAATCTGAGTTTCTCCTTAATAACCACAAGACAATTAGCTGCATGTAGTATCAGACATGATTTCATTACATTTTCATATACATTAACTGTCCTTATGGTGTTATGGGAAATGGTCTCGGATCAAAGTATGTGCATATTCGTTAATACTAAAAGACAATATTGTCTATAACACTGATCTCTAAGCAAATTTTTACCTTCAATAGACATACAAAGGGCATTGCTTAGGTTTAATTCCTCACTGAATAATTCCAGTTTGACTTCTATAAACAAACAGCTTTCCGAATACGCTTAAGTGCTTTAAAGTGTCACGCTGGCCCCGTGAGTGAAGGAATGATTAATAAAACCTGGAATATTGGAGCAATCGAAGCGATTTAGCATCAGAAAATGATGGCGAGCCAGGAGAGCGCCCCAGAGTGGTGAGGACAGCACTCAGTCTTTTCCTTACAGCACTGAACTGTACGACGAGGGATCTACAACTGACTCCAGCTGCTCCCCCTGGTCCCCTGAAGCCTTATGATCCCGCCTCCTGCTCCTGTCCCAGGGCCTCCAGCAGCAGACCCATGGGAGTCCTCTTCAGCCCGATGCTCTCCAGCTTTTTCTCCAACTTGTTCTTCAGGCTCCGGAGACGTGTTGCAGCATGGATCAAGACCACTGGTGAGACAATGGGGGGGGCGTTACTGGGTGCTCTTATACATCACAGCAGCAACATACATTTGTCAGCTAATTTCGTTGTCCAGGCAACTGAACAATGACAATAAAAGTCTTGAACTTGATACATGTAGCTATGTAAAGTTCATTTGAAAGTCATACAGTGAAGTCCAAATTATTGGGATATGGGGAAAAAATGATTTCTTGTACACATAAACTGAGCTGATAGATACTAGCAATATTCACAACTATGGTCTCACAGAGATGGAGGAAGTTGGTCTTAGAAAAGAATGGACAGTGAGACAGGACAAGGAGACACTGCCACAGGAGACAGGGACACTGAGGAACCAAAAGTCAACACTGATACCATAGAGTGGGACAGTGAGACAGGATAAGGAGACACTCCCACAGGAGACGGGGACACTGAGGAACCAAAAGTCAACACTGATACCATACAGTGGGACAGTGAGACAGGGCAAGGAGACACTGCCACAGGAGACGGGGACACTGAGGAACCAAACGTCAATACGGATACCATACAGTGGGACAGTGAGACAGGACAAGGAGACACTGCCACGGGAGACAGGGACACTGAGGAACCAAAAGAAAACACAGATACCATACAGTGGGACAGTGAGACAGGACAAGGAGACACTGCCACGGGAGACGGGGACACTGAGGAACCAAAAGTCAACACTGATACCATACAGTGGGACAGTGAGACAGGGCAAGGAGACACTGCCACAGGAGACGGGGATACTGAGGAACCAAAAGTCAACAATGATACCATACAGTGGGACAATGAGACAGGATAAGGAGACACTGCCACAGGAGACAGGGACACTGAGGAACCAAAAGACAACACTGATACCATACAGTGGGACAGTGAGACAGGACAAGGAGACACTGCCACGGGAGACGGGGACACTGAGGAACCAAAAGTCAACACTGATACCATACAGTGGGACAGTGAGACAGGGCAAGGAGACACTGCCACAGGAGACAGGGATACTGAGGAACCAAAAGTCAACACTGATACCATACAGTGGGACAGTGAGACAGGACAAGGAGACACTGCCACAGGAGACAGGGACACTGAGGAACCAAAAGTCAACACTGATACCATACAGTGGGACAGTGAGACAGGACAAGGAGACACTGCCACAGGAGACAGGGACACTGAGGAACCAAAAGTCAACACTGATACCATACAGTGGGACAATGAGACAGGACAAGGAGACACTGCCACAGGAGACAGGGACACTGAGGAACCAAAAGACAACACTGATACCATACAGTGGGACAGTGAGACAGGACAAGGAGACATTGCCACAGGAGAGAGGGACACTGAGGAACCAAAAGACAACACTGATACCATACAGTGGGACAGTGAGACAGGACAAGGAGACACTGCCACAGGAGACGGGGATACTGAGGAACCAAAAGTCAACACTGATACCATACAGTGTGACAATGAGCGAGGAGAATGAGGAACCATAACATGACACAGACCATACATTGGGACACTAAGAGGCGCCAACGAAGTGGGACACTAGACAGGCATTAAAGAAAAGACAAACAAGTTGGCTGAAGAATTGTGAGGAACTGACGCAGTATGGGAAAGGCGATGCCGAAGAGGAAGACAGCCACGCCACCCAGCACTGACAGGAACAGGTAGCTGGCCCCCAAGATGGCTGACAGCGAGAGCGAGGGATGGGTGCGCCGGAAGCGCCTGATGCTGGCCTGATTCTCCGCTGCCCAAACAAACCCCAGGAAGGCCAACGTCACCACGGTGGCACCCAAAAACAACTGCAGGGGCTGGACATATCTGCAAGGACGGACATCGTGAGGTCACCATCCGTTCATCATCCGTTAACCTGTTATCAACTACATAAGCCTTTCCCAACCCAGTTCTCAGGGTGACCATGATTTTGTGTGGGCTGTTTGGCAAGGAGCTGGGAGGGAGAAAAAACTTGAACTATCCCAACGTTCCCAAGGACCAGGTTGGGAAACACTTAAGTACATAGTTTGCAAAGGGACAGGTAGGTTGGTTAAACTTTGACAATGAAAACACAGATTCCAAGCAAGCTGGATGTCTTTTTACCCCAGAATTTTTTGCCAAGTTTTGCCAAGCAGGTGTTCAATGCAATGACAACTAAGTGCAAATACAGACTCATGTAAGCAATTTAATAGTACTGCAACCAATGAGACGAAACTCTGGATTAATACCAGGTGAAGCACACCAGATACAATTCATTTTTTCTCCCTGCTCTACTCAGTCACATACTCACGTTTTAAATAACTTACAGTAAGGTCCGTTTCTAGATCTGGCGTGAAAGGAAGAGTAAATTTAACCTTAATACACTCCCGATGTACCCAGACCATCACCCAGGTAGCAGTCTGAGAGACGCCTAACAATGCACATACACACTGTTACAGTTGTACACATACATTGTACGCAGGTATACACAGGTTTGCACACTATAAGAGGTCGGATTATAAATCGGCTAAATAAAATTTCTGAAAATGTCCTGTTTTCCAGGCCAATACAATGACAGCATCATGGACCACGGGATCCGACACCCCTTACCCGACTATGGCCAGGAAAATCAGCACTGACAGGAAATAATTGGACTGGTAGTAAAGCAGGTTGTTGATTATACGGTTGTTCAGTCGCTCCAGATCGCGCACATTGGGCACAGCGAACCGCGCCGAGCTCAGGATAAAATCGTCCATGGATCGCAGGGGCGGAGGCTGCACGTCCGCCATCGTGGAACCTCCGCAGGACTGAGGTAGACGCGGACTCTGATTCCCAAGATGCATTTCGGGCTCCGCCCTGCAGACGCGAGAGCGAGTCCTGTTAGGTGCGCTTCGTGAGCAGCAGCAGGATGAACCAAAAACCAGTGTAAAAAGCGATTATTTCAAATAGGGTAGCTGTTGAGCATTTTTTCCAATTTTGTTTAGAATTCTCTACTTTAAACATGGGGTATAACCATAGGCAGTTCTCGGAATTGCCAGCTTTGTTCAGCTGGCTGGCGTGAGATTTTCAATTCGAGACATGTCTGTCCACGCATTTAAATGTATGTAGGACTTTTATTACCTTTTAAATAGTCTGTAGGGTTTTCAGACTACTTCAACACTTTTGGTATAGCTAAATTTAAGTTTATAATGAAATAATATAGATTTGCCGGAGGATTTCTTGCGTGAGCGTGAAATACAGAAAAGATGAGTGTTGATATGCGTGAGAGTTGGCAACCCTTGGTTCCAGACCCTATTTCGGAGGGCTTTGGCAAATAATCGATTTTTATAGATCATGGATTACCGAGGTAGTTGGCACGACATCCAGTTTCTATCGACATCTGGAAAGGAAACTTGGGCCCCTTGCATTTGCTTTTAAATGCGTCTTGGGATCTCCAAGGTTTCGTTACTGGCCTTGTCGGGGACGCATTAAGTGGCGTTAGAGTTTACACTGTAAAAGTGCTTAAATGCCTCATAAGTCACCTCGGCAAGTGATCGGATGACAGTAAGTCTTGGTGGTCGTTTACACCTGTTTTTAGCGTTGTCCACTTGCGATCCGATCGTCCTAGATGCGTTTTAAAACAAGGTGTAAACAGGACCATAAAGGCAAGTACGTAATTCTAACGAATTTATATTGCCGAGAAGGAATGGCTAGCCAAGTCTCCCCCCGCCAGAAAGGGCATTGCCTTTAATTTAACATTTCTGTAGCTCCAATCAAGTGCTTTTTATAACTTGTATGTAAGAGTGTCAAGACAGTACAGGCAGGTTTTTACGGCTTGAAATATTTTATCGGTAGCGTAAATTTACAGCCATATCTGTTGTTTTGTCCTACCTTGAGAGAGTATCATAGCAGCCAAGGACATAGATTTGGTTTAAACACTGGTAGGGACTAAATCGGCCTCGAACCCGCGCCCCCATAAACACACGCGGTACCTCCACAAACATTGGCAGGGACACGTTCCTGCCGCCCATAACTAAATGTATGCCCTTGCTACCAGCGCCTGCTTTGAGAATATAACCTTGCTATAAATCACACCATAATGTTCTTCCTGTTGTGTTTTCAACGACAATATATTAAAGATTTAAAACACTGTATGTACTTCCTGTAGTTATTAAAGATAAGCCATAAATATGTTCTTCCTGTAGTGTTTAAGGTGATTTTTATAAATTAAAAACAGGCCACGGATATGTGCTTCCAGTAGGAATTAAGGATTCTCAGACAATTAACATAGGTTTGATATTTGTTTGGTGTAGTGGTTAGCACTGTTGCCTCACACCTCTGTGACGTGGGTTCGAGTCTCCGCCTGGGTTACATGTGTGTGGAGTTTGCATGTTCTTCCCATGTCGTTGTGGGGTTTCCTCCGGATACTCCAGTTTCCTCCACAGTCCAAAAACATGCTGAGGCTAATTGGACTTGCGAAATTGCCCTTATGTGTGCATGTGTGAGTGAATGGTGTGTGAGTGTGCCCTGAGATGGGCTGGCCCCCCATCCTGGGTTGTTCCCTGCCTCATGCCCATTGCTTCCTGGGATAAGCAGTTTGGAAAATGGATGGATGGATTTTCATAGGTGGGATGAAATTTGAAAACACAGGCCCTGTATTGTCTGTTGTCTCCTCATTTTGACAACAGTTGTTGAGGGACATTCCATCATTTTTGCTGTTTTGTATGTTTAGCACCCTTACAGTATGTGTTCCTAGTAACTTCCCTTGCTCCGGAATAGGCTAAGCGAGCAGTAGAGATCAGTGGAACCCTGACCAGGATAAGTGGTTGGAAGATAAATGGATGGTCTGTGTGGCTGTCCATCTCCTTTTTTATGCATATATGAGTAACGAGAAACCACAGTAGAGATCACTGTCCTGTTAATATGTCCAGGTTGATGAGTCCTCATTAGCGGTATCTCTGGGTCTCGTTTGTTGTCCCTTGTGACCTTATCAGTGTCCAGGGCCAGTTCTAGCTGATGGGGTGCCCTAGGGGAGCACCAACACCAGCACCCCCTGTCTGGGGCAAAGGGAAATTGGCTGGCAAGTTGGCACCCCCTCAGAAGTTTGGAACTCTAGGGAGGCACCTATGGTGTCTGCAGGATTGACTGGTTCTGTCAGCGTCACAACCTCTGAGCCTCATTAGACTGCCTCCGATCTAGAGACGAGTGTTATTCGCACTATTCGATCTCCAATATAAAGTAATACCAAGATTGGCATCGCTGACGTCCGGCGCCAGCCCAACCCAGAAAATCTGCTGAAGCGGGGGAGGGGGATGTCTTCCTCTTACTTCTCCCCTTACAGGTGATTCATGTCCTATAATAATATACACATTTAAATGACCAATTTAAACATCAGTGGTTGAACATTACAGTCATTTCTCAAAATCCTGATTGAAGCAATCAATATTTCAGTATCAATCCACACAGCCTTACTCCAGCCCCACCAATGAGCCAGTGCAATTTCGGGTACTGACAGCAGGTCATTTCTTATGCCCCGTGATCACCCTCCATCAAGGCATAGCTTTGGGTATGGACAGTTAGGACATCTTCCTACCACTATTCTGGTAGTACCCTGTGTTCAGTGGTTCAGGGCTGATATGGTCCCTGCCAATGTTGAAACCAAGCCTACACAGTAACCCCCCCATGTTTTAAGCACCGGAACACTTCAGTAATACCCATGACACATGTGATAACATTTTTACTACATTATATAACAGAGGGATGGGACTCATTTTAAAAACAGAGCAGGTTGTGAACATCACCATCCCTGATATCGCCAATGAAATATCTCATTGGAAATTTGATGTTTTTATCATCATGAGCAGAACTTTACACATCGTTGTGATAAATGTTGTGCAATGGTGGCGTTTATAACAATGTGCACTGAAATTTTCAGAGCATTATAGTTAAACGACACCAAAATTTTTACAAAATGGCAATTTCGGTGCAAACTAAATACATTGAATTCTGTGTTAAAAAAACGGATGAAACTTTTAGTAAAGCAACTCAAAGACACATTTTAAATGAACCAAAAAAACCACTAAAAGCACCACAGAATGCTTTATTCTTCAAAAGCTTTGCTGTAATTTCAAACTGTCAGTATTACTGTTGTATAATAAATAAACTCATGTCAGACTATCCTCTCCATCACTGCTTTTAAAAGCAAACCACAAGTATACTTTTAAAATGTCTTTATAAATCACACTAAAAGAGTGTGGAGGAGACATGAAGACAACCGGGGAGAAACACTGGGTTGCTGATTCAGACCCATAAGGATCCTTCTGTTTTACCTTTTTAAATGATACCTATTATTGCAATATTCTCCTGCTTTATATAAAGGTAAAAATATGACATGGGTTTAAAGAAAAAGCAAGTAAGTGAAGACATGTTCAGTCAGATGTGATACATGGTGCCATAAGAATCCCTAGATAGGCTCCTGCTGTTATAGACTGGGGGACTCACAACACTGAAGTAGGTTTTAAGAAGTAGAGTAAGGTAACAAAAGATTAGAAACCAACCCTATAACAACATAGTGCGTGTGTAATTAACCTTTCTCCAAACTTTCAGTAAAACCTACTGCTTCTCCCTCACCCTCAAACCTGTAGTGGGTATGAAGCGTGAGCCAGCTACATGGATCCTTACGTGATATTCCCCTCAGGATAAAGGCTCTGTCCATTTCAGTGAGGTTGAAATGCATATCAAACCTTCACTTTACTCCAACTTCATGGTGTAAAAATTTCCAGTGATTCAAGTTCAGTATTTAAGCAATTGCCAAGTCTTTGGTGAGAAGTATTTACACATTTAGAAATATAAAAGTGAAAATGAATTGCAGCCTGGCCTCAGGGAGGGGGTTAATATATGAGGACTTCCGATGTACAAGAGTGTACATTTCATGTCTCACTCAGCACAGGCTTGTCAACATATCCAAATGTCTCTGAGGATCAGAATAGGCCACACACCCCTGATCTCGATCTCCAGTCCAGCTTCTCCAAGCTTACTGGTATTGTCCAAATCCTTTGTAGCCCTGAGTTGTGTCCTTTGGGGGAAGCTGACTTGGGTCCTCCATAAAGGGGCTCGCTAGGGAGAAAGAAGATGACATCGATGGTTGCCACATGGTAGCTCGCGTAGAATTTTGAGCCATGTCCCAGAGCCATCACATGCTCCATCTAGCAGACATTACTGCATCCCAAACCCCCGACTCACAGTTCTGGAACTGCTGTGCTGTGTATTTGGTTAGTAGGATTCCAACCCCCTCAATCAGAGCCAGGAGAATTCCACCAAACATGGCTGACCCTACCATAGCCAGGGGGCCACCTTCAAAGAGGAGACAATGAGATTCAAGATTCAGCAGGTCAAGGCAGGGTTGGTCAATGATGGGAAAAATAAGAGCATTAAACACAACAGGTTCTACAGTTCTCTTATGGCGATTTTCCATTGCCATACAGGAACCGACCTGTACTACAAAGAGAAACTAGTTCCAGGTGGCTTCCACTGCAGAAGAGTCCGCTTGGTAAAGGTGTTGTCAGGTTTGGAGAGCGACAATGATGTAAAATCAAAGACAGGCTTATTTGCTGTTCACACAGTGTACATCATGATTTACTATGTGCTAATAAGCGCAGGCAAGTCTGAGATTTGTTGTTTTATGCTAGAATTAAATGCTAGCGGAATTAGCATTAGCTTGTTTAAATTTGCATTACGAATCCATTCCATTCACCTGTTCCGTAGGACTTTAAGTAGGTGGCTGGAAATTTTCAGGTTTCATGTTATTGGGAATGCATCAATGCATTGCCATGTGTGATTCTACTAATAATCAGGAATATATAAAATATGTCCTTTTTCCCTTCAGAAAATCCATACATATCAACACAGATCTATGGAATCTCTCTGCATTTCAACCCATCAGATGGTGCTGATGGAATCAACACTGGTACAGCTCGGGTACAGCTCAGATAATTTACAATGGAAAACCGTCAGTTCATGGAATGGCTTGGGTACGGCTCAGCTCTTGGTGGCAGTGGAAAAGAGCAATTACTCTTTAGAAAAGTTAGAATCTTCAATAATGGACTACAGTAAAATCCCGTTATGGTGGACTTGCCTATAACGGAATATCGTCTATAACGGACGAGTTCCACTGGTCCCGGCCGTGCGCCTTTACGAACATGCAGAAAAAGTATCGGATATATCGGACTCGTATATAACGAAATTTCGCTTATAACGGACAAAGAATTTGGTTCACAGGGCTGCTTTTAGCTGTAGTTTTGTTCGGCTATAACGGATATGCAGCTCCGCCTACAAGGCGCGTGGTGTGCCGGTGATATCCAGTGCAGATATGTAGTCGGGATTATTAATAGTCACTCATCTGGTCAGAAAAGTTAGATTACTACATATACAATATAACAATCTTTACCACAAGTGTGTCCACTGGAGCGTGGCATGAGTAAATGGTGTCCTCTAGTTGTGTTCTGGGCATACAGCAACTCTGGATATAAGAGACTGTTTTGCCAGGTCCCTTGAAGTTTGTTATAATGGGATTTTACTGTATATAAAAGGTTTGAAAATGAACAAGGGAAATTCTGGCTCACTTCTTGCTGCCAGCACTGCCCCCGTCATGGCCCCACTGGTGATGGAGTTCCAGGGGTCCTCTTTGCCCCTCAGACGAACCAGACCACAGTCTATGGTAGAGAACAATCCACCCCACACAGCAAAGCTTCCTGGAGGGCAGAAACACCAGAGGATCATTATTTATCAAACTCCAGACAGATCTCTGTCTTTCACTTGTACTGGATATAGGAGAGGCTGAATATATACATAATTTGGTTGTCTTATGTGATATGCATATTGTTTTATTTCTTCCTTCACCGAGTAGCAACTTAATTCATAAAGTGTATAGTATATATAGGTAGAGCTCACCTCCTATCTGTGGGGCTCGCATTCTCACAGCGTTCCCACTGCTGCTCAATCGGTGCCGCAATCCCTGCACACACACAAACAAACGCCGTATGGTTTCCCGACCTCTGCGTCCTAATTCCCAGTTGACCAGAGGCCAAGCGGCCGACACTCACCGCCGGGGCATTTCGGAAGCCCTTGACAGCCTGGAAAACGCCCCCGCCGATGGCGCCCATGGTGAAGGCACCGCCACAATCATCCACGATCCTCCATGGGCTGGATCAATGGCATTAACATGTAACGATTCACCAGTATTTTGTTTACTAAAATTGAAGTTAAACCAATATGCCTATAGAAGTATTTGAGAAAAACAGAACATGTCGTTTCGGATAGCTTCGTTTGTGTGTATAAACATCAATACATTACGGATTGTTTGTTCAATGAAGGCTTTTGTTTAACCTTCTAAATGTACCTTCATCGCGTATAAAAAGCAACTGTGTTAAATAAGATATTTTATTCGTGTCGAAATACAACAGTAAACGGTGTAAAATCAGTATGTGGACAATTATCTCCGTGACAACCCCGCCCCCTCAAAATAAGAAAAATAAATAATCAGGGGGAAATACAGGAAAATAGCCCGGCCAAATACAGTTGTTTAAAATGGAAAAATAGCACCACACTATAAACTATCACAATGAAAGTGAAGTGTCGTGTCTAAACACGACAACAAGTTATGAGCATTCCAAATATGTCATTAGATCCGCTCACAAAAGCTTCAATATGCTACTTTACCAAGGTTCTCGGACGTATTCATCCATACTGTTTCTCACGTCACATAAAATCGTCATTAATAAGAGACGGAAATACCTGGTGCGCTGTTAGGACAGGCATCACGTGCAGGACTTAGTCCAATCGAAGTCGGGAGATGGCTAACGATGCGGAATGCGTAATCAAAACGCGTTTTATGTGGATGCGCTGAGCGGAGCGGCATAGTGTATGCAAATCTGCTAAGTGATCTAGATATGGTTTAAGCATTTGGTAAAAGTTTATTTCATTTTTAAAAACAAAATTCGACAAATTTTGTAATAGTTTAGTGTCGTTATCTTCCACCCAAGCAAACCCTGTAACAAGGTAAATAACGCATGCCTGAGGTTTTGTGATGTGGTGTATATATACGTTTCATAAAAAGTTTTCATAAAAAAATCAATCTAAACTATGAGCTTACTGGGATGTGGCGTAGGTGACTGTTTAATTTACTGTAATAACTGGGATGCATCGTATTCAGAAAAATCCAATTCGCGCCTGTTTAAATTATTCTCTTTTAATCACCGTTTGTATACCGTCAATGCACTTAATTGTTTAAATGTATTTAAGGAATGCTTATAGTAGCTTTGTATTTGAGTAGGTTTTGTCCCTAAGGAAAGATGCCCCTGCCGCCAGCCTTGCTAGCTCGCCTGGCCAAGAGAGGCATCCTGAAGCACTCGGAACACGGTTAGGCTTCGACGCTGCAGTGATCCCTTCCTGCATGTGCACTGTTGTGATTCGTACGTGCACCCGTATCTCCATAATCACCTGCATTTCAATCAAACTGTTATTTCCTTAGAGGCGGAAGAGGAGATCATCGCTGAAGATTATGATGACAACAACGTGGACTACGAGGCCACCAGAGTTGAGAATTTACCAATGAACTGGTACAAAGTATTTGATCCTGCTTGGTAAGAGATCTTCGCTCATGATTGTGCCATCAGCCTTTAGTGGGTAGATGTATTTTTGTATTATGATCTTCCCATACCCCAGTTCCCTGTCTAATTAGTGTAACCAATGTCTGATCATTTGTAGGAGTGAACTGTGTAAATCAGGGCTATTCAGATCTCAGTCCTCAAGGCCTGAGCACTGCTGCTTTTCAACCCTTCCTTGACCAGGGAGCCGGGTGTGAAGCCTCTGTGGCCAATCAGAATTAGGAATTACTAAACTGCTCGTTAGAACTGAAAACAAGGCCTGGTTTCAGAACCGGGGGCCAGATTCGAAGAGCTCTGGTATAAATAATGCACGAAATTAAAGCCTGAAAATTAGCATTACTTATTTACTGTCCATTAAAAGTAACACTGAAGGGACTTGTTTGCTATGTTGCTATGTAGGCTGCCATTGTTTGCAGCTGACTGTACTGCTTGTGTAGAGTCCTGTGGGGTGTACTTCAAAGTGAGTTTCACATACACAGAGAAGTCAATAAATACAGGTGAAGTAACCCTGATCACAATGGTGCTATGTTGGTGGTTGTCAAGTTATGGTGTTGACTTGGGGTTTGTGCACATTCACATAAGAGGGGTTAGGGTGAACATTGAAAACCAGGGCTGTGGAGAGACTTTTTAAGGGGAGATGCTTGAAAGGGTTAATTTTGCCAACTGTGGGATGGGAAGTCCCATTGGCAAAACAAACCAAATTTCCAGTTTTCTAAGTTGGTGATTGTCGGTGACCAAATATGGGCACTCAGGACTTCAAAAGGGAGACAGTGTCAATGGATTGGGCAAAAGGGGCAGGTGCACCCCCAGCCCGATTTGATTATAAGCTTGGAAACGTCTTATATACAGACTGTGCTTGTTCTGTACTTTTTCCTCTCCCTCCAGTGGCCTGCCTTATTACTGGAATGTGGATTCCGACCTGGTGTCCTGGCTCTCCCCAAATGACCCCAGTTCTGTCATCACCAAGGCTGCCAAGAGGCTGAGAAGTACGGTTTCTAACTGGCCTTAGATGGAAATGTAAATAGCAATCGGATTGAGAACATTTTTGCCTAATGAAAAACGGGAAAAAAATAGTGTCTCTCGAAAGTGGTACTCTTTAAAAGTTTGGTTGTTAGCATTTTTAAAATATGCATTAAGACCTGTTTTTTTTCCGTCAGCTGAGATGGGAGAGGAACGAGGGGAGAGGCAATTTGAGAAGCCAGACAGAGAACGAGAAAGGGAGGAAATCAGGGAAAAGAGGCTACAGCGCAGGGAAGACAGTGCCCCCTACAGCAAGAACAAGAGAGGTATGTGGAACAATAAGGCTCGTTGGACTGTGGGTGTAGGCAAACTCCAGAGAGGTGTAATACAAAACAAGTTTTAAATACCTAGAGTTAAGTACCTTTATTGCTATGATCAGCCTTGTATGATACTGCGGCAGTGGTTATCAACTAAGTTGACTTGGGGAAATAAGCATCAAAAGTCGTTAAGTCAGTTAGCCCATTTCATAGTATATCGCTTTGGCCTTAATTTAAACATACAGAAACAAACTTATTTCTGAGTTAAAGAGCTGATCTGGGATCAGAAATCAGCAGGACACAACAAGCTGATCGTAAAACCGCATGTTGTAATGTCTGGTAGGTCGAGAGAGGGAAGAGATGGACCCAATGGACCCAAGCGCCTACTCTGACGCCCCCAGGTACTGCTCCATTTGGTCTCAGAACAACCACATTTTTCTCCTCATGCATTGCCACAACAATCTCTTTCTGTATTGTTTTGATAATTAACTCATTCATTTCAGTACAAGATGGCCACAATCCAGCAAATGTGACAACACTTCAGTTAAATAAACAGTACTGAGTGGAAGTTAGACTGGTACCAAATTGGATTCCTTCTCTCTCCCTGTCTGCCCTAGGGGAACCTGGTCCACTGGGCTGCCCAAGAGAAATGAGGCCAAAACAGGCGCCGACACCACAGCAGCTGGACCCCTGTTTCAACAAAGGCCGTACCCGAGCCCCGGGGCTGTCCTCAGGGCCAACGCAGAGCTCACCAAGGCCAAAGAGTGAAGGGGAAGACGCAGACTGCAAACCATGCAGAGCGCTCGCACGCCACTGGATTTACTGCTGTGATGGCGTCAGTCACGGAAGGAATGGCCCAGTGGGGTGGGTGGGGGGGACGACTTTGGGCTATGGGGTTTATGTACGTTTGTGTTGGCATGTTTTAGGATTAATCTTGACTGCAGAAGTTAAAATTTTCATGTAAATAAACGATCCAGACAAAGAGCTACCAGTTCTTTTAAGCAGAATGAATCCAACTGTGCACCAGTTCAGTGGCATGGTCATCAGGAGGCCTCTGCCAGAATGTTTCTTCTCAGAACAATGTTTCATTTTAGCTGTTGTAGCACAACATAATACCACCTATATATTTCTAAGCCGGTCTGTGATTCCTTTGACTCCAGTTCCCATGTTTGGATCAGTGCTGCTGGTCACTGTGGATCCAGCCAGCCTTTTTAAATTTGTTTTACTTAAATTGTACTGAAACATTTTAATCCCTCATCTGTCTCCCTAAAACCTGCACCACCATGTCTCCTCATTGTGCTGAATTTTATGTAAGTGTTGAAACAAAGCCCACGCTCTGTAACCCATGACACTGACACCAACTCTCAACTGGACTGTACGCCTCCCCAAATCTTGTGGTCTTCACATCATTTTATTGCAAAAAGGAAAATGTGGCACATACAACGTTACTATGACCCCACAGGGTCTTTCTTTAAAAACATATGTAAAAGACAAGAAAGGTAGAAAAAACATCAATTTATTTACATAGAAAACTGCCATCCCCTAGGCCCATTTGGGGAATTCAGGGAGTTGAGCTGCACGCCATCGCCCAGGATATATACAGGAGCTGTCTGCCGCTTGTAAGATGCGCTCAGGTTGGCCTCTGCAATAATTCATTCCAGGTGCACCATGTCCTTTGTGCATTCGGGGTGTTTCTTACTTTCAGCTAATTTTCAGCAGCTAGTCAGCTTCTCTGCGTCATGATGGCATCCCTCAGGTCTACCATGCCTGGTCCTCTGCTGTTCCTTTTCCCTGCATGACCCTTGGAAGAATAGCCCAGGTGGTCGAGACGGGTCCACGAAGAATGGCAGATGTCATGAACAAGGATACTGAGGTGGCGGTGTTGCAATGTCCCCAGTCACGCGAAGCCCCCTCCCACGTAGTGGCAGATGGAGTCATAGTCCAGTGTGTAGATCTTCTCCTCGTGTCGGTCCAGCTGCACCATGGCACGGCAACGCTCCTTGTCCCGCTGTAGGATCCGGCCCACCTGCCAGGTGGAAGTTGGCAATGCGTCACACAATTCTACAGGAGAACATCTAATAGATACTAGCGGCAGCCAAAAGAAGCTACATGAACCATTTGCTGTATTTTCTGATCCCACTAGATGGTGCTCTATTCATAAAAGAGCTTAATATATGCCCCAGTGCAAACCAAACGCAGTGGGGTCAAAAAAATGCAGAAAATGGTGCATGACGCTTCATTTAGATATCACTAACAGATACTAGTTTTGTTGCTAGGCAAAGGGAAATTCTGGGAGCAGCACTGACCTGTCCGCGATGCTCTCCCAGTACCACCATTATGCAGTCTGATTCACTCTTGGGCACCATTGTCTCTAGCATCTCCTGTTTCACACCTGTGAGAGGTGGGGTACGCATATAGGAATGCATGAAGACTTCACATGGCTGTGTACCCGATACGGTCAGACTCATGCTGTGTGTGTTATGGTTCGCTCACCATCGAGCAGCCTGCCCTCCTCTGTACGGCATACACAGGTCCATGGAGTGAGCACATCCTCTACTGTCATCTGTGTGCACATGCCGCTGTGTCACTCAATCACACTCACACAGGAACCCTGTCTTCATGCTGAATCTTCTCTAATGCCCCTTACCTTAGAGTTGTAGTACTTTCCCCCTTTGAAGGTCTTGTCAATGAAGCGTACACGGAGGTCCCTCTGCAGCCAGCAGGGGGCGGGCGGCTCCTGGCGCAGCAGCTTCGCTGGGGGGGTCTTCTCCCTGGGGGTGAAGGGGATGGGGATTAATGGGCTTTCAGCACAATTTTTCGTGCCCAAGGCTGTTGCACCCCATACCTGGAATTGGCGTGTTTTCGCTTGTCTTTCTTCTCTTTGGACCTCTGCTGCTGTTCATCTCGTTCTGCCCTCTCCTTCTCCTTCTTTCTTTCCCTCTCCTTCTCCTTCTCCGCCTCCATGTGGGCTTTGCTGTGGCGACCTGCAGCATGGTGGGGGCAGGGTACCAAGGCGACACACTCGACGTAAGTCACAAATCATGTTTTCCTACACAGAAAAAGATCCTGATCTGTAACACATCACTACCCTAGTCAATTAGTTTGCCTCTTGTACTGCCATCACAAAAACCTCAAATACATTCTGTTCACCAATCTTTACAAGAGCGAGATCATCTCCGCTTTATGTGCCGCAGTCAACACAGACACCAGTGCCCACATGCAGCTCATGGGAGTTTTACTTACACAAAAATGGGTAGAGGGTAGAAGGAAAAATGGTTATCTCCCTGAACCAATCAGATTGCAGAGGAGGTGGGTTCAAGCAACTACAGGAGACGGGACCGACCAATCAGATGTCTTGGTACCTCTTCCTCTAGTTATTTGGTCCCATCACCTTTACAATCTGAATGGTTATCTCTCTGAACCAATCAGTTTTTGCACTACTCTCTGAATATTTTTGTGCATGTAAAACTCCCATGTGCCCAGAGGCGGCTCCACTCACTGAGGTCCTTGGCATTCCTGTCGTATTCCTTTCTCCCGACCAGCCGGATGTTGTACTGGCTGACAGTCACGGTCTTCCCGCCGATGGCCAGCTTCACCATAACTCGGGCGTTGTCAGGATCCATGCCTTCCACCTGTGGCCCAGCATGAGTGAGTGGGTGTCTCAGTCACATGACCAGAAACTCTGTGGTAGAAACTCGAAGAACGTCTGAATGCGAGAAGCTTCAAAGCCCACAGTGGGTGGGACAGCTGGATGCTGTCATTCACCGGCTGTTTTAATCTCCCTCCTGCTGGTTCCTGATGGTACACATCAACCAGAGGGTCCAAAGCCTCATCTCTGAGATTTCACTGTCTGAGATTTGTGTGGCTCTCACCCGGACAGAGGTTGTAACCCTACGCTGCCGGGTCAGACTCACCTTTCCATAGTGATCTTTGTGAGCCCCTGCCTCCAAAAGCACAGATGCTCCCGGGGCCAGAACCAGCTCCTCCTGGGACCGATCCTCCCCAGGTTTGGGAGGTCGTCGGGGGCCACTGGGCTCCAGGTCTTTCAGGGCTGAGCGGTCAGCCCCCAAACCCAGGCCTTTGGGCCGGAGCTGGTGTTCGATGGGTTTCACAACCCTGCAAGGAGAGGGAGCAAAGAAAGGCTCCAGGAACGACAGCTAGCAGCTGGTTGTGACAGCGGCGGGGGGGGGGTGGGGGGGGCTGACTTACTGTTTGAAGGTCCTGCCGATTCCCTCGTCCTCCTTCCAGCCCATGCCCTTCAACATGGCCAAGCCATATGCCTCGACAGGCACACTCTCATAGTCGGCATCTGTGGACTGACAGCCCCCATGCAAATGGTCAGACACACCCTGTTCCATCCCCAGGAAATGCAACAAAGTGCCTGCAAGCAAAAGTGGTTTTCCCGTGCCTATTACCACTAAATAGCATTTATAAAATCATAACACAATCAAATTTAAACTAGCAGGCAATGTGGATAGCTGGCTGTCTTAAACAATTCACCAACATTTGGGGTACAGTTTTTTTACATGGGGTTTGGGAAGACCTTGTTTTCTGTTTAAATAAGGCTTTGCCACAGAAAGACATCTATACACTCAGGAGGTATAAATAGACTGAAAGCCCATTTTAAAACAAGTGTTTTGCAATGTTGGAATGTTATAACAAAGATTAATAAAACGATAGAAGAAAGAAGCAGGAATACAAAGAGCTGGGAGCTGACAGAGACCATCACAGACGTTCAAATTCTCTGATGACAATTCAGAAGAACGACAGGCAACCTCAGAAAGACTGCAGAGAAGTCAGAAAGGAGGGTCTTTTGTCTAAAGTGCAAAACAGATTCCCTGGGTGCTTCAGAACTGACAAAAGACACACAGATTTTGGAAGGAACTTTTACAGAAAATTAACAGATGACAGCAGACCAGAAGCAGTATGATTTAAGGTTAATTAATGGCTTAATGCCGATTAATGATGTAATTTAATGTTGCTTCACTGCTTCTGACAGCCGAGTAATAAACTGAGGATGCACTCCGCCCATCTTCTGAAATCATGGCAGAAATTAAGCCCCCATCTCTAGAGAAAGGGGAGATTTAAAGGAGCTGTTGGGGCCACGTGATGAAGACAAGGGGCGATGGGAGACTTGTCTCATACATCTGCATTTCCCCCAGTGGGGGGCTGAGTGGAATTAGCACACGGTCAATTCTGGCTAATCTATTAGGTGTGAGGAATCGGCATCTGCTGTCTGTTACACCTGCACAGATGCTTCCAGCAAAGCTGACTAGTACAGCCTCGACTGCAGACGTACAGGAGGGCATTGGCAGTGATTTCTCTCCTCCCAGTTCATCCTAGCTCTGACTGGGATGTAGGTCGGCAGCATCCCTGCCACTGGCACCTGAGGCAGTCTTAAATTAATCTGCACCAGACTTACCGACTCAGGCCGCAAGTCGACCTTCACCCTGTCCCCATCCTCGAACCCCTGGGGTACTTGATTCTGCATCAGCAAGGGGATGGTGAGGTCAAGGCCCTCCTGGGTGCCATTCTTCCACTGATCCAGCTGCCTCCGGGACTCTGCCAAAAGAAAGCAGTGGACACATCTCCATCATCTCAAACACCTGCCAGATTCGCCAATGATTAAAACGGCCTAATTTTCCTTTGAGTCACTTTAGTAAAATATCACCAAAACTGAACATCTGTGAACTCAATTTTTCAATATTTTCACTTTATATTAAGCACTGGAAATCGTCTCACAGACACTCTGAAAATGTGATGGCCTGTATTATATGTACTAATATATTAATCAAGGTCATGCTCTGAAGTACCCAGTAGCTCAGACACCTAATCACATGACAAGGGTGATAGGAATATAGGAAATAACATGCATGTGCTTGATTTAGCATTTAATTCATATCTAATCAAGACCTGACAGAAGGAATGAACACCACCAACCTTCCACAAGTTCTTTGATGGCTTGGGATTCTACAGAGTCCTGCTCCTGACTCGGAGGACAGTCTTTAATCTCCGATGGTTCCTTTTTGGGCTTCTCCTGCCTGACCCAGCGATTCTTAACGATGAGGGGAATAACCAGCTCCTTTTTCTGCTCCACGGGCTTAGTGCTGGGGAGTAGAGTGTCACAGACATTATCAAGGAACAGCATGGTCGCTTTTCCATCTTAGGGATCTTGTGGATGGTTCTGCCGCCAGAACAGCATGTATATCCACGGACACTGTCATACACCTCATTTGGAGCCGTCTTGCAAAAACGTCGTTAAATACAACTAGCGTAGTAAGTTGTCAGAATGTTTCCTTGGCTGAAGAGATGAGATTTTTTCTTTTTAACAGTAAAGTTTGTTTCATGTTTACGTATATGGCCGTTCAGTTACACTTTATACACAACTACCCAGGACGTTTTCATATGAGAATACTCGGAAACCTCAGCCAGAAAGGCTGGTCTGCAGTACTTCGAAGTAGCCACAAAATAAATGCCCAGTTATTTAAACGTGCTACTCGTGGCTTGTACTATTACTGATTCTGAACGTCTACACTACATATTAGCTGGATTTATGTTTAATATAACACTGCATCTCAACGCGGTTATTACCTCTTTAGCTCTTTCTCCTCCACCCCAGTCAAGTAATCCCGCTCCTCTCTCTCAGATTCGTTAAAGTTCGAGTTGGTTTTAAACTTGCTTGACGTCTTGCTGAACCCAAAAGAAATGGGTGCCGGTTTTTTGTCCTCTCCATCCTGCGGACAACGAGGATCGACTATACCTTGGTCAATACCATCGTCGTGTTTCTTTCCAGACTCCGACGCCATGTTTACGAAAGCTCTGCGACAAAGTGCCGGTCCTAAAGGCTTCTGGGACATGTAGTCCTCAGCGGCGGCGCCGTCCATTTGTGTTCGAGATGCGATACTCAGGAGAATACATCTCCCGGCATACAGTGTGCGAAAATCCCATTCGAATTACATCGCATGAAGTCACAGAGAAACAGCAACGTCAGCGTAAATGCAGAAGCCCTTTGAAAGGTTAATACAGAGGCAATATGCGTATTTGGAAATTGGTCATTTTTGCATTTCTCTGATATCTGGAATGATGCAAAATGATGGGCCATTTGCTGTTTATTTGCAATCAAATTAAGTACCACACCACAATCTGCAGCTGCAATGCACAAGTGCAATTCGATTTGTCCACTTTCTTATCAAATCGGACTTTTATTTCTCCATTTCGGTGCAATTACATGCAAAACAGAATGGGGTACATATTGCAGATTATGGAAAGAGCACTTAGCATATTTTAAAGAAATAAGTCATGTCTCAAAATCATTTACACTGGGTTGTTATCGAATCAGGGTAAAGAAATTGACCATAATTATGCAGCTGCTATTTCACAGTGACGACTAAGGGTGAGTGTAAGTAAATTACCAAGATTCTTCTAGGACTTAAATCCAACCTCATAAATCACAAATATCCAACTACTATAACATTTCTGTTTGCTGCTCTATTCACTCCATTTTCTTTTTCCAATTGAAATAACCTCAGGTCAATAACCAAACCAACCTCCTCACCTTGGTGGAATGCATCCTTTCCTGGATTCTGCCCACCCAACAATCCCTCCCAGTACATCATCACTCCACTCAAAACAGTATACTTTTCAATCCTGCTCTTGGCAGTGCTCAAGATCCCCGGGTTATGGATGAGTTATAAAGTGGAACTCTGTATTTCAGGCAGCTCAGCTGTTAATTTGTCATGTCTGACCCAGACAATGCCGTTATGTCCACCTTGTTACAAACCTTAATTGAACGAAATGCTCCCGCAACGCAAAGACCACGACACTATTATAAAGGTTGTCAACTTGCAATTTTGTTGCTTTTAAATGCAACTTATAATTCATCTTTATATTAAAGGAGGTTGTCTTACAGTGTCGTCACTGGAGTAAACACTTGTACGGGATGCCAAATGGCCGACGCAGAAGAGGTCTGAATACTAATTAGAAATGTTGCAAATTATCCGCGGAGCCGCCCTTGAGCCACCAGCTGTCCGGCAAGAGGTGTGTCTCCTTATCCGAGTCACTCCACCCAGACATCAGCGGCACCCTGCCATTTTATAACGCTTTATTTATTCTGCGTACACAAACTATACAAACTATATTAAACTCCCTCTGTCTTCCATAACCGTATGTCCAGGTCGTGTTGAAATTAGTATTTCAAATATAGCAATTCAGGTTGAGGTCCTCTCTGTCAACCTTGGAGAAAGGGGGAACCAGTGCTGTCATAGTCCTGCAAGCAACTCACACATAGGGCATGGCTGAATAAACACATCGTTACACTAAATATGAACTAAACCCACGCCATCACTGTCCCGTCCCGTTCCGTCGGTCCGTCCGCACCTGTCTCGGCAGTAACGCAGTGTCAGGCGTCCACTTCAGTCCGAAGCAGTTTAGCCGACTCAGCTGCATTTCTCTGTGAAATGCGTCTTCCGTCCAACCGAAGAATTTCGTCAAGTCCAGCAGAAATTTCACATGAACGCGGTTCTCTGAACACAGTCCTGGTGCCGAAGTGGCACCCAGCCCAATCCGTTCAGTCTGGGGGCGGTTCTCCTTTTCTTTTTATTCCCTTTCCCTCGTACCCCCTCCCCTTGTCGCTCTTTAGTCTCGGCATCCTTCCCTTCTTCCTATTCCCGGGATTATTGTACGGTGCAGATTGCAACGCGATTTATACATGTGCTCCTTTAAAGCGCTGGAAAGCACGGCCACCCCAGTCTTTGGAGGTAGCGGCGATTCCGCGCCCGCGTCCTCCGGCTAAATCCGTACCGTCGTCGTGTTTTGGGTTCAGACCGGTACGGCAGTGATACACTGGGCGAAATACCGGCATCCGAACGTATCCGTGCTGAATTGCAAAGAGAGAGATAAAAATTCAGCGAAGACCCTCCGCCGCAGACGAAAACCGAAATTATGAGGGTAAGTCCTATGCAAAAACACCGACTGCTTCACCTGCTGTTCATTTATAATCTTCCCTGCTGTTATTCCATATTTCATATCGATGTAGCGCGTACACATGCATACACTATATAGGCCCGTAGACGTCTCTCTTACTGTATATGTGTGTTTATTACAGTAGGTGTGTTTATGTATGTGTGTGTATTCATGTGTATTTTACAGTGTGTGTGTGCGTGCGTGTGTGTGTGTGTGTGCATGCATCACTCCATGCGCGCCGCCTCCTGTGTGCCCTGCATTTTGAACATCTTCTAAACTGAAGAACACACAACACACCCGCTGGCAGATTTGTCGTCCCCCCCACTTTTTTTTCTCTCAGATCATCGCTGGTCCCCCGCTCAGCTGTACAGCGTCCCTACCATACAGCGCCCAAACACACCGTCTACCGTGTGCGTCGCTGCTTGCCTCCGGATTACGAACGTTTACTAATATTTGCATTATTTTATTTATGCGTTTCAGAAAGCAATAAACTAGTATTGCATATTTAAATTAACGATTGCTTACTTTTCAAAAGTAGCAATTAATTTAATCAGCCTGTAATTTAATTAAGTGACTCTTTGGGGGGCAGGTGCAGTTTAGTCTGGGTCAATGTATATAGACGTGTTAAAACGCCTTTTTTTGGAGCGTATAAATTGCTTGAAAAGAATGTGTGTTTGTCAGCGCCAATACAGGTCAGTATGTTCCGCAAATCTTAGCGTTGGAAATGTGCGTTGTTTGTGTGTGTGTGGGGTATGGGGCAAGGAGGTGGGTGTAAAGTGGGTTTATTCTTACTTTTTGCAAACTTTACATTGTGATGTGCAGGTTAATTGGTTTGGTAGACTTACGTTGAGTGTTTCCAAAACTAACATAAACGTGAAACCATGAAATTGTATTCGGAATATAAATAGTATATTTTGAACCAGACCTGTTTTTGAATGAACGACTTTCTGTAATTCTGATCGTCTAAAATTTCAGATTTAACAATATGTTTGTTTTAAAACAGATACCTTTAAGTGTTGAAGTAGGATTTAATACCTTCACTACAGTAAATATAAGTCTTTTTCTCATTATGGCAGGCGTTATATAAGAATTTATATCGTTTGTTTTCATATCCAAATTTAGTGTAAGCCTCAGACAGAGTTTGGCTTGCTTGGCTGCGCCTTTTAATGCTTAAAAAATACAGTTTTTCCTTTGTGGTGAGACATAAGATGTGTGTCATACACTTCAAAGATGCGCGGAGCTATAAGTTCGTGCACATGTGCGCGTACGAGCTCGTACGTGTGTTTCCGTTAGGATCATACACGCCGGGCGTGTCCTTCTTCATGTGAAGGAGCTCGTTTTGAAATGACGGATGGTCTGACCCTGGTTTCACACTGTGCTTTGCTGTGGGCTGGGAGAGTCAAGGTTATGGTGGTGCTATGAATCTTTAATTAAGTCTGAGAGACACCGCGTTTTGAGGAGATGGTGGGTCTGTCTAACGATCCACACCTCATTAGCGCCGTTCCCTACGTTTACAGTTACCTCCGCCACTCCTCCAGTAATTTCTCAGTTATATACCATGTTTCAAAAAGAGTAATTTGTTGAAATGGACCTGATGCTCACAACCAGTTGTGCTTAGGGTCAGGATTAGGGTTAGTTGTGTCCAGAGGAGTGTCTAGCTATTGAAAACATCAGGGCTCGGCTTAAAATACTTGAGGATATACCCCCAAGTGATCGGATCTAACGACGCCCATGGTCGTGTCCTCATAACCGATTCAGCGTGATATGGCATCAGTACTCTTCTTCATTCGTGCTGAGCTGCTGCAGCGGTGATTGTGGAGACCTTGGCGACTTACATAGGTTGGTTCGGTACCCGTCACCTCACCAAGCTGACCTTCATTTCTCTTAGACCCTACGCTCCGTGTCTTGATGATGCCCATATCCATAGCAATGAAATTAAGGATAAACATCACTTTGTGAGGATTTGACAAATCAACCCCATGAATATGATTATGAAGTCGTTCGGAGCGGAAAAAAGAGATCGATATGAAGAGGCGGACTGGGAGGGAGCAGGCATGGGGAGAGTCACCTTCATCCGTCCCGCTTGACTCAGCAGAACCTGACACAGAGCAGCCCGTGCCCACTCACGTTACTGCTCCCCTGTCCCCAGATGTCACATCTCCATTGCAAGTCTCACCGACGATCCACTGTACTCCCCTGCCAGTCTCTGCTGAGATGCCCGGCCCATCTTCTGCGCATGAGATGTAGTGCATCTTTGATGCTTCAATTAGGGAGAAGACTGTCTCGAATAGGCCTCTTAGTTATTGAGAGAGAGAGAGATTGTCTTTCCTCAACACTCTCCACTACCTTTGTGGTAACGTTAAACCTCCTAACATAGATCTGAGAGGAGTTAAAGATGAAGAGGAAGGTCAAACTTAGTCAATGAGCATCTGTAAGTGACTCAGATAAATGCTAAGCAATTATTTCCTTGCATGTCCTTTCTGTGTGTGTGTGTGTGTGTGTGTGTGTGTGTGTGTGTGTGTGTGGTGCTGGGCTCTCCGGAGGACCTTTCTGCATACCGCTGTATTTAACGATGTTTGTTTACTTTCACTTATACTGGCTTAGCTAGAGCTTTTACTAAAACATCCTGCAGTTTGTCCCATTCTGGATGTTTTACTGGAGTGATTCGGGTTAGAAAAAGGTACAGCTGGGCTCCTTCTGGGAGTTGAACCTGCAACTGGCCCTCGTCTTATACGGCTGCAGTGTCGAACTTTTATTCCAGTGGACAGTCTCCATGAACCACAACGCAGGACCATTAATTCGAGCTGCCCCCTGCGATACAGATCGGCAGTCTGACGACAGGATAGTAGATTCTTACCGCAGATTGATGCCGATGCAGCCCACAGTGGTTAATCTTCTGTTTTTGAGTCTGCCCCTGTTGTCCAGCATGTTGACAAGATGTCCCTGTTCTAGATTTAAGATGTATGACCATGAGAGGGTTTGAAGTCTTTTGACCTAGTAGATGCCTATGAATTCGTGAAGCTGTGTGGGGTAAAACCCAAACGTGCCCACCAGAGGCTGCGTCATTCTGCAAGTGCAAGATCTGCATGTGTCGTATGAGAGTATTGGCTGACCTCCAGGCCCTTCTCCATGACAGAATACATAAGACACATGTGAGAAAGTCAGGTTTTGGGTAGAGTCATAAGTGTGCAGTGGAATTCTGGGTAACTGACAAAGTGGAAGAGTTCTCTCGTCATTCTAGCATGCTAAAATTACGACCTATGATGGATTTTGGTAGACGTCTGTTGTGACAGAACCGCGTACATTGAAAGTTCTCGTGTTACACTACCAGCGCTACTCACTGTACTTAAGGAGCTTAAACAGTTGAGTAGTTTATAAACTGTAATGTGTGTAAAAGCTTTTCTAAAAGAATCAATAGTTATTAATGAGCTAGAGCATAGACAGCAGACCAGACACATCTGAGATGGAAGCTTGGCGACATTGCCCTTAACTCAGTCTGGTTATGAGCTCCGAGTCCAGTAAGACAGTGGTAGATCGTGACGGAGGATGCGGTGGCATCGGACAGATAGAGCAGAGATCTTTGGCTGTCAGATCGTTTGACAGGAGACGCTGACGGATGTTTACTGGCCCTGACAGTACATCTCACCCAAGGACCCTGCGGTTATTAATAGGAACCGGGGCTCAGTCACTTTGTAATTTTGGCCCACTGTTTGATTTTTTTCTCTGCAAAGGTTACGTACAGGGTCACGATTTTTTCGTGTGTGTGTCAGGAAGGGATGGACGGAAGCGTCGGCACAGCCGAAGTGGCATTCCCGGTTCCCCTTTTTTAGGAGACCTGGCAGTGTATGTGGCTGCCTGTTTATCAAGGACTGGTTCCTTTATGTGAATATTAATGGAATATGAACACCAGGTTATTTCCATTAAGCCTAACTGGGCTGCTTTGCTTACCTGTAATAGTTTTCGTAGTCAGACCAGGATGGTCTGCCCACTGCCACCGTTCCGGCTGAGCTTGTGGAGTGTATACCAAGCTGGGTACCTCCGATTCGATCCCGGAAAGGTCTGTGACATAGATGAAGTGTCTTTTTAGTCCAGGGGTCTCCAACTCCGGTCTCGGAGAGCTACTGTCCAGTAGGTTTTCCATCCTACCTGGCTTCAGATGAGCCACACCTGTTCTCAGGTAAATACCAGGAACAGGTTTGGGTCATCAGAAGCCGGGTAGGATAGAAAACCTACTGGTCAGTAGCTCTCCTGGACTGGAGTTTGGGACCTCTGTTCTTCACTGGTTTGGTTTCCAGAGTAGGGATGTTTTCTTTAAGTGTTTAGGTGTGGTGTCGAAACGGGTGGATTACAGGGTCTCTCGGCCCCCTGACAGCGTCTCCGCTTTGCCCGCTCACTCAGCTTTTCTGTCTCACAAGAAGAACCCGATTCCTCCACGACTCCATCCTCTCACACTTTGCCAGTATGTATGGGTCTCATCATGTCCTCGTACCCTGTATGCACTGTCTACGCCGCAAGAGAGAATGTGGTGGCTTTATATAAAGGGCCAGTACGTAGGATGACCTTCAGGACTCCTGAAACTGCAGCCTGAACATAAGTGTCTGATATCCTGTATAAAATGTCAACAGAGAGCAAGCACAGGGAATAGTGATCCGCTCATAGTGCATTGAAGGGAGGAGCAGCAGAATCAGAGAGCCGGCGGTCAGCACTGTCCACGCTAAAGGTCAGCACTTTACCCCCCACCATTTTCGTAAACATCGTCTCCATCTGGCTCTGTGATTCTCCTGGCGGCCTGCTGTCGTGCACAAGCAGTTGTATCTTCTATCCCGTTTCATTGCCCACTTCCGGCGAGGGTCGCATGAGCCGAAGGGATTTCAGCTCTTTGATGGCCCCCACGCCCCCCTCCCATGTGTAAACTGTGCAGGGTCACCAGTTTATGTGGCCTGCATGCGTGTGCTGGGGTGGGGGTACAGAGGTCCCTCAGAACACCCTGAAATGAACCCAAGGAGAACTGGGAAAGTCACCAGTTTAACCAGTCAATCTGTTTTTCAGAACATGACTGGAACAGCTCATTTTTAGTTTCATAATTATTTGTGGGGGTAATATATTGAGTATGGTGACCCATATCCACTACCAAGACACATTTGGTATTAAAATACATAATTTTTCTCCTTAATTGGTTGCTGATTTTGTAAGGAAAATGCAGATGGTGACAGGGAAGGGCAGCATTTCTCACAGTGTGGTCTGACTGACACCTGTGTCCCCTGGAGAAGCTCGGAAGGGCTCGGTAGGGAGACGGATCGGTACGCGTGCGCATCTGAGCACACGGCCCATCTGTGTGTGTATGTGTGCGTGAGGGGACGTGGACACGCGTCGCAGACTGCCTCGCAGTGGGATGGGGGGGGGGCAGAGCGGGAGGGGAAGGTCAGGAGATGGCGTACGGTGCGCTCGGTAAACACGGCACAGCCGCCGGAGGCCGCCCCCGAACGGCAGGCGGTGCTGACGCGCAGCAGAGCTGCCTTTGCACCGCGCCGGCTGTGGGAACATAAATAAACGGGAACGCCGCTGGAGGCTGTGGGACGTCTGGATGGGATGGCAGTGCGGGGGCGAGCGCTCAGGTCCGTGCCAGAGCATGAACCGCAGGCGGCTCGCACCGCTGAGCCAAGACCGGCCCGGATCGGTGACTCGGCCGCTCGCTCCCCTCTCCGTAGCCAAACAGGCCGCACTGTCGGCCGCGGCTCCACGTTTTCGGAGGGCTGAGGCGCTGGCCGGTCACTCGGGCGAAGCGGCCAGGCGTCCAGCCTGCTGCTCAGGCAGCCCAGGCCAGCTCGGACTGCACCGGGCGGCTCCACACCACGCTTACACAAAGGACGTCTCGATTAATAAACACAGACTTGTTAATCTGCGGCACTTTATTCACACATGGGTGTGGCGGAGGAAAACGAGAAAAACTGTTGTTTTCAACCCGTTACCCCTGATGGGTTGTTGGTGCATACAATAAGGTCAAAACAGGCATTAAGCACAATTTGAGAGATTTCCATTGACCTTTATCAGTTACATGTATTCAGATGTGCAGTCAATAAACATTAAAATGTGAAATCAGTATTACAGATAGTTCTCTTTATCTTTTCTCTTATCTTCTACATCTTTCTGTACCTTCATGCTTTTCCTCCCAGCTTCACTTCTCTCTTTCTCTCTCCCTCTCTCTCTCTGTCTCTCTCGCCCTTCCTACATCACCACATTAATCTCCACACCTTCAGCACGCCTTGGCCCAGTGTGGTCTGTTTCTGTCAGAGATCAACCCCCCCCCCCCACTCGAAATTGGCACGCCCACGCACTGAGGCGACCAATCAGCAGCCGGCTGCCTGCTCCCTTCCAGTTCAGGCAGAAAAGCAGAGGGTTTAGCATGCAGGAAGAAGGGGGAAGGTCAGGGGCTCTGCTGGGGGGCGGGGGACAGACATCTGGACCCGCATCACACGGGTGATGCCAAAACTGCAAGTCGCTGCCATAAGTTGCTTCTTTGGCTCTACATGGAGTCCAGTTACATGAAAGGAAGGCTGACAATGGCAGGTTCAGAGCTCGGCTAGAAGCAGGTCCTTCAGTCACCAAATGCATGTGTGACATCATAGCCATCATCACTGACAGTCTTCAGTCCGTCTTTGGTATCGTCAAATTGCCAGACGATTTGCATTTCTGCTGATCATTTCTTAAAGTATCTTGATCGTGCACAGTTCACCTTTTGCAGGACAGAGCGACACATCGCAC